>NC_139900.1:17663408-18263408 GCF_905171665.1 Trachurus trachurus
TTGAAAAATGTCTTCAAATTTCTCCAAACTCGGATATATCATCCAAAAACCACACAGGCCATTTTTGAAAAAAACGTCAACCAATTTGGCCAGAAATGAAATTTTTTTTCAAATTTCTCCAAACTCGGATATATCATCCAGAAACCACACAGGCCATTTTTGAAAAAGACGTCAACCCCGCGGGTTACATTTTGGCCAAAAATGAAAAATGTCTTCAAATTTCTCCAAACTCGGATATATCATCCAAAAATCACACAGGCCATTTTTGAAAAAAACGTGAACCCCGCGGGTTACATTTTGGCCAAAAATGAAAAATTTCTTCAAATTTCTCCAAACTTGGATATATCATCCACAAACCACACAGGCCATTTTTGAAAACAACGTCAACCCCGCGGGTTACATTTTGGCCAAAAATGAAAAATGTCTTCAAATTTCTCCAAACTCGGATATATCATCCAAAAACCACACAGGCCATTTTTGAAAAAACGTCAACCAATTTGGCCAAAAATGAAATTTTTTTTCAAATTTCTCCAAACTCGGATATATCATCCAAAAACCACACAGGCCATTTTTGAAAAAGACGTCAACCCCGCCGGTTACATTTTGGCCAAAAATGAAAATTTTCTTCAAATTTCTCCAAACACGGATATATCATCCAAAAAGCACACAGGCCATTTTTGAAAAAAACGTAAACCCCGGGGTTACATTTTGGCCAAAAATGAAAATTTCTTCAAATTTCTCCAAACTCGGATATATCATCCAAAAACCACACAGGCCATTTTTGAAAAAAACGTCAACCCCGCGGGTTACATTTTGGCCAAAAATGAAAAATGTCTTCAAATTTCTCCAAACTCGGATATATCATCCAAAAACCACACAGGCCATTTTTGAAAAAAACGTCAACCAATTTGGCCAGAAATGAAATTTTTTTTCAAATTTCTCCAAACTCGGATATATCATCCAGAAACCACACAGGCCATTTTTGAAAAAGACGTCAACCCCGCGGGTTACATTTTGGCCAAAAATGAAAAATGTCTTCAAATTTCTCCAAACTCGGATATATCATCCAAAAACCACACAGGCCATTTTTGAAAAAAACGTGAACCCCGCGGGTTACATTTTGGCCAAAAATGAAAAATTTCTTCAAATTTCTCCAAACTTGGATATATCATCCACAAACCACACAGGCCATTTTTGAAAACAACGTCAACCCCGCGGGTTACATTTTGGCCAAAAATGAAAAATGTCTTCAAATTTCTCCAAACTCGGATATATCATCCAAAAACCACACAGGCCATTTTTGAAAAAACGTCAACCAATTTGGCCAAAAATGAAATTTTTTTTCAAATTTCTCCAAACTCGGATATATCATCCAAAAACCACACAGGCCATTTTTGAAAACAACGTCAACCCCGGGGGTTACATTTTGGCCAAAAATGAAAAATGTCTTCAAATTTCTCCAAACTCGGATATATCATCCAAAAACCACACAGGCCATTTTTGAAAAAAACGTCAACCAATTTGGCCAAAAATGAATTTTTTTTTCAAATTTCTCCAAACTCGGATATATCATCCAAAAACCACACAGGCCATTTTTGAAAAAAACGTCAACCATTTTGGCCAAAAATGAAATTTTTTTTCAAATTTCTCCAAACTCGGATATATCATCCAAAAACCACACAGGCCATTTTTGAAAAAGACGTCAACCCTGCCGTTTACATTTTGGCCAAAAATGAAAATTTTCTTCAAATTTCTCAAAACACGGATATATCATCCAAAAAGCACACAGGCCATTTTTGAAAAAATCGTAAACCCCGGGGGTTACATTTTGGCCAAAAATTAAAAATTTCTTCAAATTTCTCCAAACTCGGATATATCATCCAAAAACCACACAGGCCATTTTTGAAAAAAACGTCAACCCCGCGGGTTACATTTTGGCCAAAATGAAAAATGTCTTCAAATTTCTCCAAACTCGGATATATCATCCAAAAACCACACAGGCCATTTTTGAAAAAAACGTCAACCATTTTGGCCAGAAATGAAATTTTTTTTCAAATTTCTCCAAACTCGGATATATCATCCAAAAACCACACAGGCCATTTTTGAAAAAGACGTCAACCCCGCGGGTTACATTTTGGCCAAAAATGAAAAATGTCTTCAAATTTCTCCAAACTCGGATATATCATCCAAAAATCACACAGGCCATTTTTGAAAAAAACGTGAACCCCGCGGGTTACATTTTGGCCAAAAATGAAAAATTTCTTCAAATTTCTCCAAACTCGGATATATCATCCAGAAACCACACAGGCCATTTTTGAAAACAACGTCAACCCCGCGGGTTACATTTTGGCCAAAAATGAAAAATGTCTTCAAATTTCTCCAAACTCGGATATATCATCCAAAAACCACACAGGCCATTTTTGAAAAAACGTCAACCAATTTGGCCAAAAATGAAATTTTTTTTCAAATTTCTCCAAACTCGGATATATCATCCAAAAACCACACAGGCCATTTTTGAAAAAAACGTCAACCATTTTGGCCAAAAATGAAATTTTTTTTCAAATTTCTCCAAACTCGGATATATCATCCAGAAACCACACAGGCCATTTTTGAAAAAGACGTCAACCCCGCCGGTTACATTTTGACCAAAAATGAAAAATTTCTTCAAATTTCTCCAAACTCAGATACATCATCCAAAAACCACACAGGCCATTTTTGAAAAAAACATCAACCCCGGTTACATTTTGGCCAAAAATTAAAAATTTCTTCAAATTTCTCCAAACTCGGATATATCATCCAAAAACCACACAGGCCATTTTTGAAAAAAACGTCAACCCCGCGGGTTACATTTTGGCCAAAATGAAAAATGTCTTCAAATTTCTCCAAACTCGGATATATCATCCAAAAACCACACAGGCCATTTTTGAAAAAAACGTCAACCCCGCGGGTTACATTTTGGCCAAAAATGAAAAATGTCTTCAAATTTCTCCAAACTCGGATATATCATCCAAAAACCACACAGGCCATTTTTGAAAAAAACGTCAACCATTTTGGCCAAAAATTTATTTTTATTTAAATTTCTCCAAACTCGGATATATCATCCAAAAACCACACAGGCCATTTTTGAAAAAAACGTCAACCATTTTGGCCAAAAATGAAATTTTTTTTCAAATTTCTCCAAACTCGGATATATCATCCAGAAACCACACAGGCCATTTTTGAAAAAGACGTCAACCCCGCCGGTTACATTTTGACCAAAAATGAAAAATTTCTTCAAATTTCTCCAAACTCAGATACATCATCCAAAAACCACACAGGCCATTTTTGAAAAAAACATCAACCCCGCGGGTTACATTTTGGCCAAAAATGAAAAATTTCTTCAAATTTCTCCAAACTCGGATATATCATCCAAAAACCACACAGGCCATTTTTGAAAAAAACGTCAACCAATTTGGCCAAAAATGAAATTTTTTTTCAAATTTCTCCAATCTCGGATATATCATCCAGAAACCACACAGGCCATTTTTGAAAAAGACGTCAACCCCGCCGGTTACATTTTGGCCAAAAATGAAAAATGTCTTCAAATTTCTCCAAACTCGGATATATCATCCAAAAACCACACAGGCCATTTTTGAAAAAAACGTCAACCAATTTGGCCAAAAATGAAATTTTTTTTCAAATTTCTCCAAACTCGGATATATCATCCAGAAACCACACAGGCCATTTTTGAAAAAGACGTCAACCCCGCCGGTTACATTTTGACCAAAAATGAAAAATTTCTTCAAATTTCTCCAAACTCAGATACATCATCCAAAAACCACACAGGCCATTTTTGAAAAAAACATCAACCCCGCGGGTTACATTTTGGCCAAAAATGAAAAATGTCTTCAAATTTCTCCAAACTCGGATATATCATCCAAAAACCACACAGGCCATTTTTGAAAAAAACGTGAACCCCGCGGGTTACATTTTGGCCAAAAATGAAAAATTTCTTCAAATTTCTCCAAACTCGGATATATCATCCAAATACCACACAGGCCATTTTTGAAAAAAACGTCAACCCCGCGTGTTACATTTTGGCCAAAAATGAAAAATGTCTTCAAATTTCTCCAAACTCGGATATATCATCCAAAAACCACACAGGCCATTTTTGAAAAAAACGTGAACCCCGCGGGTTACATTTTGGCCAAAAATGAAAAATTTCTTCAAATTTCTCCAAACTCGGATATATCATCCAAAAACCACACAGGCCATTTTTGAAAAAAACGTCAACCCCGCGGGTTACATTTTGGCCAAAAATGAAATTTTTTTTCAAATTTCTCCAAACTCGGATATATCATTCAAAAACCACACAGGCCATTTTTGAAAAAGACGTCAACCCCGCCGGTTACATTTTGGCCAAAAATGCAAAATGTCTTCAAATTTCTCCAAACTCGGATATATCATCCAAAAACCACACAGGCCATTTTTGAAAAAAACGTGAACCCCGCGGGTTACATTTTGGCCAAAAATGAAAAATGTCTTCAAATTTCTCCAAACTCGGATATATCATCCAAAAACCACACAGGCCATTTTTGAAAAAAACGTCAACCAATTTGGCCAAAAATGAATTTTTTTTTCAAATTTCTCCAAACTCGGATATATCATCCAAAAACCACACAGGCCATTTTTGAAAAAAACGTCAACCATTTTGGCCAAAAATGAAATTTTTTTTCAAATTTCTCCAAACTCGGATATATCATCCAAAAACCACACAGGCCTTTTTTGAAAAAGACGTCAACCCCGCCGTTTACATTTTGGCCAAAAATGAAAATTTTCTTCAAATTTCTCAAAACACGGATATATCATCCAAAAAGCACACAGGCCATGTTTGAAAAAATCGTAAACCCCGGGGTTACATTTTGGCCAAAAATTAAAATTTCTTCAAATTTCTCCAAACTCGGATATATCATCCAAAAACCACACAGGCCATTTTTGAAAAAAACGTCAACCATTTTGGCCAAAAATGAAATTTTTTTTCAAATTTCTCCAAACTCGGATATATCATCCAAAAACCACACAGGCCATTTTTGAAAAAGACGTCAACCGCGCCGTTTACATTTTGGCCAAAAATGAAAATTTTCTTCAAATTTCTCAAAACACGGATATATCATCCAAAAAGCACACAGGTCATTTTTGAAAAAATCGTAAACCCCGGGGGTTACATTTTGGCCAAAAATTAAAAATTTCTTCAAATTTCTCCAAACTCGGATATATCATCCAAAAACCACACAGGCCATTTTTGAAAAAAACGTCAACCCCGCGGGTTACATTTTGGCCAAAATGAAAAATGTCTTCAAATTTCTCCAAACTCGGATATATCATCCAAAAACCACACAGGCCATTTTTGAAAAAAACGTCAACCAATTTGGCCAGAAATGAAATTTTTTTTCAAATTTCTCCAAACTCGGATATATCATCCAGAAACCACACAGGCCATTTTTGAAAAAGACGTCAACCCCGCGGGTTACATTTTGGCCAAAAATGAAAAATGTCTTCAAATTTCTCCAAACTCGGATATATCATCCAAAAATCACACAGGCCATTTTTGAAAAAAACGTGAACCCCGCGGGTTACATTTTGGCCAAAAATGAAAAATTTCTTCAAATTTCTCCAAACTTGGATATATCATCCACAAACCACACAGGCCATTTTTGAAAACAACGTCAACCCCGCGGGTTACATTTTGGCCAAAAATGAAAAATGTCTTCAAATTTCTCCAAACTCGGATATATCATCCAAAAACCACACAGGCCATTTTTGAAAAAACGTCAACCAATTTGGCCAAAAATGAAATTTTTTTTCAAATTTCTCCAAACTCGGATATATCATCCAAAAACCACACAGGCCATTTTTGAAAAAAACGTCAACCATTTTGGCCAAAAATGAATTTTTTTTTCAAATTTCTCCAAACTCGGATATATCATCCAGAAACCACACAGGCCATTTTTGAAAAAGACGTCAACCCCGCCGGTTACATTTTGACCAAAAATGAAAAATTTCTTCAAATTTCTCCAAACTCAGATACATCATCCAAAAACCACACAGGCCATTTTTGAAAAACACATCAACCCCGGTTACATTTTGGCCAAAAATTAAAAATTTCTTCAAATTTCTCCAAACTCGGATATATCATCCAAAAACCACACAGGCCATTTTTGAAAAAAACGTCAACCCCGCGGGTTACATTTTGGCCAAAATGAAAAATGTCTTCAAATTTCTCCAAACTCGGATATATCATCCAAAAACCACACAGGCCATTTTTGAAAAAAACGTCAACCCCGCGGGTTACATTTTGGCCAAAAATGAAAAATGTCTTCAAATTTCTCCAAACTCGGATATATCATCCAAAAACCACACAGGCCATTTTTGAAAAAAACGTCAACCATTTTGGCCAAAAATTTATTTTTATTTAAATTTCTCCAAACTCGGATATATCATCCAAAAACCACACAGGCCATTTTTGAAAAAAACGTCAACCATTTTGGCCAAAAATGAAATTTTTTTTCAAATTTCTCCAAACTCGGATATATCATCCAGAAACCACACAGGCCATTTTTGAAAAAGACGTCAACCCCGCCGGTTACATTTTGACCAAAAATGAAAAATTTCTTGAAATTTCTCCAAACTCAGATACATCATCCAAAAACCACACAGGCCATTTTTGAAAAAAACATCAACCCCGCGGGTTACATTTTGGCCAAAAATGAAAAATTTCTTCAAATTTCTCCAAACTCGGATATATCATCCAAAAACCACACAGGCCATTTTTGAAAAAAACGTCAACCAATTTGGCCAAAAATGAAATTTTTTTTCAAATTTCTCCAATCTCGGATATATCATCCAGAAACCACACAGGCCATTTTTGAAAAAGACGTCAACCCCGCCGGTTACATTTTGGCCAAAAATGAAAAATGTCTTCAAATTTCTCCAAACTCGGATATATCATCCAAAAACCACACAGGCCATTTTTGAAAAAAACGTCAACCAATTTGGCCAAAAATGAAATTTTTTTTCAAATTTCTCCAAACTCGGATATATCATCCAGAAACCACACAGGCCATTTTTGAAAAAGACGTCAACCCCGCCGGTTACATTTTGGCCAAAAATGCAAAATGTCTTCAAATTTCTCCAAACTCGGATATATCATCCAAAAACCACACAGGCCATTTTTGAAAAAAACGTGAACCCCGCGGGTTACATTTTGGCCAAAAATGAAAAATGTCTTCAAATTTCTCCAAACTCGGATATATCATCCAAAAACCACACAGGCCATTTTTGAAAAAAACGTCAACCAATTTGGCCAAAAATGAAATTTTTTTTCAAATTTCTCCAAACTCGGATATATCATCCAAAAACCACACAGGCCATTTTTGAAAAAAACGTCAACCATTTTGGCCAAAAATGAAATTTTTTTTCAAATTTCTCCAAACTCGGATATATCATCCAAAAACCACACAGGCCATTTTTGAAAAAGACGTCAACCCCGCCGGTTACATTTTGGCCAAAAATGAAAATTTTCTTCAAATTTCTCAAAACACGGATATATCATCCAAAAAGCACACAGGCCATGTTTGAAAAAATCGTAAACCCCGGGGGTTACATTTTGGCCAAAAATTTAAAATTTCTTCAAATTTCTCCAAACTCGGATATATCATCCAAAAACCACACAGGCCATTTTTGAAAAAAACGTCAACCATTTTGGCCAAAAATGAAATTTTTTTTCAAATTTCTCCAAACTCGGATATATCATCCAAAAACCACACAGGCCATTTTTGAAAAAGACGTCAACCCCGCCGGTTACATTTTGACCAAAAATGAAAAATTTCTTCAAATTTCTCCAAACTCAGATACATCATCCAAAAACCACACAGGCCATTTTTGAAAAAAACATCAACCCCGGTTACATTTTGGCCAAAAATTAAAAATTTCTTCAAATTTCTCCAAACTCGGATATATCATCCAAAAACCACACAGGCCATTTTTGAAAAAAACGTCAACCCCGCGGGTTACATTTTGGCCAAAATGAAAAATGTCTTCAAATTTCTCCAAACTCGGATATATCATCCAAAAACCACACAGGCCATTTTTGAAAAAACGTCAACCAATTTGGCCAAAAATGAAATTTTTTTTCAAATTTCTCCAAACTCGGATATATCATCCAAAAACCACACAGGCCATTTTTGAAAAAAACGTCAACCATTTTGGCCAAAAATGAAATTTTTTTTCAAATTTCTCCAAACTCGGATATATCATCCAGAAACCACACAGGCCATTTTTGAAAAAGACGTCAACCCCGCCGGTTACATTTTGACCAAAAATGAAAAATTTCTTCAAATTTCTCCAAACTCAGATACATCATCCAAAAACCACACAGGCCATTTTTGAAAAAAACATCAACCCCGGTTACATTTTGGCCAAAAATTAAAAATTTCTTCAAATTTCTCCAAACTCGGATATATCATCCAAAAACCACACAGGCCATTTTTGAAAAAAACGTCAACCCCGCGGGTTACATTTTGGCCAAAATGAAAAATGTCTTCAAATTTCTCCAAACTCGGATATATCATCCAAAAACCACACAGGCCATTTTTGAAAAAAACGTCAACCAATTTGGCCAAAAATGAAATTTTTTTTCAAATTTCTCCAAACTCGGATATATCATCCAGAAACCACACAGGCCATTTTTGAAAAAGACGTCAACCCCGCCGGTTACATTTTGACCAAAAATGAAAAATTTCTTCAAATTTCTCCAAACTCAGATACATCATCCAAAAACCACACAGGCCATTTTTGAAAAAAACATCAACCCCGCGGGTTACATTTTGGCCAAAAATGAAAAATGTCTTCAAATTTCTCCAAACTCGGATATATCATCCAAAAACCACACAGGCCATTTTTGAAAAAAACGTGAACCCCGCGGGTTACATTTTGGCCAAAAATGAAAAATTTCTTCAAATTTCTCCAAACTCGGATATATCATCCAAATACCACACAGGCCATTTTTGAAAAAAACGTCAACCCCGCGTGTTACATTTTGGCCAAAAATGAAAAATGTCTTCAAATTTCTCCAAACTTGGATATATCATCCAAAAACCACACAGGCCATTTTTGAAAAAAACGTGAACCCCGCGGGTTACATTTTGGCCAAAAATGAAAAATTTCTTCAAATTTCTCCAAACTCGGATATATCATCCAAAAACCACACAGGCCATTTTTGAAGAAAACGTCAACCCCGCGGGTTACATTTTGGCCAAAAATGAATTTTTTTTTCAAATTTCTCCAAACTCGGATATATCATGCAAAAACCACACAGGCCATTTTTGAAAAAGACGTCAACCCCGCCGGTTACATTTTGGCCAAAAATGCAAAATGTCTTCAAATTTCTCCAAACTCGGATATATCATCCAAAAACCACACAGGCCATTTTTGAAAAAAACGTGAACCCCGCGGGTTACATTTTGGCCAAAAATGAAAAATGTCTTCAAATTTCTCCAAACTCGGATATATCATCCAAAAACCACACAGGCCATTTTTGAAAAAAACGTCAACCAATTTGGACAAAAATGAATTTTTTTTTCAAATTTCTCCAAACTCGGATATATCATCCAAAAACCACACAGGCCATTTTTGAAAAAAACGTCAACCATTTTGGCCAAAAATGAAATTTTTTTTCAAATTTCTCCAAACTCGGATATATCATCCAAAAACCACACAGGCCTTTTTTGAAAAAGACGTCAACCCCGCCGTTTACATTTTGGCCAAAAATGAAAATTTTCTTCAAATTTCTCAAAACACGGATATATCATCCAAAAAGCACACAGGCCATGTTTGAAAAAATCGTAAACCCCGGGGGTTACATTTTGGCCAAAAATGAAAAATTTCTTCAAATTTCTCCAAACTCGGATATATCATCCAAATACCACACAGGCCATTTTTGAAAAAAACGTCAACCCCGCGTGTTACATTTTGGCCAAAAATGAAAAATGTCTTCAAATTTCTCCAAACTTGGATATATCATCCAAAAACCACACAGGCCATTTTTGAAAAAAACGTGAACCCCGCGGGTTACATTTTGGCCAAAAATGAATTTTTTTTTCAAATTTCTCCAAACTCGGATATATCATGCAAAAACCACACAGGCCATTTTTGAAAAAGACGTCAACCCCGCCGGTTACATTTTGGCCAAAAATGCAAAATGTCTTCAAATTTCTCCAAACTCGGATATATCATCCAAAAACCACACAGGCCATTTTTGAAGAAAACGTCAACCCCGCGGGTTACATTTTGGCCAAAAATGAATTTTTTTTTCAAATTTCTCCAAACTCGGATATATCATGCAAAAACCACACAGGCCATTTTTGAAAAAGACGTCAACCCCGCCGGTTACATTTTGGCCAAAAATGCAAAATGTCTTCAAATTTCTCCAAACTCGGATATATCATCCAAAAACCACACAGGCCATTTTTGAAAAAAACGTGAACCCCGCGGGTTACATTTTGGCCAAAAATGAAAAATGTCTTCAAATTTCTCCAAACTCGGATATATCATCCAAAAACCACACAGGCCATTTTTGAAAAAAACGTCAACCAATTTGGACAAAAATGAATTTTTTTTTCAAATTTCTCCAAACTCGGATATATCATCCAAAAACCACACAGGCCATTTTTGAAAAAAACGTCAACCATTTTGGCCAAAAATGAAATTTTTTTTCAAATTTCTCCAAACTCGGATATATCATCCAAAAACCACACAGGCCTTTTTTGAAAAAGACGTCAACCCCGCCGTTTACATTTTGGCCAAAAATGAAAATTTTCTTCAAATTTCTCAAAACACGGATATATCATCCAAAAAGCACACAGGCCATGTTTGAAAAAATCGTAAACCCCGGGGGTTACATTTTGGCCAAAAATTTAAAATTTCTTCAAATTTCTCCAAACTCGGATATATCATCCAAAAACCACACAGGCCATTTTTGAAAAAAACGTCAACCCCGCGGGTTACATTTTGGCCAAAATGAAAAATGTCTTCAAATTTCTCCAAACTCGGATATATCATCCAAAAACCACACAGGCCATTTTTGAAAAAACGTCAACCAATTTGGCCAAAAATGAAAGTTTTTTTTCAAATTTCTCCAAACTCGGATATATCATCCAAAAACCACACGGGCCATTTTTGAAAAAAACGTCAACCATTTTGGCCAAAAATGAAATTTTTTTTCAAATTTCTCCAAACTCGGATATATCATCCAGAAACCACACAGGCCATTTTTGAAAAAGACGTCAACCCCGCCGGTTACATTTTGACCAAAAATGAAAAATTTCTTCAAATTTCTCCAAACTCAGATACATCATCCAAAAACCACACAGGCCATTTTTGAAAAAAACATCAACCCCGCGGGTTACATTTTGGCCAAAAATGAAAAATGTCTTCAAATTTCTCCAAACTCGGATATATCATCCAAAAACCACACAGGCCATTTTTGAAAAAAACGTGAACCCCGCGGGTTACATTTTGGCCAAAAATGAAAAATTTCTTCAAATTTCTCCAAACTCGGATATATCATCCAAATACCACACAGGCCATTTTTGAAAAAAACGTCAACCCTGCGGGTTACATTTTGGCCAAAAATGAAAAATGTCTTCAAATTTCTCCAAACTCGGATATATCATCCAAAAACCACACAGGCCATTTTTGAAAAAAACGTCAACCCCGCGGGTTACATTTTGGCCAAAAATGAAAAATTTCTTCAAATTTCTCCAAACTCGGATATATCATCCAAAAACCACACAGGCCATTTTTGAAAAAAACGTCAACCATTTTGGCCAGAAATGAAATTTTTTTTCAAATTTCTCCAAACTCGGATATATCATCCAGAAACCACACAGGCCATTTTTGAAAAAGACGTCAACCCCGCCGGTTACATTTTGGCCAAAAATGAAAAATGTCTTCAAATTTCTCCAAACTCGGATATATCATCCAAAAACCACACAGGCCATTTTTGAAAAAAACGTGAACCCCGCGGGTTACATTTTGGCCAAAAATGAAAAATTTCTTCAAATTTCTCCAAACTCGGATATATCATCTGGGGGTCCGACAGGAGTCCAACGCAGCAGGTTTGGTTGAAATCGGGCCGGTGGTTTTGGAAAAAATGACCAAAAACCACACAGAACATTTTTGAAAAAAACGTCAACCCCACGGGTTACATTTTGGCCAAAAATGAATTTTTTTTTCAAATTTCTCCAAACTCGGATATATCATGCAAAAACCACACAGGCCATTTTTGAAAAAAACGTCAACCCCGCGGGTTCTTCAAATTTCTCCAAACTCGGATATATCATCTTGGGGTCCGAGAGGAGTTCAACGCAGCAGGTTTGGTTGAAATCGGGCCGGTTGTTTTGGAGAAAATGACCAAAAACCACAAAGGCCATTGTTGAAAAAAACGTCAACACCGCGGGTTATATTTTGGGCAAAAATGGAAATTTTCTTCAAATTTCTCCAAACTCGGATATATCATCCAAAAACCACACAGGCCATTTTTGAAAAAAACGTCAACCCCGCGGGTTACATTTTGGCCAAAAATAAAAAATTTCTTCAAATTTCTCCAAACTCGGATATATCATCTGGGGGTGCGAGGGGAGTCCAACGCAGCAGGTTTGGTTGAAATCGGGCCGGTGGTTTTGGAGAAAATGACCAAAAACCACACAGAACATTTTTGAAAAAAACGTCAACCCCGCGGGTTTCATTTCATTTCATTTATTGTTTATTTGTGACGGGACTTTGCATATTAATGAACATTATAAAAAATGTAAATACACCAGATTTAGCTCAGGGCTAATTTCCATCTGTAGTCCCGCGGCACACATAACGACAATGGAGAAAATGACCAAAAACCAAACAGGCGATTTTAAAAAGACGACAGCCGCGTGGCTTCCTTTTCTTTTTTTTTGGCAAAAAATGAAAAATTTCTTCAAATTTCTCCAAACTCGGATATATCATCTGGGGGTCCGAAGGGAGTCCAACGCAGCAGGTTTGGTTTAAATCGGGCCGGTGGTTTTGGAGAAAATGACCAAAAACCACACACAGTCCATTTTTGAAAAAAACGGCAACCCCGCGGGTTACATTTTAGCCAAAAATGAAAAAGTTCTTCAAATTTCTCCAAACTTGGATATATCATCCAAAAACCACACAGGCCATTTTTGAAAAAACCGTCAACCCCGCGGGTTACATTTTGGCCCAAAATGAAAAATTTCTTTAAATCTCTCCAAACTCGGATATATCATCTGGGGGTCCGAGGGGAGTCCAACGCAGCAGGTTTGGTTGAAATCGGGCCGGTGGTTTTGGAGAAAATGACCAAAAACCACACACAGGCCATTTTTGAAAAAAACGGTAGGCAACGGTAGGCAAAAATGAAAAATTTCTACATATTTCTCCAAACTCGGATATATCATCCAAAAACCACACAGGCCTTTTTTGAAAAAAACGTCAACCCCGCGGGTTACATTTTGGCCAAAAATGAAAAATTTCTTCAAATTTCTCCAAACTCGGATATATCATCAAAAAACCACACAGGCCATTTTTGAAAAAAACGTCAACCCCGCGGGTTACATTTTGGCCCAAAATGAAAAATGTCTTCAAATTTCTCCAAACTGGGGGTCATAGGGGAGTCCAACGCAGAAGGTTTGGTTGAAATCGGGCCGGTGGTTTTGGAGAAAATGACCAAAAACCAAACAGGCGATTTTAAAAAGACGACAGCCGCGTGGCTTCCTTTTTTTTTTTTTTGACCAAAAATTAAAATTTCTTCAAATTTCTCCAAACTCAGATATATCATCTGGGGTTCCGAGGGGAGTCCAACGCAGAAGGTTTGGTTGAAATCGGGCCGGTGGTTTTGGAGAAAATTACCAAAAACCACACACAGGCCATTTTTGAAAAAAACGGCAACCCCGTGGGTTACATTTTGGCCAAAAATGAAAAATTTCTTCAAATTTCTCCAAACTCGGATATATCATCCAAAAACCACACAGGCCATTTTTGAAAAAAATGTCAACCCCGCGGGTTACATTTTGGCCCAAAATGAAAAATCTCTTCAAATTTCTCCAAACTTGGATATATCATCTGGGGGTCCGAGGGGAGTCCAACGCAGCAGGTTTGGTTGAAATCGGGCCGGTGGTTTTGGAGAAAATGACCAAAAACCACACAGAACATTTTTGAAAAAAACGTCAACCCCGCGGGTTTGGAGAAAATGACCAAAAACCAAACAGGCGATTTTAAAAAGACGACAGCCGCGTGGCTTCCTTTTTTTTTTTTTTTGGCCAAAAATGAAAAATTTCTTCAAATTTCTCCAAACTCGGATATATCATCTGGGGGTCCGAAGGGAGTCCAACGCAGCAGGTTTGGTTTAAATCGGGCCGGTGGTTTTGGAGAAAATGACCAAAAACCACACACAGTCCATTTTTGAAAAAAACGGCAACCCCGCGGGTTACATTTTGGCCAAAAATGAAAAAGTTCTTCAAATTTCTCCAAACTTGGATATATCATCCAAAAACCACACAGGCCATTTTTGAAAAAAACGTCAACCCCGCGGGTTACATTTTGGCCCAAAATGAAAAATTTCTTTAAATCTCTCCAAACTCGGATATATCATCTGGGGGTCCGAGGGGAGTCCAACGCAGCAGGTTTGGTTGAAATCGGGCCGGTGGTTTTGGAGAAAATGACCAAAAACCACACACAGGCCATTTTTGAAAAAAACGGTAGGCAACGGTAGGCAAAAATGAAAAATTTCTACATATTTCTCCAAACTCGTATATATCATCCAAAAACCACACAGGCCTTTTTTGAAAAAAACATCAACCCCGCGGGTTACATTTTGGCCAAAAATGAAAAATTTCTTCAAATTTCTCCAAACTCGGATATATCATCCAAAAACCACACAGGCCATTTTTGAAAAAAACGTCAACCCCGCGGGTTACATTTTGGCCCAAAATGAAAAATGTCTTCAAATTTCTCCAAAATTGAGCGTAGCGTTAGTTCTGGCAGGCCATGACGTCAAGCTCTTAATCAGCACAGCCTAACTGTCTTCACCTGTGCAGATCAGCTGATGGCTCAGCTGACTCTCCGTGGCCGCTTCCTATTGGGGAACTGCATTCAGAGGAAGCAGCAGCAGCAAGGGAGGTGATGTCGGGCTAGAGTAGTTTAAATAGTGCGCTCTGAATGCAGTTCCCCAATAGGAAGCAGCCACGGAGAGTCAGCTGAGCCATCAGCTGATCTGCACAGGTGAAGACAGTTAGGCTGTGCTGATTAAGAGCTTGACGTCATGGCCTGCCAGAACTAACGCTACGCTCAATTTCTGTCAGGACCACTATGTCAAAATAATATTTATTTACTTGCACAGTTTGGTTTGGCGGTATGGTACTGTTCTGGGACCCCCTGCTCTTCCACGCGCTTGCGTGGAAAGCCTGAGGCAGGAAGAGCACCTTCCTGCCCTTCACGAGCCATCATGAACGGCATAAGCAGGGAGCGCAGCAGCAAAGAAAACCCCCAAAACGACCACACCGGCAAATCCTGGAACCTCTGCTAAGAGATGCCAGGAAGCTATCTAGGATGGAATTAATTTTTGCCTATAAAATTGAATAGGGAATAAGCCACATGCTACCTCTTAATAATTATTATGAATAATAATAATAACAACAACATAGATGTAACCAATGACCATGAATGAATATTAAATCAATTTACAATGAGAGGCTCATTGCTTTTTGAGCATATAGAATGACTCTATTGCCGGGCGCAGTAGCAAAGAAAATCCCCCAAAACGACCACGCTGGCAAATCCCTGACCCTCTTGCAACAAGAGATGCCAGGCTATCTCGGGTGGAAATAATTTTTGTAAAATTTAAAATAGGGAATAAGCCACATACACTAATAATAATTATTAATAACAACAACAACAGACTATAGAATCATGCATATTATGAATGATGATCATGAATATTTATTAAGTCAATTATTTACAATGAGAGGCTTATGGCATGACCCCCTGCTCTTCCACGCGCTTGCGTGGAAAGCCTGAGGCAGGAAGAGCACCTCCCTGCCCTTCATGAGCCATCATGAACGGCATAAGCAGGGAGCGCAGCAAAGAAAACCCCCCAGAACAACCACACAGGCAAATCCCTGACCCTCTAACATAAGAGATGTCAGGAGGCCATTTAAGTTGGAAATAAATGTGGCCCCTTTAAAAAGGGAAATAGACAAAGAACCCCCCAAAACCCACGAAGGGAGCTGTGTCGGTGAATAATTCCACGCAAAATATGATTCTGTATGATCGCTATGGAGGTCGAAACCCAGCGCAAATTAGGCAAGGCAAGGCAATTTTATTTGTATAGCCCGTTTTCACAAACAGTTTGTCTCAAAGGGCTCTACATGGCGTCGTAACAACATCCTCTGCCCTTAGACCCTCACATCGACTGAGGAAAAACTCCATGGAAAACCCTTTTAACAGGGAAAAATCGGAGAAACCTCAGGGTGAGCAACAGAGGAGGGATCCCTCACCCAGGACGGACAGACGTGCAATAGATGTTGTTACAGACAACAGACAAATTAAGAATAAAGCAAACCGTTCCTTGTGTGACGCTCCGACCGCGTGGCAGCAACGCTGGCAAACAGAAACTCCACAGCCCCGGAATCAGCCGTCGCCGGCCAATGAAACACCTGTGTGAGACGCCGTCCCCGCCTGCCAGGTGCAGCCCCGGCGGAGAGAAGGAGCCCCCCCTCCCCCGCCGCCGCAGACGGCGTCCTCCGCTCGAGAGGTTCGCTGAAGCCCCACGACACGTCACCGGGCCAGCCGCCGCGGGTCCGCATCGCGGACGGGGGAGACGACATCGGGAGCAGCGGGGCGAGCACGAACACGAGCGGCGATCCTTCCCTCATGCAGGAGCCCGTCTTGCAAAAAGCCGGCAGAACTGGGGGTCATAGGGGAGTCCAACGCAGAAGGTTTGGTTAAAATCGGGCCGGTGGTTTTGGAGAAAATGACCAAAAACCAAACAGGCGATTTTAAAAAGACGACAGCCGCGTGGCTTCCTTTTTTTTTTTTTGACCAAAAATTAAAATTTCTTCAAATTTCTCCAAACTCGGATATATCATCTGGGGTTCCGAGGGGAGTCCAACGCAGAAGGTTTGGTTGAAATCGGGCCGGTAGTTTTGGAGAAAATGACCAAAAACCACACACAGGCCATTTTTGAAAAAAACGGCAACCCCGTGGGTTACATTTTGGCCAAAAATGAAAAATTTCTTCAAATTTCTCCAAACTCGGATATATCATCCAAAAACCACACAGGCCATTTTTGAAAAAAATGTCAACCCCGCGGGTTACATTTTGGCCCAAAATGAAAAATTTCTTCAAATTTCTCCAAACTTGGATATATCATCTGGGGGTCCGAGGGGAGTCCAACGCAGCAGGTTTGGTTGAAATCGGGCCGGTGGTTTTGGAGAAAATGACCAAAAACCACACAGGCCATTTTTGAAAAAAACGTCAACCCCGTGGGTTACATTTTCACTTTTCACCGATCACATAGACTCTGACTGGGATAGGCATTTGGTTTGTAGCTGCGCAGCGGGAGTCCTGCAGACAGCGCAGGAATTTCACGAGGGCCATGGCCTTCGTGCCTGTCCGATTTGGCCTTGTGCCCTTGAAAAAAATATCTGCCCTAAGGCCACAGTGGCCTCGATGCCCCACCCGCTCCTTTGCCTCTTTCCTGTCAACACGGCTTTGACACCTGTGTCTTTGAAGAAAAAACGATGCGTATTTTGTTGACATTCTGGCAGCAGCATCGTCAGGGGTGGGTTTGATTCGAGCCTGGCATAAACCGCTCGGGCGGGCTATAACAGTTTGACGACCAATCTATCACCGGCCAACCAGGTGACTTCATCAAACACCCCCCACCCGCCGAACCAATCATGTGGCTGGAAAAGAGCCAAGCCACAACATGTCAACACGTGCTAGTGTTTGGGCTGTTACAGCCGTGTGCGTCAGCAGAGGAACACCGCCGGTAAAAAATAGAAAAAATAAAAAAATTGTTTTGCCTCGGAAGAAAATGTGAAGGAGTCAAGGAGAACTCGGATGGCTGACCACAGAGATGTTCACAAGTCTTTTTTTGCAAGTCCAAGTCAAGTCTCAAGTCTTTGGTCACGAGTCCAAGTCAAGTCTCAAGTCTTTGAGGGGTGAGACTTCATCAAGTCTCAAGTCTTTGGTCACGAGTCCAAGTCAAGTCTCAAGTCTCTAAAAAATAAAAGTCTCCTGTCTCTTCTGGTTGTAATGACCCTTCTATCATCTGCTGCTATCCGGTCTACTAAAGATACTGCACAGCTATATCTAAGAGATTCAAAGCATTTACTGTATTATTATCACTCCTTTATCTATACAGTATTGATTAGTTGTTTATTATATGATCACTTTAAACAGGATATTGCAATGCAATATGAAGAAAACACACAATGAAAGCTTTCCTTTAAAGGAAACTGTATTCTGAGTCAAGAAATAATCAAGGCTGCTCTGCCCCTCTGCACTGGCCTTTTCTCTCTTTTTTTGCTTTGTTGAATTCAGAAAACCCAGATGAACAACATGGAAAATGATTTAGGCTGTTAATTATAGGTCATTAGATCTGGGTGGTATAGCTCACATCTTTATGTGCAGCAAAACCTTTCTGGATCCGCATCGTTGTTATTATTTTTTTAATTAGCTCCGTCAACTCATGGGGGCGTGTCGACATGTCCAGACTTCCATACGAGCCTTCAGTCATATTTCGCAGCAAATACATAAATAAACAGGAGGATTTAGGCTACAATAGCCTGATATGTGCCCGTTATTCAGCAGCTAGTCCCCATGAAGGAAAGTTTCACAACAAACGGGCGTTGTGCATGTAGGCTATATTTGTGTTAATATAAGTCTTAAATAGTTATATCTTCCGACAGCAATCACTTACATAGAGTGTTTGGACTGAAACACGGGTCTGTCAGTCACTCTGCTCTGCTCTGAGCCGAAGAGAAAACATTTATCGTATCCTACAGTTTTTATCCAATGAGGAGAGAGAACGGCATGCAGGGCTGTGTGTGCAGCCAAGGAACGCCGTGAATGTGGTGACGTAGCGACGAGGACTGTTATGGTGCGTTCCAGGAAACTCGTATTTTTCCGACCGTGAAGTGGTACCAGTTCGATCTGGTACGAGTTCACGGGTCAGAAGTTACGAGTGGCCGCTATAGTGACTTTCACCGGTAAAACAGGTCGGAAAAACACGAGTGGGTTGCCTGGAACGCTACAAAGTCGTAAGTTGTGACTTGAAGCTGTAATTTACGATTTCAAAAGCCTGCCTGGAACGCAGCATTAGCGAAAACGACCGGATCACTCACTTCTGCTTTAAAAAGAAAAAAAAAGCCAGTTCACAGTCACCTGTCACTCACCCGCAGCTGACTGCGCTGTCAGAGGAGCTCTGCTGCTCCTCTCTCTTTAGACACTGGTGTTTGGCTGCACTCTGTAGGAGTTCAATATGAAGATCTAACCTCTACCTCTAATCTGAATAACGTTACCGGCCATGTGGCGCTGCTCCGCTAGTGGTGTGTTAACGGCAAAACAAAAAAAAAGAAAAAGAAAAAAAAAGGTCGTCGGTCGTCCTGTCAGGAGGGAGACACGAGCCAAAAAAAATAAAGATTGTTCACGAGTCTCAAAACACGAGTCCGAGTCGAGTCTGAAGTCTTTTGGGCACGAGTCCAAGTCAAGTCTGAAGTCTCTGTGGGTGCGATTTAAGTGCGACTCGAGTTCGAGTCGCAAACTCGAGTTCCCATCTCTGGCTGACCGTGAAAAGATGCGTGGTGCGTCATTAACTCTGAAGTAACGCTAAACTTTCACAATGGAGAGGCCAGACAGTTGGAGCAGACCGACGTCCGGCCGCGTTCACACAACACGGACGCGGTCACGGTGCGGCCGCTCTGCTGCTGCTGCTGCTCAGCCCAGAGCGACTGTTGTGTTCACACCGACACAAACACACTGCACTCGGGCGTAAAGATCAACTGTGCTGACCTGAACACTGCCCAGGCAAGCTACTATACTAACATCTGTTTCAGATGATACTGTTGTATAATGTTCATCATTACATCTGTCATGTTCAGTTTTTGACAAAAAAAAAGAAATCACAAATAACCTAACCTAAGATAACTTCAAATCTCACTTGTGACAATAAGGGAATATTTAAGCCTGACCAAAATAGTGATTTGAGTTATATCGTGATATAAATTGATGTGGACTGATATGAAAAAAAAATATCGTGATAGGATTTTTTTCTCATATCGCCCAGTGCAATAGTGAACAAGTAAGATAGGAATTTCAAAACATAGCTGCATAGGACTGGAACCTTGTGCAAAAAATTAAATGCATAAATGAATTTAAAGTAGAACATTTCTGGTTAGCTTGAGCCCCTAGAAGCGTGATCCATCTGCCCTATTTGGACCACGCTGAACACGCTGATGTGTGTCTCATCTCTCTACGACCTTGCCTTCCCGAGATACTCCTCAAAGGGCCAGCTCAGCATGTTGCTGAAAATGTCAAAGTGCCAACTCCACTTGTACATATGGGACAAAAAATAAGGTGCTTCAATATGGGTACCAATCGACTCCAAATGGCCTGAAATGTGCTCCTAGACATGTTCTGGGGGACGCTTTTGCCAAAAGCACTTAGTCAAATATTCACTTTTCACCTATCGCATAGACTCTGACTGGGATAGGCATTTGGTTTGTAGCTGCACAGCGGGAGTCCTGCAGACCTAGAAGCGTGATCCATCTGCCCTATTTGGACCACGCTGAACACGCTGATGTGTGTCTCATCTCTCTACGACCTTGCCTTCCCGAGATACTCCTCAAAGGGCCAGCTCAGCATGTTGCTGAAAATGTCAAAGTGCCAACTCCACTTGTACATATGGGGCAAAAAGTGCTTTTGGCAAAAGCGTCCCCCAGAACATGTTTAGGAGCACATTTCAGGCCATTTGGAGTCGATTGGTACCCATATTGAAGCACCTTATTTTTTGTCCCATATGTACAAGTGGAGTTGGCACTTTGAGGAGTATCTCGGGAAGGCAAGGTCGTAGAGAGATGAGACACACATCAGCGTGTTCAGCGTGGTCCAAATAGGGCAGATGGATCACGCTTCTAGGTCTACAGGACTCCCGCTGTGCAGCTACAAACCAAATGCCTATCCCAGTCAGAGTCTATGCGATCGGTGAAAAGTGAAAATTTGACTAAGTGCTTTTGGCAAAAGCGTCCCTGTAGCAACCAAAAACGTAATAACAGCCAATAACGTAATAACAGCCAATAACATAACAATTTTGGCAATTTTAAATGTAATAAAGCCAATAATGTAATAACATGCCAATAATGTAATACAACTTTTGAGCCAATAACGTAATAACATTTTGCCAATAATGTAATAAGTTATTACATTATTGGCTGGTTATTACATTATTTATTTTTATTTAAAGGTTTAAGGATCAGGGACATTGCACATTAATAAAAACATTTAAACAAATGTAAACATGCCAGAATTAGCCGAAGGCTATTTTGCATCTGTTGTCCCTGGACTGATGTTGAAAGTCACCCTAAAAGAAAATAATACAAAATTTTGGGTTATCAACATACAAATAATACATTCGATGATTAAAAAGCTGAATAGTGGACAAAAGACAGAGAGCTCAGTGGAGGTCCATGCATACACACACAAACTAACATAAAACTGAACTCAAACAGCAGCCGCTACAGACAAAACAGAAGCAACATTAAGCAGCAACACCAACAGAAAAAAAGAAAAAAAAAAAGAAAAAGTACACAAGACACAATCACATTATACACATTGGACACATTAGAAGCCATGCACAAAAAGCAACAATACTAGACAATTAATACACTGACAGACAACATGACAAGAAATTTAATGTTCACAGCCTTGACCACTAATTAGCCACTTTTTTAAAAAGTGTTTAAAGGAGGCGTAATTTGAAATATTTCTAATATGAGTTGGAATAGAATTCCATTCACGAGCAGCTCTAATAGAAAACGCAGACTGGCTGAAAGAACTTTTTCTAAATGCGATAACACAGTCTCCTCTAGTTGCACTCCGAGTAGATGTTGATACCATTTTTATAAACTGATTCAATGCTGGAGGCGCACGTCCATGTATGATTTTGTACATAAGACAAGAGTGTGAATATTTAATCAGGTTTTCCCAATTTAACAGCTTGTATTTCAGTAAAATATGACAATGATGATAGTTATTGGATTTCCTGTCCAGCACTTTAAGGGTTTTTTTGTATAGTGAAAGTAATGGTTTGAGAGCAGTGTTGCTCGCTTGAGACCAAGTAGTCAAACAATATGTTATATGGGACAAGATCATTGAGTGCATGTACATTAATGCTGCCTTGGTCGACATGCAACTGCGGATATGTCTAAAGTTAGACAAATTAAATTTAACGTACTTGGAGACCTTTTTAATATGCTCTTTAAAGGTGTTACAACCAAAAACGTAATAACTGCCAATAACGTAATAACTGCCAATAATGTAATAATTTTGGCCATTTCAAATGTAATAAAGCCAATAGTGTAATAATGTGCCAATAATGTAATAAAACTTTTGAGCCAATAACGTAATAACTTTTTGCCGATAATGTAATAAGGCATTACATTATTGGCTGGTTATTACGTTACTGGCCTGGTATTAAAAAAAACCTTTCAAAATGTAATAACTGGTGCCGATAATGTAATAATACATAAAAACTAGAAAATTTCCTCTCGGGAAATTTTGAATGGGCCACGGCTACTGCCGATTTTGCCATCTCTGTCAACATGGGAATCAAACCCACGATCTTAAGGTCAAGACAGAGCTGATCAGACAGACACATGATCATCTTTCTATAAGCACTGATATGGAGGAGCTGTATCACATTAGGTTAACTCTGTGTGTGTGTGTGTGTGTGTGTGTGTGTGTGTGTGTGTGTGTGTGTGTGTGTGTGTGTGTGTGTGTGTGTGTGTGTGTGTGTGTGTGTGTGTGTTTATCTTGTGTAATAGGGCCAGGACTCAATTAAAACAATTAATCTAATTAATTAGAGGCTTTGTAATTAATTAATCGCAATTAATTGCATTTTAATCGCATATAAATATTTGACCTGAGAACAGTGAGAAGCATTTTTTTCACATGGATTTTAGTATACCATTGAATGACTGAATAGCTTAAGCAACAAAACATTGTTTTTTTTTTCAAGGTGGTACTTAACCTAGACCAACATGCAAATTATCGATTAATTCATTAATCGATATTTGATACAGATTTAAATGGTCTTTCCTGCCAATACACTATGATGATTACTGTAGTATTTAACTAGGCTACATAAATCACAGTAGCATAAACTGATTTGTTGAACGGACCAGGTGATGGGCTGACTGGTCCTGTCTAACTTCTGTGTACTGGGTGCCATTGTGCAGGGTGTTAAGGCAGCCTTCCTCCACTGCAGTCCCTATGGTCCTGGACCCTCTGGCTGGTGGGGTGGGCTGCTTTCAGCTGGGGGGGACTCTATCAGCTGCTCCCACGAGAGGCATTTGACGCATTTGACACAACAAGGTTTAACTTTAAAACCAGATTAAATCATGGTTTAAGTTTAAATTCTGTTGCACGTTAACTGTGTTTTAATCACATGAAGGTGTGTGTGTGTTTGTGTGTGTGTGTGTGTGTGTGTGTGTGTGACTGTAATCACATGAAGCTGGCTCTAGAGTCTGTGTGTGTGTGTGTGACTGACTTGACACATAGTTAGTTAGTAGCTGCATCCTGTGTCAGTCTGATTTAGCTGTGTCTGTGTTTATAAACATTTAAACGAGCGCCAGGTGGATTGTTTATGAAGTTAACGAGCTCTGGCCTGAGGATCAAAGAGGTTACCACGGCGATAGGGGCCCCCGCAGGCTGAGACAGACAGAAACGTGGAGAAAAAGAGCCATTTTCTGCCTCTGCACCGGTCTCACATTTAGGCTTAGCATGACAAAACGGTAACTCCTATCAGAACAAAACACAGATCAACGTTGCTCTAAGGACTTACTGAAAATTTTGGTACGATTTGGTGTTTCTACAGTAAATATTTTGGCGACGCTGGCAGTTTTAAAACATCAGGCCGTTCTGCTTCTCTCAGAAAATATTTGTATTGGAGTCAATGAGGAGCAGAGACAGACGTGGCCGCACTTAGAGGCTCCAAGTTTAAATTCTGTAAGTCTCTCTGATATTTTGAGCAGATGATGAGTGACAGGACAAGTTTGTCTTACAAATTCTGAAAAAATTATGTGTGTAGAGTGTAAATTGTGGCCGTTTGGAGTTTGGAAAGAGAAAAAATCTGGAGTTTTTCTGGCATCTCTCCCACTCTAACCGATGATGTCACGCACTCTGACACGAACATTCCGTCCAATACACACCCATTATAATCTCATAATTTCTCCAAAAATGATCATGGTCATTGAACAGGGATTGATCAAAAACTATATGACCTATCAAAACGTGGAGTAATGCGCCAATACACAAGACTTGTGTCTACTGTTTAAAGTTTAAATGGAGTCTCTAGGTGAAAGTATGCCTGAGCAGTAGACGTTTGTTAAACTCCAATGATTGGTCTTTTTCGCTCTTTTTTTCCCGTCCGTCCCATGGACTTCAATGCAAAATTTTGCGCAGTTTTGCCCGGGCACTGGTCCCTGCAGCTATTTCATAGCTGTTGGGACCAGTGCCCGGTGCGATTGTCCGTGGCCCTAACAAGAAGAAGAGGGAGGAAGCCTCAGGACGCTTGTAATACACCTCTGTTGCTGCAACTGTTAACCAATCAACAAATAGATTACTACTGAAACCAGCTGTTGGAGATCTAAAATTAAATCTCTGCAGGGTTCATATGTCTAACTTTGTTTTTCATGTTTGAAAATTAAAAACTACATCAACACATTGAGCATACAGGCCCCATGTTGGATAAGTGACGTTTCAAAGTTGTTGTTGTTTTTTTGTTTTTTTTTACAGTAATGATAAAGCAGCTTTAGGTTCTATATACTGTGAAAGTCTAAAGGTAGATGTTTGTATTGCTCCATTTTTTTTTTTTACATTTGTGAATGAGTGAAAGCTACTTTTCATTTGAGAAGGAACAGTTTTAATTTAATTTTGATTGTTCATGTTCTATCCTGTGTATTGTACACTGCAGTTCAGATTTTGGGATTAGAAATAAATAATAATGCTAGTCCAGGAAAATATATGGTGAATTCATTTGACACCTCAACACCCTCAACGAGACACTGATTTTATGGTATATGCATGGTACACATGAAAAATTGCCCGTTTAGACAAGAATATCTATGAATATCTATTTGGCTAAAGAGGGGAAAGACCACACAATTATGAGAGAGAGAGAGAGAGAGAGAGAGAGAGAGAGAGAGAGAGAGAGAGAGAGAGAGAGAGAGAGAGAGAGAGAGAGAGAGAGAGAGCATATCTTGGATGAATAAGTATGACAACTATATGTCATCCACTAACTGCCCAAAAACTGCAAAAAAAAAACCTTTATATCCAAGAGCTGCTGTCATTTTTATGTATTATTACATTATCGGCACCAGTTATTACATTTTGAAAGGTTTTTTTTAATACCAGGCCAATAACGTAATAACCAGCCAATAATGTAATGCCTTATTACATTATCGGCAAAAAGTTATTACGTTATTGGCTCAAAAGTTTTATTACATTATTGGCACATTATTACACTATTGGCTTTATTACATTTGAAATGGCCAAAATTATTACATTATTGGCAGTTATTACGTTATTGGCAGTTATTACGTTTTTGGTTGTAACAAAAGGTGAGATTATTATCAATGAGCACACCAAGATATTTAAAATCTGAGACAACACGTAATCTCTCCCCATCTACAACCACCTCAGGTTCTGGACAGTGAATTTTAGTTTTACTGAAAAACATACAGACTGATTTAGAGACATTCAACTGAAGGCAATTTTGATTTAACCATTTTTTTATGTGTTGCATTGAGTCGGTTAACTGATCAGCGACCCGGGCTGTGCTGCTACCATGCATAAAAATGACAGTGTCATCAGCATACATTATGGTGTTAGAATTAGGGCACACAGTTGGCAAATCATTCACGTACATTGAAAATAAAAGCAGACCCAGAATAAATCCCTGGGGAACACCTGCAGCCAAGGAAACAACATCTGACTGATGAGTCTTTATTCGAACAAACTGAGACCTATTTGTTAAGTATGATTGAATCCAGTTGGTAGTGTCTGATGAGAAATTAAATGTGGAGAGTTTACCAAGAAGTATGCCATGATTTATAGTATCAAAGGCTTTCTTCAAATCTAGAAAGACGGCACCAACCACTCCACCTTTATCTAACATTGACTTAATTTTTTCAATGAAGTAGCAATTGGCTGTCTCCGTGGAGTGGTTGGTGCGAAAGCCAAACTGATTTGAATGCAAACTATAGGAACTGGTATTTAAATGATTTATAATTTGTTCGGCAACAAGTTTTTCAACCACTTTGGAAACCACCGGCAAAACACTAATTGGTCTGTAGTTGCAGATAGATTGTTGATCACCACCTTTAAAGATGGGTGAGACAGCAGCTAGTTTCCAGACATCTGGGAAAATTTCCTGAGCAATTGAAAGATTTACAAGTTGTGTAATAGGACATGCCAACGATGCAGAGAGCTCCTTAAGCATAACTGTGTTCATACCAATGACGTCTTTAGCTCTGGATGACCTAAGAGAACCAATTACTCTCCCAACATCAGACTCTGTAACAGTTTCCAGTTCAAAGGCTGGTTCAGTATGTCTACCTTGGCTGGATATAAAATCCACAGGGGAAAAACACTTGATAATATCGTCTACTGAATCAATTAAATAGTGATTAAGAGCAACTGCTACTTCAGGTGGGTTGCTCAAAAATGTTCCATTGGCATACATTTCAATTGATTTGGTATTATTAGAATTTTGCCCCATTAGTTTTCTTAGTTGGTTCCAAATATTTTTTGTATTACCTCCTGCTTTTTCTATTATATTAAAAAAATAGTTTGCCTTTGATGCTCTAAGCTCTTTAACTACCCTATTACGAAGCATGGTAAAAGTGTATCGGTCACTGCTTAATTTGGACTTGAGAGCACTCTTTAAAGCCATGTCTCGTTTTTTCATTAAATTTAGGATATTTGGGTTCATCCAAGGAATTGTATTTTTTTTTTCCTACGTCTTTGTCTACATGTAAAGTTATCAATTACGCTCTGTAGTTTTTGCATGAACCCTTGACTGTCATTTTCCAAAGAATTTCCCATCAATACAGCCTCCCAATCAATGTTTTGAACAGCACTTTTAAAGCAGATATCAGCTTCACGGCCGTTTCGGCTAATGCTGCGTTCAAGGCAGGCTTTTGAAACCGTAAGTTACAGCTTCAAGTCACAACTACGACTTGGTAGCGTTCCAGGTAACCCGTAGCTCGTGTTTTTACCATCCTGTTGTCTGTGAAAGTTCCCTATAACGGCCACTCGTAACTTCCAACCCGTGAACTCGTACCAGATCGAACTGGTATGACTTCACAGGAAGGAAAAACACAAAGTACGAGTTTCTTTGAACGCACCATGAGTTAGCAGCCCCCGCCCTTGTCAGGCATCACTTGGTCCTCGTGCTACGTCACCACATTCACGCGCATCCCTTGGCTGCACACACAGCCCTTCATGCCGTTCTCTCTCCTCATTGGATAACACTTGTATCCCACAAGGAAAATTTTCTCCTCGAGTTACAGCAGAGCAGAGTGATGGAGAGACTCGTGTTTAGGCTGAAATACTTCATGTAAGTGATTGCTGACGGAAAATAGGACTATTTAGGACTTATATTAACAAAAACATTCCACTGATATCTGCTTTAAACCCATCTTGCATGTTTTTGGGGATACTCAAGGATTCCTGTTCTTGGACAAATGGAGTAAAGCGCTTTTTGGTTAGCTTCCTAGATATCAGAGTCAGGTTGTGATCCGATAGTCCAGTCAGCATATTAAAGGATTTATCAATTCGATTTGGCCTATTACTAAAAATAAGGTCAATTTTTGTGCTAGTGGTTTTTGTAATTCTTGTGGGACCATTTACCAGCTGTGTAAGATCAAAACTATCAGTGATCTGTTTTAAGGATTTCCTTGATGATTTCACTTCCCAATTGACATTAAAGTCACCCATGAGAATCAACTCCTTATTAAAATTACACTCCTTTAACATATTTTTAAAATGTTCATAAAAGGTATTATTGGAAGAGGGGGGGCGATAGAATACAATAAGCGAAAAAGACATGGATGTAGACAAAGTCACATTAAGACCAATACACTCAAGTTCATTGCAAGACCACTGTATTTCACGACATTGAAAGTGCTCTTTCACAAAAATTAAAACTCCACCACCCTTTGAACCCACTCTATCCTTTCTATAAATATTATAACCAGGGACATGTAATATTGACAATGGTGAATTTTCATTAAGCCATGTCTCTGATAAACACAGAAAATCTAGGTTTGAGTCCAATAATAGTTGATGAATTTGATCACTTTTAGATTTAAAACTTCTTATATTTAAGTGTCCTCCTAAAATGCCCCTTGGCTTTGATTTTGGGTCCCAGATGATTCTTGAGTGGTTGACAGTCTGAAATAAGTTCAATTTCCGATTTTTCGAGATCGCTATATTTAGAACCTTGTTTTTTTTTACAGTGTGTGGCATGTTGTTCGGCACGGAATTCATAGAGTTTCCAAATGTTTTTACAGTGTTAACGGTTTGATCCGATGACAGCTTAGATTGTTGTTGTGGCCATAGAATAGATGGAATAGATAAACCATCTAATGATTCACAGACCCCATCCGTGCAACCAGCGTGTTGAGTGAAGCGATTACCTCTGTTACTCGAAAATGGGGAGGAATCTTCACCTGATGGCCCTCCGGAGCCGATGTTAAACACGCCGGCGGTCTGAGTCTCCTCACCGCCGCGCCGCTGATCCGAGAGTGGAGACCCTCCTGGGCCGATGTTAGACACGCTAGCGGTGTGAATCTCCTCACCGCCGCGCCGCTGATCCGAGAGTGGAGACCCTCCGGGGCTGATGTTAAACACGCCAGCGGTCTGAATCTCCTCACCGCCGCGCCGCTGATCCGAGAATGGAGACCCTCCGGGGCCGATGTACACGCCGGCGGTCTGAGTCTCCTCTCTGCCGTGCCGCTGATACGAGAATGGAGACCCTCCAGGGCCGGTGTACACGCCGGCGGTCTGAGTCTCCTCACCGCCGCGCCGCTGATCCGAGAATGGAGACCCTCCTGGGCCGATGTACACTACACTGTTGTCCTATGTAACAGAGTTTTGGTGTTGATTCCACTTCCACAGTGACAGCCAATCATATTTATCTTTATTCATGTATCACGGACGCTCACTGGTTAGCAGGGCTCTCCTCAGCACATAAATATGGGCTGTGACGTAAACACAGTGCCAGTATGCGAGGATTGAGCCCATGGTAGGTTTGTTACACAAAGCACAGCGTTATAGCCCACTGAAACTGTGTAAACAATGTAATGTAATAATGCAGTTATCATGATATTATGTTCAGGAAGCTGACGACAGTTTTACATGTAACTAAATGTGTTACAGAGGGTTTATTTTGTTTTAATGTTTATAATTAGCGACCTTAGCTCGAAGGCTAAGCTAACTTGCTAATTTTCCTCCATAAAGCTGTGCCGAACGAGTGCTGTGCTTGACCGTGAGCTGACCAGTCATTTCCGTATCGTTGTCCAGGTACATGTGTTTTTGTTTATATATTTATTTTTAATTAATGATGTACACAAATAAAGCCAGTATGCGAGGATTGAGCCCATGCTGTGCCGAACGAGTGCTGTGCTTGACCGTGAGCTGACCAGTCATTTCCGTATCGTTGTCCAGGCAATAAAAGTCCGGTCCTGAAGCTAAGAGAGTGTCGGTCCTTCTTGCAACTGTAGTGTATTATACACCTTAACTTTCTTACTTTAATATCTTAAATTATTGTATGTTCTTCTTTGTATGTGTACCATGTTTTGAACTGAAGGAGAGTGCAAATTGGTGCTCGGTTTGATTGACATGTTTTGCCCAAGAAGTAATCTGATCGAATGGAATGTGCCTGGTTTGAGGTAATTGTTGATTCTGCTGTTTGGTTGAGGACCCTTGGGATACAGGGCATTGGGTTCGTTCTTGCCTAAAAGTTAGGAGATAGGTCAAGGGTCATTTAACATCTGGTTTAGGGTCCCCTTCTGTTTAGAGAAGGGGGAGTTAGAAAAGGTATATAAGTCAGAACTCTGGGCCAGTCGAGAGAGATCTCATATTGGACCAGAGATGCTCCACGATTCGGCATTTTTGTACACTGTTCTTCTTCTTGTTAATAAACTTCTTTTTTGAATACAATTGAAGACGTGTCAGCGATGATCCCTTCTTTTCATCAACACAGCAATATACCACAATTTTGGCGTCACGAACTTGGACGTGTTTGTGGCTCTTCAGTTTTTCTTCAGCTTTGACCAGCCGGCTCCTGCATCGATCTGGGCTTCTGAAAAGTGTGAGTTTTTCACATTATTGTGTGCTGGTTTGTTTGTTGGAGCTGTTGTCTGTTTGCTGTTGGGTCACACCGTTAAAGAATCTTTGTGTGGGTGATTGTTGCTTTGATGACTGGAAGTAGATTATCGTTCTAAATTTATCTTCTTTGGTTTTTGTTTGCGTTACAGGCAACGCAAAAAGGGGGAAATAGGGAATTTGGGGTAAAAGGGAAATAGGGAATTTGGGGTAAAAGTAAAATAGGACATTTGGGGTAAAATGGGTAGGTAAAGAAAATGGGTATGTGGATAAAGAAAAGGGGTAAAAAGGGGATTAAGTAATGGGTAATAATATAAGTTAAGAATTGGTCTTAGTGGGTTTAAAGGAACTGGGGTTAAAGAGGGTTAACTAAAATAAAGGGGTTAAAGAGGGTTAACTAAAATAAAGGGGTTAAATGGGTTAACTAAAATAAAGGGATTTAAGAGGGTAGATTTGAATAAAGGGATTTTCTGAGTAAAAAATAGGTAAAATAAAGGGACATTTTGGGGTAAGGAATAAAGTAAATGGGGGATACTTAAAGAATAAAATAAAGTTAAAAAGAAGTAAAAAAAAATTTAGAAAGAAAGAAGCTTTAATACATATGTGATCACTTGTTTTGTGTTTGTTTGTTAAATCCCCATTTTTGTGTGTGTGTGTGTGTGTGTGTGTGTGTGTGTGTGTGTGTGTGTGTGTGTGTGTGTGTGTGTGTGTGTGTGTGTGTGTGTGTGTGTGTGTGTGTGTGAAGATTGGTTTTCTTTTGTGAATAAAGTTTATGAGTACTTGATATGATTGAGTGTATGTTGAATAGAGGTATATAATATGTTATATATTCTTTAGCTGCTAACAAATATGGACCTGAGGAAGACGCTTTAATGAGCTCCCAAAGGACGTTTAATAAGAAATAAAATGTATGAATCTTCCAAGGGGGTTTTGGTTAAAGATGTTTTTATGAGCCTCTCTTTTCAGAGAACTTTGAAAAATAAACAGACTTGTTAAAAACATAAGAACCCCGGAGGAGGATTCTTTTTGTAAAAAACTTTGACAAAGGGTGAAAGTTTTGATAAAGGGGGAAGGAATGTGTTCAAGTGTTTAAGTGTTTTAGTTACATTGATAAGGCATTGAACTATTTGTCTGTCTTCCCTTCATGGAGCGAGAGTTCAAGGAGGAGACCAGAGTTTAAGAGGTGTGTCTGGAGGCGAGAGAACAGCTGGTTTGCATCACAAGGATTGAGGCTTGCGGACGACAGCGCTTGCATCCGGATACAGTGATAAAGGCCAGTGTGATTTTATCCACAAACTCTTTCTGACAAATGTACCTGCATTTATGCCGCTGTGCATACATTTATAGTTGATATTGTTGATGCAATTTGATTGATAATAGTACTTTCATTTACATTTAGTGCACACACCTATAGTACATGCATCATACATATGTTGTAGTTAATTAGAAGAAAGCTTGGCAAAGGACTGATCATTTCATTAATGGGATAATAGTGTTTGGTTTGTGTGAGATTTTGTTGTTGGCTTGTGATTTGGTTTGGTTATTGCTGGGTAAAGATGGTTGATTTTGTAGTTGAAGAGCTTTGTGTGTGGACCTGGCGTTGTGAATTTTTACCTATAGAACTCTCTTTTGATTTCTGAAGTTGGTAAATCTTTTCATCTGTTTTTTATCAACTGTGACAATTAAAGGAGCATAAGTAATTAAAATACAATTAGTAGTAATTAATTAGATATAATAAAAATCACAATAAAATAGAATAAAGTTAATTTGGTTAAATTTAATTAGAAAATAATATCAAAATGCCAAAAATAGACAATCCAAAAGTAATCACTCCTGTTGAAGTTGTCCAAAAGAATAATCCCTTAATTAAAGGTATAGCAGAAATGTCAGAGAAGTGACATGGGCATTGGTCTAATGTTGACCAACCATGGCCAGTCGTAGGGACTTTTAACCCAGATGTAATTAAAACAATGCAGGTGCTTGTGTCCACATATAAGGCAGGTGAGAAGAAAGGGGAAAAGGGAGAGAAGCGTAAACAGAAGAGACAGACGGAGTTTGACATGCTCCAGCTGTTTGAGAGAGAGGGACAGCAATGGGCAAAGGCTAAGAAGGAGGAGAAAGATAAGGTTCAAGAGGAAGTAGAGAAGAATGTTAAGAAAGTAGAAAAGTTGATGGCAGAGATTGATATACTCCTCTCACATGTGGTCCCAGTAAAGAGACCCCCACCTTATGAGAAGGAGGAGGAGTTTAGGGAAATGTATCCTCAGCTCCCAGTAATTAGTCAGGAGGAGGAAGATCAGAGTCATGAGGAAAAAGCTGTGGGAGGATATGATTCAGCAGTTAGCAGGCTATTGGCTAGAGCAGAAAGAAGAAGAGGTGGAACAGAAAGGAAGACAGATCTAAGAGAAGAAAGTGAAAGGGAAAGCGAAGATGAAAATGAGAATAGTGATAGTAATGGAGATTTGGCGAGTGAGAGTCCTTCATTTTCAAGAAGGCATACCAAGAAAAAACATGTTTCTAGGGAAGAAGAAGAGAGACGACAACCTTTGAGTAGGATTGATAAAAGTATAGATCAATGCCTTAAATATTTGGACCAATACACCACACCAAAAGGCCGGAGATTGTTACAGGAACAATTACAGGACTTGCAAATGCAAAAGAAAAAGTTATTGAAAAAACCCTCCCAAAAATCACCAAGGAAGGAAGATAAGTCTGATAAGATCTGTCCAGTGGTTATCAGAGGACAGAATCTGGTGTATAAATCTTGGGATGATACAGTTATGCCAGATTTATTTGACCAATTACCCATTCTTCAAGATGGAGCACATCCTTGGATTTTAAAGTTGAAGGAGATTATGTTGGGGACAAAGCCTACCATGGGAGACTTCAAGAGACTTCTGGTAAACATTATTGGGGTCCCAGCCATGGAAGAGATTTTACAGAAAGCTGGATATAATCGATATGTGGGATCTACTGTAAACGATTCAGAGCTGTTTGGAGCAAATAGAGGTCGACTGTATAGAGCGTTAAGAGATACATTTCCAACAAATGTACTCCCTGATAATATTTTGATTGAAACATTAGGACAAGAAGAAAATCCGAGATTTTATGTGTCAAGAGCGCATCAGATGTGGAGAAATGTTACAGGGAGTGATCCAGAGGAGAGTCAGCTGGAACAATCAATCTTGCGAGCTAAGATTCAGAAGGGGTTGCCTCTGTCAGTGAGGAGTAAGTTAGCAGAAGTGGTTGGTCTAGGGAGCATGATAAAGAGTGTTTATACAGATCACATAGTACACCAAGTAGAGCTGTATAGGAAGAAAGAGCATGAACAGAAGGAGCAAGATCAGGAGACTCTTAGAAAAATGAATCAGATTCAGTTGGTAGATAATAAGAAGAAGGAGAAGAAGCAGGCAGTAGTTATGCAGAACCAACCTGAGATAAATCAGTCCATGTCACAGCCACAGCTGCAGTTACAGCCAAATCAGTTCCAGGCACCACAGCCTTGTGCAGCGGTACCTTTTGTTTATAATGCACAGCCGACCTTTGGCCTGCAGCAGCAGGCATGTAGGGAGAGCAAGAGGAAACTTCAATCCAAATTTTCAACAAGTTCCTGAAGTGTGTTATATCTGTGGACTGATTGGACATTTTGCCCGTGAGTGTAACAAAGTAGGAGGAGGAAATTTCAGAGGGAATTTCAGAGGAATCCCAAGAAGAGGCTTTAGAGGTCAGCTAATGACATTCCGAGGACTGTTGAACCCTCTCAGGGGTCCGCAGCTAGGATTCTAGGGCTGCTCAGAAAATCCGAAAGGGAGGTGTCAGCTGGTACCTCTTACAACATCAATTGAGCTCTGTTACAAAAATCAAAAAAAAAAACTACAATACCTATACTGGTATCAGGAGCCTATACCTATCTGTACTTTTGGGAAGAGATGTTTTGTGTTCTGTGATGACACTAGCGTTGAAACAGTTAATTTGTTCTCCTTTTATGTCTCAACTGTCCATTGCATTGCCTGGCATATTATTAAAACAAGATGTAAACATTTAGGAAGTGCAGGGTAAAATATCAAAATCAGGATATGGACATATTTTGACTTATACTTGTCTGAATGAGGTTAATGTTGCAGTGTTGAACAGCCACTCCTCAACACTCATGTGTTGTATTGTTTTGATTTCTGTTGATAGTAATGAAACCTCGTAGAATTCACAAGTTGTAGTTTAGCATTTATTGACCAAACTGACATGCATCAGATGCTAAAGTAAAGAAAGTAAAATTGCACTGCTTTCGCAGTAACATGTAGTATGAGCAGAAATTTGAAGTTTAAACAGTTGTTGTTTTTCATTCTCCATATTTTCCTTTATATAGTTAAGAATTATTGTTATTGCCATAGTGTAATAAAATGAAACGTAGGCCTGCATAAGAAATCTTTCTTAGTATGTTTAAGCCCATTGTGTTGGTAAATGTTGATTAGTTGGTTTACTGTGGGAAAAAAAGAAAAGAATATCTTATCCTATAAGTCTCACTCAATTATCCACAAAACTGGCTTTCTCATAATAAAATGAAATAGGACAGAACATGACATGGTAAGAAAATTGTGTCTCCAGTGTAAGTGTGGGATCCACTACTCACTCAGGTCAACGGCCCAATTTGAGCCAAAGTGTGAGGCTGCTGCCTCTTAAAGTTCCAGAGTAAAATGTATAATTAAATAATACAAGGAAAAATTAGAAATTTAGCAAGCTTACTACACTTATTGCAGTAACATACAGTATATTCAAAGAGCTTAATTTACACAGTATGAAGTTTGGTTACCTTAGAAAGTTGAGATAATTACAAACAGGAAGCTGCTCTTGAAATAAAGAAATAGTTGTGGTTAGGTAGAGGTGACACTTAAGATTCTATTGGTCTTTGGAGAATCATGAAGGATTGATAATAGTGCTCTCAGACCTCTTAGGTCTGACGATTCAAGAAGCACATGGGTTGGCCCATGTTGCAAGGGGGGAGGTTATAGTATGGATTTTATTTGCTTAAATAGACTGACTGGGTTATAACCAGGTGGATGCTCAGTCACTTGCCAAGTTAACCAAGTTTTTGTCAAAATTTTGTAAGGTTTTTGCCACATTTTTGTGAAGAGAAGTCATAAGCAGGAGGGGACTTCCTGACTGAATATTTTCAGACAATAGAAAGGAATCTGTGGATAAAATTGCAAAACTGATTTTGTAAAAATATAGGGATTTATGTGTTTATGTGCGTTTGATGTTTGAAATATATTTGCTGTTGCAAAGATACTGGTTTGCTTTCTCTCTCCCTCCTAGAACATATAGGAGAGAGATCACTGTGAAAGTGCCAGGCTGTTCGGGGACCCAGATGTTCTGAGGAGATTCAGACATCTAAACATGAAGAATGTGAATGAATTGAAGGGCCCTGAACACGGACACTGAAGTATTTTGATTACAGAGAGAATTGACACTGTGGAAGAACTGCAGTGTAACTTAATTTGGTGTTTTTATGGTATGCTTTTTGATATTAAAGTTTGATGTCTTTCATGATGATATGTATTTACTATTGTATGTTTTGCTAGTATGTGGATATTGAAGCCTCAGATGTTTTCTTTCCTTTTGACGTTTAGGGAGAGTAATGTCAGGCAGGGATAGGTCCAATGGAGGATCCGATGGGTTGACCAGCCTGAAATTGGATACTGTTTTGATTTTATTTGTCTGAGGTTTTCATATGTATCTGCTGAATTATTTCATACAAGTTTTAAGAATTTCTTCTTTTCTAATTGGTTTGGAGTGCTAAACAGTGGTTGCCTAAGGCAGAGGGACCGTGAGAGAATTTCCTGTCTTGATTGTTTGATGGAAACTTTAAGGAAGATTGGCTGCCTGGCAGGTTTTCGCTCTCACACTCCACAAATTGTTTTATTGCTAATGATTGTTTCATTGTAAGCATTATATATGAATATCTGTTAATTTCATGATAATCATTTCAGTGTATGTAATCTTTTATGTGTCGAGACTCGACGAGCCTCGAAGGGGGGAAATATGTAGTGTATTATACACCTTAACTTTCTTACTTTAATATCTTAAATTATTGTATGTTCTTCTTTGTATGTGTACCATGTTTTGAACTGAAGGAGAGTGCAAATTGGTGCTCGGTTTGATTGACATGTTTTGCCCAAGAAGTAATCTGATCGAATGGAATGTGCCTGGTTTGAGGTAATTGTTGATTCTGCTGTTTGGTTGAGGACCCTTGGGATACAGGGCATTGGGTTCGTTCTTGCCTAAAAGTTAGGAGATAGGTCAAGGGTCATTTAACATCTGGTTTAGGGTCCCCTTCTGTTTAGAGAAGGGGGAGTTAGAAAAGGTATATAAGTCAGAACTCTGGGCCAGTCGAGAGAGATCTCATATTGGACCAGAGATGCTCCACGATTCGGCATTTTTGTACACTGTTCTTCTTCTTGTTAATAAACTTCTTTTTTGAATACAATTGAAGACGTGTCAGCGATGATCCCTTCTTTTCATCAACACATCAATATACCACACAACTAAACAACACAACGCAGACAACTGTTACAATGGTGCCGTGACCGTACTCCAGGACTCTTCACGTCGGGAGGATAGCCGCCGGTTCCCGGAGAAAACTACCGTGGTTGCAGCTGAGTCACTGACGCACCGGACTGTCCGTCTGGCGCAGTAGCGCACTTTCGCCAGTAGGTGGAGCATCAGCTCCACTCATGTGACAGCAGGGCTTCATTCCTTCACTGTTTTCCCATACTGTGGTGAGGTTTTGACACATTTTTGTCACCTGTGGGTTATTTGAACGTCATTTTATTTTTGTTTTGTTTATTTTACAACTTATTGAATCATTCAACAGGTCTTTTAGACTGAGCAGTCTTAGGGCTACTTTTTCATATGAACAGTGTACCCTGTTCTGTGGGGGTGTTTCTCTTTTTTTGATTTGGTTTCATTTTGGGGTATTTAGGGTCCGGGCAGCGCAGCTGCCAGGACACTATTGTATTCCTAGGAATTCTTCTTCTTCTTCTTCTTCTTCTTCTTCTTCTTCTTCTTCTTCTTCTTCTTCTTCTTCTTCCTCCCCCTCTCCTGCCGCAGGGCGGTGGTGACCCTTCTCCCCAAGAAGGGAAACCTGCAGGAGATAAAAAATTGGCGCCCTGTGTCGTTGTTGTGCGTGGATTATAAGATTCTGTCCAAAGCCTTGGCCTCCAGACTAAGGGGAGCCATGGAGCAGGTCATCCACCGGGACCAGACCTACTGCGTACCAGGCAGGTCTATGGTAGATAACATCTACCTAATTAGGGACGTTTTGGAGCTCTCCAGCTCATTGGACTGTAATACTGGTCTCATTTCGCTAGACCAGGAGAAGGCTTTTGACCGGGTTGAACACAACTTCCTCTGGAGGGTGATGGAGAGGTTTGGGTTCAGCCCTGGTTTCATTGCCATGATCCGTGTGCTGTATACAGACATTGAGAGTCTACTTAAGTTCAACGGCAGTCTGTGTGCTCCTTTCAGGGTGCATAGAGGTGTCCGGCAGGGCTGTTCCCTGTCCGGGATGCTCTATGCACTCTCCCTCGAACCCCTCCTCTCAAGGATACGCAGCAGTGTTGAAGGACTGTTTTTACCAGGTTTTAGCAGCAACATTGTTTTATCTGCTTACGCAGATGACCTTATCGTGGCAGTTAAAAATCAGGATGATGTCAACATGTTAATCGAGTTGACGGACAAGTACAGAAACCTGTCCGCTGCAAGAGTAAACTGGTCTAAAAGCGAGGCAGTTGCAGTTGGGAAGTGGCCTAATGGCCTCCCAACACTCCCCCAGAACCTGGCCTGGAAGAGGGAGGGCTTAAAATACCTCGGCGTCTTCCTTGGAGGTAAGGCCATGGAACAAAAAAATTGGGAGGGAGTAGAGGAGAAAATCGGTGACAAGATGAAGAAATGGAAGTGGCTACTGCCACAGATGTCCTACAGAGGAAGAGTCCTGGTTTTAAACAACCTGTGTGCATCTCTACTGTGGCACCGCCTGTCCTGCCTGGACCCACCCAGTGGGCTCTTAACAAAGATCCAGGAGAAAATTGTAAATTTTTTTTGGGACGGCTTACATTGGGTGCCACAGGGGGTGTTGTTTTTACCGAGAGAGGAGGGGGGGCAGGGCCTCATCCACCTGGCCAGCAGGACGGCAGCGTTTAGGCTGCTGTTCCTTCAGAGGTACATAGCTGGTCCAGCAGACTTGGTGTGGAGGGGAGTGGCCAGCGGCATCTTCAGAGGGGTGAGTAATCTGGGACTGGATGCTGCTCTGTTTTTTACTGATTTAAAATTTCTAAATTTTAACGGGGTTCCTCCTTTTTATCAGAGTATTTTTAAGGTGTGGGCTTTCTTTAAGAGCAGCAGGGAAAAGGAAAGCTCTAGCTCTCTGTTCTGGCTATTGAAAGAGCCGCTGATTCATGGAGCCAGGCTGGACATCTCCAGTGCAGCTACGCCTGGGCTGACGGCGGCGCTGCGCCGGGCCAGGACGGTGGACCTGCAGAGCTTGGTCCACGCTGCAGGGCCCGCCCTGATGGACTCGGAGAGCGTGGGGCGTGTGGTGGGCCTCCAGTCCCGCAGGATGGTCCAGAGGTTGTTGCAGCTCTGGAGGGAAAAACTGACACTGACAGAGAAACAGCTCCTTAGGGAATTTGGCAGAGGGGAGGAGCCGGACCCTACAGACCCCCCCCCTGGGATCCAGCTCAGCCCACAGACTGATCAGGAGGGTCCGCTGGTGAGAGGGGCCGCCTTCAGCCTGCACACAGTCCATAGAAAGACTCTTTACAGAGGTTGTGTGCAAGCTCTAAATAAGAAAACTCTGGGGGGCAGAGCACCATGTGCATGGGCTGACAGGTTTGGAGGGGCGTCGCCACAGTGGAGAGTCCTGTACAAGCCCCCCCTGAAAAAGAGGACTGGAGACCTACAGTGGAGGGTTCTCCATGGTGCTATTGCGTCTAATTCGTTTACATCTGTTATTAATGCTGCTGTGTCCAACCAGTGCCCTTATTGTGGAGTGAGGGAGACGACGTTCCACATCTTTAGCGAGTGTGGGCGGCTCTCTGCGTTTTTTACTCTATTGACAAGTGTTTTTAGCCTTTTTAGTCAGACTTTTACAACTGCAGTGTTTATTTATGGGGCGGGTTATAGAAAAGAAAATAGGGCAATGTGGCAGCTGTTAAATTTTATCGTGGGGGAGGCGAAAATGGCAATCTACATCTCCAGGAGAAATAAAATGGAAGACCAGGCAGGTGTAGAGGCGTCCGCAGTGTGGCGCTCTAACGTCCGCTGTAGGATTAGACTGGAGTTCACATTTTATAGATTGATGGGAGACCTGGGAAGCTTCTCTGACATTTGGTGCCACAACAATGTCCTGTGTGCTGTGTCAAACAATGAACTTGCTTTTACCAGTGTGCTGAAAAACTGACAGAGTATCTATTTATTTATTTATGGGTTGATTGATTGATGTGGGGTTGTTTGTGTTGATGTATGTATGTGTGTTTATTGGTGTGGGTGGTAAATAAATAGATGAGTCTGTAGTTGGGTAGAAGGAACAGCTGATAATTGTCCTGTGATTGGTAAATAAAGTGTGGTTGTAAAAATCAAAAAATCTTCTTCTTCTTCTTCTTCTTCTTCTTCTTCTTCTTCTTCTTCTTCTTCTTCTTCTTCTTCCAAGGAAGTCATACTTCCCATGGGTGAAAACTCACCAAACTTCACAGAAACATCCGACCCCATGCCAGATTCACTCAACTCCAAGGACATGTGCCCCCCCCTCCTAGGGGGGGCACAATAAGCGTTTAAATTTAAAATTTTTAAAAATTCCTACCAAACCAACGGTAGATGCTACAGTGTTGAAACTTCACCACAATGTAGCCTCAATACTGCTGAAACTTTTGTCCACTTAAACTTATTACAAATTATGAAGTCCATCACTCTGTTTTTTTCAATAACTGTAAAACTTTTAAAATGTATCTCCTCCCACAATTTTTGCTCAATTGACACCAAACTTGCTACAGAGCATCTCCAGACCGTCCTCCACAAAACTTGTTTCTCGGATTTTTGATTAAGCAAAAATTGAGCCTACAGTGCATGAAAACGTTTGACTGTAAACACTACTGTAAACATATACCATCAAATTCTTGATAAATACATTTTCAATCTTCCTGAAAAAAAAGACAATATTCTGGAGTCATGGTTGATGAAGTTTGGCAAATATCAGAATTTTGTCTCAAAAACTGAATTTTCTAGAACATTTTGAATTCTGCTCTCATGGGAACAACTGCAGTCAATGTGAGAGTGGAATTTATAAACATCATATTTTCTCTTATGAAGCAAAACACTTATCATTAAAAACAAATCACCAACATTTCCATGCTGTCAAGATGCAATTTATGTATTATCAGATTTTTGTTTAGATGACTGAATTTCTGAAATTTTGACCATTTCATCACAACAGCTGCCCGGGCACTGACTCACCTGAGTGGATAAAGGAAGCTACACAGCAGGTCTCACTACCAGACAATTAGCTCAGCGAGTTAGGAGCTGGTTCTTGGTGTCAGAGATTGTGAGTTCGAGACCCAACAAGGGTGATGATGATGATGACAGATCAAAATGTCAGATGTCCTCAATCTGTTTTGCTGTCTAAATGCAATTTATGTATTAACAGATTTTTGTTTAGATAATAGAATTTCTGACTTTTCAAAATCTGCCGTGACAACAGCTGCCTGGGCACTGACTCCCTGAGTCGATAAATGAAGCTACACAGCAGTTCCCACTACCAGCCAATTAGCTCAGCGAGTTAGGAGCTGGTTCTTGGTGTCAGAGGTTGTGAGTTCGAGACCCAGCAAGGATGATGATGATGATGAAGAAACACAAGACAATTGTCCTAATGGTGGCATCACAGCAAGCCTCTAAATTTAAAAATCCAAATAGCTTGGGCTGGACCATGTGCAAAGGCTCCTAACATCTTAGACTCATAGTAGATGTTTGACAAATACATATCATTATTTTACCTCAAAAACAGATTTTTCTTTTTACTGTGGTTTCAAATCTGCCTACACGACAGTGAATGGCTTACTCAATTTGTGAAGCCACTGTTGAACTGCCACTTGTCAATTAGCTCAGTGTGATAGACAACGGTCTTTGGTTCCCGAGGTTGTGGGTTCAATCCTCAACTGGTGCAAATTAAACATTATAAGGTCAACTGTCTTGTCTTCCTATTCTCCTGTTTGTTGCTCAGAATTGCCTAAATTTGCCCAAAAGTAGCCCGGACCCGACCCATCGCTGCGCAGCAGCTATAATTTTTTTTGTTTCTGTTGTTTTATTGGCTGTGTGCCTTCAGTCAAAAAAATTCTTTTTTGTCCTGATTATCAGTGATTTTGCTCATATGACCGCTATTTTCTGTTGTTTGAGTTGTTTTCATTTATAGGTTTTGCCTATCACGTAATTTCTTTTTTGGGGTACCTATAATCAGATACTTTACTTTTATTGTTTTTTTATTTTTATTCTCTGTTTCATGCACCTGCCATACTGAACATGGACTCTGGGGCTGGTGTTGGCAGGGGGAGAGGTGCGTTCATGTACACTCCCATAACACCTGTGGGTAGGGGTAGAGCTAGGTTCCAGTCTACACCTATCATGATCACCCCTATGCCAGATCTTGAGGACATTTCCAATAGTAATGATGCTTTTGCTTCTCCACCCCAGGTTGGCTGTGTTGGGCACGATTTACCTGGCGCAAATGAGAGCAATTCTTCAGTTCATGTTATTGCAAGCATAGCTAAAGAAATTGGAATGTCAATTGGAGAAAGTATTGCTTCCTGCATTGCATCACAGCTTAGTAGTGGAGCAGGTACAAATGTTGCATGTAACACATCTGGATCAGGGGGGGCAGATGCTTCTCTCGTCAACTGGGTAGTGAAGTCGGAAGTCAGAGAGCCAGTATGTTTTAAGGGGGATGGCTCAGATGCCTATACAGTGCATGAATGGGAGACAGTGGTCATGACATATCTCAGGAAGCAGGCAATACCTGTAGCAGAGCAGGCAGAAGAAGTCATGAACAAGCTAATGGGGAAGGCGAGGGAGGTGGTTACAGTAGGCATCCGCAGTAACCCCTTCCTTGTTCTGTCTGATGGCCCAGGTCCCATTTTTGACATATTAAAACAACATTTCAGTGACACAGTTTCCTCCATCATGCCATTGGCTGACTTTTACTCCACCTTACCATTCTCTAGTGAGGACCCTTTGAGTACTGGCTCAGGTTGAACAAGGCTATGGAAGTAACAGGACTGTCTGAAAAGACAAAATAAGACAATGGATGATCCATCACGTGAACTAACTACTATGTTTATCAGACACTGCCCTGATTCTGAACTGTCCCTGATTTTCAGGTGCAAGCCTCTGCAGCAGTGGACTGCTGCTGAGGTCCATGAGAAACTGGTTGAACATAGACGAGATAAGAGGCACTCTGCTCAGCCTAAGAGCACCACTGCTGTGACTGTGCTGCGGCAGGACGTTAGTCCTGGTCTCCATGCGTCATTACGTACTGGTAAGCCAGCCAGTGATGTAAACACAGGCCCAGCATTGTGCCAGTCATCTCAGGAGCCTCCAGAGCCTCTAGATCGCATTCTTAGCATGTTGGAAAGCCTTCTAAGGCAGGGACCCCAGCAAGCTCAGTACTATGACAGACCTGGACGCCAGTCACAGGGGGGCCCCAGGAACAGGGTGCGGCCCTCGCTGCCATGTGAAGTGTGTGGGGACAGGGGGCACACTACTCGTTTTCATTGTCGGTCCAACCATCTCTGTTTCCTCTGTTATGCTTCTGGCCACACACGTGCTGATTGTCCGAAATCAGTGATTCCTCGGCCAGCAGGTGGTGCTGCCGCTCAACCCACCACCCAGCAAGAGGGAAACTAGTGGGCCAACATTTTGGGGGGGCAGGTGTTGGGCCAGTAATCAAACCCCTTAGCACGACAAGTGATGATTTGGAATCTGTTTATGAGAGTGTATGTGAGGAGCTAAAACTAAAGAGTAAAGTCATATTACAGAACACACAGAGGGTCGCCCCTCACGACGGGCTCTTTCATGCTAAAGTTCTGATTGGTAACAAAGTGGAGGTGGATGCTATGCTCGACAGCGGCTCAATGGCATGCAGCTTGAGTTCCAGAGTATTACGATGAAGAGCCCCTCTCTGGCGCCCACAGATGTGGTCTTGGTTGGTTGTGGTGGATCACGGACCAATCCTTTGGGAGTTTGTGACCTGGAAATTGAGCTGTTCGGCTTCCCAGTGATTGTCCCGACGTTGGTGGTCGCTACGCAAAATGACAATCTCATTGTGGGGAGTAACCTTCTGAAATACCTGATTCGACGTTTGAAGTCATCAAAGGATGTTTTAAGCCGCACACTTGCATCTGACCACAGTGAAGATGAGCAACGCAGTTTGCTGAGCCTGTTGGCTAATGTGGAGGTGTGGTCTGGCAGTGACATCCCCAACAAGGTGGGAACAGTAAAGATAAAGAAGTCTGTGACTCTTGATCCTCTAAGTGAGCATTTGGTTTGGGCTCGGCTTCAGACTGTTGGCAACATCTCAGTCGGCAGTGCTGTCATCATGGAGCCTACTACTGCCAGGTCACGTCCACAGTCTGTGTTGGTCGGGAGGACCGTGGCATTGCTTCATGGTGATGGTTGGCTCCCCCTAAAAGTGATAAATCCTTCTGATAAGCCTGTGACACTGAAACGAAACGCTAAGCTTGCCGATGTTTAGCCTTGTGTAGAGTTGGAAGACTTTGACCGCTCGGATATGTATGACAGTGCACAGTGTGTTGTCCAGCAACAGGTGCAGGAGCCAGGTGATGCTGTGACTGACGATGGGAAAGACTCTCACCTCACGTCTGATGATTCAAGCCTCCCAGACTGTCATGGCGGGAATGGAGGTCCCAGTGGGCCTCATGATGGACCAACCTCAATTTTACATGACCTGGGGTTGGTTGATATTGATGTAGATTCTTGTGATGTGTCTCCCGCTTGCAAAGAGAAACTTGTCCAGCTGTTAGCGCAGTACCAGTCCATCTTTTCCAGACATAAATTGGACTGTGGAAAGGCTAAGGGCTGTGTTCACCGGATTAGACTCAGTGATGACAGACCCTTTCGGTTGCCATACCGACGCATTGCACCCAACCAGCAGCAACTTTGCTTCGCCTTTGGTCCTCGTTTGGAAAAAGTCAGGGGACTTGAGACTCTGTACCGATTTTCGTTGGATCAATGCCCGCACCATCAAGGACGCTCATCCGTTACCCCATCAGGCTGATGCTCTGGCAGCCCTGGGTGGCAATGCCTTTTTCTCTACCATGGACCTCACGTCTGGTTACTACAATGTTGAGGTTCATGAAGATGATAAGAGATACACGGCTTTTACATCACCATTCGGGTTATATGAATATAACCGCCTACCACAGGGTCTGTGCAATAGCCCTGCAACTTTCATGCGGATGATGCTGTCTATCTTTGGGGACCAGAATTTTCTGAGTCTCCTTTGCTACTTGGATGATGTTCTGGTGTTTGCTCCGACCGAGGATCTGGCCTTAGAGCGTCTGGAAATGGTTTTTGCCCGTCTTCAGGAGCACAACTTGAAACTTGCTCCAAAGAAATGTCATTTTTTGCAAAAATCTGTAAGGTTCCTTGGCCATATTGTGAGTGGGGAGGGCATCGCTACGGACCCCGAAAAGGTGCGGTCCATTACGGCCCTATCTGAAGAGGACCTTATGGAAGACGGGACAGGAGTTCCTTCGCAGCGAAAGATACGATCTTTTCTGGGAATGGTGGTTTTCTACCAGCAGTTCATTGAGGGTTTTTCCTCAATAGCTAAACCGCTGTTCGGTCTAACATCTGGACCTAAGGCAGACAGGCCTTTCATCTGTTGAAGCGAGCTCTGCTGGATCAAGTTGTCTTGGCTCACCCAAATTTCGGGGAACCTTTCCTCCTTTCAGTGGATGCATCTAGCAACGGCCTTGGAGCCGTCCTGTCGCAGGTGCCAGAAGGGGGCACAGTAGCACGGCCGATTGCCTTTGCTAGCAAGTCACTCTCGTATGCACAATCTAGGTACCCGGCACACAGGCTTGAGTTCTTTGCGATGAAATGGGCGGTCTGCGATAAATTCCATCATTGGCTGAGGGGACACCCGTTTACTGTGTGGACGGATAATAATCCGTTAACATATATCCTGTCTGACAAGAACATTGTCGCAGACGCCCTGAGCAGGGAGCCCTTTGTTCACTCAAGTGCGCTGCACCGCTTAACGAGAGTGCCCTATAAGACATTGTTGGCCGAAGCTGATGCTGTTTGTAATGACCAGGTGCAAGATGTCTTTCGGTGGTCTACTCACCCATTTGAGAAGAACTCTGTTGAAGGGCCTTCTGTCGCCTGCCAGTGTGCTGTTGTTGTCCGGCCTGGAGCTCTGTCTAGTCAGGAAGTGGCAGCTGTTCTGCAGTCACACAAATTGCAGGAAGGTTCAGTGACGTCCCATGCATTGTTGCTGCCACAACTTCCACAGGCAGTGTTACCGGAGGAACCAGTTGGAACTGATGTGCTGTCTCATGACCAGCTGATGGATAAGCAGAGAGCCGACACAGTACTAAACAGAGTGATCTTCTTTGTGGAAAGGGGGCGAAGACCATCTAGGAGGGAGCGTGCTTTGGAACCAGCTGGTGTTTTACATCTGCTCAAGAGTTGGGATAAGCTTTGCATGCAGAAGGGCGTGCTGTATCGTGTGTCAAAGAGCCCTGTTACAAAGACCAAGTCTTACCTGTATGTGGTACCATCTTCTCTGAAAGCAGTCGTGTTGGACGGGGTCCACGATGAAGCTGGTCACCAGGGACAACAACGGACCCTGTACCTTACAAGACAACGCTTCTTCTGGGCGGGCCTAGAGAAGGACGTAAGAGAGCACGTGAAAATCTGTAAGCGCTGTGTGCTAAGCAAAACTCCCGAACCGGAAGCAAGGGCACCGCTGGAGAACATTGTGACATCAGAACCTCTCGAACTTGTTTGCATTGATTTTTGGTGTGCGGAGGATTCTAAGAACCGGTCATTGGATGTGCTCGTAGTCACAGACCATTTCACAAAAATGGCCAATGTTTTTCTGTGCCCTAACCAATCTGCCAAAGCTGTAGCCCACCAGTTGTGGCACAACTTCTTTTGTGTTTATGGGTTTCCGAAGCGCATTCATTCAGATAGGGGGGCTAACTTCGAGAGTGCCCTTATTGCTGATCTTTTGAGGATTGCCGGTGTTCAGAAATCCCACACAACGCCGTATCATCCGATGGGCAATGGCTCTTGTGAGAGAATGAACAGGACGTTAGGAAACATGATTCGGGCCTTGCCCCCAAGGTCGAAGCACAGGTGGCCTCAGGCGCTGAAATCTCTCACATTTTCCTACAACTGCACCACCCACGAGACCACAGGGTACGCTCCGTTTCTCCTGATGTTTGGAAGGATGCCTAGGCTGCCCATTGACCTAGCTTTCAGCTCTGTCCTGAACGTCCCTGAGGTCGTGAGCTTTGATGAGTATGTTCAGTTTCTGAAGCGGGGTCTGAAGGAAGCTATAGGAGTTGCACAAGCTTCGGCTTCCAAACAGTTAAAGAGACATGCTGAACTGTACAACCGGAAAGTCCGGGGAGCTCCAGTTGAGGTCGGAGATCGTGTATTGTTGGCCAACAAGGGGGAACGTGGTAAGCGCAAGCTTGCTGACCGTTGGGAGGATGCCATTTACCTTGTCATTGGGGTGAATGTTGACAGTCACACCTTTAAGGTTCAGCATAGCGTGACTGGTAATGTGAAAACAGTTCATCGCAACCTGATAACACCGGTCAACTTTCTGCCCTTACCTGACACAGTTTCTGAAGACGATCAGGAGTTGTCTGTCTCCTCTGCTTCTGACCATCCACGTGCAATGAGGAGTGATGTTGTTACGGATGATGACATGTCGACAGATGCAGTGGAGTACAGGACAAAAGTCTGGGTTTCTCAGTTGCCATCTGAGGGATCTATTGACCAAAGTGTGGGGGTTGATAGCCATTGTGAGGATGCCCTGCACTCTACACATGTTGAACCATCTCAGGCTCGGCCACACGATGATGGCTCTGACCAACCTCGTTGTCAGGGTGATCTGCTCCCTTCACCTGTGTCAGTGGGACCTCAGAACCCCCAGACGTCAGTCTCTGAGTTATGTGAAGAGGAATCTGATCTGGATGACGGTTCTTGCACAGCCTTGGCTGATGTTGTTGAGCCAAGTGATCATGTTCCCACGCTAAGCAATGCTGCTGTTCCAGTTCCGCCAGTGGAACCATCAGGTGGTCTTAGGTCTAGAACGGGGAGGTTGCTTAGGCCTGTGGTTAGGCTTATTGAGATGATGGACCAGAAAATAAAGGCAAATTGATAGATGGTTCCATTGGATTTACGGGGTGTGCTGGGGTTTATATATATTTTCTGTTATGTGTTAATGGATGTTGTTCTATTGGATGATGTGAAAGGGTGATGAGTCTTTCTTATTGTTACATGTGATATTGATTGTATGGCAAATTTTACCCTTGAGATGTGAGTTGTTTTTTTATTTCTTCTTTCCTCACTCCTGTGTGGCTGGGATTGGTTCCCAGGTGTGGAGTCAAGATGGGACAGTTTTTTTTCTGTGATTATGTCCCTGGGCATATGTATGTTTTTTTTACTGTGGGTCTGTGGGGTCACATTGTGTATTAGACATGTAACAGGCATGTTTACCTGAGGTGGTTTGAGGGGTTTGGCCGGCCTCTTTTTCCTCTAATTATTTTAAGGAATAGTCTCCTGACTGGGCTGCATATGTGACACCATGGAGGTGCTCACTCTGACGTAAATATATATATATTTTTTCTTTTTCTTTTTCTTTTTCCCTCACCTTACTGTGGTTGTTTTCACATTGTGTTTTTGCTTTGTTCTCGCTGTTGTTTTGTTGTTCTGGGTTGTGCCTATGTTTGGTGCCTGATGTGTTGCTCACCTGGTCAGATGTTGTTGTTTTTTTCTTTTCATTCTCCTCACTTTTGTTTTTGTTTTGGGCAATATTGTGTGTCAGTGGAATTCAGCAGGGGGGGATGTAACAGAGTTTTGGTGTTGATTCCACTTCCACAGTGACAGCCAATCATATTTATCTTTATTCATGTATCACGGACGCTCACTGGTTAGCAGGGCTCTCCTCAGCACATAAATATGGGCTGTGACGTAAACACAGTGCCAGTATGCGAGGATTGAGCCCATGGTAGGTTTGTTACACAAAGCACAGCGTTATAGCCCACTGAAACTGTGTAAACAATGTAATGTAATAATGCAGTTATCATGATATTATGTTCAGGAAGCTGACGACAGTTTTACATGTAACTAAATGTGTTACAGAGGGTTTATTTTGTTTTAATGTTTATAATTAGCGACCTTAGCTCGAAGGCTAAGCTAACTTGCTAATTTTCCTCCATAAAGCTGTGCCGAACGAGTGCTGTGCTTGACCGTGAGCTGACCAGTCATTTCCGTATCGTTGTCCAGGTACATGTGTTTTTGTTTATATATTTATTTTTAATTAATGATGTACACAAATAAAGCCAGTATGCGAGGATTGAGCCCATGCTGTGCCGAACGAGTGCTGTGCTTGACCGTGAGCTGACCAGTCATTTCCGTATCGTTGTCCAGGCAATAAAAGTCCGGTCCTGAAGCTAAGCGAGTGTCGGTCCTTCTTGCAACTAAACAACACAACGCAGACAACTGTTACACCTAGTATTAAAAAAACCTTTGACAATGTAATAACTGGTGCCGATAATGTAATAATATATAAATATGACTGCAGTTCTTGGAAATAAAAGGCAGTTTTGTGCAGTTTGCTAATCAAAAATAGGTATAGTGGATGACATAGTCGTCATATTTATTCATCCAAGATGTACTATCTTTCACCTCTCTCTCTCTCTCTCTCACACTTCTACCATGCTTAATGATATGTTTGCAAACTGAAGAAGTAAGCATTGTAGGCTATCAACAACCTCCAAAACATAACCAAACTTGTGTATTGAATGGTGTCTGCCAGCCAGTTTATGTTTCAATCATGTATAACTTCCTGCCTCAGACAAACCATTGGGAATAGGTAATGTTAAATGTGATAATCCCAGCATGGCTCAGAGGAGCAATGGCGTTGATTTGATTTTACCATTGATTTTTTTTAGATTAACATATTTAGCCATCATTTGTCCAACTTGATGGTTAGCGTTATCTCCAGAACACCCAAATTAAGTTCCAAATGAAGTGGCAGCACAATTGTACACATTCAGAAATCTCTTTCTCAAAGAAATGTTTTCTTTTGCAGCACCAATCAACAAATAGATCACTACTGAAACCAGCTGTTGGAGATCTAAAATGAAATCTCTGCAGGTTTCATACGTCTAACTTTGATTTTCATGTTTGAAAATTAAAAACTACATCAAAACGTTGAGCTTAAAGGTCCCATTTGGATAAAGTGACATTTCAATGTTTTTTGTTTTTTCTACAGTGATGATAAAGCAGCTTTAGGTTCTATATTAATACTGTGAAAGTCTAAAGGTAGATGTTTGTATTGCCCCATACAGTATAAAGGTAGTTTTTTTTTTTTTTTTTTACATTTGTGAATGAAAAAACTACCTTTATACTTTCACAGTAAGTAAGCTTTAGTAAGCTTTATTTGTACAGCGCCTTTCACAGACCAAGGTCACAAAGCGCTTCACAGTTAAAACAAAAACAATAACAATACACAGTTAAGAAGTACATACAAATTTAAGTTTAAAAGGCCAAGACAACTAGGTGACAATCATAGCAGCCCCAAGACAGTTAAGCAAAAGCATGAGCAAATAAATAGGTCTTTAGTTGCTTTTTGAAGGAGTCAACAGACTCCATTGAACGCAGAGAGAGCGGAAGATCGTTCCAGAGCCTGGGAGCAACAGCCTGGAAGGATCTGTCTCCTCTGGTCCGGAAACGAGTGCGTGGCACCATCAGCAGATTCTGATCCACAGACCTCAGAGCCCGAGCTGGGGTGTAAGGCTGGATCAGATTGCTGATGTAAGGCGGAGCCTGGCCATGCAAAGCTCTGAACGTTAAAACCAGAATTTTAAAATTGATCCTATAAATATAGAACCTATGTTGCTTTATTATCACTGTAAAAAACAAAAAAAAACATCAAAATGTCACTTTATCCAACCCGGGAACTTTAACCTCTTCAACTCCCGGGGGACGCCGGCGTCCCCAAGCCCCGCCCCTTCTACAGTCTCAGCTTGCCCAGGCTTACTACAACACTAAACATGGCGTTTTTGGTATCTGTGGCTTCATTATGTTTTTATTTGTTTGTTTTTTCAAATTTAGCATTGTCTTTATTTCATTTCTCATTTATTTTGTGCAAGAATACACAAAATATCAGTCCAAAAGTATAACCGTCGTTATAAATCTTTTTTTTTTTTTTTCTCGTTTCAACCGTTGTTCAACCGAGGGAGACGATTTTATTTTGAAGTTACAGGAAGACGGATGTTGATGTTACCAGCTTCCGGAAAGGTCAATGGACAATATAAATAAAGATTTAACTTATTCCATCATAAATGTGTACAAGATGGAGAAGAGGAAGAATTGTAAATGTAAGTGTGCGCAAATCCGCGGTGTTGTTGAACGTCATGTCAAAACACGGAGCAAATTGTCACGATCGTCACACGTGTGTGTGTGTGTGTGTGTGTGTGTGTGTGTGTGTGTGTGTGTGTGTGTGCGTGCGTGCGTGTGTGCGTGCGTGTACCTGCTGTAACGGCTGCTCGCGGTCGCGGTGTGTAGCTGAACGTCACGATGTCACAACCATAGACTGTATGGGCAAAACACGGAGCAACCGCGCCGCCCCCCCTCCCTCCCCCCTCCCGTGTGTGTGTGTGTGTGTGTGTGTGTGTGTGTGTGGGGGGGGGGGGGTTGATGACAATCAAATCAATCAGGAATCATTCATTGATTCATCGATTTGAGTGATTTATTCTCAATAAGTTGCTTGACTTGGATTCAGATATTACAGCCTATTTTCCCCATTTTGACTCATGTCCGCCTGGATCTTATCATGAAAAAAACACTGCAGGATGGTCATACTTTGTGCTATCTTCTTCAAATTTGAACCAGGTGTTCATTGATAGTGTGCTTACAGATTCATATGTTCATTTACCTTCATGGATAAAGTCACAAAGGCTGTTTTTTATTTTTTAATAATTTATTAATTTTTAGGCGGACAAAAAATCTTAATTTTTTGCACACTTACTAGACCACTGCTCTGTTCCAGTAATACCTGAAATGTTTCTGACACTTTCATAAGAAACTCTACAGTGTCCCCTTCCTGGCAAGCCCTCATTTATGGATATAGTCAAAGTGGTTCAGAAGCTACAGGTATAATAATTTGAGCATGGAATTTTATGCGTTTTTGCTTCAAAATAGGGTGGGAGTGGAAGAGGTTAACCTCATCATGTTAAAAAAAAAATTCAAATAGAAAGAGAATGGTAAAACCAAATCAACTCCATTGCTCCTCTGAGCCATGCTGGGATTATCACATTTCACATGGTTTGTCTGAGGCAGGAATTTATACATGACTGAAACATAAACTGGCTGGCAGACACCATTCAATACACACGTTTGGTTATGTTTTGGAGGTTGTTGATAGCCTACAATGCTTACTTCTTCCGTTTGCAAACATATCATTAAGCATGGTAGAAGTGAGAGAGAGAGAGAGAGAGAGAGAGAGAGAGAGAGAGAGAGAGAGAGAGAGAGAGAGAGAGAGAGAGGTGAAAGATAGGCTAGTACTTATCTTGGATGAATAAATATGACGACTATGTCATCCACTTGCCTATTTTCGATTAGCAAACTGCACAAAAACTGCAAAAAACCCTTCTATTTCCAAGAACTACAGTCATATCTATGTATTATTACATTATCGACACCAGTTATTACCAGCCAATAATGTAATATATTATTACATTATTGGCAAAAAGTTATTACGTTATTGGCTCAAAAGTTTTATTACATTATTGGCACGTTATTACATTATTGGCTTTATTACATTTAAAATGGCCAAAATTATTACATTATTGGCTGTTATTACATTATTGGCCGTTATTACGTTTAGGAGCACATTTCAGGCCATTTGGAGTCGATTGGTACCCATATTGAAGCACCTTATTTTTTGTCCCATATGTACAAGTGGAGTTGGCACTTTGACATTTTCAGCAACATGCTGAGCTGGCCCTTTGAGGAGTATTAGTCAGGGGGCCAATTCTGAAAAGTGCTTCCGTTAAGACTTTTGCGGACATGTTGGGGTACAAGATGACAACCATTTTCTTTAGTTAGAGGGGGCCTATAAGTGAAATTCTAGGGTGGTTGTCAACCTGAAAAAATATTTTTGTGAGTTTTGGAAGCAATTTTAAGCAAATTTTCAGGTTTCCTGCTTAACACGACCTGCCCACAATAAATGTCAAATATCTACACAACCACAAGGACCACATACATAAACTTGATATCAAATGAGAGATTACACTCAGGGGATGTCTGTAGAAGTGTCAAAATGAAAATGTGTTTAACAGTGTAAGAGCAAATAGGGCGAGAACTTGTAAAAATCAATCTCCGCCTAAAGAGAGCCAGTTTTTAAAGTGAATTTCAACTTGGAAACACAAGATAGCAGCCTCAAACCTGTATCAATCAGTACCCAAATGTAGGGGAATAAGTCATGCCAAGTTTAAAGCTTATAGTGTGAGACAGTGCAACACTGCACAAATTTTAGTGCTTACTGTAGATGTCCAGGCGGAAATCTAGAATATTTGACATTTCACTACCAATTCCTTTAAAATTCATCAGCTGTCTCTCTTCCTCTAGCATTAGTAACTACTAATGATTTGTGGTAATAACTGTGTAATATTTGTATGGCTAAGATATATAATATATTTGAGGCAACTTAGGGATGATTTTGACAAAAACATTGTTTAATAATCACATAATCACAAAATTACAGGGCAACCGCCATTCCGACATCCCACCAGTCCGACATAGGCCTCTATTTTTGTCTAAATGGCAACATTAATTTTCTATCAAAGTCCCATCATTTCAACACTTCTTGCCTTCTATGGTTGGAATGATGGTATTTTTTCTTTTTTCAAATGTCCTGCCTTTCCGACAGTTCCTTTAATAGCCTTTTTTTCCCCAAAAAAACATTTTGCACTGGTTGGGCTTAGGCAATGATGAAAGGAGTTGGTTAAGTTTAGTAAAAAGAGCAGGTAGAGGCTAGACAGGCAGACTAGTCCCTATCTGCACTCTACTGCATAATTACGTACAACAATGTGGGTATTCCTCTATCAGCATGTCTTAAAGGGACAACGAGGAGTTTTGGAAAATGAAGTGTTTTCACACTACATTCTGTTACGAATTCCTACGGCGAAGGAGAGAGCACCAAGGGCAGACAAGCAACAATGCCGTTAACCTGTTCACGCAGGCCCCCTAGTGGTTGGGACGCCGGCGTCCCAAATCAATAACACATGAACGGCGTCCTTAATATAACGAAATGTAGGCCTGGTGTAATTAAAACTCCACCACAGACCTTTTAAGGACACTTTCGGCAACATGTAGAAAAAAAAATGAAGTTTCTAGGTGCTACGGTTCACAGTCACTGAAAATGTCTCAAACAATATCAGACTACGGCAGCCCACAAGCGACGTCACGTCAACAACGAAGGTGATTTTAACATATATGTACCATCTGTACACCTCTTCTTTCACCACAAAAAAATCGTTTACTTTCATATAAACAAAAGCAAAGCACAAAAATGCAGTTTTTACCCCATCAAAGGTTTAAACAAGCCTGCTCACTCAACACAAACAAACCCGGAAGTCATTTTCGAGTGCCGAAAAATACGGACATTTGTCAATCATGGACCCACTAAAACAATGAATAAAATTACAAGCTTACCCTTTTTTAAAAGCTGAAGATGTGCTCGAAAATAATCCATTGCAAGATTTTATCCATCGTGACCAGATAATCCACAGCGTTTTACGTAACTCCGCAGTTCTAATACTACTCGCATTCTCCGTCAGACTGCGCACCCGGTTTTGCGCATCTCTCGTCGCCTGTCAATCAAAGTCACGGGGGTGAAAACTTTTTGATCCGAGACTCTAAGGTGTGACCTGATATATAATGATCCCTGATTGGGCAAAGCTTAAGCCTGCACCCAGCTGGTTCCTGTGGTTCCCTCTCCCCCTAGTGTCAACAAGTAAGCAATACAAGTCGCCACAAAAAGTGTGTTTTTACTGCCCCAAGGTTAATTAAAATAATAATAAAAGACAAAATGAACTATTTCAAATGTCCTTGTTAATTTAAGCCATCACTGATGGTTGTGGGATGTTTACTTCTGGAGTAATAAAGGAAAATAACAATATAATACAGGCGAAAATAGGTAAATTCATGTTTGGATGTAGCCTAGAAATCTAGACGCACCCTAGCGGCAGCAAAAATATTTGCTCCGTAGGTGGGTCTAGAAACGAGCCATAGGAACTTTTTGAGTCTCGAACACCGATTGTGTTCACCAATCACAGCGCTCTATCTGTTTAGAGAGTCGTTGGGCGGGCTTAACACGATGAGGATATACATTTTAATTGGCTTGTCAGGCTAACGGCATCCTGCTCGTTGCTCTGATTAGTCGTAGCGCTACCCTATTGCGTGCAGAGGCAGTTTGAAAGACAGCCTTCATCCCGCCCCCTGGATTGAACCGAGGTCTACCGGTCGTTGCCAGACTATACATTTTAATGATATAGTCTGGCTTGTCAGGCTAGTTTGGATGGGTTTTGGACACTAAATATTCATCCCCATTAATTAAATTTTAAAATGGCATTTTACTTATGTAACTAATGTTCCTAAAACCCATCAAGTGTGTGATTGGCCCCAATAGGTTATCTGTTGGGGGGACAAAAACTCACTAAAATCTTGCAGTGTGCATTTTAGCCAAATTGGACAATTTTGGACAGGTTTTGCACACTGTACATCACCAAAGGACACTGTTTGGAAAAACTCTATAGTGCCTCAGTAGTTTTACCTATCAACCTAAAATTTGGTACACATGTGGACAGGGAGTGTGTGAACCATATATGTAAAATTCAACCTGTTTTATAATTAGGATTTTGATATATCACCTTTTCACCAAAAATTTCAAACTCGTTTTTTTTTTTTCAAAAAAAAATAGTAATTTCAGAAGCCCATTTTTTTATGGAATGACTCAATTCAATATTTTATACATATAGATGTAAAGGGACAAAGGTTGTCTTTCATTTAAGCCATAAACCATAGTTGTGGGATTAGTACTTCTGTGGTTATTAAGCTTTAATTGCAGTGATACAAAAACAGGCGGAAATTGCCAAAAATTGCCTCTGCATGAAGAGGTTAAACAGATTTATTGTGACCAAACAGAAGGGGAGACGATGGGAGGAGGGGAGATCCGGGGAGATCCAGGGAGGGGTGCGAGTCCAGGGGAGATGGAAGGGAATCCTGTGGGGAAGCCGAAGAGGGAGGGGGAGTCCAGGGAGGAGGGCAGATCCAGGGATGGCGACAAGGAGGCAGGGGCAGAGGATCTGGAGGCAAAGGAAAACAGGGGTCAAAAATGAGGAACACAGAAACTCTGAAGAGCGCACGAGAACAATAACTGAGGCCTGACTGTTACCGCAGAGAAGACTGTAAAGTTATGGCAGCAATGAGTGAGGAGACCAGGGTTTTTGAGCCGGTGAGTGATGAGGTGATGTGTTGCAGCTGTGTCCCCTGCACACCTGTCGCCAATCCCTGGAGCACTGCCTGAGAGGGAGAGAGTGAGAGGGAGAGAGAGACACACCCACACACACTGGGAGGGGCAGGGCAGAATGCAACACATTTCCCATGAGCCTCCACACGCACGGTGAAATTATTGGACCGGTGCAAGATGGACGTCTTGCCAAGAATGTTTTCATTCATCAAGAATGAAAGTCAGAGGTTCGAAGACGATCAGATACCGTCGTAGTTCCGACCATAAACAGCGATTCGGCGGCGTTATTCCCATGACCTGCCGGGCAGCGTCCGCGAAACCAAAAGCAGGAAACGCTGGTTGGCTCACCCAGCATTTCCACCACTAATAATAATAACAAAATAACGATCTAGACAAAACGATATATTTATCGAAAATGGGCCCATTAGCAAGTGGGTAACGTAGATTCATCCACATTAGATTTGGACTTTTTTATAACCAAATAGAAACTCCTCATTGTCCCTTTAAAGAGGGGCGTCACCTGTTGAGTAATGCACATTTCCTTATATGGAAAGCCTTGTAGAAATGGTGGGGTGTTTGCATGTCGGAATAGCGGTATGTCTAAATGGTGGGATGTCGGAGTGGTGGGATGTCGGAATGACAGCACGTAACCCTTCAGCAGAGCAGAGCAACAAGCCTGCCAGCAGAAACCAAACACGGCGCCAGGTTTGAATGCGGAGTAAAATGTCGGATTCACAATCTTTGGTTTTATTGTAGAAGTTGTGATTATCTGTTCAACATGAACTCCACTGTATGAGCACCGCCGCTGCAGCCTGAGTGAGGTCGCTCTGCACACAGCACACCGCGGCTCCACTGAGCTCCAGACCCCGAGTCTTCCTGCTTCTCTCTCCAACACACAGCACCCTGTGCTGGGCCGCCCGGCACGACCAGTCTCCCTCCAGCTCTGGAGCTTTCAGTTCCTGCGGTCCCGTTGCCGCCACCGTGCACCAGCTACTGGTAATGACGGTGGAGCCAGTTGCCGTCGTCGCCGTAATTACCGGTAGCCTAACTGGTGCACGGCGGCGGCAACGGAACCGCAGGTACTAGCGTTGCTGCCATTAGCAGCGCCGAGGAAAGCTCCAGAGCTGGAGGGAGACTGGTCGTGCTGTGTGCAGAGCGACCCTGCTCAGGTTGTGTGTCGGGGAGAGGATCAGGGAGACTCGACGTGGCACCAGTACCGGTAATAACGGCGGTGACACATTCTGTGCTTCTGTACTGTTCTTCTCTGAATCCTAGTGGGGCTTTCAGCGGCAGACCGACCGGGGGTGGGGGGCAGCAGGAGCTCATGAGTCTGTGGCTGAGCAGCTCAGGGAAGTTACAAACCACTTGTAGTTTCTAAGCGGAAGTGGGTGGGGACAAGGACGATGAGGAGCTGGGGAGTCGAGGGGATTGGATGGAGGGTACGAGAGAGAAATTGACCAATAGGAGCCATCCAGGCTGCATGGAGTACATCAATCTAGTACGAGTTCACAGGTGGGAAGCTACGAGTTTGACTGTACGTTTCAACGGGTAACCATAGGAACGGGTAAAAAAAACACGACTTATGGGGTGCCTGGAACGCACCGTTACTATAGGGCCATAACCACCATCTAAATTACATTACATTAATAATAATGATCAATCTTTCAAATCGTAGACCTAACTTTAACTAGCAGACTGTAGAGTAGGCTGTGCATAAAATTAATTGTCAACATATATGCCCAGTACACACTCATTCACATTTTAGTCAGGGGGCCAAAACTGATATTGTAACTTATGCGGACACCTCAGGGTACAAGCTGACAACCTATCCAGTGTCAATAATTGACCCCTCAACATGTATTCTAGCCAGGTTGTCAGCTTAGGAAATGATTTTTTTGTTCATTTCATGACTGTTTTCTAAAGGCAGTAAAATCGGATTTTTCCCCCCAAAGTGCTTCCTTATTCTTTGAACCTCCTCTTGTAGTTTTGAGAAAATTTGCAATATAATCCAATTCATATGCAAACATGATCTTTAGAAAACAATAATCAATATACCAGAGGAGTATTGCACTGTAGGGGGCGCTATTTGTCAGCACAGCTGTCGAATGAGGCAACAGTGAAGATGATAACAGCAGGTGTCAACAGTCTCAACAGGGTAATGTATTTCAGATAATTTGTCTAATTGTCTACAAACAAAACCATCTACTGCTACTGTAATGGAGGGTCCCGTGTGCACTCACCCATAAAAAGGACATGCAAACCTGACTGACAAATGGTCATTGACCTCTTGGCATAACGGTTTGCATCGTCGCCCGCCATGTGGGAGACCAATGTTTGAACCCTACCTGGGGCAGTCCGTACCGAAACACAACGCAGAGGGCCAAATGTTGTCAGAAAACGGTATAGGCGACGCTTTTTCCCACTAACTAAACTTAAAGGCTGTATCAGCGATCCTGTGCAAAAACACAATTTTTCACTTACAGGAGATCTTTCCTCACAAACGATTAACAGCTGGTCTCATTAGTGAGCAGAAAGAAACTCCGGTCACTGTAGGCCACCTAGTGGCCATGTGGGCTCACAGGAAGATATACAAACTGTGCCAACCTACCCGTCCCCCCCCCAAACCACAACAAACGTGTTCCAACCAATCAGAGGGCAGGAGTGGGTTCTGCGCCAGTTACGTGCTCGTGCACGACAAGCAGATACTGAGCAGACGAACAAAATTGACAGTCAAAGAAGCAAAGAAGAGACGCACGGACGAGTACATCACAAGAAAGAGAGACCGGGATCGCAATTATGCCAAAACCCGAATAAACATCGGCAAGGCACACCGACGGTGGAGAGAATTGAAGGAGCTGCATGGTTTCGACTCTGACGCCGAGGTCGCCTTGTTTCTTCTGGACAGGTGAGTAGAGCTAGTGCTAACTCAGTTGGATGTGAATAGTAAATTGTCATTCCGAGAAAAATTGAGGAAAGTTCGTCTAACGTTATAGTTTTGTAAGGGTATTTTTCCAGAAGTAATCAATGTCGGTCAAAATGCAACGGTAGAGAGATAACGTTAGCCGTTAGCGAGTTAGCGACCGGCGGCTGGCAAGCTAACGCTAGTGAGTTTGCTAATTCTGTCAGTTGTATTCATTATACAAAGGCCGAATTCCGATTCTCCCCTTAGCCCTAGCCCTTGGCCCTAACCCTTCGTTTTGCGCGTTCACGTGAAGTGGTAGGGGTGTCCCAATTCTGGTTCAGACGAGGGTTAGGGGGAAGTGGTAGGGCTATCTCGCCCTCGAAACGGAGATTTTTCAGGGGCACACTACGGACCGAGGGCTATGGCAAGTTTCCCAGAATGCATCTTGCGGCAACCGGCAGCTGTTTTATTTCTCACTGTAGCGCTGTTATTACGTCATTTTTTTAAGTTTTAATATTTTTTCATGCAAGAAAGTAGCTGTTTAGATCCCAATGTGCGGTCGGTTTATCCACATGAGGCTGTTTAGACGTTTGCTCCGATGTTTTTGGGAGAAGTGAAGCTCCACGTTGGAGCCTCCACCTGTGGAGCAGATCAACGACTCGTCACAGAGACACCACCCCGTCCTGAGAGCTGGTCAGCCGGCCAACCTCCGTCCTCATCCCAGGAGAAAAGACGATCGCTAATTAACTTACCCGCAGGTTTTTGAAGGTTTACCGCCGCGTAGTTACATTCTTTTTAGGAGATAAATTCTGGTCTCATTGATGAAATGTAACAATTGTCGCATTAATTTGTTTGAATTAAAAGTGAAGCTTCATGTGTTTTGGACACAGGAGCAGCACTGCCTGGGGGATCTGTAGCCTATACAGAAATCACCACATTTACATCAATAAATGAATGTTTTACAATGAACCGATCATTCTTCATTAAATTTTATTTTATTTTATTAAGTTAACGTGGTTCTGAATAGAGGATTTGTGGCAAAAGCTCGTCACGTCTGCTTATGTGAAAGCCAGCGACGACTGATGACGTATGTGATTGTTGAAGTGGTGTCCCAATTCATAGGGGTTGACTTTCAACCCTACTCCTTGTAGCTCCGTTTCAAGGGCAAGGGTTAAGGGCTAGGAGTAGGGGTAGGGATGAAAAATAGAATCGGAATTGGGCCAAATTTCACGGTCGAAGAATGTATAATCGCATGATAACCCGAAGGTCTCACAACTGGGGGGACCTGGAAAAATATTTAGCAATACAGTACTAGAAATGCTAATGTGGTATATTGATGAGTTGATGAAGAGAAGGGAACCGCCGACACGTCTTTTCTTGCATTCAAAAAGAGTTTATTACAAGAAGAAGAACAGTGTACAGAAATGCCTAATCGTGGAGCATCTCTGGTGCCAAGAATTGAGATGACTCTCTCTTGGCCTGAAACCTCAAACCTTATATACGTTTTCTAAAACTCCACCTTCTCCCAATATAAGGATATGTTTGACCAAGATGGTCAGACAAAGACAGGATCTAAAAACAGAATTTAACCTTAGCTTGACCAAGCTAACTTAAGAATAGATAGTGTCGAGTATCCCCAGAAACTATGACCCACCAAAAAAGGGTAAAAGACAAGAAACACATGTCTCAAAATACATGACAAGACAGATTCTTTCTGGGCCAAATATAGAACCTGTGAAGCAGGGCATTAGTTTACACACTTCTTTACTCTAGAAAATACACAAAGAAGAACATAAGATAATAAAAGACAATAAAGAAAAGAGTTTAGGTGGATAATGTACTACATATTTCCCCCCTTCGAGGCACGTAGAGTCTCGAAAAAATAAAAGATAGTATAAACCTTAACAACTATCATAATAAAATTAACAAAGATTAATACATCAAATCTATGGAGTGTGAGAGCGAAAACCTGCCAGGCAGCCAATCTTTCTTAAATTTCCATCAAACAATCAAGACAGGAAATTCTCTCACGGTCCCTCTGCCTTAGGCAACCACATTGTAGTACTCCAAATCAAAAAAGAAGAAATTCTTAAAACTTATAAGAAATAACTCTAGTAGATACATATGAAGACCTCAGAGTAATAAAATCAAAACAATGTCCAACTTCAGGCTGGTCAACCCTTCGGACCTTCCATCGGACCTTTCCCTGCCTAACTTTAATCTCCCTAAACGCCATAAAAAGAAAATATCTGAGGTTTCAATATATCCACATACTAACATTGACAATGACAACTTTAATACATAAAAACATAAAATCACATTATCAAGACACTGCAGCTCCTTCGCAGCGTCCGGTTCCCATTGTAGACTTCATTAGTTCACGTTCAGTCCATTCTTCATTGTCCGCAATCAGATACATCTTTTCAGGAACTCAGGGTCCCTGAAAGCTCACTCTTATGGTTGTCTTCCTCCAATATCATCCTAAGAGGACAGATGAAAAAACACAGCAGTATCTTTTGCGACAAACAACAGTTACTCATTAAAACATCCAATGCACATAAACACATTAGACTTATATCTCTATTGTTACAAAATCAATGTTTTTTTTGTTTTTTGTTTTTTTTGCAATTTTATTCACAAACTTTCATCCATTGTCTAAGAATATTCGATCAGGAAATCCCCACCTGCTTATGACCTCTCTGCACAGAAACTTAGCAAAAACCTTGCAAAAATTTGACAAAACTTGGCGAACTTGGCAAGTGACTGAGCATCCTTTCGCTTGGTTGGACAGGCTTCTGGCCATACCTTTTACCTTCTACTGGTTTTATCATATCAACAAAATCCAGTACCAGCTCTCGCATTGGACCCCTTGGCGTTGGAATATAACCTGGTGGAACTGTAACACCTCTTCGAACATTATTTTTCAAACAAATAGTGCATCTGCCTATAATGTGATCAGTTTGTTCTAATAAGTATGGTGCCCAAAATCCATACTCTTTGATGATCTTTCTTCTCACCTCCCCCCTTGCAACATGGGCCAACCCATGTGCCTCTTGGATCATCAATCCCAACAGGTCAGGAGGTGCTATTATCAGACCTTCATGATTTCTCCAAAGACCTGTGGAATCTTGTGTGGCACCTCTGTCAATCCATAATTGTTTGTCTAATGGAGAAACTGCTTCCTGCATCATGATTACATCAGTGAGTGTTATTTTATCTTCTAGATCTACTTCGTGTGTGACTAAAAGAACTTTACCTGTTTTATCCGCTCCTGTTACTGCTTTGGCAGCTTCATCAGCAGCTTTGTTACCTTGGGTAACTCTTGACGTGTCATGTTTGTGTGCTGCACATTTTGCTATTGCTATTTCTTTTGGTTTCATCATAGCATGCAAAAGTTTCATGATCTGAGCATGATGCTGGATTGGGGAACCATCAGTTTTCTTAAAACCTCGATTTTTCCACACTGATCCAAACAAATGACACACACTGGCCCTCATTTATGAAACTTGCGTACACCAAAAAAATGGGTGTACACCAAATTCACCGCAAGGATCGGCATTTATTAATCTGAGCGTGAGCGTACGGTACGGTATCCGCGGGTCATTCCGACATACCGCCACTCCGACATTGACGTCTAATTGTCGTAATGGCGGCACTTCCATTGATTGAAAACGTCCCACCACTCCGACAATTTTTGTTTCCATTGTCGGAATGGCGGTACTTTCCTTTTTTGGAAACGTTCCGCCATTCCGACATATAAGGTCATTAAATGTGTAGGTTAATAATGATCACCGCCTCCGCCCATCTCTCTCCTCTAACAGCACTTTGACTCTGGTCAACGCCCTTGTCACATCCCATCTCGATTATAAAATGCATTATTATTATTATTATTATTATTATTGGCGCTGTGCTACTTAGTTTGCAGCTGTGGTCGAGAGAGCTAGAGAGTTAATGGAGAGAGGGACCGCTACGCCGGTAAATCAGATCAGTGTTGTTTTTTATTATTGTATCACAGTGCGTTCAACAGAATCAGTGGTTCTCATGGGGGTCCTGGACCCCTGCATATTTTTGATCTCTCCTGTAGCCTGGCCGGGTCTGGCTCCAAGTTTAATTATAGACAATTTGATCTGCAGACGCACAGAGGCATGCGTAAAACACATATTTTGACTACTTCGTGCTGTTACCTTTCGTTTCCTTTGGATTTTTGTGCAGGTTTGCTCCCCAGGTTTTTTTCATTGTGTATTAGGCCAGGGAAATGATCAATTATCCTTGTGGTTTGCACACGGGGACGTGCGGACCTTTAATGAATGAATGAATGTTTCTTTTTTGCTGTAAGTTGTGTGCGTAATGCGTAAAAGTGCATTAGTGGGACCGAGGGTTTAAATGGAGAAGTGACGTGGTGAGAGGGGAGGGGAGGAGAGGCGGCATAGTGGATTATTTTTCCTGGTGGATTACCCTGTGGATCATAAAGGCCCGTTTGGACACCTCACAGCCCGTTTTCAGCCAAGCGGGACGAGGGAGAGGACTGGTGGTCACCTCCCTGCTGAAAAAACCAGCTGAGACCAGCTTAGGATGGTAGATGGTTTTAGCTGGTTTAACAGGCTGGTTGATGGTTTTAGATGGTCTTAGCTGGTGGGTTTGGATGGTTTTAGCTGGTAAAACTGGCTGGTTGATGGTTTTAGATGGTCTTAGTGGTTTTAGCTGGTTGATAGTTCTAGATGGTTTTAGATGGTCTTAGCTGGTTGAACAGGTTGGATGATGGTTTCAGATGGTCTTAGCTGGTAAATAGGATGGTTGATGGTTTTAGCTGGTTGGTGGTTTTAGCTGGTCTTAGCTGGTTCAATAGACTGGTTGGTGGTTTTAGATGGTCTTAGCTGGTTCAATAGGCTGGTTGATGGTTTAGGTGGTCTTAGCTGGTTGATGGTCTAAGCTGGTTGAATAGGGTGGTTGGTGGTTTTAGATGGTCTTAGCTGGTTCAATAGGCTGGTGGATGGTTTAGGTGGTCTTAGCTGGTTGATGGTCTAAGCTGGTTGAATAGGGTGGTTGGTGGTTTTAGATGGTCTTAGCTGGTTCAATAGACTGGTTGATGGTTTTAGATGGTCTTAGCTGGTTCACTAGGCTGGTTGATGGTTTAGGTGGTCTTAGCTGGTTGATGGTCTAAGCTGGTTGGATAGTCAGTTGGCAATGAGGACAAGGGATTTTTTACCCAAAGTATACAAAATTACTCAAATGAACATAAGTACTGGGCCCATAAAAGAGGTCAAATTAACAGAACTACACAAAAAGTCAACTGAATAGACTAACAGAAGACAGAACAGACTTAAACAGACCTACCTAATAAACACAAGAGGGGAACTCATATGGGTGGTCAGCCCAAACTAACAAAAGAGGGGTAACTTCAAACACTGAACACAAAAGACAACTAATTTACAAACAAAACAACTTACACTAAACACAATCTATACCTAACCAAACAAAACTGAAATTACTAATTCAAACAAAATAAAAAACTGCAATAGTTGTGTTTTCTACTTACTTTGGGCGGAATTATAGAACCTTAACTCTTTTGAACTTCTCTTTATTAGTGTTATTACTTGTAGTGATGGTTGGACAGAAACAGTCACGCACAAATAACTCACATAAAATGACATTTAATAAGGCCTACTTTAAACAGTAGTATATACAAAAACTCTTAACAAAATCAAAAACATTCGGCATAACACTAATAGCATAAGGGAAAGCTTCAAGCAGTAAATTGAGTATGAGTGTGCACGTGTACATACAGTAGAAAGACAGGAAAGAGGACCTTCTGTGTGGCATTGTCATATTCCACCCATCTCAGTTGTTCCCATGTTCCCACAACATCAGGTCACTCCACATACAGTCTGCTTGCCTGATAGCCAATTTGAACAATATCAGAGCAGTAACAGAAGAAATGAATGCCATCCTCATTGACAGAAAGACAATGAATAAAAGTGGCTGAAAAACCCACAAGACATCACAAGAAGTGATGTGTATTTGTGTAATGAGGGAGGGTGTAGTCCAAAGTGGTCAACACCCTATATTAAGGTGTGCATATCTTGTACAGGTTTGTTTCAGCCTTTTCTGTTATGTGTTGTGTTTTTCTCCTCTCATTTCTTGTGACCTTGTTGACTATTTGATGTATCTAATGATACATTTTTTGGGTGAACTGTCCCTTTAAAATCCAACAAACATATGGATTGCAGTTAGAAAGTATGTATAAAAAATGAGTTAGTCGGTCAGCAGAGGATAAGACCATCACTATATGAGGCAGATTTATGCTTTAACATTACCTAAATTAATCCCTTTCATACGTGTTGGGAAAGTCACACAAATACATCTTTCCAGCAGCTTCTATGAGAAGACACTTTTGCTGCAATCGATCGAGGGTAACTACCTGTATTTGAGCTTCATCATCTCGTATAGCGCCTGTTATGTGTGGCACAAACTTGTTACGCTCTTGGAGGGGGAAGGTTTCTGCAGTGATGTGAAAAGGTATGTATAGCAAGTTAATTTCACATCTTCCATCAGAAGTGTATGACATTATCTGCTGAATCTGGCCTTTAGATCCGTCTGTCAGTGTAACACACGAGTCATTGCGCCTCTTTGCCCTGTTGTAGTCATGGCTGGTAAAGACAAGACCATTGTGGATCATTCTTTTGTGTACAAGGACCTCATTAGGAGGCACTTTTCCCACTGCATGAAAGGCAGCTTCAATTGTCTGAGAGAGCACTTTGACTCTTCCACTGTCCAACACCACAGCATTTTCACTTCTTTGGAAATGTTGGACCTTGGAGTACTCGCTCATCTTTCTGCAAAACTGAAGCACACGGTCGCTGACATTGTGCCTTGAAATGATGTTGGGGATTGATCTGTGCAACAAGAACTTCTTTGCGATCTGTTTAGGTACATCCTTTGTGCCATGCACTAACCTAAGAAGGTTTCCGTTGGCGTTTTCAAAAGGAAAAGCCGAATGTGCCCATAAGGGACCCCAGTATTTCACTGCCTTTGCTAGATGGGTGAGAAGATGGACATTGAAGGTCATGGCAGTCTCCCCAAACAACATCTGGAATCTAACTACAAATTCCATCAACATCTCATCAGCACGGTTTATCTCTTCAAAAGTTATCTCCTCTTGTAAGAGTACATAGATTGCAGTGCTGAGAAGGCCAAGGTGCTTAGTGTACTTAACATCTAAAAGTCCCTCTAGACACGGTAAGCTGTAAAACAACAACCAGGACCTCCACTCAGAAGCCTTCCAGTACTTGTACTCAGAGATGGGCCTAGGGAATCTAGTGATCAGGTGAGGTGGCTTGATACTCTTCATTCGTTCATTCAAAACCCTCAGGGTGTTGGGGCTACCTATATAGTATGGCTCTTCACTATCCTGAAGCAGTCGAGTTGCATGCTGCCTCGTCACTCCTAAAAGGACACAGTGCATGTAGTCAGGTGTAAAGCCCCATACAATGTCAAAAAAGGGCATGTTTATCAAGGGGCTTGGGCCCTTTACTCCCCTTACACGTTTTTGTAAAGTCAGTGCTTCTTCCATGTCACGCTCCATGCTTTCTGCATCTCTGTCTGGGTATGTTACGGGTGTGACTGGGTATTTTACCTGTCTATCTACAAGCGTTCCAGGATAGAGGCAGAAACTACACCCATAGTACCCATTAAACTGTGTGCTATTTTGCATTGTCGGTCTAGCCTTGGAATCAACACAACAGCAAAGACCCACAACTTTACTTGTGTTCACTTCCCCATCCCTTTTCCATGACACACCCTCAGACACTAGGCTTTTAGCTTGTTGAACAAATGGCTTCAAAAACATGTACATTACTGGTTCTGTGGGACCAAACCACAATCCCGCTAGCATCACATGTTCGAACCTCAGCTTGGGAGGAAGTTCATTAAGGTGGACATGGACAGGCCATATAGAATATTTAGAGGATTTGTAAAGTGGTGAGCCATCTGAATTGAATGTATATGACAGGTTGTTGGCATCTGACAAAATCTGGCCTGGCGCAGACAGTTTTTTATACATTTCACCATCATAGATATCTGCTAGGATATTATCTGCCTTAGGTGGCCTGTCAGTTTTATAGTGCAACTTAGACTGGACATCTGGATTTTCTAACATGGACTGTATTTGGGATGCAATTGAGATGCTGATGAAAAAACACCCATCATTTAAAGTGCTATGGTCCACATTAGCATTGCACCCCACGCAATCGGTGATGTTTTTCTCAATCATTTCGACTTGGGTTCCACAGTAAGATTTACAGTATTTACAGTAGCAGTGAAATTCCACACAATGCTCATGATTGAATACTTTGTTAAATGCATACTTTGATCTGGGCACAACATCCTGTCCAAATAAACAATTGATTAATTTTAATAGGTCATCAAGTTGTGATCCTGTTATTTGATGCTTTGCAGCGTGGGTCAAAATCATTAGCAGTGCCTCAGCCCTTGTTGTTGTACCTCCAGCAATCAGAGGGGAGTCCATATCCCTTTCATCTGACGGGAACTCTGTTTCTCTTTCCAGTCTGTCTTGTGCGTCGCCATCCGGACTCTCTTGTATGTCATCATCCGATGAGTAATTGTCCTTAAAAAAACAAAAAAAACAGAGATGCACTTTATTATAGTCACATTAAATCAATGTGATCAGATACAGTGAACCAATGTGTTATGTCACTCACCTCTGTTTCTCTTTCCAGTCTGTCTTGTGCGTTGCCATCCGGACTCTCTTGTGTGTCATCATCCGATGAGTAATTGTCCTTAAAACCAGGGGACATGGACTTTAGATGCACGTCAAATCAAAGTTATCAGATAGTGAAACAAACGTGTCAAGTCCACATCGCTCACCTCTGTTTCTTGTGGCAGTCTCTCTGGAGAGTCCTTGGTCAGGATAGACCGTAACAAAGACATCATGCACTTTAGAGTCACATCAAATCAATATGAACAAATTAACCAATGTTTCATGTCCATGTTGCTCACCTCAGTTTCTCGTGGCAGTCTGTCTTGTATGTCATCGTCCGATGAGTAATTGTCCTTAAAAAAAAAAAAAAAACAGAGATGCACTTTATTATAGTCACATTAAATCAATGTGATCAGATACAGTGAACCAATGTGTTATGTCACTCACCTCTGTTTCTCTTTCCAGTCTGTCTTGTGCGTTGCCATCCGGACTCTCTTGTGTGTCATCATCCGATGAGTAATTGTCCTTAAAACCAGGGGACATGGACTTTAGATGCACGTCAAATCAAAGTTATCAGATAGTGAAACAAACGTGTCAAGTCCACATCGCTCACCTCTGTTTCTTGTGGCAGTCTCTCTGGAGAGTCCTTGGTCAGGATAGACCGTAATAAAGACATCATGCACTTTAGAGTCACATCAAATCAATGTGAACAAATTAACCAATGTTTCATGTCCATGTTGCTCACCTCAGTTTCTCGTGGCAGTCTCGCTGGCGAGTCCTCTGGTGAGAAAACGACCTTAAAATAGAAAACACACAGTTAGTTTTTCCAAACTTTGCGCATACATAAGTCCTTACTCCATACTCCAGAGTTGGACAGTGTGGATCATTAATGCTGCTTGATTAGAGGCAGTGGAGCCTCTTCCTGACTTGTAAAAAGCTAATTTTAGGACACGTGTGCATACATGATACTTGATACCCTTTTGTCCCCATTTCGCCCAATGACAGAGAGAAAGAGAGAGTAGAATATTTATAGTATTATGTTAATATAACATATTACTAGTCTCCCTCTAGTGTCAGTGGATGTTACTGGATCAGACCGGTGCCGTTTCTAACAATGGGTGTATGTTAGCCTAGCCAGCCAGCCCCTCCTGCGTCACCAACCTTTGTCTCCTGCAGAGAAGGTAGGTGACGTAGGATGGGCTGGCTGGGCAGGCTAGGTCTATGCAGCACAGTGTGACCCAGGGGGCCCTTCAACAACGGCTGAGAGAACATGATCAAAAGTGACTTAAGTGAAACAATACTGCAGACAGTGAAATGCAGTTGCTGTATATTGTGGCAGAGTGTTCAGAATAAACTGTGTTTAAAAATATATAAAAACTATAACTATACCTTGGGCTGCTGAAGTATAGGCTGAGCTTGAGCCACCTGTGCCAACACCATAGGCTCCTTCCGATCATCCCCACCATATGGGAACTGGAGGAAAGGGAGGGAAACAAGGGAGGGATCAGGGACAATTACAACACAGCATTTAATATGCAGCACCACACACTACCTTCATTGAAGCTGTATGAGGGGTATTTACCTGCTCTCCATGGTCTCCCCTGGATCCATGAGAGCCACTAGGGAAAGGTATTGCATGTGCAACCTGGGGAGAGGAAACACACAGTAGGTGGCGGACTAATGGATAACTGAAAAACACATGAGAATGTTTTAAAATACCTATGGGTGTTTTCACATAGACCCTTTCAGCCTTTCAAAATGACCTCTGATCAGTCACCATTTTCAGTATGTGAACCAAAAAGAGAACTCAGACCTCTCAGAATATAACCAAAGTCAGGCCGCCTCGGGATACTAATATTTGAACCTGACCACCATTTCCATCCAACCAGTCACAGTGAGAGACAGGTTCTAAGTGTCATTTGCATCTGGCCCCTTGACACAGCATCTGTATTTGCACATGAATGAATTGGCAGCTTGCATGTTAACTTTTATTTGCGTCTGACAAGCTGAGAGAGAAGCTCATGTGTCTTTCAGATTGCCTGCACACACTCAATCACACCCTGTTTTCAAACTCCAAAAAACACAGGCTTGTGGTGTAGTTTTGCTAGTTGTCCCAAAGTAAAAATTTGTATCCCAAATGTTTTTAACTAGATTTATGATGCAATGATATACAAAGAACAAAACAATACTGTATTTTCAATTTGAGCCTGACTTTATACTTTCTGGGTATCTTCCCCCCTCTCTCTCGGTGAAGCCTTGATCATAGTTCTCATACTTCTTAAACACTTCCTGCTTTGTCTCATTCCTCAAGTGTTAGCATTCAATAATCTGAGGAAATACAAAAAATGTGCCACCCCACACACATCATGTTACTGACCTCCGTTTCTTGTTGAAGTCTCTCTTGAGAGCCATCATCCATCCAGATGTCATCCTCAAAAGATAAAGCATGTCAATGTGATCAAATACAGATAGCCAAAATGCAGTGCAACATGTCTATGACAATCACCTCTACTCTCTGTTTTTGTGTTCCCTCATTGTGATCCATCAAGTCCATCCTACACCGTGTGGTTCTGGGTATTTTTGAGTCATCATCTGGCTCAAGATATCTTTTGTACTTCTGAGACATATCTAAAACAAAAACAATAAATTTGTTTTAAGTTAATCAATCTGATTAAGATCAAAAAAGAACTTTTTATGGTAAAAGTATGCAATTTTTTTCTTTTTCTAAAGCGGGTAACTAGTCTGCATGGACACCAGCAAGCCTTTTGTGTATAAAATGTATATCCAACAACATCATGTAATGGAGAAACATGTCTGATTTGTGAAACCTATACTATTTGTGAAAATGCAATAGGCGCATTTGACTGAGCGGTGAAGTGTGCCTTTATGGCATTTTCACAAATACAATAAAGGGTTTACAAATGAGAGACTGATGAATGTTTAGCCTTTAATCCAGGCAGGATTTGAGAATCTGGACCTGGTGTAATGTTGTCCACATGCAAAAAAAAACCAACAAAAAAAACTAATAATACTAATAATAATACTGTGCCTTTATTTGACTATTGACTTCCGGTCGAAAGTTACGAGTGGCCGTTATAGTGACTTTCACCGGTAAAACAGGTCGGAAAAACACGAGTGGGTTGCCTGAAATGCTACAAAGTCGTAAGTTGTGACTTGAAGCTGTAATTTACGATTTCAAAAGCCTGCCTGGAACGCAGCATTAGCGAAAACGACCGGACCACTCACTTCTGCTTTAATAAAGTAAAAAACAACAACAACAACAAAAAAAACACTTGCCTGCGAACTGTACCCCATTCCGAGTGGGTCGCCTTGCACCAAAAGACGAGGAGCAACGTCTCTAGAAGGTAACTGGCTTGTTTTTCTCACAGTAACCATGCAGGTAACACATCAGTGCAATTAGTGCGAGTGCGAACCGCTGAAAACTCACGCCGTGGCTAACGCACGTATACGTAAACGTCGTCACGCCGACTCAGCTGTACAATCGCGAGATATCTTCTGGCGGTAAAACACTCCGGTTCGGCATGCAAAACAGGCTGTGGCAATAATGTATGCATATGTAAAATACACGGCTGACGGCTTCAAGGCTATAGTTCCTGTTAGTCACATAAAGTCTTTTATTGCTGAAAAACACCGCGCTGACATATTATATCAGATTCTTTGGGAGGGAAAATACTACAACGGCCAGGTGTTGCTGATAAAAGGTAAGGTAATAATATTAGCCTAGCTACTAGCATAGCTATATAACGTTGAGCTAATGGTACTTGCTCAGTATGTTAGCTACTAGCTAGCGCCGTTAATTGATGTAGATTCTGAGGTTTGTTCGTTGCAAAGGAAAGGCAACAGTCCCGAGTGAAGCTCTGGAACCGTGGGCTGTTAGGCTGTAACCGACAACAGTAGCCAAACGAGCAAGAGGACCGTTGTGTGCGCTAGCTAGCGCTAGCCGAAGTTAGCATCGAGCTAGGCCTATACAACGGTCTTCATACTCGTTACCACTTGGGCTCCAGTTGTCGGTGATAATGGGCGTCGACCCGCGGCTCCAGCGCACTTGAAATGTCCTGAGAGAGACGTGGCATTCGGGACCATTAGCGGGGCTAGTAGCCCTCCTACTTTGCTGCATGGAGCTTCACTTGAGTTTTGTGGTGGCACCGTTAACGTTACCCAACGCTTGTTTGTGACAAACTCAATCAACTAATTTGTAAGATCAACAGATTTCTCACTTGCATAAACTTACTTTTTCATCAGATACCAGAGAAGAGGTCCTTGACTGTGTCAACGACCCCACCACGAGGATAAGAGTCCCAAAGATTAAGGACATGATGGATCAAGACGGCTCCTCTGAGACATCAGAATTGCAGTCAAACAAAAGGAAAAATGTAAGGCATTTTAATTTAATATGTACTTGAAGCTTTCTGTGACGGCTCCATCCTCTCTGGGTCGGTTGTGTTTCTGTGTTTCCCCTTTCTGGTCCTGACGCTTTTGGGTGGAGACATGTAGATTGTTAAACTGGGTGCACCTGGCCTTTGTCTCAGTTGATTACCTATATAGGACGCCTCTCTGCTCAGTTGTCTCTCTCCCTGATGTTGATTTAAAGGTGTACAGAAATTGCCATTTGTCTAGTTTACCCAAGGAAAAGAAATGTGATTGGTCGTTATCGAGCAGGCGGGATTTTCAAAGTTTGGGGTGAGATCGAGCTCTGTCTGTGTGTCTCAGACGTTTGAATGACAGATTATGGATCCAATATCAGTGGTTGATGAATCGTGTAAGCTACAAGGTGACGTATAATCCATCCGCCTGCACTATTCAATGCAAAAAAAAAAGACACTTTCACCACAGATATACTATAAAATAAAATTTTGCACAAAGTTTGGCCTACATCATCTGAGAGTTATTTCACTAATTATATGACCCATAGCGGAATCAAATTATTTTTTCTTTTCTGTACACCTTTAAGGACTTAGGGACATTTTAAGGAAATTTTGCTGTTAACATCCAAATTTTAAATGATTGTTTTATTGTGCCTGTGTATCTTTATCATCCCATCCCAGTGTTTCCTCTAGGAGTTTGGCAGGTTGGCAGAATCAAACCCGCTCATTTTAAAAACACACCGGCAACAGACTGACTGATCTGTCCTGAGTCTGTTGTCATTCTGTCACCTGAGTTAAATGATTTTGCGGAAAAACACGCTATGGTCTGTCATCGAGGTGCAGAGGGGGTGCAAAGAGTAGATACTGAGCAAGATAGTTATCTGTAGTTTACCTTAGTAGCTACTCGCGAGGTGCAGTGCAGGACTCTGCTGTGAAGGTGGAGGCATGTGGCGGTGGTGGATTTGCGACAATTAAAAAAAAAAAAAAAAAAAAACACTGCTAAATGAATGTAGAGGAAACACTGCATCCACAGACTGAAACTGAAAACCTTAAACAAGCATATCTCAGACCCTGTTTGACAGTCGTGAATTTTTGCACATATAGGCCTACTGTATTGGAACAAATTTGATTCATAGTAACCACGCCCTCCCTCGATTCTGATTGGTCCACACGTTTTGCTCAATCTTTGTCCTCAAAGAGTCCACATCTTCAAAACTTGGTGTGAGGGGACTGTATATCAAGTCATTGCTAGTCCATGTTAGAAACCTATCTGATTTTATTGTGATTGGTCCACAGGTGTGTTTTTTCTGTTTTCTTTTTTTAATAAAATTTTAGGGGCCTTTTCGCCTTTAATGTACAGGACAGTTGAGAGAGACAGGAAATGGGAGGCAGAGAAGGGGGGAATGACACGCAGGACAGGACCGCTTGGCGTGGGATTCGAACTGGAGTCGCCTGCAGAGAACAATAGCCTCAACACATCGGGCGAGTGCTCTACCAACTGACCTAAACACCGCCCCCACAGGTGTGTTTTAAGTGTGGCTGTGTTCTTACCTTTCTCATAGAAAAACCAGAAGGCAACAGAGGAGGAGCAGCAGAAGAAAGATTTAACTGCAATCCTTGCTGAAAAGAAGGCGCTGAAAAAAAAGAGCCCTCTCTTCCCACCGCTGAAGAAATCAAAGAAGGACAAAGACAGGCACGCTTGTCTTCTTTCTCATACTGCCCTTCAGTATTAATGCTGATGTGACCCTGTGTGCAGGGTTCAAAAATTAACATTTTAAACTGGTTGCACACTTAACACCCAGCTTTCCAGTTATTGCAGTGGCACATAATTTAGTTTCACAAAATATAATGCATGTTAGGTGTAACAATCAACTTTGCTTAGGCCTACTACCTTTTGTCAGCGTCTGCCACAACATCCTGTGAGCTTTTTGCCTGATTGGCCTACCCAGTTGATACCAACTAATCTCAACAGGCATACTTAACTGACATTTTTTTCAACCTGGACTCTATTTTCCAATCTACTTTGATCTAAATGAGGGATGGGATATTCAATTTTTACAATTGATCCTGTTTGAAGTGAGGGACAGGCCTGACTGCAGCTCTGAAAGCTTGTGTGAATGTATTCCCAATGGGGCATCAGGCAAACGTCAAAGTACGTTCACTAAAAGTGATTATAATAACAATTTAAGCCTATTAGAGAAAAATGCACTATTAGTATAAGTACCAGTGCTTTGGGAATGCATTGAGTCTTACTACTTGAACTTACCATTACAATTACAATAGTTCGCCATGCGAAGTAAAGAGGAATTAGTACTTTTGATGCAGGCAATTTCTAGCCTTGACTGTGTGTGTACGTGTGTGTCCACTTCTCAGGACCCCGGGAATCAGTGAGGAATCTGATTTTGATGATGGAGCTGTCGTCCCAGAAGAATTACACAACGAACTCAAAGTCAAATACAGGAACACAAAAAAAGAACTGCTGGACCTCCGTAAAGAAATGGACCAAACTATGCAAAAGTAATGCTCTAATCATCTTAGTAGATATTGTATTTTCAGGGATGTGATTTTTCCGGATTTTTCCTTAAATTAGTTGTTTTCTGTTTGATACATTAGTGTGTAATGGCTGTACTGTTGCCGTGTCGCGCTATGGGTCCGTATAATTTCCTGCTTTTTTGTCCTTGGTAAATCACATCCCTGATTTTACTGGGTATTGATTTTTAACCTGACTCTTATAACATAGGACGGTGGAAAAGGTGTTATCGCTTTTCTCCTGATCGCTGTTGGTAGAGTTTGAAGAGATGTATCTATTATGTAGCCTGGGATGGACCGTTTGGTTCATCCAGTCACATCTACCGCTACTGCCCTTAGTGCCTGCAATTATGCTGTCAGACCGAGGGCCCAGATGTGTGAGTGAAGCAAATACATCTGGCCAGAGTCAGGTTAATAAATAACTTCCATTTTTTTAAAGGGGAACTATGGTTTTTAGCACCCTGGACCCTGTTTTACCATCTATTTTTATTTAAATCAGTGGTGGGATTTTCAGTATTTGCTATTGCTCCAGTACGAGGGACTGCAGCTCCAAAGCTTTTTTCAATATATGCCAATACGGCAATTGCTTTGTACTGAAGCATTTAAAGAATAGTAGATGGGAAAATAGGGTCCAAAGTGCTAAAGGAACATAAATCCCCTTTAACTACATTTCCAGCAGTAATTACTAATTCCTGTATCTTCTCTAGGTGTACAGAATATGAACAAAAAACACAGGAGCTGGAGAAGGAGCTGGAGGTATACAGAAGAGCAAACCTTTCACTACAGGGAAACCTTGATGAGGTTCTTCGACGGGCCTTCTCCGACAGTAAGTCGTTGAAAAAAAATGCTGAATTAGCAATAGGCCTCTTGCACAACAACCATTCTGGAAATACAGGCCGGGCATTTCTGCCTGACACACCTCCTCTGGTACCTTTAGAAATGAGTCATCAACTGGGGGCCGCTCACAGGATGTAAAAGCAAAGTACATGAATCACGTCCAAATTGTTACTGTGCAAGATACCTAGGAGGGTTACCTGTCAGAGAAATGCTTGCTGATGTTTTGTGAGAGTATAAAGAATACGTTGTTGATACATTTGAGAAAGCTACAACCACAGTGTCTTTTATTTCTGTCAGATCCACAGTTTCTCAACCAGCCAGCCATCGTTGAGACACTCCCCCAACAAGTCAGCTCCCAGCCTGTTCTCAGCCAGCCAGCCATCACTGAGACAGTCCCCCAACAAGTCAGCTCCCAGCCTGTTCTCAGCCAGCCAGTTGGCTCCCCACAAGTCAGCCCTCCTTCTCTCCCACCTAAGAGTCGGTCACAATCCGACACAGAGCCAACCAGCCTAGAGAAGAGAGATGGGAAGGTAAATGACAATGTACTGATCATTGTGGGTGTACATAAAATAGTACCCTGATCAACATTAATAGTGTATAAAATTGCAAGATGTTGTCGGTTGATCCTGTGAATGATCTACTTTTTCCTCTGGATGTAAACATGCTTTAAGAAATGATCACAGACCCTGGAGCCCAGATCAGCTGCAGAGGAGTCTTTGTTGACAGCTCCTTTTTAGCGGCAGTTAATGAAAGCAGTGTTTTTTCCCCCTATTTTTTAACACTGTAAAACTAGTTGTCACACGAAGGAGCAATACAGTAGTGGTCTCCTCTGTGTCTTTTCTTCTAGTGCCTCAGTGTCATGTATTACTGTCTCTGTCTTCAGCTGTCATTTTCACCGTCTTTCGCTGTCAGCCAGCGGAGGCAACCAACCCCGTGACGTCACTGACTGTCGAACAACAAGATGGCTGCACCCCATCTAAAAAAAAAGCAATTTTTAACTTTCTCCCAAATGCTTTAATGTGTTAGTTTGCCTGATTTTTAGCACAGTGGAAATCCGTTTAATGGTTTATGTTAAATTGGCTGGGTGCTTCATTTCAACTTTAAAGGAGAAAACCAACATTTGGGGAAATGATCTTGTCTAAAACCTTTCTAAACTAAGCTGACATACCATCATTGCATTCGGCACTTTTAAGGGAGAAAGCAAGCAGGTTCAATTTCAAATGAGCTATCTAGCTAATTAAAAGGTTTTGAACAAGCTACTTTCCCAAAATGTTGGTATTTGCCCTTAAAGGTGTACAGAAAAGAAAACTGAATTTAAGCCCACTCTGGGTCATAAAATTAGTGTAAAAACTCATCTATCAGACGATGGAGGCCAAACTTTGTGCAAAATTCTATTTTTGAGTAAATCCGGGATGAAAGTGTTGTATTTTGTTGTATTTTTTTTCCGCATTGGACAATGCAGGCGCACGGATTATACGTCAGCCTGTACACGATTCAAAAGCCACTGATATTGGATCTGTCATCCGTCATTCAAACGTCTAAACACGCACACACACGGAGCTTGGACTCGCCCCAAGCTTTGAATATCCTGCCCGCTCAATAACGACCAATCAAATCGGTTTACCTTACTCGGGTAAAGTCGTTTTGCTGCTCGTGACAACTCGGCGCGACAAACGGGACAAACGGCCATTTCTGTACACCTTTAAGGATCAAAATGACAACTGTAGCAGTAATGCATCTCTAATTAGGGCCCGAGCCAGTGACAACGTCACAGGGAGGACCCTATTGTAATTCGACATGCACATGCATCAACGTGCCAGCCGACGAGTAACAACAAGTAAGCAAGCAAGTAACCAAGTACTGCATAGACCTGGCAGCGAAAACCCCAGATATTGTAATGTTTATTTGTTATTAGGGCCCGAGCGGCGACTGCAAGTCGCCTGGCGAAAGCCCTATTGTAATTGCTATGTTTATTATTATTATATTCTCCCTAAAATCGCATTTTTGGGGGCCTCAACATGCCCCAAAACGCGTGAATTTTGGCATGCACATCAGGCCTCGCGAAAATTTTGATATTTTAAAGTCGTTGGAAATGGGCGTGGCCAAATGGCTGAATAGCGCCCCCTACAAACACATGTCAATGGCATCGCCATTCGTCTTACTTTGTCGTACACACACAAAATTCGGTACACATCTGTATTATACCCAGATATACAAAAAATCCTCTTGACCTTATGACCTCAACCCAACAGGAAGTCGGCCATTTTGGTTTTGATTTTTCCCGCCTAAACTTAACTCCTCCCAGAGCGTTCGCCCGATCAAGTTCAAATTAGGTACACCACATCTCCAGACCTAGCTGAGCTTATCTTGTGCTCCGTGAGACCGTAGGTCAAAGGGCGTGGCTGCCAGCGCTCAATTCACTATGGCGTTCTCGCCATGTACATACGTGTGGCTCTCACGCCCACATACTTCATCCAATCAACTTCAAACTTGCTGGACATGATGATGGCTCCGCCCTGAACGTCCCGATATATTAACTTCCCACGTAACTCATAGCGCCCCCCGGTGGTAACAGGAAGTGTACTAAAATTTGGAAATTGTACATACTTTGCCCCATCAACTTCATTCCACTTCTAAAACATGCAGACTAAGGTGGTGAAGCTCCATCATGAACGCTGTGAAGCTACGAGTAATGGCGTCCGTGTGGCGACGCGGCGACCATTCCTCGCCATGACAATACGTTTGCCCTTTGGATGGCTTTAATGAACTCGTATCAACATGAAAATTGGTACACAGGTCCAGGGTCACGACCTCAACGTTTCTATGTACTCATAGGCGATCTCACTCCTTTTGCCCCCTAGTGGAAACAGGAAGTGCCATATTTTACATCAACATTGTCCGATTTCCACGAAACTTCACATGTGTGATGAGGGGCTGACCCTGAACACACCTGCACGCATCTCATTACTGCCCCTAGTGGACGAACCTTTAACTGCTCATAACTCCCTCATGCTTTGTCCGATTTCCACGAAACTTCACATGTGTGATCAGGGGCTGACCCTGAACACACCTGCACGCATCTCATTACTGCCCCCTAGTGGACGAACCTTTAACTGATCATAACTCCCTCATGCTTTGTCCGATTTCCACGAAACTTCACATGTGTGATGAGGGGCTGACCCTGAACACACCTGCACGCATCCCATTACTGCCCCCTAGTGGACGAACCTTTAACTGCTCATAACTCCCTCATGCTTTGTCCGATTTCCAAGAAACTTCACATGTGTGATGAGGGACTGACCCTGAACACACCTGCACGCATCCCATTACTGCCCCCTAGTGGACGAACCTTTAACTGCTCATAACTCCCTCATGCTTTGTCCGATTCACTCCAAACTTCACACGAGTGATGAGGGGAGGCCCCTGAACGCACCAGACCGCATGCGGTGACTGCCCCCTGGTGGATGAACGAAACATTGCGTTTTTGGCCTCCTTCCAGGTTTTTTCTCCCTTTCTGCTCCGCGCCACGGCCCCGGCGTGCCTCAGGCCCCGCGGTGGCATGGGCGAGCGAGGGCCCGCCATCGCCGCTTGCGGCTTTAATTAGGGCCCGAGCCTGTGACAACGTCCCAGGGAGGACCCTATTGTAATTCGACATGCACATTAGTCAACGTGCCAGCCGACGAGTAACAACAAGTAAGCAAGCAAGTAACCAAGTACTGCATAGACCTGGCGAAAAATAACACAGATATTGTAATGTTTATTATTATTATTATTACACGCGTTTGAACGCGATTTCGACCCCTTTGCCGAAGCGAGAAACGGATGAAATTTGGCATACACGTGTAGTCTGGCGAAAATAGACGTACCATGACATCCGTTCGTGTGCGCAGAATGTAATGGCGAAATAGCGCCCCCTAGAAATTTTGAATTGATCAGCCCCGACAAACCGTTGCACCTACATGGATGGAATTTGCTGAGCTTATGTAAAATGGGAGGACACATAAAAAATCCTCTTGAAGCCACGCCCTAAACCCAACCGGAAGTCGGCCATTTTGGATTGAAATTTTGACGTATTTGGACGAACTCCTCCTAGAGATTTCGTCCGATTGACTTCAAATTGGCTATGGACCATCGAGATGCCATGCTGATCTTATCTTGTGCTCCGCGCGTCTGTAGGTCAAAGGGCGTGGCTGCTATGATGCAAGACATTTTGGCGACTGTTCGTGTTCGGCGCCGTTTCACTTCGAACGGCTCTCACGTCGACATACTTGATCGTAGCCGCTTCAAACTTGGTGGACATGATGATGGGTCCTTCCTGAACAATCTGACATATTAACTTCCCACGTTACTCATAGCGCCCCCCGGTGGTAACAGGAAGTCGACACAGATTACGCTAACATTAATTAATCGTACATAGTTCACCCCAGCAACTTCGTTCCACTTCTGATACATGTGAAACAAATCGGTGAAGCTACATTACGAACGCTTTGAGGCTACGGCTAATTGCCCCCGTGTGGCGGCGCCACGTATTGCGGTCCATCAGAAACGAACTCCTCCTAGGGGTTTCGCCCGATCGGCTTCATATTCGCTACACATCATCCTCAGACCGCCCTGATTACAGCTTGTGCTCTGCAGGTCGGTAGGTCAAAGGGCGTGGCCACTGTGGCCGCCGCCATTTCTGATGCCTCGCCATGCATACACGGGCTGCTCTATCTCCCACGTACTTCGTCCGAACTGCTTCAAAATTTATGTACGTGATCACACACCCGCCCTCTACACCTCTATTGCCTCGTATGCAAGCTCGCTCAAGTCGCCCCCTTGTGGACACAGGAAATGCCATATTTTACATCGACATTGTCCGATTTGCTCGAAACTTCACATGTGTGATGAGGTCACGACCCTGAACGCAACGACCCACATCCCGTTACTGCCCCCTGGTGGACGAACTGTAAACTTGCCGTAACTCCATCGTACATTGTCCGATTTTCTCGACATTTCACGTGTTTGATGAGGGAACGACCCTCTACTAGCTGCCGACGTCCGGTGGCGCGCGGGGGTTTCGAAGAGTGCCCCGGGGGTGGCGGGGACCGGGGGGTCGTGGGAGCGAGACGCCGAGTGGCGTGGAACGAGGGCCCGTCATAGCCGCTTGCGGCTTTAATTATTATTATTATTCCGCGACTTTGAACCCCGATTTGACCCCTTTGCCAAGACGAGAAACGGACGAAATTTGGGACACACGTAGGGACCTGAAAAAATTTCGATCTGATACTATCGGCGTTTGTGGGCGGGGCAAATTGGCACAACAGCGCCCCCTAGAACTTTTGACCCCCGGCCATAGGGACCAAAATTTTTTTTCTCGCAGGCTGTCCAAACTTGGTACACATATGTATCATACCCATACATGAAAAAAATTTGTTTCGTGCGAAGCCCCAAAACCAACAGGAAGTCGGCCATTTTGGTTAGCATTTATTTTACGCAAAACGAACTCCTCCGAGGGGTTACGTCCGATCGGCTCCAAATTGGGTCCAGAACATCGTCAGACCTAGCTGAGCTTATCTTGTGCTCCGCAGGTCTGTAGCTCAAAGGGGTTGGCCTCTGGCGTGCCCCGAAGTTTGGCGACTGTTTCGGTGCTCGCCATGTAAATACGAACGGCTCTCATGCCCACATACTTGATCGTAGACGCTTCAAACTTGGTACAAAAATCTATGGCGAGACCCTGAACGATCCGACATATTATTTGCCTACGTCGCTCATAGCGCCCCCCGGTGGTAACAGGAAACGTACAAAAATTCGTTAAAAATACGTAGTTGACCAAATCGACTTTTTTCCACTTCTAGTACATGCAGACCCGGATGGTGAAGCTACATCGTGAACACTTTGACCCTACGAGCAACGGCGTCCGTGTGCCGCCGCGGCGAATGTGTATCTTCCCAATTTAAATTACGTTTGCCGTTCACGCGCACATACTTCGTCGTAGCCACTCGAAATTCAAAGGACATGACGTTGGCTCCTCCCTGAACGTTATGATGTATCGACTTCCTGCCTGGCTCATAGCGCCCCCCGGTGGTAACAGGAAGTACGCAAAAATTCGTTAAAAATCCATACTTCACCCGATCAACTTCATTCCACTTCTAATACATGCACAACCAGTTGCTGAAGCTACATTATGAACGCTGTGAAGATACGACGAGCGGCGTCCGTGTGCCGCCGCGGCGACTGACGATTTTTTATCGTACAATTACGTTTGCCTTTTTCGTGGCTTTAACAAAGTCGTGTCCTCACGAAATTTCATACACAGGTCAAGAATGGCGAGCTCTTTCAGCGGATAGAGTCGTTTCCCATGGGCGTGGCTAAATGCCTCAATAGCGCCCCCTTGAAGTTTTTCCGAAATTCTCCATAGACAAATTTCGCTTACTTTGACGTACACATACGAAACTCGACACACACCTGTATCATACCCAAACATACAAAAAATTGAATTGGAGCCACGCCCTAAACCCAACAGGAAGTCGGCCATTTTGGTTAGCATTTCTTTGACGCAAAACGAACTCCTCCGAGGGAGTTCGCCCGATTCACTTCAAATTCGGTACAGAACATCTCCACACCAAGCTGATTACGGCTTGTGCTCCGCAGGTGTGTAGGTCAAAGGGCGTGGCTGCTAGCGCACGGCCAAGTCCCACGAGTCAGCTAAGAAGTTTGCAATGCTAACACGCCCACAGATTTGATCGCAGCTGCTTCAAACTTGGTGCACATGATGAGGGCGTGACCCTGAACGATCCGACATATTATTTTCCTACGTCACTCATAGCGCCCCCCGGTGGTAACAGGAAGTGCGCTAAAATTCATTAAAAATACATAGTTGACCCCATCAACTTCATTCCACTTCTAAAACATGCCGAACAAGTTGGTGAAAGTATTTCATGAACGCTATGACGCTACGGCTAATGGCCCCCTTGTGGAGGCGACAGGAATAGCGCTCCATCGTGAACTGCCACCTCCCACGGATTTTGCCCGATTTACTTCATATTCGCTACAGATCATCAGGGCACCAAGCTGGTCAAACACTATTAAAAGCTTTTCTCTACGTCAAACGGCGTGGCTGCTAGGGGGCGACAAAGTTGGTCAACTGCTCGTTTAGTCGCCATGCTATTACGTTTGCCTTCCACGCCCACATACTTGGTCGTAGTCACTTCAAAATTTCAGTACATGATCAGAGGCCCGCCCTCTACGCCTCCATTTGATCGTACGCTAGCTCGCTCAAGACGCCCCCTTGTGGACACAGGAAATGTCGTGTTTTGCATCGACATTGTCCGATCAGCTCGAAACTTCACATGTGTGATGAGGTCACGACCCCAAACACAACGGCCCACATCCCGTTACCGCCCCCTGGTGGACGAACCGTAAACCTGCCGTAACTCCATCGTACGTTGTCCGATTTGCTCGAAACTTCACGTGTTCGACGATGGGACCGCCCTCGACGCAGCCGCCCACGTCCGGTTGCGCGCGGGGGTTTCGAAGAGCGGCCCGGGTGTAGCGGGGACGCCGAGTGGCGTGGAACGAGGGCCCGTCATAGCCGCTTGCGGCTTTAATTATTATTGTTTCCAGATCAACATTGGTGCTGACATTTGGCTCAACGAGGACACATGGAGCAGGATAAATTGTGCCACAAAGGACTCCATATTCGTAAAAGAACTGGCTGTGGCGAATTTGGGGGACCACAAATTTAAAGGGACGGAGTGTTAGCGGAAAAGGGTGCCCCACCAAATCTGCCGAGGCCAAGCCCCCACTGACACCCGCAAAGTTGGGAATAATAAAAGGTAAGGTGAAGCACATTTTCATATATTTTAAGTCAGACCATTGAAGCGATATTCCGGCGTAAGTGTAAGCCATGGTCAAACACACCGTAACACCGAGTCAGACCCCCCCTCGAGAGATCAATTTACCCGACCGCTAGATTCTCGAGTTCCACCAACTTCAGAAAAGACCACACACGGCCCTGTGCGGATCCACTGTCCAACCGCAAAACGCCACTTTTAGCCACAAATAATGCTCAGAACTGCACCAAACTTCATCAACAGTACATACAGGGTCCCAGCACGTAGTATGAGCCGTCAAACATCTGCTAGCTTTGCCTGTTTTCTTTAGCTGATACAACTCACCTACTTCTCCTCCTGGAGCCGCTTGTTGGTGGGGAAGCCCTGACGAGTCGATCACCGAGTGCGGCGGAGTTAAAGAAAACAGGCAAAGCTAGCAGATGTTTGACGGCTCGTACTACGTGCTGGGACCCTGTATGGACTATTGATGAAGTTTGGTGCAGTTCTGAGCATTATTTGTGGCTAAAAGCGGCGTTTTGCGGTTGGACAGTGGATCTGTACAGCGCCGTGTGTGGCGATAGTGCGGTCTTTTCTGAAGTTGGTGGAAATCTAGCGGTCGGGTAAATTGATCTCTCGAGGGGGGGTCTGACTCGGTGTTACGGTGTGTTTGACCATGGCTTACACTTACGCTGGAACATCGCTTTAATAAGCTGTAGGCAATTTTCTAAATATTTCCCGACCTGAATATGAATTCTTAAATGAAATAAATGAATCCCTCTTCTCTTATCAATCCTTTTTCATTGTTTTGAAACTCAAATGAATGTAAGGCAAACATTTAATTCGAGTCATGGTCTGATACACTTTTATTTTTAATCAAGAGTGCTTCCGGAGGCGCCTGGATACATTTCATTTGGAGCCTGCGGAGAGAGACAAGAGATGGAGACAAGTTGGACATTATTTAACAGAAAAAATCATGGACATCAACAGGAAGGACAAAAAAACAAAGAAATTAATTTATTTTTTTTATTTTTTTTATTTTTATTTTTTTGATTTAGGCCTTGTCTTCTTGGTTAAGCTCTATTGTTCTGTTGGTTAAGATTTATTGTTCTGTTGGTTAAGCTCTATTGTTCTGTTGGTTAAGCTCTATTGTTCTGTTTTGGTTAATAAATTGTTTTGAGTTAATCTTTCTCATCTTGCTGATTATTTACTATAACTGTATTTTATACATTCTTAACTTTAAAGGGATAGTCCACCCAAAATTCAAATTTTCCTCATTATTATGAGTGACAGTTGAATTTTATTTTTTATTATTTGAATTGCAGTAACCTACTTTGTGACCACCCAATATCAGCCCGACCAGCCAATACCAGCTTGACCAGCTAAGACCAGCTTGACCAGCCAAGACCAGCCTGAACAGCTAAGACCAGCTTGACCAACCAAGACCAGCTAAAACCAGCTTGACCAACCAAGACCAGCCCAGCCAGCTAAGACCAGCTGACCAAAACATAGCTAAGACCAGCCTGACCAGCTAAGACCAGCCTGACCAGCTAAGACCAGCCTGACCAGCTAAGACCATCTGACCAAAACCTAGCTAAAACCATCAAACCAGCTTGACCAGCTAAAACCAGCTTGACCAGTTAAGACCAGCTGACCAAAACCTAGCTAAAACCATCAAACCAGCTGACCAAAATCTAGCTAAAACCATCAACCATCAAACCAGCTTGACCAGCTAAAACCAGCTTGACCAGCCTAAGCTGGTCTAAGCTGGTTTTTTCAGCAGGGCTCGGTGGAGCCGCGGCGTCTCTCCCGTGTGGACAGTAGGACAAACAAACTCTCTCTCACTCACCCTCACCACGCACCAACACACACACATACGCACACACACACACACCTATACAGGTACGGGTGGTTTATAAGGTCTTTTTTCCCATACCAGTTCATACCATGGTTTATGGAGGCACCACTTTCCTGTGGTTGTAGAGAGCTGTAACAAACATTAAGCTGGTATTTCTGAATTTAGAAAAATTCCCCACTATTCAGAATTCAATTCTAGTAAAAGAATCTGGAGATATGAAGGCCTGACATTCTACAGGACTGTGAGGACGGGGCGGGAGGAGGCGTTTCCAGACATGAATATGACTTAGGAGGACCATCCTGGTATATCGAGACATTACTCATACACATACACAAGCCTATCAAACCCTTAGTTATGAGGACCAACCTGCTATAACTGGACATCACTCATACACATACACAAGCCTATCAAACCCTTAGTTATGAGGACCAACCTGCTATAACTGGACATCACTCATACACATACACAAGCCTATCAAACCCTTAGTTATGAGGACCAACCTGCTATAACTGGACATTACTCATACACATACACAAGCCTATCAAACCCTTAGTTATGAGGACCAACCTGCTATAACTGGACATTACTCATACACAAGCCTATTAAACCCTTAGTTATGAGGACCAACCTGCTATAACTGGACATTACTCATACACATACACAAGCCTATTAAACCCTTAGTTGTGAGGACCAACCTGCTATAACTGGACATTACCTATACAAGATATATACAAGGTAGGGTTGCACATCTCTCTCTGATAAACGATTCGATATGCATCTAGATACACAGGTTACGATTCGATTCAAAAACGATATCCTTTTATTACAGACCGATTCGATTCGATTCGATTCGATTCGATTCGATTCGATTCCGAACGATACGATTCGATTTGACGGTTAATATTCAAGACTCCAAATCCCCAAGCATTGTGGCTTTATGGCACTGGCAAAAAAAACAGAACAACAAAATCACATGTCAATGTATTTATTTTTAGACATGGACCAAAAAAAGTCTGGCTGAATTGTTGGATGGGAACTCCAGAGGTAAAAGAGGCACAGATAAGTAACAACAAAGTGCAATATTTCAGCCTGAGCATAGTTTTGAACACTAGAGGTAGGTAACAAAGATTCAATATTTCAGCCTGAGCATAGTTTTGAACACTATAGGTAGGTAACAAAGATTCAATATTTTAGCCTGAGCATATAGTGTTTTGAACACTAGAGGTAGGTAACAAAGGTGCAACATTACAATGTAAACAAGTTACACACCTATAACACATCTCAAAATGTGGCAACAATGAGCACAGTGACAAGTGCTTTGTGTAAAAGAATAGAGAAAATAAATACATATGTAAAAAAAAATCAAACTACTGTGTCAGGTCAAAAAGCAGTAGTTCACTTACACTATGCCTATGCATTTTCATCATCACTGTCCTCTGTTTTTTTGGAGGGCAGATTTTTTTTAAGGAAAATCAACTGATCCACATGCTCATGTTTGAGCAGACTACGTTTTGTGGAAACAATGTCTCCTGCAGTACTGAACACACGTTCAGATGCCACACTGGTGGCCGGGATGCAGAGGTATCTTTTAGCGAGAGATGACAGCAGTGGCAAGTCCTGCTGCTCTTTCCACCACTGTAGTGGGTTTTTTTGCAGGGGCAACGGATCACGCTCTCTGTACCTCTTGACTTCTTCACTGGCCTTGTCTCTTACAGATGTAGCTGCCATCCTCACTTCAAAGTCTTTTCCCAACAGCTGGTCCAACGCTGACATTTTCTTCTTTTTGACAGGAGGGTCATCATCTGAAATAGAAAACAATAACCGTATATTACAGACTTTGTTTGCCATGCCTCAGTGGTGCTTTTTTTGTACCTGACTTTACCATTTCATCTATTGTCACCTGATGTTCAGAATGAATTACACTTTTGTGCACATATGTAAAAGTTGTATTATCATCATCATCATTATTAAACTCTTTTTCTTTACATGCCGATTCTCTCATAATATTGAATGTGTTGTTGTTGTTGTATGCTAATATTTTATAGCTGCAGCATAAGTTTAACTCTTCCTTGATTACAAGTTATAAAATACACAAACCATCTGGCTCTTCTTGGTTCTGGGGTGCATCAATGCTGATGTCCAGATCTCCAAGGGCAGGTTCAGTCTGACATGGATTTGTCTGCAGTGGACCTCTCTGGACTGGATCCCCTGTTGCCTAGAAATAAAATATAAAAGACAAACACAAAACAACAAACAGACAGTAACAGCAGTCAGAATAAATCTAATGACAGTAGACTTGAGAATGCATTGTAATATGTATTTTGTGTTGAGTAAATGATTTTGTGTTGGGGGATTTACCTTGTTATGCAGGGATGTAGCTTCTGCTGTTATGCTTGTGAACGTCCGCTCAGCATCATGGTCCGTCAGGAAGGGCAGAGATTTGAACCGGGGGTCCAGAGCTGCTGCAGTGTAGAAGAGATCATCCAGGCCGGTGTAGCGCTTCTCCAAGTCATTTCTGAATGCTTGTTTCATATCTTTGATCACCACCGAGTCTTCATCTGATGCTTCAAAGTTCTTTTTAAGCTTTGCTCTGACAGGGGAAATCATTGAGAGTGTGGGCCGCTTGTCTTCACACATGGTGGTGGTCACAAGTTTGACCGGCGCCATCAGCTTGACAATGTCTTCAATATCGCAAAAGTCTTTGTCCTTAAGAGTGTTAATCTCTTCTCCTCTTCTGAGATCCCTGGACATAAGTGCAGCAGAAATGGCAGGCTGTTGTTCCAGTACACGTTCAAGCATATTCTGGGTACTGTTCCACCGGGTGGACACGTCTTGGATGAGTTTGTGGATAGGCAAGGCCAGTCGTTTCTGTTTGTCTTGTAAAATTTCTGCTGCCCTGACACTGCGGTGAAAAAAGCCAACCACTCTCCTCACCCTCCCCAGCATCCTTGCTACTGTGTCCACTTTAAAGGCTTTCTGTGTGGCCAGATTTATTGTGTGTGCAAAGCACATGACGTGAGGGCTCATCCCTGCTTCTGCCCCAGCTAAGATCATGTTTGTGGCATTGTCAGTTACTAGGGCTGGCTCTTTATCAAGAAGGTTCCAGTCAGCACATGCCTGCTTCAGCAGAGCACCCACATTCTTCCCAGTGTGGGATCCTTTGAATGCCCTGGTCTGTAACACATGAACATTTAACTTCCAATCCGGAGCGATGTGGTGGGCCGTGATCGTCATATAAGACTCGGTCGCACATGACGTCCAAGCGTCTGTTGTTATTGCCACTCGCTCGGCATTTGCCAGCTCTTTTTCTACATGGCTCTTAACTTGGGCATACAACGTTGGCATGCACGTGTTGGTCATATGATTTCGGGACGGTATCTTATACCTGGGCTCTAACGTATGAATCAAATCCTGAAAGCCTTCCCACTCAACAATGTTGTAAGGACATAATCCCTTGGCGATAAAACGCGTAATTGACGCTGTGATTTCTTTAGCGCGTGCTGAATTGTGACCAAATTGCCCGAATAAGTTAGGAATGGTGCTCCCTGGCTGTGTGCTACTGCTTGCTGCACACTCCTGCTCGTTGGTACGGGGTTTTAACTCACCGTACTCTTCGCCGTGTTTCCTCTTTGCATGCTGGTCGAGATTTGTAGTGCTGCCAGTGTACGTCAACGATGCTCGACACAATTTACAAATAGCATGGCTTCTGTCGAGCTGCCCTTCCTTCTTATAAAACCCAAAAACTTTCCACACTTTGGATTTCTGTCTCCCCGAAGCGCTGAAAATCTTTCTCGGTCCATTATCACCTTCGGTCAGACTGACGCTTTCGTTCTCCTCCTCCTCCATTTTCCGTGTTGTCCCTTGTTTATCACTCGTGCTAATACCAGCTAGGCAGCTACCGCGTTTGGCGGGTAGCTTCAGCTCTCGCGTTGTTTTAGAGACGCTGGCGCATGTTGTAATGCCGCCAACCGATTCAAAGTCTCGCGATAACCGATCCATGACTCTATAACCGATTCAGCTAGGAATTCATGGATTATTCGCATCGATTGAGGAGTCTGCTACCGATGCAGCCGAATCGCTCACTTGTTGAATCGAATATCCGGTCGCATCGGTTTATCGTTCACAACCCTAATACAAGGTATACAGAAGGGAACAACCACTGGGCTAAAACGGGGCTGTATATACACTAAAAAATGGGTATTTAATTGTTCTAAAATTTGAGTTTGGCACCTGAAAGGAGCACTCTACAGGAGGTTGATTAAGTTTGTGATTTATTTTCATGAGTAACATAACGTTTCTAAAATTATAAAAATAAGTATTCATACTTGTTGTATAATCACACATACAAACTACCAGGAAAAAACCTTTCTTTGTGAGGACCACCTTCGCTGTCTCTACCACCTTCATCGCCTTCATTGTCCCCGATGCTGTCATCATCTCCCTCAGCTTGACTGTCTTCCTCGTCTTCGTCATCTCCATCATCCTGCTCACCTTCGTCCAGCTCTAGGTCCAATTCATCTACAGAAAAGCATATTTGATGCAAAAAATAAATATCATTGTTGTTGCAGGTCTGTACTTCTGACATGTTATTTTTGGTATAATTTACCAAAACACTACGGCATATTTACTTTATACAGTATATTCCAGGGCTGTATTTACATCCTACCAATTCAGAAAATGAACAAAATGCTGCATACAACTTTGTTACTTTTATCAGTCTCACTCATTTGTTGAATTTATACCAGGGGTCTCCAACCTTTTTTCCTCTGAGAGCTACTTTTGGAAATTGAAAATGGCCGAGAGCTACACTGTAACATTAACTCTTTACGTTCGTAAAATCTGTGTTTCCCACTCTTCATGAAAATAGTAGCCTATTTAAGCCTCTATAATACACAATACTAAAATTTTCTACTCGATAACACTCAGGAATCTCTCTCTCTCTCTAACGTCCTCTCCCACTACAGCTGAATTCTTCTAGTACCTCCTCAGTGGGGCGGGGTTGTGGCGGGGCGATGGCGGGTCCACATTGTCTCTCTTTTTTTCGAGCCTCTCATCAGCAGAGGAAACATGATCATCTAGTGCTCCCCATCCTAGGCAGGAAAAAAGAAACCTTTATATTAAACCAAAAGAATCCATAACTGAAATGTGTTAGTGTTGAATTGTGACATGAACAAAGTCAGTTAAAATGGTATAATAGACAATTTCCGTACCAGGACAAGGAAAATTGGAAATGTGGAATATAAAGTTTTAACCATGTCACTACACTATAATATATTGATTAAGCACATGTCTGTAATGTTAAACTTAACATCTTAAAAACTATGAAAACTGAACAACAAATATATCTTGATTTTTAAATAACTAGAATATAATAGGGACATAACGGTATCAGTAATACCAAAAGTCACGATAAGAAAAGTGACTCAATATTATCGTGGGCATGTACAATAAGAAATTATGGTGCTTCTGGTAAATACTGCAGTTTCAATGTGAGACGGTTGTCCATGTCTCGCGTCAGCCGACTGTTAAAGGATTAGTTGGCTAGTTGGCTGGGGTCACGGAAATAAAGCGTTTTGCTTCTCAAAACAATATGCGTTCAAAAGAGTGAAAGTTGGACCCACAGCTATTGACCCCTTGCAGCTACGTCACAATTAGAACGTTACGCGAGAGGCGACGCCATGACGGACGGCAGAAAGTGCTCAGTGATAATGTACTGCTCCATAGACTGTATGGTGCCGTCCAACAATGTGGCTCGATCACTTCACACTACAACCTCACATCATTATCACTTATTTAAAATAGAATATCTACTCATCCGTTGCAATATTCTGTTTGTTTTTTTGTTATTCACCGTAGAATATCTCAGTTTTCTGTGCTTTTTCCACTGCTAAGGAGCTATAACGTCAGTCAGTGCCACACTCCCCATACAGCAGCTGCTGCTGTCTTTGCTGCTGCTAACTACAGTTAACGGACCTGGAAAGTAAAACCTGGTCCGACCCGTGGGTGTTGAAGACCTGACCCGACGTCTCTATAATTAGTGACCATTCTCTGATTAAACCCGGCTGACAAATAAAAGAAAACAGGAAGCCGTCTATGTTGTAATCGCCGCGATCCGCCGGCGGCAACTACGTTGTGACGGTGCTATGTTTAATACGAGCGTTAGCTGTTGTTAGCCACAGCATGTAGCTCAGCTAGTTAGCTTCAACTGTGTTTATATCGACTATACACTGTAGATAAACTAACTTATAATGGCATCGATAACGTGTCTGTATATCTTCACACTGGTCCTGTTGCTCATGTAACCCCGCTGCCAGTGGCCAGCCCCTGGTTCTTAGCTCTAGACCAGCAAGGAGTTGGTGCTTCAGACCAGTTTTAAGAACCAATAACCGTTTTTTAAGCGGTGGAAAAGCAAAGAACCGGTGCTAGTCAGGCTCTGGCTCCGAACCAGCACTGGAACCAGCTCAGTGGAAAAGGAGGGGAAACCCTACAACCACGGAATGTCACAAAACTATAGATAGATATCAGTAGGTGACGTCACGGTGCGTTCCACCTGGCCGCCGCCATGCTGGGTACCGAACACTGAGTTAACCTCTATTCAGCTCAGTGCAGCCACATCCTCTCTGACCAGAAGACTGCTGCCTGATGTAGTTTGGATATGGATATTTCTCATTTTGATGGCCTTGCCTTGAAAGCACACACCTCCAGCACCTTTCTGCTGAGACGAGCTTTGACAGCGCGGTGCGCCGCTCTCTCTCCCGTTAAAAGTTAATCTAGCTCACCCAGTGGACCTCTCTCTCTCCTCGTCTCTCTCTCTCTCTCTCTCTCTCTGGTCTCCCGTCAGGTAAAAGCTGCTGTTTATTCCTCAGATGAAGCTCATGTTGAGCCTCTCCGGTACAGTTATCCATCACTGCTGTTGAATTAGCTGCTAATCAAAAGCTGTCGCCACTCTGTTTTATCTATCGCTCTGGTTTCTCTTTTCTGTGCTGCGCTGATCAGAGCGGCGTCCCTAGCAACGGTGTATTTTACTTAGCAACGATCTGTTAAACAGGAATAACAGACTGTTAAATGCAAAATCAAGATGTAAATAAATATCAGAAATATCAATAAATTATCGGAATACGATATTCAATAGAGCCATGTAATAAAAAAAGGTTTATCCACTATTTTTGTGAGATTTGATGTCACAGCCCATAGACTGCCTTTGGAAGTCGGTACCCAAGATGGCGCTGTGACCGGCTGCGAACGCTGTGTGACGTCACGTGATATCTATCTATAGAGGGATTACCAGCCTACGTCACTGACGTTCTACTGCGCATGTCGCCTGCAGAAAGAGAGCAGCAAGAGCCGTGATCATGTCTTTTTGTGCTGTTAGTTGCACTAATTGTTTTGATAAAAATAACAAAACGCGCATAATTTACAGAATAGCGTCAACTCGCACCCCTTTCAAGGCAAACGAGAGAGAAAATAGTACATTGGCGATTAATTTCGAGCAATATAACGTGTTAGATACATTGGTTTGAATGGTGATAAAGCTAGATATGCCCACACAGCTGTAGAACTGCAGCGAATGAGTTGTGAAATGTTTACTACGACAGTGACTGAAGACGAGGGCACATACTAATGTAAAGCAAGCTGAGATTAATTAACGTTAAGATACATTGTTTTACATTATCGGTACATACTCATGCATGTAACGTTACAGTTACGTTATGCAGTTGTTCCAGACTTTAGACAGGTCCGTCCTCTTCCCTCGTCTCTGACCAGGCAGCATCAGTCCTCATAGACACTGAGTTTTGTAATCGTGAGTGTTTTCCTGAACATTATTGTCTGTTAAATAACTGTAGGTAACGTCAGGGATGCACAGTGACAGTGTTGTTTTTACCGATAACCGACGCCGTGCTGTGAGTGTCCGTGGCTTGTCCCGTGGCTGAGTTGCCGTTGCCGCGGTACAAACTCGATCCTCCGTCCTGACGTTTTTTTCCCCCCCTGCCGTTATAAAACTATAAAACTGTCTATGTATAAAACACACACTACATCAGTAGGTGATAAACTGTTGTAGTAGGCTGACAACATCGCTAGCAAACACCGCTTTGACTACACTAGATCCATAGAGGTAACCATGACAACCGGTTCTTTCTGCAGTCAGGTTGCGCACGCATCCTGATTTGTTGGTAAACAGATAATCCCTCTATAACGCGCCCATTCAATTACATTGACGTTCACTGTTCTTTTGCCGTCTATCATGGCGTCCGCAGCTACCGCCGAGTGGAACGTGACGTCACGTGCAAGGGGTCAATAGCTGTGAGAGACAGGGTGACCAGGTGATGATCAGTAATGCAGCGCAGTGCGTGATGGAAGATCAGCCCGACAAATGTACACAGACTATCAGACAATCAGTACGATTATTTCCACTGTGCTCTGGCTCAGCTGACCGGTGGTCAGATGGCGGTTATAGATCTTCACATGTTGAACTCTTTTAAACAAAGGGCAGCCAAACGCCAGGCTAAAGAGAGAGAACTAGCGAGGCTCCTCTGTTCTTTTATTTTTTTCCAGCAGCACTGTCCGGTGCAGGTGATGCACGCTGTCTGTCTGTGTATGTTTGTCCGTCTGATCTTCCACCATGGACTGTGCTGCAACAATCACCCATCACTCTTTCTGCTCTAACCTCTTTTATACAGTCTATAGCTCTAACTCCATCTGGCGAAGTTCAGCATTACATAGCCTATTGAGGTTCATAAAGCTCTCCCTTTAGCTCTGTGCTAAAACAAGGGATGGCTTCATCACTTGTGTCATAATCAGATATGATTGAAACAGCTGATGGAAACGTGCACAGCTGTCTACAGGTGGCAGCGTGCAGTGATGCGATGGGAGAGAAAGTAGCACCAAGTGATTGCGAGGTCTGAGAGGAGCTCGTTTTTTTTCCCGACTTATAATGAACACACCATAAGTGTCGGGAGTCACTGTCGGGATGCGAGTAACAGCTGTAAACTAGTCCCTCTGCATATTAACAATGAGCCTGTCTGTCTCTCTGCCGGTGCCGCGGTCAGACTGTGTGTTACAGGATTTATTAAAACACACAACGTAGTGTACGGATTGTTTGACAGTTTGTTTTGATACTACATGTTTTACCCGGTTTCTCTGTGTCCACTGCTATTTGATTTGCCACTCAGGCCTAGTCCACACGAGCCCGGGGATTTTTGAAACCAGAGTTTTGCTCCGCGTCCACACGAGTGGTGTAATAAAAACACTCCGTACACACGCAACTAGGGATGCACGATAATTATCGGTCCGATAATTATCGGCCCGATATCAGGAAATTATGACATCATTTCGATAAATCCGATATCATAACTTATCGGCCCGATAAGATTTATTATATATTTTTTGTCAGCACTGCGGTATGGGTCCTTTTTTTTTTTTTTTTTACCAAGCGCTCTCACTCAGAGCGCTCTGCTCTGCTCCTACATGAGACCTGCGGCCTGCAGTGAATGCTGCGTTCAGGTGGCCTCCCTATAATCGGAAAAACAATTTTCTGACTGAAATCAGAATAGTCCCTCATTTCGTCAACTCGGTCATCATTTTGGTAGTTGCCGACTTGACTTGACTAGACTTGTCCCAATTACCCTTATTACACATAAACCATAGAAATATGAACATAAAAAGGTCTGAAGAACGGCTCGCAAAACGGGAACAGGGAACTTCTGTCAACACGTGAACGCAGCACAACGTGCATACTGGGTTTGTAAACACAGAACATGACTGCGCTAATGTGGGACGGTAATAAAGAAGACAGTCCGCTGGATATCTGTAATAAATGTTCAAATGAAGCTCCACGAGGAGGGAAAATAGCGCGAGCAAACCTGGTCAGTCACCTGAAACATGACGTCGCTCCGACGGAGTTTTTAAAGCTACGAGGACGATGCTAACGACGCTAGCAACATAAAGCTAACTGTAAGAAGCCACCGGGACACAAACACACAGACACACTCTCCCTCTCTCTCCCCCTCAACCACACACACACACACACCCCTGCCCCCCCCCCCCCCCCCCCCGCTCCCGCCCCTCACACAGACACTCTGTCTGTCTGTCTGTCTGTCTCTCCCCCTCTCTGAAAAGTTATTAATTTGTATGGAACCAGCCAAGCTTTTTTAACTTGTGGGATGCACTTTTCCCACTTTGTATTTATTCTAAATGAGTAAAATAAATAAATAAAATAATGCAAAGTATTTGCATCAGTTCTAGAGTCTTTTATTTTTATATCAATAAGTAATGCAGCTTATTTAAATAGTTGTTCATTTGAGATATCAAATAGTTTTGTCTGATATCTTTTAGCAAATGTTTGAAAGGCTTGTTAATAGAATATCTTCATTTAAAGAGTCAAAACTGTTTTTGGTTTGTTTATAGTATTGATGTCATGATATTTAGGTCCTCACTAGTCTTCCAAGTATGTTATCGGTTATCGGTATCGGCCTTCGGAAGCAGAAAGTTATCGGTTATCGGTATCGGTTTCAAAAAAATGTTATCGTGCATCCCTACACGCAACCGTGGAATCCGCTACCAAGTGACGCAATGCACGTGTAATATGCCACAACCATAGACTGTGGCGATGTAAGGTAACAACTTCAGCTTTTCACTTCCCTGTCCTTCCTCTCTCTCTCTGCCCGTTTTAACTCCATCTGGCGAGGTTCAGCATCACATCAGGTACATTAAGGTCTCCATTTGGCTCTGTGCTAAAACAAGGGATGGCTTCATCACTTGTGTCATAATCAGATATGTTTATGTGAACTATCTGAGCAGTAAACTCAGTGAAACAGCTGATGGAAACACACAGCCGTCTACAGGCGGCAGCGCGCAGTGATACGGAGGGAGAGAAAATAGCACCAAGCGATTGCGAGGTCAGACTTTTTCGTGGACAACGGTTTTGTGATGCAAATGTATCACTCTTTTGAACGCATATTGTTTTGAGAAGCAAAACGCTTTATTTTCATAACCCCAGCCAACTAGCCGGACTGCATTAGTCAACACCAAAACCAGACCGGAACTCTGCTGACGGGACGCAGTCCGGGGAAAGTCACTGTCACAGCACGTAACTGGTGATGGGGACGCCACATAGATTCATGTCAAAAGACCCGAACTATCCCTTTAATCCTTTGGCTACTGGCAAAGGGGCTGTGAGCGACTGGTAGCTCGCGAGCAACGTGTTGGAGACCCCTGCTTTAACATAATCTTTAATATAATCCATAACCAACCTCTGCATCCTCATCTGTGAAGTATGAGGGCTTTGTCAGAAAGGTGTCCTCATAATTCAGGTGTGTCAGGTGAACATCTGACACACAGCACAGTTTGCTGCCTGATCAACATGAAAGGTGGGGGAGGGGACTGTCCTTGCAGGACACTGTGTCCTCACAGTCCTGCGCTGTGTCAGGTAGTTAACAACATTCAACAGTGTATGGACTCGTGAGCACTGTCATAGAACAGATTTATGATTGGATGTAAAAGCATGTCATCACAAGAGTACAGTCAACTTACAGAGTTATCCTTCCATGTTGCAGGATTGGAACCGACCCGTCATCCGGTCATCATTTCCACCAGTAGCTTCCTGTATGTGTGTGTGAGAATGACAATAACAAATCTGAGATTACTTTAAGCAGAAACAATACTCTTTCATTCCAAAAATCATCAGTAATGACACCGCCATGTTTACTGCAGAAATGTCAGTACTACAATAAAGACCTGAAGGATCAAAAGCATTTCTAACATATTAAAGCAAGTAACTGTGAAGGTACAAAGCACAACTTGCCTTTTCTGATGCTGCCTCGCTTTCATTGGCCTTCAGCCTTCAGGTCACATGGTGCTTCACAGGGTTCCTGAAATTGGACAGAGGAAATATAGTGTTGTCTCATCACGCCATCACTTAGTGGTCATGTAAAAGAAGACATGAAAAATGTGTCATGTGCAGATGTACACATGCCTACAATGACCAGGCTGGCCATCTACTACACCTAATGCTGTGAACCTGTTCAATATTCATTCATTAAATATCACACCCAAGAGCGGCAACAGCGCCCACTGATCTGTATCGAGACTGTTGTTATTCCTTCACCCGGGTCAAAGGATGCTGTGTGTAAAACCACGCTGTGGTGCAGACGATGGCCTTGCGACAACCTCGCCCCCGCTGAGGAGGAACTAGAAGAACTCAGCTGTAGTGGAAGAGCACCTTTACTGAGCCCAGCTGTGCCGTGCCGTGACTGTGTAGTCGAAAAGCGCCACAAGTCTCCTGAACCCTCCACTTGCAGTTGACTTGAAAATCGTCACTTACGCTGATTTTAATCTAAGTCCTCACAGGTGGAAGAATAGCTAAATGCACACAGGTTCCCCACACACTGTAATGATTGCTGCTTTAGGTTTTCCTGCAACAGTGAGGACTTAGACTAAAAACACAGTCTAAGGGCGCTTTCACACCTGACCATTTGTTCCGAAACAGGGAGCGTTTACGTCATATATCGGTTCGTTTGGTCAGATGTGAACACAGCAATCGCGCTCGATGCGGAACAAAACAAGCGGGCCGAGATCGCTTGGGAGAGGCGGTCTCGGCTCGTTTCCATCCGAGCCCTGGAGCGGTTCGTTTGTAGTGAGAACGCAACCGACACATGTATCGGAACAAATTGACTGGTTACCTGGCAACCGGAGGAGGAGGACCACGGGCAACTGCCCCAAAAACATAATGGAGCATCAGCAGCGTGTCGTCTTGGCCTTAAAACAGGAAAGCCGGTGGCCAAAAGAAAAGAAAGACGCAAACTCAAGCCATGAGTCCACCAGCCTTTCCAAGCTGACCCGCGGCGATCAGCACCGGGCAGAGCTCCGCAAACAACCCCTATAACTAGTCATGCTACGGTGCCCGTTTACTAGAAGAAAAAAAGAGTCAAACTGTAGGGTGTGTTAGAGCAGTGGTTCTCAACCTTTTTGAGTCGCGACCCCCAATTTCACATGCACTGCTGTCCCCCCCCGCCCCAACACACAAACACACACACGCCGGTGTGAACGCATGATGGATAAAGCGCCGCGCTGTCCGCGGTGGGTTTTTTTTTTTGCCTTTTTAGTTCTTGATCCCTGCACTGAAAAAAATAATTGGCTGCTGTAGTTTTGTCTCCATGGCCAATATTCCGACCTGGAGGTTTTCATCAGGGCAAAAGAACAAAACAAAGCGACGGAGTTTAAATAGATGCGGGTGGCGAGTTGATGCGGTGTCCACACACCCGGGCTGGTTTATGTGACATGCGAGGACCTGTCGGCGCAGGAGCGAGTGGAGCGTGGATGCAAGCCAATCTCCTTCAACCATGCACGGAAAAGGGGAATGACAAGAAAAGTTTTTCTAATTTATTAAGAAACAATGCCCAGGTCAGCAATGCATGCCAAGAAACATGTCGTTCATTCGTCCCCTCCAGCCACATCAACTGGGGTCGGGAGGGACCCCAAGGTTGAGAATGGCTGTGTTAGAGGACAATTCATCTGACATAACTATGACACCTGAAACTGAAAACACAGCTTGACCAACACAACCTGACCACCCCCCTCCCTGTCTCTCTCTCTCTCTCTGTCTCTCTCTCTCTCACGGGCAGTGACACGCTCTGTCATTCATTCACGTGTCAGCACTGAGACAGCGGACAGCACGCTTGGTCACTAGCTAATAATAATAATAATAATAATAATAATAATAAATAATAATGTAGCCTATTAGACTACATTTGTAGCTATAGCACATTATAGGCATACTTCAAGGTCTCGCCCCAGCCATAAACCAGTCAGCTTGGGCATTTTTTTTAATTGAACTTCAACTAAATACTCGTCTGCCCAAATATTAATAAGAAATTGAACCTCCTCACTACTGCAAGTCAGCCCGCGGTTCATTGTTGCCATTGTTGCTGATCAGCTGATGGGGTGTTGTTAGGGCCGTTGCTACGGCGCTGTTCCACAGCGCAAAGCGCTGTACCGCTTTAGAATCATGCAATGTGAACACAAACGGCCCAGAAAAAAGAACGCAACAGTTGTATCGGTTTAGTTGCTGAATCGGAACAACTGCAGGTGTGAAAACGCCCTAAGTGATGCTTTCAATTGTGGTGATTGCAGGAGGCTTGGATGAAGTTACACAAGCAGTTCGGAGCCATTTTAAGATTTTCAGGGGCTGGTTTACTACTTCTTTTTTTGTTTTACAGAATTGGTTTCCTTTGATATTTCAGAAAGTGTTGGTGGATTAAAAAAACTTCTTAGATAATGAGGATAATGATGTTAGTATGTGAACCGCTGTGTGCGAATGTGGGGTAGGGGTTGGCTAACGTCACATGAGAGCACACGTCATCCACCCTCATCCTCAAGTGGATGACGTGTCGTGTGCTTCCCCCTCTTGATGCTCTATGGTCTGTTTCCAATATCCATGTGCCTTTCAATTAACTATTCTTTATTGAATCAATTACTCTTAGTATTAATAGCCTTTGTGTTTTTTCAGCTACTTTTATTAGAAACTAACTTCTTAATTCTTTACTTTTACACCAGGCTACAATTTTAAAGGGATAGTTCAATATTTGCCTATTGCCACAATCCATATAGTCTTAGGAGTAGGTTTGTTACCTTTGTCTCTGCAAGCTGGTTTGAGATCGGCGGGGCAGAGACGAGGTACATGGTACCTTCCGCTTTCCTCAAATACGCAATCTAACAACTCCAAAATGCTCTGGTGGACAAGTTGTGACCTGCACATTCACCAGGCTATGAGATAATCATGTATAATTATGTGACATTACAACACATGAAGCAAATACTATGAACTACTTGCACTTTTAAAGTGGAAATGAAGCAGCCAGCCAATTTACAGGGTTTCCGCGGGGTTGTAAAAGGTATTAAAAGGTAGTAAATGAAATTAGCAAAAATTAAGGCCATTAAAAAGTATTAAAAAGTAATAAATGTCATCTGACAAGGTATTAAATTTTCGAAGCATTATCCAACTATGAGTTTGTTCCCATTTGTGTTAAGTGCAGGCCTAAAAATCCCGTGAATTTATTTAGCCTATATTTTATAAATTTTATGTGCAAGTAGGACCAGAGCGATATCAATGATGTGACGTCGGTCAGTGTGCGTTCGCGGTAAAACTATTTGCGCTTCAGTCTAAAACCGTGCCGCCTGGGTGATTTTGGCTGCTGCCTTGGTTACGTGTGTGCATGGGGGACTGTTCAGATGTATCGTCATTACTTTCAATATAGATGCGCATCATGCGCGATCACAATGTGTCAGTGTTGGGTCAGACCAAGATTCTCCCTCGGTGTCTCTCCTACTGTTTCCCACGGAGCTCTGCCCCGTTTGAAAGGTGAAGGAAGCCCATGTGAAAAGACGTCAGGTCAGTAAAATGTTGAACAGGCTGATAATCACGTGAAAGTGAAGCAACCTCATTCATAGTTCGCTCTGATTATACAATATCCAATGTAGACGCGCGACATGCACGCTCACAACCGAAAGCAGCACCGTAGCTGCGCGCACTCGATGCGACGGCGACGCGCTTGTTTTTTCGTGCACGAGTATCAGCTGTGCGCTGCAGACGTGCACGGTTCCCTATGTTGCTGTGTCAGGCAGGTGTTTCCCACAGAGCTCTGCCCAATTTAAATAAACACAAAGGTTTCTAAAGTGCTGTACAGACAAACGTAATCACAGAAAGCTAAAAATGAAGTAAAGGTGAGCTGTCAAGATGTATGCAGTAATTCATTATTTCATATACTGTACCTATCACTCCTATTATTTCCAATTCACAGGTGCATTAGAATATCATGGTTAAGTTTATCAAGGCATATGTCAGTATTTCAATTCAAAAAGTGAAACTAACACAAAGAATGAAACATTTCATGTCTTTATTTATTCTATTTATTTTAATTGTACTAATTATGACTAACATTAAATGAAGACTTATAATTCAGTATCCCCAAAAATCTAAATATTACAAAGGACCAATTAAAAAAAACTGGAAATGGACTTTTCCATGATATTATAATGTATTGAGATGCACCTGTATACTGTATAATTTGTTAATGGTGAGTGTCACCGCCCTAAGCAGTGCACACCCCCCTAACAGGTAACAGGTAGGCCTACTTGATTTTAATTGTAAGCATTTGCCTACTACACTTAGTGACTCAGAAAGTTAAGTAAGAAAATGACAGTAATCTGTTACTTTTTAATTAGTTACCCCCAACACTGAAGTTCGAAAAGTTGCCACTACAGTTGCAGCTCGAAGTCGTGTTGGTATTAAAAAATATTGTGACGGTATTAAAAAAGGTATTAAAAGGTATTAAATTCAACTGAAGAATTTCTGTATAAACCCTGATTTAACATAATTCATTAAATGGATTCCCAGTGTGCTTAAAATTAGGCAAACTAACACATGAAACACAAGCATTTAGGAGAAAATGGGAGTTAAAAATTGCATGTTTTAGCTAGTGCGCCGCCATCTTGTCGTTCGACTGTCCGTGACGTCACAGGGCTGGTTGCCTGCGTTGGCTGACAGCCACAGACAGTGAAAGTGAAGGACATAGCTACAGACAGAGACGGTAAAACATGAAACTGTGGAGGCACTGGATTAGAAGAGACTCAGAGGAGACCTCTACTGTGTTGCTCCTTCTGTGAACTAGTTTTACAGTGTTAAAAACTAGAAAAAAACCTCTGTTTTCATTAACTGCCGCTAATAAGGAGCCACAGCAGCAGCAGAGCTGTTAAGACTCCTCTGCTGATCTTGGTGTGATCATTTCTACAGCATGTTTACATCCAGTCTGGATGTGATCCACAGGAAACTTCTGATCAACCCTGAAAGTTGATCATTCACCGGATCAACCAACAACAACCTGACGTTACTCCGACAGTTTTCAGTTTCTCTGCCTCAGCCCGTCCTCCCCCGACCGGCCCACGTTCACACCGTGATAAGCATCGGTCACCGCGGGGAGAGAGACTGGACCCTCTGGTCCCACACCGAGGAGCCTTCACAACCTCACACACACACACACAGCAGCGATCTGATGGCATCTGATAACATCGGTATTAACAGTAATAGCGCCCATCACCATAAAATAAGAAGGGAAAATGACTTCAAAATCTCTGATCTCATCCTCCACACCCAGCCCTCAGCAGAAGTATGAGGGCTTTGTCAGAAAGGTGTCCTCATAATTCAGGTGTGTCAGGTGAACATCTGACACACAGCACAGTTTGCTGCCTGATCAACATGAAAGGTGGGGGAGGGGACTGTCCTTGCAGGACACTGTGTCCTCACAGTCCTGTGCTGTGTCAGTTAGTTAACAACATTCAACATTATTCAAACTGAATGTTTCATATTCAAACAATAAATATGTCTTACCTTTACTCCAGGTGTCCAAATCAGTCAGCAGCAGCAGTCATCCAGCTCCAACTGTTTAATAATCCACCGATTATTCCCGTTTACATCGCGTTCCTCATCTATGGCAGCCAGCGTGGTGCTTCATTCATTTGCATTGTGTTGAAAAAAAGAAAAGAAAAAGTTTCAGCTAACGTTAGCTTTAGCTTCAGCTCCTGACAGGAGAGGCTGACAGAGGAGACGGTGGAGCCTCTCCGCTGTCGGTACCGAGTCCAGACCACAGTCCAGAGGACCAGACAGTCCGACACACTGCAGACCGTGTCCGTGTGGAAGTAACGTTGCACCGGGAGAAAACAAAGCGGTGGAACCGGACAACACAGGTCCGGTTGATCAGAAACACGGCTATTGCCGCTGCTAAAAAAACTTTTTTCAATACAATGCAAATGAATGAAACGCGCTGGCCGCGAGGAACGTGATGTAAAAGGGAATAATGGAGCTGGATGACTGCTGCTGCAGACTGATTTGGACACCTGGAGTAAAGGTAAGACATATTTATTGTTTGAATAGTCATCTGCTGAGGGCTGGGTGTGTGGAGGATGAGATCAGAGATTTTGAAGTCATTTTCCCTTCTTATTTTATGGTGATGGGCGCTATTACTGTTACCGATGTTATCAGATGCCATCAGATCGCTGCTGTGTGTGTGTGAGGTTGTGAAGGCTCCTCGGTGTGGGACCAGAGGGTCCAGCCTGTCTCCTGTCTCCAGACTGGATGTAAACATGCTGTAAGAAATGATCACACCAGATCAGCAGAGGAGTCTTGTTAACAGCTCCGCTGCGGCGGCGGCTCCTTATTAGCGGCAGTTAAAGAAAACAGAAGTTTTTTTCTAGTTTTTAACACTGTAAAACTAGTTCACAGAAGGAGCAACACAGTAGAGGTCTCCTCTGAGTCTCTTCTAATCCAGTGCCTCCACAGTTTCATGTTTTACCGTCTCTGTCTGTAGCTAATGTCCTTCACTTTCACTGTCTGTGGCTCAGCCAACGCAGGCAACCAACCCTGTGACGTCACGGACAGAACTAATGCAAAACGTCAAACTAAACTTAACATTTCTCCTTAATGGTTACATTTCATGTGTTAGTTTGACAATTTTTAAGTACAGTGGAAAACAGTTTAATGACCTATGTGTATTTGGCTGGCTGCTTCACCTCCACTTTAAAATCCCTCCACTCAGCAGTCATGTCTGGAATAAAGTTTCGGCTGCATTTGCCTCGTAAACAACTCTGTGTCGTAATGTTACTTGATTATTTCATATCATGGAGAATGTGCAGGTCACAACTTGTCCACCAGAGCATTTTGGAGTTGTTGGATTGTGTAGTTGAGAAAAAAACGGAGGTACTGTGTGCCTCATCTCTGCCCGTGGATTTCAGAACATGCACTAGCAATTAAGGTAATGAACCTACAGCTATGACTATAGGGAATATGGCAATGTGCGAATTTACCAAAATGTTGAACTATCCCTTTAAGGTGACTACACTAGGAGAAACAAACATTAATATATTGGATGAAAAATGTACCTTTTATACTTGTTAATAAACCTTACCTCTAGGAAGGCTTTATCCTCTCCTTGAACAACATGTTCCAGTGCATCCTGGTCAGGAGTCTTTCTCCTCCTCCTCCTCCTCTTCTCAGTCATCTTTCCTGTAATAATGTCCAGATAGTAACATAAATTTTAAACAAGCTTTAATAATTGCCATGTTGCATTCACATTCATTTGAACATTGAAACTGTTGAGTGAGCTATAGCCAAACTGATGTGCCAAACTCACATCAGACATTCTCTCTCAACATTAAACATGTTTAAATCAGGTCAACTGGACTAGACTAGACACCAGACTAGTTTACACAAACGGATGAAGCATTTGATCTGGAAAAATAAGGAGGACTGGCTCATTGCTGTTTTTTTCTCAACATAATCACATGGCATTTGCATACAATCATTGCAGCATTTACAGCAAATTAAATAAACCTGCACAAGCTCAGCCCACAAACCTGAAGTTAACCCTCATTAACACAACGTCCATTTCCACCTCGATCATTCCCTGAATGTTTGATCATCAGAAAACGACATGTTATTTCTTCATTCACCTCCATGTTGCTCAGTCTCCCCTCCCTCCTCTCTGCAGCCTGATCTCATGTGAACGCAGCTGACCCGACGTTACTTTAATGACGTTTCTCTCCGCGACTCCTCACCTAACAAACACATGGCTAATTTGCATATGATTGATTTTGCATTTACGGGAAATTATAACATTGCGCAGTTATATTCTACTAACCTGAAGTCTTCCTTCATTAACACTACGTCTATTTCCACCTCAGTCATTCACTGAATGTTTGTTATTCACCTCCATGTTGCTCAGAGCCCCCCTCCCTCCTCCTCCCTCCTCCTCCTCCCTGCAGCTTGATCTCACGTGAACCAGCTGATCTGACTTTACTTTAATGACGTTTCTCTCCGCGAGGACTTCACCCCACAAACGTACTACGAAAAGCTTAAAACTTGTTTCCACATGTCGCTGGGATGCATCAACTAGGAGACGGGCTGATGGACATTTTGTTTGGCTGAGCGAGACAGGCCTACAGAGTGAATGGAGAGAGGGAGAGAGCGACATTGAAAATCAATAAAAAAGAGCGAGCGTCGATCAGAAGAAGAAAACAGCTAATCAGAGAAATGTACCGTAGTTTTCAGTTTGTTTGTCTTTCACAAGTGTCTCTGCTGTCTTACAGTAAGGCAGGCAGTGTCCCCCTCTGTCTCAGCAGCCTGATCTGACATTAAACTCCGCTAGTGTTGTTAAATGGCCGGACTGATCCAGACGGTCCAGGCTTCATTAACCATAGTTAGACCAGCTTGGCTTTTAATTTGCAGGCTCCCCGAGCAAACCCGACGCGATTTCAACTATGCTTTAATTCGTAAAATAGCTTGTAACTTGTATGCTTTCATTCATAGTTCAGGTAGCTCGGCTAAGAGTTTATACCCTGACCTAAAAACACGGCAGTAGGCTACCGTCGATATTTCAGCTCGGTAGAAGAGAATTAACAATGAGAGCGAACGACCATGACAATAACAAACCAACAATTTTCCAATAAGCAAACGTTAACTACTATTAAACATTAGATCCTTACCTCTTCGGCGTCTTCCTCATTAATCCACTCATCAGAATAACCTGCAGCTGCTGGTGGGAGGAGTTCTCCGCTGCAGAGCGTCCAGAGCCGACGTTTCCGGGTTCAGCCAATCACTGAGCAGAACCTGCCTAGACCGACATCCGCGGCAGCCAATCACTGAGCAGAACGTCACTGACGCACGCAGCCAATGACTTCTGGTCATTTTGTGTGTGGGGTGGCGGGAAATCGTGTATGAATCCAAGTGGCGCGAAAAAAAAACCGTGTGTATGACTTTGTGTATCATACACAAAAAAGTCAGATGACCGTATTTGTGGGGACATGTCGAGAAAAAGCGGGAGGAAGTTATTTGCATCATGTTAAGTGCTTCTACGCTGCCAGACTTATGAGGACATCGCAACTGTCCTAACAATTACGGTATGTCCTTATAATGTCGGTGCGTAAACGGATGAAATGTCCTCATATACAGGTGAAACCAACGCACACACACACACACACACACACACACACACACACACACACACACACACACACACACACACACACACACACACACACACACTGTGAGCTCGCGCACCCCCGCACACACACATACACGCCGGCACGGACAGTGACAGTGCGCTCGCGCACCCACACACACACTCATTCCCACTCGGACTTCATGGACAGGGGGAGGGGGGAGGGCTTTCGGGTTCTGTTGATCTGTGTGTAATAGTTTATTTATTATATGCCGCCTGTGATGGGCGCGTTTTGAGTTAAGTGAAATACAGAGACTCAGACTAAGTGGCGACTTTGATTATTGCTTCCCTGGACGCACCAGTAGCGCGAGCCTAGATCCGCCTGCAGCAGGACTGAGTTGTGCCAGTTCCTCTTATATCCTTATTGTAAGGGAAATTGTTACAAACTGACATCGGAGTGTGTGATTGTACATGGCGAGACTTTGTGTTTGTTTATTTATTAAGCTTCCACTGACTGTATCACATCTGTACACATGTCTTAAAACATGAAAAAAAAAAAAAAAAAACATACACACATACACCTAACCGCCGCTCGGAGTAACGCACATTTCCTTATGGAAATTAAAGCCTTGTCGGAATGGCGGGACGAAACTGTCGGAATGGCAGGACGTTTTCATGTCGGAATGGTGGTATGTCTGAGTGGTGACATGTCTGAATAGTAGAATGTCGGTATGGCGATATGTCGGAGTGGCAGCATGTCGGAATGGCAGCATGTAACCGTACGGTACGCACAAATCTCACGCCAGCTCTGACCAGGTGTACGCACATTTGGAACCAGCGTAGAACATGCAGGAACAAGTGCTGCTGTGTCAGAATGATTATTAAACCATAGTCTAATAACGCAGCGATGTGGACCACATGTTGTTGTTGTTTATATAGATAAAAAGATTAAAAAAAATAGCCAAAAAAAGAGAAACGATACCACCAAGTCCGTGTTGAAAATTTAACTCGACTTTTATTTTGAGCAACTGAGATGAATTAAAAACCACGATGTGACAGATGCTCGTTAATTCATAATCAGCTGTGTAAACAGAAACAGTCAATGACAGACAGACCTGTTATTGTAGATCGCACACAAACTTCCAACATCTCCTGCACCAGAGCATGACCGGACGGCTCCTCAGTCTCTCTCTCTGCCGGACACCGGAGCCGGCGGGGGGGGGGGGGGGGGGGGGGGGCGAGGCTCCGCTACCTGTCCAGGTGCAGCTGATCTCCGCGGCGGAGTGTTTTTTTTCCCCCCGTCACCGGGACCTGTCAGCGGGAGATCGGGCCGGTGTTTCACATCCCTCCATCAGCCGAACCATGCCAGCGGTGCTGATGGTCATAAAGTCGCGTTCGCAGCAGTAATATGCCAATTGATTTCTCCTCAATCACAAGTGTTTAGTAAACTGAGCATTTCATGAGATCGCTGGGTTTCCTGACGTGGTCGGTGACACGTGTGTCTGCAGCCTTCATCCACCGGGATGAGCTTATCAATCACAAAAACTATCAATCTATCAATGTCCAGATATTTATTATTATTTTACATATATTTAATGTTGCCGCCCTCTCCCTGTTCAATGCGGTAATGCCAGTAAAGTCTGTCTTCTTGGCCGTCTTCCGTGTCTCCATGTCGTAAAAGGGGCAGGGCGACGCCTCTAAAGCAGGAATATATCGGGGCGTGACATTTAAATTACGCTCGTTTCCAGCCGCCGGATTTATCACCACCACACCGGTTCTACGCCGAAATCAGCAGCGTACACACTTTTAGTAAATCACACGTGACACTTGGCGTACACTGATATTTACACCAGAATCTACACCAGATCCTGCGCAAGTTTGATAAATGAGGGCCACTATGAGCATAGGCAGAATCAGTGTAAATTGTTACACGCTTACCTTCTGCCAACAAACATGCTTCAGTTAATCCTACAAGTTCAGCAAGCTGTGCTGATGCAGGTTGTGGAACCACTTCAGCCTTTTCAATCACAAACTCTGTTCCCTGGGCTTTGACCACTGCATAACCAGCGCTCAATTTATCTCCCACACGGTAACATGATCCATCAGTCCAGTACTCCAAGTCTGCCTCACACAGTGGGAGGGCTTGCAAGTCTGATCTTAACCTGGAATATCTCTCTGCTTCCTTGACACAGTCATGCGATTCACCATCTTCTGCAGTTGGGAGATTTTCAGCCGGATTCACTGTGACACACCTCACTAATGTAACATCCTCCTGCTCTAAAAGCCTATGGTAATCTCTAAGCCTAGGCATTGTTAATGTATATTTACCATAATTCAAAAGATTTCTCAAACTATGATGAGTGAGAATCGTCACAGGATATCCCATTGTTACAGCAGATGCTTTTTCATACATCAGAGAAACTCCTACCATTGCTCTATAACATAATGGCAATCCCAACTCTACTTCTGAGTAGGCAGTGGAATAATAGGAAATAGGTTTTTCCCTGTGCCTGTTGGCTGACAAAGAACTGCACATGCATATTTACCCCCAACTGAGGTGGACACATACAACAGAAAATTCCTAGAATAGTCTGGAAGTGTCAAGGCTGGAGCCTCCTGTAGCCTCTGTTTGACTGTTTCAAATGCCAAAAGGCCATCCTGTGTCCAAGAAAGATTACAGTATAATTGAACACTTCCGGCATCTTTAATCATGGCTCTCAAAGGCCCTGTTAAACTAGCATAATCTTCTATCCATGTGTGATGGGGGAAACTTTGTGTTCAGGCCAACCCCTTTCTACTGCCTCCTGATTAGACTGAGGGCATTTAAGTCACCTGTGACCTCTTGGCTGTCTCTTTGTCTCTCTCTCTGGCTGCTGTGTGGGCTTCCTCTGACTCTGAGCTCTCCTCTCCCTCTCTCCCCTGGTCTTACTGGTGTCTGCATCTACTAATGAATGAATGGAGTTCTCCAATGTGGGTACTCATTAGCTGGTACCTGAGTTAGCCGGTGCACCTTTTTATTAAGGTCATTGTCAGCTGCTGTTTTGCCTTGCTTTTAGTGTTGCCTTCATTGTTGATTATTGTTAGCCTGGACCAACTGGTGTTTTTGTTGTGTTAATTTGTTTTGCTTTATTTCTTTTAGTGGCATTAGTCGGCTTATAGCGGAGGCTAGTCACAATAGAGTGGTTCCCTTCACCGTTTGTAGTGTTAAAGCGCACCGGGACACAGTTGCAGTGTGCACCATTTGCAGTGATTTGCCGTGAGCACGCGTGGTGGGTAAGTTGTTGCACCTCTGGAACACATCCTTAGGTAGGCTGCCTCCCTGTAGTTGGCTTCTGTCCACTCCTTTTTGTTAATTTCAGAATAAGTGTCACCAAAATAGTAATTTCAATGTTTTTATAAAAGAATCCCCTGTTAATAAAATTTGTTATACTTTCTTAATTTGATTCATCTTTTTTTTGTGCCACTAATCCCCTTCTTTACAGATATCTCCAGTTATTAATTAATTCAATTGAAACAAATAAATTTGGCTTTATTTGGAAACCACGTCTCTGTCTTGTCTTAGTATACGAACTTGTGTTGTCTGTGAAAGTATTGAGGTCTTATTCAGAATTTCATAAGATATTTCCTGGGGTGAAACTCCCCAGGTGGCGTTGTTTGGGTCAGGTTCTGGTGGCCTCCAGCCACACATTCACCTCGCCACATTCTGGCGTTGTCGGCAGGATTACTGTAAAAGCAGAGACGTGTGTTTGTTTGTTTTTGGGGTTTTTTTGTTTGTTTTTTTTCCCTCACCGGTTGGTTCAGTTAGTGTGTAGTCCTCATCGATGACAGTTTTAGTATTTGCATAGTGAGTATATGATAGTTGGTGTGTGACAGGCAAAACAGCAGCTGATTCTGTAACGGTCTAGAACTTCAAGCAACAGGCCTTGGCTAACCTCTCCTGCTCTTGTCTCCTTCCACGGACGTAATTTTAGGGGGGGACGCAGGGGACATGTCCCCCCCACTTTTTCAAAACGCCGTTTTTGTCCCCCGCTGTTTTTACCGTCCACAAACAATGTTACACTGTATTAACACTAGCACCGCCATTGCACACTATATACCTATAACCGCCATGAGTCGTTCATTGGACGAACTGTAATAAAGCGTTAATTAGAGCTGTATAGGTGTTACATTTGTCGTAGTCTTTTAACAGCTACTCTGGGCCATGAAGTAGGCTGCACCCCGCAGCCTCCGCGAGGCAGGGGGGGCGGGGGGGGGGGGGGGGGGCATACCGTAGGAACCCCGCCCCCGCCTGTAAAGCCAGGTTTCCACCGTATAAACGACCTTTTTTTTTTCTCTCTCTCTCTTTTACGGCAACATCCATAGTCCTTAGTGATCTTTGTTTGATATGTCAGGTGGAGCTGCCCATCATACCGACGCAGGATTGCCCCCCCGCGTGCGCTCACGTCGGCGCTTTACATGAAGAGCACAGCGACTCTGTTTTTACACTAGTTTGCTCCTAAATACTGGCTTTATAAAACGAATTTCGTTTTCTTTTGATATCATATTGATATTTCCCCCCTGAATGTAGGCTACACCTCTTCTACAACTAGTCTGTCCAGTCTGGAAAATAATTTCTGCACCGTGCGTGTGTGAAGTGTGGACGTGAGTGTGCATCTGCGCAGCCTGCGCACGTGTACACACAGAGATACACATTAACACGCACGCACGCACACACACACACACACACACACACACACACACACACACACACACACACACACACACACACACACACACACACACAGAGAGAGAGAGAGAGAGGGGGAGAGAGAGCGCATAAGCCCAATAATGCCGGCGCAAATCGGTGAAAACTGTAAGAAACTGAAAGAGTTTGGGTTTTATTAAAATATGTCCCCCCCACTTCTAAAATCAAAATTTCGTCCATGTCTCCTTCATCATGGCCGAGCTGGATCAGCTAAGAGACTTGGTGGCCCAATTGCGAGAGGAGAACCGGTTGCTGCGAGATCAGGATGCAGCATCTGGAACCAGTACTGCATCAAGTGACTCTGCTCCTCCTCCCCAACCCTCTACTGCTCCAGCAGTTGAACGACTGTTTTATGTTCCAAGAGACAGAAAATGTCCAATGTTTAGAGGAAAGACTGGTTTGAGCATCAATGAGTGGGCAGAGGAGGTTCAAGCATGTATTCGTGCCCGTCACTTGTCCAGGACTGATCAAGCACTGTTTATTTATGATCATCTGGAAAGTGAGGCGAGAGAGGAGATAAAATATCGCTCTAGGGAAGAAAGGGAAGATCCAGATCAAATCCTTGCTATCCTGCGGGAGTTATATGGGTGTTCTAAATCTTATATCTCATTGCAGGAGGATTTCTTCTCAAGAAAGCAACAGGATGATGAGACTTTACAGGAGTTTTCCCACGCTCTGACGTGTCTGATGGACAAAGTTGTGACTAATGCCCCCAATGGCTTGCCCAATTCTCAGGTGTAACTGCGTGACCAATTTGTTGAACATGTATGTGATTGTGCCCTACGTAGAGAATTGAAACAGTTTGTTCGACGCCATCCTGATGCCACCCTACTTGAGGTTCGTAGCGAGGCCATTAGGTGGGAGCGGGAGGGGATGCCAGGGGGTGTCAGGGGTAGGAGTCACTCAGTCCCCTCTGCCGCAGGTTTTCAATTTGCAGTGGCAGGCGGTCCCCCTTCATGGCAAAGTAACCTAGACACAAGGTCTGAGTTGGTAGAGTTAAAGCAGATGTTAAAGCAGCAGCAGGAGCAGCTAAATCAACTCAGTAGTAGTCTTCTTGTGCTCCAGAATACTCCCAAGCCACCTTTTCGCCCTGTTAAACAGCCTATTATTTGTAACAGGTGCCAGAAGCCTGGTCATTTTGCACGGGAGTGTGATGGTCAGAGAGTCCAGACAGTAACTCGGCCATCTTCCCATGCAGGCCCAACTCCTAGTGATAGACCATACTCCCAAAATCAGCAGTCGGGAAACTTTCAACCCCTGAACTGCTGAGCCAAAGTTCAGGTGGGGGTCCAGTCGGCTCAGAGCAGGATACAGAGAACCCAAATGTTGTTGAATTGATGGCAGCCTGTCCACACCTAACCATATCAATGGGGGGGGTTGCAGTTCCTTGTTTGGTTGACACGGGGTCCATGGTATCCACCATAACAGAGAGTTTCTTCATCCAAAATTTTGAGCCTTGGGGTGAAAAGAAGTTACACTCATGTCATTGGTTACAACTTAAAGGGACAGTATGTGAGATTTACCCCCATCTAGCGGTGCGGTTGCATGTCGGCACGTATTCTTGCTGTTGCGTTTACGTAAACTCGGGCAGAAGTCAGAAAAACAACACACGCTGCATGTATCAGGATAAACAAGCCTCTATGTAAACAAACGGTCCGCCAGCACGAGGCAAAACAATACAGGCGTGACAATATGTTGTCATGGTGATGTCGTATTGTTTACCTGACCCACGTTTTACCGGCTTTCTCTCGTCGAGTAAAATAACATCCAGTTGGTTTTCCGACGGCGTCACTCACGGCGTCATTCAGGTGTCTGACTGCACCTGAAGGCAACACCAGTGCCTCCGTCCTTCCTCACACTAGCTACACGGTGGTGACAGTTTTAACAGGCGCTGTCTGGAAAACTTTCTCCCCGAGCCGAGAAGCTCCGGCGGCCCGAGTTTGAGGTTACTTACAGCCACGGTGACACTGAACGTAAAACATGGCGATTCAACATGGCAGAGAAGGTTCGGTGAACCCCCCCCTGTATGTTTGTAACGACTTGTAACATCTCATTCTAAGGTACGAGAAAGCGCTCGTTTGTATGCCGGCGCGATTCCACTTCAGTGAAATACGTATTTATGAAAGCGTTATTTGATTTTTGTCAATAAAAAGCCAATAAAGTCCCATACTGTCCCTTTAAAGCTGCTAATGGGTTGGATATACCTTATGTTGGTTACCTTGAACTTGATGTTGAACTTTGTGAGAAGGTTATTACAAAGCGTGGTGTCCTGGTTGTTAAGGACCCTCTTGGTCAGCCCTCCTCTGTCCCAGGTGTTCTAGGCATGAATATTATCAAAACATGCTTTATTGATTTGTTTGCACATCATGGTTCTGCCCTTTTTGATTTGCCCTCTGTGTCACAGGCCTCTAGCCAACTCCAAACAGCACTACAACAGTGTCACCAGGCCCAAGCCGATGCACCACCTGACCGATCAAGTCGGGTAAGGGTTAAGGGTGGGAGGGTCTTTCGAGTTCCTGGTGGTACCATGAAGCTGGTGGCAGCAACCTGCTCCCAACATTACTCTGGTAGTGATGTCCTGTTTGAACCCCTGAGTACCGGGTTACCTGCTGGTTTACTTGTATCCCCAGCTCTGGTCCAACAAACCAGAGGTACAGTTTACATTCCTATTGTTAATGTGGGGGTTAATGATGCTGTACTTTACCCAAATGTAGTGATAGGTACTGTGAGCTATGCCCATGTAGCAAGTCTGCCCACAGGGGTCACAGAAGGCAAAGGACAAGTCTCAGCCACAATGTCCTCCCAGATGGTTACCAACTCCATTCAAGATAAGATCAATGCTGTCGACCTTGGCGCCCTGTCGGAGAAAGATCAGAGCCAGGTTAGATCCTTATTACAAAAGCATATTGATGTCTTTTCAGCTCATGAGGGAGATTTGGGGTGTACAAACCTGATTTCACATGATATTCCTCTGCTTGATGAGACACCAGTACGACAGAGGTATAGGCGTATCCCTCCCTCCGAGTACGAGGCAGTGAAAGCCCATATCCACCAACTTCTTGAGGCTAAGGTTATCAGGGAGAGCAGTAGCCCCTTTGCATCGCCCATTGTCTTGGTTAAGAAAAAAGATGGCACCCTTCGTTTGTGTGTGGACTATAGGCTACTAAACTGCAAGACCAGAAGAGATGCTTTTCCCTTGCCACGCATCGAAGAGTCCCTTGATGCGCTCTCCGGGGCCCGCTGGTTCTCTACTCTGGATTTGGCTAGCGGCTACAATCAAGTGCCAGTCACAGAAAAAGATAAGATGAAAACAGCTTTCTGATCTTTCTGTACTCCATTTGGCTTATTTGAATGGAATAGAATGCCTTTTGGGCTTTGTAACGCTCCAAGCACATTCCAAAGACTCATGGAGAGAATATTTGGGGCCCAACATTGCCAGTCTCTGTTGTTATATTTGGACGATGTGATTGTCTTTTCTTCATCTGTAGCCCAACATACGGAACGCCTGGAAGCTGTGCTGGAGAGACTGAAGCAGGAGGACCTCAAGGCCAAGTTGGAGAAATGCTGTTTTTTCAAAGAGGAGGTTGGTTATTTGGGACATGTTATTTCCAAAGAAGGTGTTGCTACTGACCCACGTGAGATTGATGTTGTTGCAAAGTGGAAACGTCCCACCAACGTAACAGAATTACAGTCTTTTCTCGGTTTTGCCAGCTATTACCGCAGGTTCTTGGACGGTTTCGCTAAGCTGTCGGCCCCCCTGCATAGACTGGCTGCTGAGTTGAGGAACACCAAGACCCGGAGGCAAGTGGCACAGAGGTTAAGCACAGCCTGGACTGACGAATGTGAACAGTGCTTTGAAGGCCTCAAACGTAAGCTTGTGGAAGCACCAGTGCTTGCCTATGCCAATTTCACCTTGCCGTTCATCCTCGAAGTGGATGCCAGCCACAGTGGGCTGGGGGCAGTCCTTTCTCAGGAACAAGACGGTAAAGTGAAACCTATAGCCTTCGCTAGCCGTGGCCTTAAGCCTGCAGAACGCAATATGAACAACTATAGCTCCATGAAGTTAGAGTTTTTGGCCCTTAAATGGGCTATGACCGAAAAATTTAGGGAATACCTGCTGGGCCAGAAATGTGTAGTATACACAGATAATAACCCTCTCAGTCACCTTTCAACAGCAAAGTTGGGCGCTGTGGAGCAGCGCTGGGCCTCAGAGCTTGCTAACTTCGACTATGTCCTAAAGTACAAGCCTGGCAAGCGTAACGGCAATGCTGATGCCCTCTCACGGCAGTACTTACCCAGCACGTCCACCACAGATCATCTGGCCCGCAGCACTCCGCTTCCTGAGTCCATGCAGCAAGCCTGTAGAGCAGTGCCTGAGGTAAAGCAAAATGCTGTTTCTGCCTTCCCATGCCACTCTCCCTCTAACTTACGTGCCCTACAGGAAGCAGATGCCACCATACACCACTTCCTGGTGTTCTGGATCAGAAAGAGGGGGCCGGATGCAGGTGAACGACGTCAAATGTCCAAGGAGGCTCTTGCACTGGTCAAACAGTGGGATCGAATTGTAGAGCAAGATGGTGTGCTCCATCGCAAGGTCTCCTCCCCCGATGGTGATGAGATTCTCCAACTGGTCCTGCCCTCGTCCATGAAGAGCCAGGTTTTACATCAACTGCACCATGAGCATGGCCACCAGGGTGTGGAACGAACTGTAAGCTTGGTATGGCAGAGATGTTACTGGCCGGGCATGCACCAAGATGTTAAGCGCTGGTGCCAAGAGTGTGAAAGGTGCCAAATAGCTAAGGACATCCAGCCATCTACCCGTACATACATGGGCCACCTCCTTGCTGCACGACCAAATCAAATTCTGGCGGTGGACTTTACAGTATTAGAGCCATCCAGGAACGGGATGGAGAATGTGCTTGTGATGACTGACGTCTTCTCAAAGTACACCCAGGCTGTCCCCACCAACGATCAACGGGCCTCAACTGTTGCTAAAGTACTGGTAAATGAGTGGTTCTGCAGGTTTGGCGTCCCCAGTCGTATCCATTCTGACCAAGGAAGAAATTTTGAAAGCATATTGGTTCAACAGTTATGCAGTCTCTATGGTATTGAAAAGTCCCATACCACCCCTTACCACCCAGCTGGGAACGGCCAATGCGAACGATTCAATCGCACCCTCCATGACCGTCTACTCACCTTGCCTACAAAAAAGAAAAGGGACTGGTCATCCTACCTGCCTCAAGTTGTTTTTTCATACAACACCACAGCACATCAATCTACGGGTGAGTCCCCCTTCTTTTTGATGTTTGGACAAGATCCCCTTTTACCTGTTGACTTCCTCTTAGGAAGGAATCCCACCCCGGCCACAGGCAGTACTCATGATTGGATCCAGGAGCATCAGGCCAGGCTCCAAGTGGCGTTTGAAGGGGCCACCAAACACCTGCAGGCTGCTGCCAGCCGACGAAAGGCACGTCATGATCAGAAGGTAAAAGATTTTTTTATACCAGAGGGAAAGCTGGTGTACCTCAAGGATGTGGGGCTGAGGGGCCGCCATAAGATTCAAGATATCTGGAGCTCAGTGGTGTACAGGGTCATGAAGGCCCCTAGAGATGGAGGATCTGTGTACACCATTGCTCCAGTTGATGATCTCAGTAAGACAAGGAATGTTAATCGCTCTCTGTTGAAAGACCGTCTTGGACATGCAGATGCAGCTGCAACCTCTGTGGCCTGTCCCCCAGAAGAGGAATCCCCTGTGGCCTATCCCCCAGAAGAGGAACCCCCTGTTGAAGACTCGTTCGAAGGTGATCTGTATGTGGTAAGGCCAGAGAGCACCACAACTCATGCACCTGTGAATTTATGTCCCCAGGCAGACACTTCACCCTCAGTTCAACCACAGATTGCTCCTACAACCAATACGACCTCAGAGGGACGGTTGCTGGTTACACACCCACCTTCTCAACCAGAGGACCAACCCGTCGTTGATGCTGGTGCAGTAAGGAGGACCAACCGTCCCACAGCTGGGAGACACACAAACGTCCATCATCTCCCACAGGCAGCGGGCAGCAGGGCAACAAGGGCTACTGCCTCCCATGTACGTGTAGCTGATGTGGCCATTTTTAGACCTTGGCAATAAGGTAATCGTTAGGGCCAACGATTAAAAAAAAAATGGGGGTGGATTGTGATGGGGGAAACCAGAGTTGCAGTTGTTGGTTCTTGAACACACCCTTGTGTTCAGGCCAACCCCTTTCTACTGCCTCCTGATTAGACTGAGGGCATTTAAGTCACCTGTGACCTCTTGGCTGTCTCTTTGTCTCTCTCTCTGGCTGCTGTGTGGGCTTCCTCTGACTCTGAGCTCTCCTCTCCCTCTCTCCCCTGGTTTTACTGGTGTCTGCATCTACTAATGAATGAATGGAGTTCTCCAATGTGGGTACTCATTAGCTGGTACCTGAGTTAGCCGGTGCACCTTTTTATTAAGGTCATTGTCAGCTGCTGTTTTGCCTTGCTTTTAGTGTTGCCTTCATTGTTGATTATTGTTAGCCTGGACCAACTGGTGTTTTTGTTGTGTTAATTTGTTTTGCTTTATTTCTTTTAGTGGCATTAGTCGGCTTATAGCGGAGGCTAGTCACAATAGAGTGGTTCCCTTCACCGTTTGTAGTGTTAAAGCGCACCGGGACACAGTTGCAGTGTGCACCATTTGCAGTGATTTGCCGTGAGCACGCGTGGTGGGTAAGTTGTTGCACCTCTGGAACACATCCTTAGGTAGGCTGCCTCCCTGTAGTTGGCTTCTGTCCACTCCTTTTTGTTAATTTCAGAATAAGTGTCACCAAAATAGTAATTTTAGTGTTTTTATAAAAGAATCCCCTGTTAATAAAATTTGTTATACTTTCTTAATTTGATTCATCTTTTTTTTGTGCCACTAATCCCCTTCTTTACAGATATCTCCAGTTATTAATTAATTCAATTGAAACAAATAAATTTGGCTTTATTTGGAAACCACGTCTCTGTCTTGTCTTAGTATACGAACTTGTGTTGTCTGTGAAAGTATTGAGGTCTTATTCAGAATTTCATAAGATATTTCCTGGGGTGAAACTCCCCAGGTGGCGTTGTTTGGGTCAGGTTCTGGTGGCCTCCAGCCACACATTCACCTCGCCACACATGCAGAAGAATATCCAGCAATACCCAGAAATGTCATCATTTCTCTTACTGTTCTGGGTTTAGGAGCCTCTCGAATGGCTTGTAAATGATTGTCAGAAATGCTTCTGTGTCCGTGTGTTATTGTTTGACCCAAATAAACGACTTTCTCCTGACAATACTGCAGTTTTTTCTGAGAAACCTTGTGACCATTTTCTGCCAAAATCTGCAACAGTTTAATTGAATCTTCATGGCATGTTACTTTATCAGGTGAACAAATTATAATATCATCCACATATTGTACCACTGTACTTTTCAATTTATGATCCAGTCCTACTAGATCATCTTTCAATACTTTATTGAAAATATGAGGACTATGTTTAAATCCTTGTGGCAATCTTTTATACTCATAAAACTGTCCCTTATACGTAAACCCAAACAAACCTTGACTTTCTATGGAAAGTGGAACACTGAAAAATGCACCACATAAATCCAACACTGTAAAATATGTAGCCGTTGAAGGAATTTGAGCTAGCAAAGTATGAGGATCAGGCACTTCTGCTGGAAAGTCAGCTACGACTTCATTTACAAATCTTAAATCATGTACCATACGATAAGAATTATCAGGCTTTTTTACAGGTAACAATGGCGTATTACTTTGGGGATTTTGAGTTATCTTTAAAACATCTGCTTTCAAAAGTCCCTCAATTTGCGGCTCAATTCCTTCAACTGCTTCTTCTTTCAGTGGATATTGATTCTTCCAGGGAGGGCTAGTCCCCGGTCGTTCCACTTTCACAGGTTGAGCTGATTTCACAAGACCTATATCAGTGCTGTGTCGAGACCACAAACATTCAGGCACTTGCTGCAACATCTCCTCTTTCATACCATTTGTGTCCACTTTCACACTGCAAATTGCTTCATGAGTCATTTGAACAGTTTGTGGTTGTCCATGACCCTGAGCTGAGATCATCATTTTAAGAAAGCGATGATCTTCACTTCTCCAAATAGAAAGATTATTTTCTGTTGGTGTAAAAACAGCTTTCCCTGCCTCAACCATCATTTCTCCTATGTGTTTCTGTTCATAATCCTCAGACACCATCAAAGTCACATGCGGCACACTCTTTTCAATGTCAAATTCTTCACTCACATACTCATTCATATCAATCATCATAGCTGCTCCTTGTGGACCCATAATAATACAACATGAAATGAGTTCAACTTGCTTTGGTTGATGATTCAACCAATTTTCAGAATTTGACTGAGAAGCATCCTTAAAATACTTCAATGTGCAATGCAATGGATACTCTGGAAGCTTCGCATCAGGCATATTTGCTGCGATAAACTTCTCCCAGATTTTAACAGGCTCCAAAAGTCCTGCACTGAGATCACCAATCCAAAAGACAGAAGAAGCTTCGACATCTGTCTTCATTGACAATTGATGAACAGTATCATTTGGCATTTCCACCAGACAGCCGTCTGGAGTACATTTTATTATGCAATTCAATCTACACAAAGCATCTCTTCCCAAAAGTACAATCGGTGTGTGTTGTGATACCAGTATAGGTATTGTAGCTTTTTTGATTTTTGTAGCAGAGCTCAATTGGTTTTGTAAGAGGTACCAGCTGTTTTACTCCCTCAAACCCGATTGTCCGTATCAACTGACCAGACATAGGGAGATGTGTAGCATCTTCAGGCCGAATGCAGCAACTGAATCTGATTAATTTTTCTAAGAGTCTCCTGATCTTGCTCCTTCTGTTCATGCTCTTTCTTCCTATGGAGCTCTACCTGGTGTGCAATGTGATCTGTATAAACACTCTTAACCATGCTTCCTAGACCAACCACTTCTGCTAACTTGCTCCTAACTGGCTTGGGCAATCCCTTCTGAATCTTGGCTCGCAACATTATTTGCTCCAGCGGAGCGTCATCCGGATCATTTCCCATAACACTTCTCCACATCTGATACGCTCTTGACACATAAGCACGAGGATTTTCATCACATCCCAATGGTTCGATCAAAATGTTATCAGGATGCATAGTTGTGGGGAATGTGGCTTTCAAAGATCTCCACACTTTAGCTCTATTTGCAGCAAATATCTCTGAATCATTTACAGAGGTACCCGCATAGCGACTAAGTCCCGCTCGCTGGAAGATTTCTTCCATGGCTGGAACCCCTAGAATGTTAGCTAGCAGTTTTTTAATGTCACCTACAGCAGATTGTGTTCCCACCATGATTTCTTCTAATTTAGATATCCAAGGATGGGCTCCATCTTGAAGGGTAGGTAATTTTTCCAAAATGTCGGACATGTCAGTACTTTGCCAGGGTTTGTATTCCAAACTCTGTCCCCTAATGAGTACTGGACCCATAAAACTGGAACTCTTACTTTTCCTCGAACGGAAATTATATCCTGTTTTTGATTTTCTAGCACTTTGGGTTTCCAGATCACTTTTTTGAGCCTGTAATTGTCCTAGTTTATCCTCGAAAAACTCTTTTACTTTAGGTGTGGATGTTATGGTTAGGCGTGAAATACAGCTATCCATTTCCTCATTGATTAATTTTAAACACTCCTGTCTATCTTCTTCTTCCTTTCTCTCAAGGTATTTTTTCTCTAGATACTCCATATAAGATGGACTCTCTTCTCCTAACTCCCCCTCGCTATCTTCTCCTTCACTCTCACTGTCATCTGCGGGACACATTTTCTTTCCTGACTTAGCTCCTTTCCTCTCTGCACTGGCTAAAATCTTTTTTACCGCAGGATCGTATCCCCCGATAGCTCCTTCTAGATCACTTTGATCATCATCTCCAAAATCAATTTTCCTAACTCTAATTTTATCTTTAGCTTTAAAATGCACAGTTTTACTTTTTCTTTTGGAGCCGGGATACATTTTTAAAATTGTTTCTGCTTTCCCTATCTCTACTATTTTATCATTATCATCTGTAATATGATAATCTCCTTCCTGAGTAATAACTGGGAGCTGAGGATAAAGTTCTCTAAGCTCTACCTCCTTCTCATAAGGTGGGGGTCTCTGTACTGGGACCAAATGTGAGAAGGGTACATTACTCTCTACCATTAGCTTTTCTACACTCCTTGCATGCTTTTCTATCTCTCCTTGAACCCTATCTTTCTCCTCTTTTCTAGCCCTTGACCATTGCTGTCCCTCAATCTCAAACAGCTGGAGCATCTCAAGTTCCATCTGTTTCTTCTGTTTACGCTTCTCTCCCTTTTTCCCTGCTTTCTCACCTGTTTTATATATAGACACAAGCACCTTCATTGTTTTAATTACATCTGGATTAAAAGTCCCTACGACTGGCCACGGTTGATCAATATCAGACCAACGCTTATGCCACTTCTCTGACATTTCTACTATACCTTTAATTAAAGGGTTATTCTTTTGGACAACTTCAACGGGAGTGATTACTTTTAGATTATCTATTTTTGACATTTTGATATTCTTCTCTAATTTAATTTTAACCAGATTAACTTTATTCTATTTTATTGAAATTTTTATTAAATCTAATGAATTATTATTAATTATATTTTAATGACTTTATGCTCTTTTGGTGGTCACAGTTAATGAAAAACAGATGAAAAAGATTTGCCAACTACAAAAATCAAAAGAAAGTTCTACAGGTAAAAACGCCAGGTCCACACGCGAAGCTCTTCAACTACAGAATCAATAATCTTTACCCAGTAATAACCAAATCAAATCATAAGCCAGCAACAAAATCTTCACATAAACCAAGCACCAGTATCCCAATAATGAAATGATCAGTCCGTTGCCAAGCTTTCTTCTAATTAACTACAACATATGTATGATGCATGTAGGACTACAGGTGTGTGCACTAAATGTAATTGAAAGTACTATTATCAATCAAATCACATCGACAGTATGAACTGTAAATATGTGCACAGAGGTATAAATGCAGGTACATTTGTCAGTAAGAGTTTGTGGATAAAATCACACTGGCCTTTATCACTGGATCCGGATGCAAGCGCTGTTGTCCGCAAGCCTCAGTCCTTGTGATGCAAACCAGCTGTCCTTTCGCCTCCAGACACACCCTTTGTCCTTTTGCCTCCTCTTTGAACTCTTGCACCATGAAAGGAAGACAGACAAATAATTCAATGCCTCATCAATGTAAACACTTAAATCTTTTTACTCTCATTTTCATTATACTATTAATCAAACTTTTAACCTTTTATCAAAGTATTATTATTATTATTTACAAAAAGTTCATCATTGTTAACACTTTAAAAATATATATACATATTATAACTAAATCAAACTTTTTATTTATCTTTATAACTTATTTAACATAATCGATTACATTAGCCATATATACAACAAAAAGCAACAAACACAAAACATAACACACAACAAACACCAAACATTAACGTGATCACCTATATCTTAAACTTCTTTCTTTCCTTACTTTTTATCCCCCTATTCAATTTTCCCTCTATCAAATGTTCTTACCCACCTTCTAATCAATACGTTCACCCCCTTCCCTCTATTAAATGTTTAGGCAACCCACCTTCTAATCATTACGTTCACCCCCTTTCTCTAACTTTCCCTCTGTTTTACCTCTTCTTACTCAAAAAATCCCACTATCAAATGTTTCCACCCACCTTGTAACCATTACACTCATACCCCCCCCTTTTTTGCGTTGCTAATAACGCAAACAAAACCCTAAGACCAAAAACCAAACAACAACAAAAAGACCAAGACAAACAAAGGCCTAAGGCACCTTTTATGTAAAGTAAAAAATTTAAAACGGTAATCTACTTCAAATCATCAAAGCAACAAATTCCCACACAAATATTCTTTAACGGTGTGACCCAACAGCAAACAGACAGCTCCTTCGAGCAAACTAGCGCACTCTAATGTGACAAACTCACCCTTTGCGGGAGTCGGCCCAGTGGAGCTGCCAGCCAACGCTGAGAGGCCTCAAACACGCCCAAGTTCGTGACGCCAAACATGTGGTATATTGATGAGTTGATGAAGAGAAGGGAACCGCCGACACGTCTTTTCTTGCATTCAAAAAGAGTTTATTACAAGAAGAAGAACAGTGTACAAAAATGCCTAATCGTGGAGCATCTCTGGTGCCAAGAATTGAGATGACTCTCTCTTGGCCTGAAACCTCAAACCTTATATACGTTTTCTAAAACTCCACCTTCTCCCAATATAAGGATATGTTTGACCAAGATGGTCAGACAAAGACAGGATCTAAAAACAGAATTTAACCTTAGCTTGACCAAGCTAACTTAAGAATAGATAGTGTCGAGTATCCCCAGAAACTATGACCCACCAAAAAAGGGTAAAAGACAAGAAACACATGTCTCAAAATACATGACAAGACAGATTCTTTCTGGGCCAAATATAGAACCTGTGAAGCAGGGCATTAGTTTACACACTTCTTTACTCTAGAAAATACACAAAGAAGAACATAAGATAATAAAAGACAATAAAGAAAAGAGTTTAGGTGGATAATATACTACACTAATTCTGAAGCAATGTTAAGCCCTGTTTAATGTAGGAGTTTATTGTGAAAATCAGAGACATTTCCGTTTGTCTGCACCCCTCGTTTAGACGCAAACGGAGAATTCGCCTCTGAAAACGATTATTTATAAGATTAAAAAAAACTCTGGCCAGTGTGGAGAAAACTCTGTTTGCATGTAAGCTGAGAAAAACGGGAGTTTTAAGCAGCTGGCAGGGGCAGCTGGCAGCTAACGTTACAGCTAACAGTAGCAACAAAGCTAACATCAGGACGTCATTTTGTAAAAAAGACCCGTTGTTGGACACGACATGAAACAACTCCAGTTAGCTCAATCATGTTGTAAGTTAACTATCCGCTGGAAAAAAAAGTATTTTCATTGACCGTTTAACTGTTATGGAGTTGCTGAGCCGAACAGCAGGTTGTGATTTTGTTTGCTTGGTTTTCTTTGTAGATTTGTTTGTTTTTCATCATAATTATCTTTGTGCCTCAGCTATCAGAAAGACATGCCTACCTCAACTCCATTCAGAGGAAGACTGTCCCCCCCACAACTGTCAAGTATCGATTCCCAGTCTGGAGGGTGAGGCTATCCCTGTCATTGTATTTTTTGTTTGTTTGTTCAAAGTGTAAATGTGTAAAATTTCATATTGAAGTGACCGATTTTCTTTTCTTCTTTTTTTGGTCAGTGGTAGAGATGATTTTGTGATCGAAGGAGTTGAAGACCTGGAAAGGACCTTGACTGTGGTGGAAGAAGGCAGGTGTGTGTACGAGTATTCATTGATCAATTAATAAGCTTATTTTCTGACTGCAATTGTATTGTAGCCTACATTGTTGTCTACCTCTTTTGGCCTCATGTAATCTGTTATGTTTTAGCCTACCAGTATATTGTACTTAAATTCATCAGACAGTGTTACTGTATTTGCTCAATGACTGTGTTATTCAATTAATTTTATTTCTATTTTCTCAAGCCATGAAGCTGGGGGACTTGACAGTAGAACTTTGTCTGCATTTGGACATTTGGAAGCCAGGTATGCACAATATAATGTTGTGGAATATATCAAAGTACACAAATATGCACCGAGCTGATGATTGTTGACTGCGGATGATGGACAACAATCAGTCAATCCAGGGGTCCGTTTCACAAAGCAGGTTTAGTGAAAACTCTGAGTTTGTTAACCCTGAAATGAGGCAAACTCTGGGTTTTCCGTTTCAGGAAGGAAGGTAACTCAAACCAGGGGAAGAGGAGTAACTCCAGCCCGTTTCACAAAGAGAGGTAACTCAAGCTCGGAGTCAGTTACTATGGCAACACACTCCATGAACCTAACCTGGTCGGGAGCAGGTTTTCTCCAACTAACCCTGAGTTTCTCCTTTTTTATCTGAAGCTGCAGACTGAAAGCAGCGGCTGACAGGACGTGTAAACTCCTCAACTGGATGTTTTATTCTCCATGAGGATTTGTTTGGTCGTTCCCGTTGTTCTGCACCATCACTTTATCTTAACAACCCTCACATGACACCACACGGACACGCTGCACTTCTCTCTCTCTCTCTCTCTTATTTTTTTTGTAGTAGATCGATCCACTTCTGGATTATTTCCAGGTGATTGATGACTACACGCACATCCCCGTCACGTTATAATGGAGACAAACTTGAACATATCAAACACAACATTTGGAGTTGCACCTGCTCAAACACACAATGTTGAATAACTCTCCAGATTTCTTTTTTTAGATTAATACTCACATAATGTCCCGCGGTGTAAAAAAAAAAAAATCCGAGCTCACGTCCATTTGCAGAATCTTTTTTTTTTTTTTTCAAAGTGGGGGGGGGGGGGGGGGGGGGGGGGGCGTGGTTCTGCGTCAGCATTCATACGTCACTCCACCGTGAGAAGTGGGAGGGGCCAGGCTTTTTTTTGCTGGTTGCCATGGTGAATCATGTTATCTTTGTTCCATTGATGAGGGCTTTTCATCTCCCCGTAACTCAGGGTCAAGTTACTCAGAGTTGAATGAACTAACTGTTATCACCTGTTCTGAAACCCAAAACTCTGAGTTTCCTATCTCAGAGTAGATCAACTCAGAGTTCAGGATTAGACTCAGAGTTTGTTGAACCTGCTTTGTGAAACGGACCCCTGGTTACAAGCTGTACCATGTAATGACAGATGTTCACAGGACACAAATCCTGCACAGCCTGACATCATTGTTTTTTCCCAGCATGACATCCATAGATCTCAATGAGAACCGGGTCACTGCTGCCACAGTCAACCTTCAATGACCTTAGAAATGCCTCGTAAGTAATTGTTAGTTGTTGTTATGTATTGTGTTGTGTGACCTTTCGCTATCCAAGGCATATCACAGATGACTTCTTTCCACTTTGTCATGTAGCATAGAGTGGGAGGACTCAGACCCTACTTACTATCCAGACAATGAAGACTCATTTCTGGACGAGGACGAATCAGATGACAGTGATGACAGTGCTGACAGTGACTACAAGCCACGTATTTGTTTAAGGTACACGAGAAGCAATATTTCAGGCATCACTTCAGTATTTTTTTAAATTTGCCATTAAGTTTCACATTATGCTTTCTCTTATGTTTTTTTGTGAGTAGGACTGGTGCTGCCCTGGAGTCAAACATAAACATGGACGGTCTCCCAGAGAGAAGCTTGGAAGACACCCTGTATGACTGTGATGGCATGGAGGAAGTGGAGGAGGAAGAGTCCTCAGATGTTCCACAAATAAGTGCAGTTGTTTGTGAAGATGTAATTGGAGTCCCAGCTTCAATAATCTGCCACAGCAGCTTACAACAACTCGTCCAGCACTTACAACTACCAGTGTATGCATGCACAAAGACAAATCACCACACCAGTCGTCTTTGTGGTGCACCTAAGCCATTTGAGGTGGTCATCCAAGCGAAGGGCACAGCTGCGGTAGTTGAATGGGTATGTTTATGATGTTGTTTATGGATATGTTTACTTGGGCATAGATGTGAAAGTCACTCAATAGTGATATTTTGTGTTTCAGATATGTTCACGCGGTCACACTGTGTGGAGGTGGTCCTCCCAGCCTACATTAAAATATGGGATGCATGCCGGAGACTTCCTTCTGTCAACAAATATTTTGTTGTCAGGAAACAATTACACCAAAGTGGCCTTACTATTCAAATTTATGAACATGAAAATCGTGAACAGGACAACTTTTCACCGTATTCAGGACCACTACTGCGTTGACTCCATCAAAGAGTTCTGGGAGACACACAGGGAGAAAATTATCAGCGAGCTTCAGTCAGAGCCAAGTGTTGTGGGCCTGGGTAAGTCCTGCTTTGAAATAACAATCAATAATAATATCAATAATGATAACAGTTATTCCTCATTTTCAGAGTTCTTTGTAGCTGCACGGTCAACTAGAACTTAACTTGCATAAGTGCTGGTACATGTTGCTAGGATAGAGTAGACGAGTGTCAGGGAAACGGCTGTATTATGCTCTAGCCAAGCTGACAATCACATCACACACAAATGCTGGATCACACGTATGGTTACAAGGTAAATGAGCATCACATATTCTTTTGTGGGTTTTTTTGTACACAGGTTAGGAGAGGCATAGGCTATTAGATCAAACCAAACCTCACCAGACGCGCAAGAACCTAGGCCCCCGATCCACTTTCTTACATTGTGCCTTTTCAATATCTCAACAGGCGATGGTCGAATGGATAGCCCAGGATTTTGTGCCCAGTACTGCACCTACTCTGTAATGGAAAATCAAACCAAAAAGATCATAGCCATTGAAAATATTGACAAGAGGGAGACCAACCGAAACTCAGTGGCTATGGAGAAGGAGGGATTTGTCAGAGCTTGTGATCGTCTTTGCCAGGAGGTCACACTAACCGAGGTCTGCACTGATGCCAGTACTCAGATTTCAGCACCTTTCAGTAAGTAGTAATGATCACCTTTTACAATGACTTGAATAAGGGTAAGTGTGAGTGTCTTACAATCATTCCTACATTACAGATCCAAAGACAGGCAGGTTCAAGGATAAGGGCATCCACCACTCCCTTGATGTGTGGCATGGCTCAAAAAACCTCTCCAGGAGACTGACAACGGTGAGATAGTCCTTTCTCTTTCCTGCGATGTTTTAGGATGCTGTCAGTCTCAAGATTTATACAGCCTTGATGATGAAATCATCTTGGTGTCATGATGGATGATCCACTACCATTGTCAGACCATGTAGCCTAAGTCCACTAGCCCAGCTGCTCCTTTCTCATATTTGTGTTATATCTTATAGTTCTTCTAGCCTGAGGAATGGAAGGCAGTAATTATTTAGTTATAGTATATATAGTTGTATCTCAGCTTTACTGGTGTCTCCCAAAAGCGCCTGCCAAATGACTGCAAGCCAATTGGCCATGTTTTTCTTTACAGTTAGCCCAGCAGAAGGGGTGTTCCATAATCAATCAGTGGTCAAGGGACATTTGCAATCACTTCTGGCATTGCTGCAGGACTGCTGAAAATTATTATGAATTCTTTGTAAGTACAACAACTGGCTAAATGGTTTGTATAAACCTGGCAAACAAGTAGCATGTGAATGGAGGTTTATGTGAATGTAAATGTAGCCAAAAACTTGACTGTCTGTCACAATGCCATGTAATATTTTCTGACATGTACTGCACAGCGTGTTCAGATGCCACATAAGTAGTTCTGCCTTTATTTATATTTCAGGATATGTGGGTTGGCCTGCTCCACCATGTCACTGGGGTCCACGCATGGGCACTTGGCAGCTGCCACCATGGTCCACTCGATGACCAAAGGGACAAAGAGTGGATTGAGTCCAATTCAGTTGCCCACCAGAGACTGAGGGAGCTGGTTCTGGATGCCCGATGGCTCAAGGACATTACAAAGTACTTGCGTTTCAGGTATATAAGCTGTTGTGTTTATGATGTTAAAAATATGTACCAAAAGTAACAAGACTGGTCCGCACTGCATACTTAGGTTTTGTTGTCTAATTGCGTCCTTGTATCCAACTTGGAAACATTTCTCAACTTCATTTTTCTTTTCCCAGATCGACAGGTGACCTTGAGTCGTTTCACAATCATATGAGGAGTTCTTTTCCAAAACGCTATAAATCCATTTTAATAGTTTTCCAGAAAATGACATTTTTTACCTAGACCCACCCATTTTGTTAATATTCAATTTATCCTGTTAAAATGATTGTTGGCTCAGTCTGAACATGTTGAACAATGATTATTAAATCAAACAACAATATTGTTGATTAAAAACTCAAAGTTTATTTTATTTTTTCTCAAAACGCTATAAATCCACATTTAAAAAAACAAAAATTGATGGTTTCTGTCTTGAAAAACCAACCAACATGACATGAGAACATCACTGAGGTGCGTGCGTGTCTCTCTCTCTCTCTCTCTGTGTGTGTGCGTGCGTGCGTGCGTGCGTGCGTGTGTGTGTGTGTGTGTGTGCGCGCACGTCGGGGGCGGGAGGGGGCGTTGACGGTAATGATGTCTGTCTCTTTACATGTTAAACAAAGAGAACTATGGACTATGGAAGTTTTAATAGTCAAAATACAGACGCTATCATGATGTGAGCACATAAACAAAACTACGTCTTTGCTGTAAAAAAAAAAAAAAAAAATTGATCGTTGATACGGAGGACACCCGGCGTTACAGGCGGGGGCGGGGCTAGTACGGTATGCGGGGGCTGTGGGGGTATACTTAACGGCCCAGTGTCCACCACATAAACAGATACAGTAATTAACACAGAACCCAGAAACTACTGAATGAATGACTGAAAACAGACCTGGGTTCAGCGCACCGCCATGTTTGACTGCATGGAGCCCTCATAGAATTCTGAGGAGAGGGAGGAGATGTCGCGTTTTGGCTAAAAATAGACTTGGCGCTTATCGCGGTTTGGAGGAGAACGGCATCTTGCGGTGCCTTTTAAACAGGGAAATGTAGCGATTTGACGTGATACGTTGATGGAGCAGTTAATAGGCTTAGTACACAGCAAAATGGCGTGACAAACTCATTTTTTTTAAATTTGGCGTTTATCGCGTTTTGGAAAAGAGCTCCTCATATATTAATGTATGCCAGCAAGCGGTTCAGTTTTACTCATGCTGTGTACAGTGCACAGATCCATCTGGCCGCCCTTGACTACAACCATCATGTTCAAAGGGCGCCCAGGACAAAAAAAGGACGGCTCTCTCCAGTAAGTATACTATGCATGTTGACGGCTCACAAAGGGAATTGCAGCAAGTGATTATTAGCTGGTGCAACACCCGAGAGGTCTTGGCTTAGTGTCATTTCAAATCTGTGCTTTATGACTTCATGGATCTCTTTCAAAGATTAGTATGTCCTTCTACCCCTCCAACCCCACCTTCCTTATTACAGATTCACCAAGCTCTACAACAAAAGATCTCGCAGATGGCAGCTGTACACCCTGAAGACTCACAAGACGTATGATTACATCCCTGAGCTTCAAGGCCACATCCTGCTGAAGAAGCTGACAGCCGTTGGCGGGGTGCCCCTCACGAGAAAGAACAGGCCTGGAGACACAAGATCACTTGGACCCCTCTCTGGTGTGCCGGCACCCTCAACTGAAGAGCTTTTGAGGACTGAGCGCAGCAGAGGAGTAGGTGAGGCTTCACTTATCTTGGCTGTTTCAACCATTTCATAATATGTATTTATTTGTACCTGTTACATAAGCCACCACACTGTCATTTGCTTGTGGTTAGAGCAACCAAAGTGGGTAACCATGATTTTAAAACTTGTTGTTGTTGTTTTCACAGGTCACCCAGGGCCACAAGAGTGAGAGTGATCCTGCTCTTGCCTTCCACACCAGTAGCACTCAGCAGTCTTGTCACATTACATTAGGCTACCCTAGTGGGTACCCCCAGGGATGGGGCTACCCTCGTGGGTAGCTTCATCTCTGTAGGTGTTTTTCTTTCTTTTCTTTTTTCCCTGCATAAAACAACAAGGTTCATTGTGTTAATGTACCCCCCAAAAGTTAAGTTCATAAGCATTTATACTACCTTCAATATTTTTAAACAGTATTGTGCACTTTATGTTAATTTTCTACTTGTGAGGCTCATTGTATCCCTTTTGCAGTATTAGTGCCAAAAACGTCCACTAGGGGTCACTTTTTCCTCTTAATTTGACCATAACTTTAACTATATTGCAGCAAATGGCAAGATTTTTTCTGACAAACCTTATTTTTACATACAATTTGAAAATATGATTTCGAAATTTTCAAAAGGTCGGCAAATTTACTACCCTTTAGCGGTATTAGTGGCTGTTTTTGGCAACTAATTTGACTGCTGTAAAAATATATCAGATACATTTTTTTTTCAATTTTTTGTTGCATAAACTTGTTAATCAACTTCAGTCTTGATCAAAACTACTAAATTTTTTTTTTTTTTTGAATGCCAATTAAAAAAATGAAGTCACTGATATGGGAAAAAATATACCATTCTGACATACCGCTATTCCGACATGCAAACACCCCACCATTTCTACAAGGCTTTCCATATAAGGAAATGTGCATTACTCAACAGGTGACTCCCCTCTTTAAAGGGACAATGAGGAGTTTCTATTTGGTTATAAAAAAGTCCAAATCTAATGTGGATGAATCTACGTTACCCACTTGCTAATGGGCCCATTTTCGATAAATATATCGTTTTGTCTAGATCGTTATTTTGTTATTATTATTAGTGGTGGAAATGCTGGGTGAGCCAACCAGCGTTTCCTGCTTTTGGTTTCGCGGACGCTGCCCGGCAGGTCATGGGAATAACGCCGCCGAATCGCCGTTTATGGTCGGAACTATGACGGTATCTGATCGTCTTCGAACCTCTGACTTTCATTCTTGATGAATGAAAACATTCTTGGCAAGACGTCCATCTTGCGCCGGTACGAAAATTTCACCGTGCGTGTGGAGGCTCATGGGAAATGTAGTGTGAAAACACTTCGTTTTCCAAAACTCCTCGTTGTCCCTTTAAGACATGCTGATAGAGGAATACCCACATTGTTGTACATAATTATGCAGTAGAGTGCAGATAGGGACTAGTCTGTCTAGCCTCTACCTGCTCTTTTTACAAAACTTAACCAACTCCTTTCATCATTGCCTAAGCCCAACCAGTGCAAAATGTTTTTTGGGGGAAAAAAAGGCTATTAAAGGAACTGTCGGAAAGGTAGGACATTTGAAAAAAGAAAAAAATACCATCATTCCAACAATAGAAGGCAAGAAGTGTTGAAATGATGGGACATTTGATAGAAAATTAATGTTGCCATTTAGACAAAAATAGAGGCCTATGTCGGACTGGTGGGATGTCGGAATGGCGGTTGCCCTGTAATTTTGTGATTACGTGATTATTAAACAATGTTTTTGTCAAAATCATCCCTAAGTTGCCTCAAATATATTATATCTCTTAGCCATACAAATATTACACAGTTATTACCACAAATCATTAGTAGTTACTAATGCTAGAGGAAGAGAGACAGCTGTTGAATTTTCTGTCAAATATTCTAGATTTCCGCCTGGACATCTAAGCACTAAAATTTGTGCAGTGTTGCACTGTCTCACACTATAAGCTTTAAACTTGGCATGACTTATTCCCCTACATTTGGGTACTGATTGATACAGGTTTGAGGCTGCTATCTTGTGTTTCCAAGTTGAAATTCACTTTAAAAACTGGCTCTCTTTAGCCGGAGATTGATGTTTACAAGTTCTAGCCCTATTTGCTCTTACACTCTTAAATACATTTTCATTTTGACACTACTACAGACATCCCCTGAGTGTAATCTTTCATTTGATATCAAGTTTATGTATGTGGTCCTTGTGGTTGTGTAGATATTTGACATTTATTGTGGGCAGGTCATGTTAAGCAGGAAACCTGAAAATTTGCTTAAAATTGCTTCCAAAACTCACAAAAATATTTTTTCAGGTTGACAACCACCCTAGAATTTCACTTATAGGCCTCCTCTAACTAAAGAAAATGGTTGTCATCTTGTACCCCAACATGTCCGCAAAAGTCTTAACGGAAGTGTCACGACTCTGCTAGGAACCCAGAGACAGACACCAACTGAACAATAAAATGTTTATTTGAGGTTAGGGAAGTGAGGGAAAGGGGGGCGATGGGTTGGAGCGTGGATCCAGGGGGGGGGGACAGCTGATGGGGGGCTTGAGGTGATGGCTGGGGTGGCAGGCGGACGGGAGGACTGGAAGACGGGCTGGCTGGCAGGCAGGCAGGCAGGCAGGCAGGGCAGAGACTGCAGCAGGAAAAAACAAGTCAGCAACAAGAACAGACTGGTAAGCAGAGGTTCTGAGGCTTGGCTCGGCTGGAACTCGACTACAACAAACCATGTGGATTGAACGACGATCCGGCAGAGACTGACGGTCGAGGCAGGACTAAAGTGCAGACTGGGTGATGAGCTGATGGGAACCAGCTGGCTTGATTGCAGCAGCAGGGCAGGTGTGGAGTGGGAGGCAGGCAGGTCCAGGAGAGGTGACAGAGTGCAAGGGGGAGGGGGAACGAGACAGAGGGGGAACGAGACATAGACATACAAACAGGTAGAGTAACAAAACAAAAACAGACAAACATGCAACACAAACTGTCATGGCGCTGGCCTCGTGACAGGAAGCACTTTTCAGTATTGGCCCCCTGACTAAAAACACATATTATTGAAGAAGGTTGTACAAAGTGTCTTTATATGAAAACTGCAGTATTTCCTGGAGCCTGTTCTCTTGATTTATTTTGAATGTTAATATTTTCATTTCATTTTTGTTTTATTTCCAAATTGCGAAACAAGAAACAAACCATAGTGAAACTAATATTAAATCTTGTAGACTTTCATGTGAGAGACAGAGGAAATATCTGACATCCATGTAAGAAAGTGCATCATCATCATGATCATCACGTTACCTTCATCTTGACTTTGTGAGTGATGCACTGCAGTTTGGTGATTTCATAGGGCATCTCGATCGACATGTCCAGCGTGAACTCTCTGAGGGAAAGAAACAACTCATCAGACGCAGCCTCCAAGTGCAGATCACAGAAAATAAATCAGAATGAAAACTATCGTCCAACAAGTTTGACCTCATCAGTAACAAATAATCATGAGTCGTTACAAAAGATGGGGTCAGAATTGAAGAAAACATGCTGTAGCGCACCTCGTACTCGCTGACTCATCAGTCACACACACTTTCTCCACAGTGACCTTAAAGCAACAGAAACACACAGATTAAAAAAAACTGACAATCATTGAACTAGCAGTGTGGAGCCACTCATGTACTATGACATAAAAGCTAACGTCCTGTCATGAACTCCCCAGAGCACAGAACTGGTGGACACAAATGCACAACACAGTAGGTTCAGACAAAAAGGCAGGTTTATTACCAGGCAGGGTTGGGTACACAGGCAGGCAGTCAGATAGGCAGAGGTTTCCAAAATCGAGAGGCAAAAGGCAGGTCAAAGGGGCAAACAAGGTCATACACAAAACAGGCTATGGCTTGGACTATGATATAAGCTGGGACGAGGAGAGGTACAACGAACTGGCAACTAGAAAAAGCATTTCCAAAAATGGAAATGGTGTGAATGCTGAAAGCTCATTGCTGAACCATGCTGAATTAGCAGAATAAATTGACAAAGACATGCGGAATGGCATACAAGAAACATGACCAAGGAAGGAATTGAACCCACAACCTTCAGTACATCAGCCCACTGATCTAACCACTTCACCATAGTTACATTCAATAAGAAAAGAGTAAAAGAAATCCCTGTATAAGAGGCTCACTGACTTCTGAAGAGAGGTTGAGACTTTGATGAATGTGAGATTTTTCAATGATGCTTAAAAAAAGAAAGAAAAGAGTATAAATGAGACATTAGAAGTTTGTCTACAGATCAGAATTTGAATGAAGTCTCTAGCAGAAAGTACAACATGAATGAGGCAGGAATCGAACCCATGACCTCATGATCAATAAACCTTTACTCTGCCACTTCGCCACAGAGAGCACACACATAAGCATGTTGTCATTGATTGTAATGTGATGATGTGCTGCAAACTGTGGCACTAGGAATGAATGAGTCTCTTAACGAACACCTGTAACCAATTGAGGGTGGGGGAGGGGAGCAGAATTCAACATAACATAACAAGAGTGCTCCCCTTGGATTTGAACTAGTGACCTTGGATTGGCAAGCAGCCACCTTAACCACTACACTACAGTGGAGTTGTGGAGAAGAGAGGTTGAGACTTTGATGAATGTGAGATTTTTCAATGATGCTTAAAAAAAAGAAGAAAAGAGTAGAAATGAGCCACAACAAGTAGAGGACTTTTTTGTGAAAATAGTGCAAGCAGTGATCACCATACAAATGATTGACCAAGGTAGGAATCAAACCCACAATCTCATGGTCAGAAGACTTTGACTTTGCCTCTAGGCCACAGTGTACACACAGTTGCAGAGACTGTTGTCTGTTCATGAGCTGCACTCTGTCTCACTCTGAAGTTAACGAGCCCAAAGCTGCACCTGTTGGAAACACACTGTGTCAACACCAAGAAAGCTTGAGAGTCAAGCTTGAATGACTTACAATGAAAATTTCTGTGTATTTCAAGCTGAGAGCTAGCCTGGTCGCGCCCACACTAGTGACGTCACGCCTCGCAAAAGCGCTGCTGACTTCTAGTCTGGCCAACTGTGCTATTAACTGGATTTCTGTCTCCCGAATTTTCGGGAACTCCACCCTCTTTTTCGAGAGCCAATCAACGTCGAGCCTCTCCAACGGCTCTGGGTAGAGGCGTGTTCAAGTAAGTGACGCAGTAGAGCAGCGGCCGGAACCTCATTGTAAACAGCAGCATGGAGCAGCGGACAGAGGAAAGAGCGGTGTGATTGGTTTAAGCTTCGACACCGCCTATTCTGGCTTCGACCAATAGCAGACTGATGCATTTGAGGGGGGCGGGTAAACCAGGTTTGAAGGATGCGCTTTGAGAAATGGATTCTCTTAACGTCTTGGCCAGACCCAATGCTGAGTATCAACATTGGAAAGTCGTGCCGACCAGGCTAGCTGAGAGCAGCAGTTTCAACATGAAGCAAGTTATCAGAAGTCAACAGAGGACGACTGGGAAAATAATTCACTATAATTGTTGTTGAGGCAAGATTTGAACCAGCAACCTTCAAGTCTTCAGCCCAGCAAGCTAACCACTAGGCTACAGACAGAGACAGTATGTGAGGGGCAAAGAAAACCTTTAATAAGAGGATCACTGGCTTCTGCTTAAAAAAAGAGTAAGGAAAGTGCAGAAATTAGCCACACCAAGTAAGAAGAGGACTTTTTTGTGACCTGTGACTATTTTTTGGTGAATTAAAATGAATTAAAAAGCACTTAACAGCAAGTTACAAAGTTGAGCTCCTTCTCCTGCTGCTGTGAAAAAAATGCATTGGGCTGAATGAGAGCAGAGAGCTCCCTGGCTGCATTTAAAAAATATTTTAAATTATTATCTAAGTCTCTTTGCATTTTTGACCAGAATTTTAGCCAGAAGACAAGTGTGGCTGCAGAACTGGAGAAAATAATTTGTCTAGAGTTTAATTTGTGGCCGTGCTGACAGTTTAGCCAGAAAAACTCTAGAATGTTTTTTTGCCTCTCTCCACTCTGGCACCACTCTAGCTCTGCTCGTTAGACGCAACACACACCCATTATAAAGCTGAAAAAATCAGAAAAAGTTAAATATTTGAAAAAGTATAAAAAGTATGAAAAATTTGAATACATCCGATAAAGTCCAGAAAAAGCTGCACGTTTTGATATATGAATTGTTGAAATAGCACAAAGTATGAAGGACTAGAAGAAGACCGTAAAAAGGCGGAAGAAAATGGCCGAACAGAAGAACAATAGTGTGAATGCTTTCAGCATTCACACTAACTAGACTGTGAGACACACAAGGTAAAGTACAAGAGGTAATGAGGGAAGATGGGAAACAGGTCGGGAGAACAATCAGGGAGCAGGTGTGACGGGACAGGGGAAGGACGTGCAGGAAGTAACACTAGAACAGAGACAGAGGGTTAGTGATTTCAAAATAAAACAGGAAAGACAAGACATAAACATGAAATGTGCAAAAGCAAACAGAAACTTGACAGACATGACACGTCCACATATTTCCTTTATACTACCACATTAAATCAATGACGCAGGAATCACATCAACACAAAAATCAGTATATAACTGCTCAAAAACAAAATAGACTGTTGATGCCAAGGAAAGGACCGACCCTATATAGACTGATATGTTTTCATTTAAGCTTTAAATGCAAATATCAACATTTTAAATAAATAAAGAAAGAAAGAAAGAAAGAAAAATAGCAGCTTATTGCCTAAAAATAATACATTGTGACACTGTGTAAAAAAATAACGAGTACAACAATCTGATGCTTGGAGACAGGCGCTGTGTCTTAATTTGAATACTTCCATGAGCACACTGTCATGTAGTATACTACTTACTTCTGTTGTGCACAAATTTTGATGGTAGTCTAGTCTTGTATCAGATCGTATACTGTTGTTGTGCCCTGTTGTGATATTTACTCCAAAATCGTATATTGCTATAATGTTTGGGATATTGACATTTGCCTTAGACATATGATAAGCTCGTGACAATCAGATTAATAATGAAGCATGTAATCAACTTTTCTATAATTGGTGTAATTACTGTGTTTTGCTCTTACAGCCCAGAGAATGACATACACATGACAGGGGAAGTAGCAGATACACACAGGGACTGGTGTAGTGTACTGGTTGTTTGATAAACAATTGGGATATCTGGTCTTCCTACCTAACTGTGATAGTCAGCTGACGCAGGGAAAAGCTGACGAATGCGGGGGGTTGTGTGTCTCTGTCCTTTTCTCTGTCTGTTTCTTTGCTTGATAGGAGCTATCAGCAGTTGACCGGGACAAGGCGTGAAAGTGGAATTAAACACTGCAGGATGGCGTGTTGGACTCCAGCCAATGAGAATGCACATTACATCAATTACATCATATCTTGCATTTGTGTAATCAGTAACTATAAAACCGGACAGGGACAGGAGACAGTATCAGACTTTGTGAACTGATGCTGCTGCGGCATGTTGGTCAGGGAAACTTAGTCTGGTCCGGAGCTCTGTACACGATCTCTTTTCCTAGGTGATTCTTTTATAAATAAATTTTGGAAAATTTTGTAATTGAACGTCTCCTGCGTACTTCATCAAACAAACACGCGAGTTCAAGTTTTAGAACTCTTCAAATGGTGACCCCGACGTGATGAAGGCAGGACTTTAACAAAAACGGAGAAATTGGACTTATCTCAGCTTTGAGTTCTTTGACTCAGACAACCCAGGCACAAGGACAACTGCGAGGCCTCGACTAAACAAAGGGGAAGCAGATCCCTGTTTGACCAAACATCTGCACATTGGGCTTAAAACAAAATTGACAGTTGGCTTTTGTATCTGGATCATTGTCTGTAGAGCAAAGGAGAATCTGGGAAAAGAGATCGTGGTGAACCATGGTGGAGGCTAGAATCAGTCTCCGGGAAGGGTCTGGGACCTCCCTGGGTAAGTTTGACATCAATTTCTCACTGTGCAAACGCTCGGGACAGTCGAGGACCATCCGAGGTGATTTTACTCTCTTATTTGTTTTCTTTTGTTTTATCTCAGTGACGGTCGGGGACCTCCTGAGTTCTCTGGACTGAGCCCGGGACTCTAGGCCTGTCAAGGACGCTCACGCGACGTGACACTGTAACTGGTGATCGCAGACCCGTGCGTGAGGAAAGTCCGGGGTTCGGGGAGTCTGGCTGGGTCTTTCCAGACGGGATCGAGGATCCCAACAAGGGTTGGATACCAAGGGTTTGTAGCCCTAAATCTCCCGGGTGTTTGCTATTGACAGAAGAGTAGTGGAGCACAGTAGGTCATTTAAAGGATCAGAGGAGCAAGCGGGAAGCGGTAGTCTAGGGGGATTGCTGCAGAGTGTGTTAATTTTTTTTCTCCGGAATGGAAGCTAAGCTTGTGATTCTCAACTCATTGTAAGAAATTCCATATTGGAGGTATCCAGTGAGGATCCGAGAGACTGAAATTGGGTTAGAGTCCCAGTGGTTGGAAACCCTGGCCGGGGGCCTAAAATCCCCGAGGAAGGTACACCTCGGTAATGTTTGAATGTGGTAATATAATTGTGTGTCAGTAAGAGTGTGTGAAGTGTATAATAGTGCAAAGTTAATGTTGGAATGTGGTAATATAATTGTGTGTCAGTAAGAGTGTGTGAAGTGTAAAATAGTGCAAAGTTAATGTTTGAATGTGGTAATATAATTGTGTGTCAGTAAGAGTGTGTTAAGTGTAAAATAGTGCAAAGTTAATGTTTGAATGTGTTAGAATAATTGGGTGTTAGTAAGAATGGATCAAGTGTTGGAGCGGGTAAAGTACGGCTGCTGAGCCGTCATATCCCAGCTTGCACATATGAATGTGTGTCTGTAACAGTATTTTAGTAATTCCATAGTACGAGTGAAGGTAGTGAAAAAGAAACAAACGAACAAGCAAGGTGTTGGGGAGAATATTGTAATTTTGTACTTTGACAATAATTACAATACCACACCTGTGAAATGAGAAGCCAGAGCAGTTACATACACACACACAGAAACACACACACAGACAGCGCAGAGAGACACACACACACACACACACACACACACACACACACACACAGATTCACTGAAGACAAAACAGTGACACACACACAGAGAGAGACAGAGCAAGGACACACACACACACATAGATTCATTGAAACCACAACAGTGAGACACACACGCGCATACACAGAGAAACGAAACACAGTGACACACACACACATAGTGACAGAACAGGGTGCCACACAGAAAAACCAAGATGGAAGGGACGACCCTGTCCTTAAAAGAACAGTGGAGGTGTTGTGGAAATTTGTTAGGCAAGAACTGAAATAAAGATGTTGAGATCGACTGTCTTTTAAGGGTTTTATTCTTTGCAAAGAAGGTTCTCAGTCGAACAGAGTGCAACGCAGTCTGCAAGGAATGGAACAAAAAATACATTGAGCAGGGGAGTTTTGTGGAATCTGTGACACCCCCCACAAGTGAACTTTATCAAGCTGAAACAGATTACAATGTACACCAAGGTCAGCAACAGGAGTCAAATCCGAGAATCAGGCGATGTTACGTGAAAACATGCACAACGTGTGTCTCTGTATTGTATCAAACAGAGAGCACAAAACAGTAGAAAGGAATAAACAAGTACACACTGAAAATTACCATTACACTCCTCCCTTTTGATCATAAATTGATCACAAAATGTATGAACATCATTTCACATAAAACATCAGACTTAAAGATTCACTGAATGATTTAATCTAAGTCATCACACTTGTGAAATGAGAAAAGCTTTGGCTGTTTTTGTGGAACATAGACATTCCTAGGTTATCAAGCAAGCTGGGAGGAGGAAACTAAAATAGGTTATCTACATATTGGATACTTCGTCCTCGTCATCTGATGAAGTGTCAGTGTCAAACAAGTCAGGAAAAATGTCAGATTTATTAGAAGTCAGTAATGTCCGGCGTTCAGATTGCAAGGCAATCATTTGTGTGGTAAATGTGATATGGGTTTTCAATAGATAGCCAATCATGATCTAAATGTTGTACTGCTCGAGACTTTCGTGTGTGAGTGGGTGTAGGTGTAGTAGCATACCAGGTCAGTGGAAGAAGAATAATCAGAACAATCATTGTTACCAGGCACATGGTCTCTCTGAAGCCACAGAGTCTTTTGCGTTGAGGTTGATGCCATGGTCTGTGTTGCGTAGATTCCATCGCTGTTTGTCGTGAGATGTGTGTTCTCTGGAACGTGTATGTGTGTTTGTGAATTCACCGGAGCAGTGTAGAGCGGCGCTTGGCTCACACTCTATACTGTGTTGGTCAACGCAGCCTCACTTTGTGTGAGTGAATGTCTTTCTACTGGATAGCTGTTTGCCAGCTGTAGCCAGTTAGTCTTGCTGGTCAGGTGTGTGTTGCTCTGGTGGAGATGGGATCTTCTTGCAGTGGCTGGCGTGTACCCACGTTGCCCTTTCGGCGATCTTGACCGCTGTGTGGGTTACAAGGAGAACCTGGAATGGACCATTCCACCGCTTGGACTTCCAGTGTTTTCTTCTCAGGTCTTTAATCACCACAAAGTCTCCTGGTTTGATGTTGTGCAGAAGCTGTGATGCTGCATTCGGAAGCGCGTCCTTCACCTGTTTTGATATTTGAGACAAAACAGAAGAGAGGCTTGTGCAATATTTCAACATGTCATCTTCACAAAGATTTGTTGAGGGTAGTGGTCTGGGTAGTGGCCCTATACCTAGAGTTGGAGGTCTGGCAAACAAGATTTCAAATGGGCTAAGCTTCACTCGTGTTCTTTGTCTCATTCTCATGTACATTAACACCGTGGGTAGGGCTTTAGTCCAAGACAGACCTGTTTCCTCACAACATTTTGCAAGTTTAGCTTTGAGAGTCCCGTTTTCTCTTTCAACAGCACCACCACTGGCTGGATGATAAGCACAATGTTGTCTTACATCAATCCCCAGAAATGTGCCAAGTTGTGTGATTGCTTCATTAACAAATGGAGCACCATTGTCACTGCTAATTTTACCTGGGATTCCCCACCTGGGAATAATTTCAGAGAGAATAGCTTTTGCTACAGTAGCACTAGTTTGTTTTGATGATGGAAAAACTTCAACCCATTTTGACCACATGTCCACCATAACCAAACAGTACTTTTTCCCTTCACTGGGTGTTAGCTCAATGAAATCCATCATTAAGTGTTCAAAAGGTCTGGTTGGTGGTGGGTGTGCAGCTTGTGCTACTGAGACACCTTTACCTGCGTTATGTGTTGCACAGATTACACAAGCTTTACAAAATGTTTGAGCATAGTTTGAAAATCCTTTTGTGAACCAGTGTTGAGTTATCATGTCCAACATACCACCTTTTGACACATGGTCCATCCCATGAGTCAATTTAGCAAAATGGGGAAAGAAATGTTTTGGAAGGCAAGGTTTGTTTGTTGTTCCAAGCCCCCTATGAAAAAGAAAACATCAAGGAAGTGTACGTCGCCCGGACTGGCGTTACCGGGGCCCCACCCTGGAGCCAGGCCTGGGGTCGGGGCTCGCAGGCGAGCGTCTGGTGGCCGGGTCTTGGCCCACGGGACCCGGCCGGGCGCAGCCCGAAGGAGCGACGTGGGCCCGCCTTTCCGTAGGCTCACCACCCGCGGGAGGGTTCAGAAGGGGCCGGTGCCGTGTGATTTGGGTGGCAGCCGTGGGCGGGGGCCCCGGCGACCCAATCCCCGGACAACGACTCTGGCTTTAGGGACATGGAATGTCACCTCGCTGGGGGGGAAAGAGCCTGAGCTCGTGCGGGAGGCTGAGAGGTATCGACTAGAGATAGTCGGGCTCACCTCCACGCACAGCCTGGGCTCTGGAACCCAACTCCTTGAGAGAGGTTGGACTCTCTTCCACTCTGGAGTTGCCCATGGTGAGAGGCGGCGAGCTGGTGTGGGCTTGCTCATAGCTCCCCAGCTCAGCCGCCATGTGTTGGAGTTCTCCCCACTTAACGAGAGGGTCGCTTCCCTGCGCCTTCGGGTCGGGGATAGGTCTCTCACTGTCGTTTCGGCCTACGGGCCGAACGGCAGTGCAGAGTACCCGGCCTTCCTGGAGGCCCTGGGAGGGGTGCTGGAAAGTGCCCCAACTGGGGACTCCATCGTTCTGTTGGGGGACTTCAACGCTCACGTGGGCAGCGACAGTGTTACCTGGAGAGGTGTGATTGGGAGGAACGGCCTCCCTGATCTGAACCCGAGTGGTGTTTTGTTATTGGACTTCTGTGCTAGCCACAGTCTGTCCATAACGAACACCATGTTCGAGCATAAGGGTGTCCATCAGTGCACGTGGCACCAGGACACCCTAGGACGGAGGTCAATGATCGACTTTGTAGTCGTGTCATCTGACCTCCGGCCGTATGTCTTGGACACTCGGGTGAAGAGAGGGGCTGAGCTGTCAACTGATCACCACCTGGTGGTGAGTTGGATCCGCTGGCAGGGGAGGAAGCTGGTCAGACCTGGAAGACCCAAGCGTATCGTGAGGGTCTGCTGGGAACGTCTGGCAGAATCCCCTGTCAGGGAGGTCTTCAACTCCCACCTCCGGGAGAGCTTTGACCGGATTCCGAGGGAGGCCGGAGACATTGAGTCTGAATGGACCATGTTCTCCACTTCCATTGTTGACGCGGCCGTCCGGAGCTGTGGCCGTAAGGTCTCCGGTGCCTGTCGCGGTGGCAATCCCCGAACCCGGTGGTGGACCCCGGAAGTAAGGGATGCCGTCAAGCTGAAGAAGGAGTCCTACCGAGCCTGGCTAGCTCGGGGGACCCCCGAGGCAGCTGACGGGTACCGGCAGGCCAAGCGGACAGCAGCTCGGGCGGTCACGGAAGCAAAAACTCGGGTCTGGGAAAAGTTCGGGGAGGCCATGGAGGAGGACTACCGGTCAGCCTCGAGGAAATTCTGGCAAACCATCCGGCGCCTCAGGAGGGGGAAGCAGTGCTCCGCCAACACTGTTTACAGTGGAGGAGGGGAGCTGTTGACCTCGACTGGGGATATCGTCGGGCGGTGGAAGGAATACTTCGAGGATCTCCTCAATCCCACTGACACGCCTTCCGTCGAGGAAACAGAGTCTGAGGACTCAGAGGTTGATTCATTCATCACCCAAGCTGAAGTCACTGAGGTAGTCCGGAAGCTCCTCAGTGGCAAGTCACCGGGGGTGGATGAAATCCGCCCTGAGTACCTCAAGTCTCTGGATGTTGCGGGGCTGTCGTGGCTGACACGCCTCTGCAGCATCGCGTGGCAGTCGGGGACAGTGCCTCTGGACTGGCAGACCGGGGTGGTGGTCCCTCTCTTCAAAAAGGGGGACCGGAGGGTGTGTCCCAACTACCGGGGGATCACACTCCTCAGCCTCCCGGGGAAAGTCTATTCCAGGGTGCTGGAGAGGAGAATTCGGCCGATAGTCGAACCTCGGATCCAGGAGGAACAATGCGGTTTTCGTCCTGGCCGTGGAACGCTGGACCAGCTCTACACCCTCCGCAGGGTGCTCGAGGGCGCATGGGAGTTTGCCCAACCAGTCCACATGTGTTTTGTGGACTTGGAGAAGGCTTTCGACCGTGTCCCACGTGGCATCCTGTGGGAGGTGCTCCGAGAGTATGGGGTCGGAGGCCCTCTGCTGAGGGCTGTACGGTCCCTGTATGACCGGAGCAGGAGCTTGGTTCGCATTGCCGGCAGTAAGTCAGACCTGTTCCCGGTGCGTGTTGGACTCCGGCAGGGCTGCCCTTTGTCACCGGTTCTGTTCATTATTTTTATGGACAGAATTTCTAGGTGCAGCCAAGGGCCGGAGGGGGTACGGTTCGGGAGCCACTTGATTTCATCTCTGCTTTTTGCAGATGATGTGGTCTTGTTGGCTCCCTCGAGCCAGGACCTTCAGCATGCACTGGGGCGGTTTGCAGCCGAGTGTGAAGCAGCTGGGATGAGAATCAGCACCTCTAAGTCCGAGGCCATGGTTCTCGACCGGAAAAAGGTGGCTTGCACCCTCCAGGCCGGGGGAGAGTTCCTGCCTCAGGTGGAGGAGTTTAAGTATCTTGGGGTCTTGTTCACGAGTGAGGGGAGAATGGAGCGCGAGATCGACAGGCGGATCGGTGCGGCGGCCGCAGTAATGCGGTCTTTGTATCGGTCCGTCGTGGTGAAGAAGGAGCTGAGCCGAAAGGCAAAGCTCTCAATTTACCGGTCGATCTACGTTCCCACCCTCACCTATGGTCATGAACTCTGGGTCATGACCGAAAGAACGGGGTCCCGGATACAAGCGGCCGAAATGAGTTTCCTCCGCAGGGTGGCGGGGCGCTCCCTTAGAGATAGGGTGAGGAGCTCTGTCACCCGGGAGGAGCTCGGAGTAGAGCCGCTGCTCCTCCACATCGAGAGGAGTCAGCTGAGGTGGCTCGGGCACCTGTATAGGATGCCCCCTGGACGCCTCCCTCGTGAGGTGTTCCGGGCATGTCCCACCGGGAGGAGGCCCCGAGGAAGACCCAGGACACGCTGGAGTGACTACGTCACTCGGCTGGCCTGGGAACGCCTTGGGGTCCCCCCGGAAGAGCTGGAGGAAGTGTCCGGGGAGAGGGAAGTCTGGGCATCCCTGCTCCGACTGCTGCCCCCGCGACCCGATTCCGGATAAGCGGCGGACAATGGATGGATGGATGGATGGGTTTGTTGTCATGTCCCCACCAAACATCATCCAAAAATACACAACCACATTTTTTCCAAAGTGTCTTTTCATCTGCAGTAGCAAAAGACTGTACAGCAGTGAGAGATGATGGGAGAGACTCAGGAAGAGAAACCATCTGTGTGTGTGTGTGTGTGTGATACTCCCTGTATTGCTGCGGCCTTCGCAGCTAAATCAGCATGTGCATTGCCTGTGGAGATGAGGTCAGTGCCTCCTGTGTGAGCTTGACACTTACACACAGCAATGGCCTTAGGAAGCAAAATGGCATCAAGTAAATCAGCAACTTTGTCATGATGGAGAATAGGTTTACCATCAGATTTCAAAAACTTTCTGTGTTTCCACAAAGCACCAAAGTCATGAACAACACCAAATGCATAGCGAGAATCAGTGTAAATTGTGACAGTTTTTCCATCTGCAAGTTTACATGCTTCTGTGAGAGCCACAAGCTCAGCAACCTGGGCTGAGTAGTGAGAAGGGAGAGAACCAGAAGTTAAAACATCATGTGCTGTTACAACAGAAAAACCCACTCGGTTTATGCCTGTGGTCTGATCACGTGAGGCAGAGCCATCTACAAACAAAACCAAATCTGGGTTAGTCAGAGGAGTTTCCTGCAAATCAGACCTAGATGAACAAACATTGTCCAGAACTGCAACACAGTTGTGTTCCTCTCCATCACCTGGAAGAGGAAGAAGAGTAGCAGGATTAAGAACAGTGCAACGTTTCAAATGGATGTTTGGCATGTCAAGCAAAACAGTGTTGTATCTTAGCCACCTAGCAGTGGATAGATGGGATGTTTTCTGTTCAAGCAAAATCATAGAAACAGCATGTGGAACTAAGAGGGTGACATCACTATAGCCAACAATTTCTCTGGAGGCTATCACAGCTTTTTCTGCTGCTGCCACAGCTCTTAAGCATCTTGGTAGACCTGCTGCCACGGGGTCAAGTTTGGCTGAAAAGTAGGCTACAGGCCGTAATCTGCCACCGTGATCTTGGAGCAGAACAGAGGTCATGCATCCGTCTCGTTCGTCAACAGTCTGTGTGAATGGTCTGGTTGGGTCAGGTAACCCTAAGGTTGGTGTTGTCTGTAAAGTCAGTTTCAAGTCAACAAAAGCTTGTTCAGCATCAGGAGTCCATGAAAGGCTGTCATGAGATTGCAATCTTTTGCCATGGACTAATGCACTAAGAGGAGACTCCAGAATAGCATAGTTAGGAATGAAAGTTCTACAATAGGAGCACATCCCTAGAAATGACAACATTTGTTTCTTTGTTCGAGGTTTTGGAATGTTCTGGATAGCTTCAACACGTTTGGGTGAGAGGGATTTGCCCTCAGCTGTGATCACATGACCCAGAAATGTTACCTTTTGTTGAACAAACTGCAATTTTGAGAGACTGGCTTTGTGACCTTCTGCAGCTAAATGTTTCAGCAATGCAACAGTATCTTTTTCACATTGGTCACGAGAAGGACTGCAAATCATTAGGTCATCGACATACTGTAACAATGCTGTTCCCTGTGACAACTGTAGAGGCTCCAAACTGTTTTTCAGTGCGTCATTAAAAATGGTCGGCGACTCACAGTAACCTTGACACAAACGGGTAAAGGTGTAGCCTTTCCCGTTAAAGTTGAAAGCAAACCAATACTGACTGTTTGGATGCACAGGGACACTGAAAAATGCATTAGCTAGATCAACAACAGAAAACCATTGTGCATCAGATGGAACTTGTGACAAAATTGTGTAAGGGTTTGGAACATTAGGTGCTCTAGGCTGGACTGCTGCATTAACAGCTTGTAAGTCTTGAACGAAACGCCATTCAGTTGGTTGATCAACATCCCTGATTTTTTTAACAGGAAAAATTGGTGTGCGCACTGGTGAGTCAACACACGGAACAATGACGCCCGCTTTACGTAAAGACTCAAAAACGGGTGTAATGCCTTCAACTGCCTCTTGTTTCAATGGATATTGTTGTTTGCATGGGCGAAAATCAGATTTGGGGGTGATCACCACTGGTTCAACATTCCTGATTAAACCTACATCATGTTTGTCGTTAGCCCATAGTGTTGTTGGAATGTTTTGCAAAGCTGGAATGGCTGCAGCCTCAGTTTCAGACAGGAAAGTGTGTGATGAGCGTGAGAGAGAAACCAGTTGTACAGATCTCAATGTGCTTGTCACTGCATTGAATGATTTTCGAAATGCTTTGAGTTGTGGAGAGTATGAAACACTCTTGTCTTGAGTTGGCTGCCAATCACGTGTGTTTGCACATGCGTGAGTGAACAGACCCAAATCCTTCCACTCTTCTGAATCTTTTTTGGACAGAGACACATGAGGGGTGGAGTTACACACGTCAAACAGTGTCTCTTGAGTGGATGTTAAATGCACTAAGGCCACACATCTATTCTGAGACCAAAACAAATGAGTGACAGTGAGTTCATCATTCAAATCCTCGTACCAATGTTTTTCATAAAGGGAATCAGGTCCCAATGAAACATGTGAAGTACAATGCAATGCAGACGGCTTCATGAAAGCAGTGTGTATGGGACATACCAATTCTTTAGCTGTTTGTGCCAATTCAATGCTCAGTGATAGAGGAATTCTCCACTCGTATACATGCAAAAGATTTTCAGGGCTGTGTTTCACAAAAGTGGAATCTATCATGTCAGACGCACGAACCACTCTGAGACCCTCAGGGGTCGAAATGAGACAAATTCCCAATCTGCACATCAAATCACGTCCCATCAAGTTAATTGGACACAGTTCAGAGAGCAAAAATGCATGTTTGAGTACATTTTGGGGTGAATCCTCACAACGGAGTGGCAGGGTAAATGTTTCTTTAACAGTGACACCTGCTGCACCCACAGAATAGACATAGTTACCACTAAGTTTGGGAGGTGATGAAAATTCAGTTACTTTTAAAACAGAGTGTGTTGCTCCTGAATCAACCAGGAATCTGATAACTTTCCCTGCAATAACCAGTTCGTGTTGTGGCATTTTCTTAAAGGCTTCTAGATCATATTTCACATATGTACTTGTAGGTTGTTTTGTTTGTTGTTCTAAATAATCAATTGTGTTTATAAGTTGTTGATGTGTGCTAGCAAGCTGTTCTTCATTGCTGAGTTGCGGTGTAAGCTGTTCTTCATTGCAAGCAGGTTGATGTGTGTGTGATGTGGGTGTGTTACCTCCCTCCTCAGACAGTGCCTCTGTGTCGCAGTGGGATGCCCCTCCCTTTCGGCCTCCCTCCTCCTGCTTTCAGTCAGCTGCTGTGCTCTGCTGAGCTGTTTGTGGGTTGTTGAGACAGTCTTTGGCCCAATGTCCACGTTGTTGGCATTCGAAACAAACATCTGGATCATAGTTGATTCTGCTTCTGGCACCTCCCCTTCCACGGCCTCCGTGGTGGCGTCCACGGGTGTTGTGCATGCGTCCACGTCCACGTCCACGTCCACGTACAGTGTTAGCTTGCACTGCTTGGTACATGGTTAAGGCTGCCATGTGTAGGTCTTTGTTTTGTTTCTCATCATGTTTGATTTTCTGCTGAGCAAGCTCTTTCTCAGCATGACAAGCATGACGTCTGATTTTTTCAATGCGGGCTTCTTCCCACATAATGCAGCTAGATTTCACTGCTGCTGCGATTTCAGGGCGCAGTCCGTTGAGAAAATAGTTCGACACGTGAGCTTCCCAGAGTCCGATGGTGTTGCCCATATCAGCTGGTTGTTCCATACCACTGTGGGTATTGAAAACTGTAACCAATCTGGCATAGTAGTCCCGAACATCTTCACCATCCTTCTGTTTGCAGGTCTTAATGACAGACGTGTCAATTTTCACTGGGAATTGTAACTTGAAAGTGTCACACAGAGTTGTTATGGCCACTCTGTACGCCAAGTTTGAGCTATCATCCCAGTTTACGTGTCCTCGTCTCACATCCTGCCGAGGAAAATGAACTGAGATCTTTTCCCAATCTCCTGGACCCATTTTGAGGATCAGTAGTCTTCTGAGCTCAGCCGTGGTTGGACTGAACTCTTTACAGAACGCGAGCAGGTCTTTTGCAAACTTGGCACCAGAGTCGGCTGGTTGAGGCAGATGTGACATTGCTTCTTTGATGTCGTTCTCTGACCATGGACGATGAACTAGGATTGGACCTTCCGGCCCTGATACTTCAACCATGGGCATCTGTGCAGTAGGAAGTGGCGGTGCAGAAGGTTGGAAAACCTGGCCTGATCTGGTGTGGTGAGGAGACAACAGTGCATCAGCAGTGGAGGTGGTGGAGGTGCTGGGCACACTGGCCAAATCTGCGTCCTCTGGTCGTCGTTGAGGTGTGGCAGGCAGTGGCATTGGTGTGGGAGATCCAGTGCTGGAGGATACTTGTGCATCTTGATGTGTTGGAGCAGTTGGAGGACAGGCGTCGAGGTCAGGGTTCACTTTGACACATGTAGACACTGGGGAACAGAGAGAGGAAAGTTTCTGAGCAGATTTGTCTGTTCCTACATGTGTGTGTGTGTCATCAGTTTTCTCAATCTTTTTATTAACCCTTGGATAAGGCATGGTTTTTAAAGTTTGTTTTCTTTCTCTTTTTTCTGCTTCATCTGTCCATGCTTTCAAAGCTCTTTTATGTTTTTCCATGTCCTCTAAGTATTTCACAGACACTTTTTTTTTAGTTTTCTTTTTCTTGTCTACTTCTTCAAGACCTTTTTCTACCATTTTTAATTGATTTAGACTGAAAGATCCTTTATCTGGAAAACCGTATTTTTTAACCCAAATTTCTACTGGATCAATACTCCACTGGCCATGATGTGTTTTCATATATTCAATGGCTGGTCCACTAGGTGAATTTTGTTTACTGTGTCTTGACCCCATTATAAATGCTGCAGTTTATCTTGTTGTGCACAACTCTTAGATGTGATCGTCACCACAAATCCCGATTGTTTCCGCTACAACCTAGGTAAAAGCAATATTAGTCGCGAACTACTGATTGTTTACGCTACAATCTAAGCAAATCAGTTCCAAACTGATATAAGGAGAAGTACCTATCCCCCGTTTTAGTCCCGACCAATCCAGATTGTTTCCGCTACAATCTCGGTAAGAGCAGATAGGGAGAAGCGCTTATCCCCCGTATTAGTCGCAGACTATTCTGATTGTTTACGCTACAATCGGAGCAAATCAGTTTCAAACTGACATAAGGAGAAGTACCTATCCCCTTTAATAGTCTGGACTAATCCAAATTGTTTTCGCTACAATTTCGGTAAAAGCAAACACAGTCCCAGACTGTGAACCGCAGCATTAACAAAGTACTCAAAACACAGAAAACTTGTCTTTAATTCAGTCTCACCGTTTGTCTTTAGTTTTGAGGAGGACAACAGAGTCCCATGGAGATCCCAGTGGTGACAGTCCGGGGCCCCGACGGTCGGTCCTCTCATCTCATATTCAGTGAGGTAGAGGCTGGAGATTTCTATTCACCAGGATGATCAGTCACCGTCCGTCCGTTGCTCCAGACGAATCACTCAAGGGATCCCACTTCTGACACCAAGTTTGTTGTGGAAATTTGTTAGGCAAGAACTGAAATAAAGATGTTGAGATCGACTGTCTTTTAAGGGTTTTATTCTTTGCAAAGAAGGTTCTCAGTCGAACAGAGTGCAACGCAGTCTGCAAGGAATGGAACAAAAAATACATTGAGCAGGGGAGTTTTGTGGAATCTGTGACACCCCCCACAAGTGAACTTTATCAAGCTGAAACAGATTACAATGTACACCAAGGTCAGCAACAGGAGTCAAATCCGAGAATCAGGCGATGTTACGTGAAAACATGCACAACGTGTGTCTCTGTATTGTATCAAACAGAGAGCACAAAACAGTAGAAAGGAATAAACAAGTACACACTGAAAATTACCATTACAGAGGTTAGTTAAACAACAGGTAGTCAGTGGACATGCAAAAATTTAAATAAAGAAGCGAACAGTGCGACCTATTGTGGACCGAATTACTGGAAGGAAATTGTGAAGAGAAGACAGGTGGTTTACTTGGTCTGTTTGCTCAGCTCAAGGCAGCAGCAAAGCAGAAGTTAGATGAACATGAGATGAAGCGGCCGAACATATTTTAAAAGAATAATGAGAACTGCTAAAGGTCTAATACATCCTTACATATAATTATTGCATACACATAGAGGCGTGATACTTATAGTTTTCTTTTTTTTGCTAAATGAAAGTTTTAAAAGAATGTTTTTTATTAACCAATCATGAGACTGTTTAAATATTTCCACATGCTGGTGCAATGATGAAATGCTTGCTGCTGGTATAATTGCAAAGAAGAACAGCTTACATATAGTCGCTCACATATAGGCTGCTATTTGCAATGAAGACCTGCTTACGCACAATATTTGATTTAGTTGATTGTTGATATGACTGATTTATATCAAAAGGGGGATACCTAAAAATCTCCTGCCTGGTTGTGTTACATCTTAAGGAAGGTGGGCACCTGCAGTTTGGGGGCCTGCTGGGATGGCTGCCACCAGCTGATGTGATACAATACAGAGATATCGTTCCTACCTTATTTTGATTGACAGGATGAAATCATGTCAAAAGGGGGAATTGATAGAATTGGCTGTGTTCTGAGATATTATGTACTGTGTTTGTATACATAGTTTGCTGTATGGTTTAAGATATCATCATCATCATGTGTTCTGTACTTGAACGTACATAACCTAATGTGTGTACACACAAAGTCAGATAAGATAGTGTGACTCTAGCTTGATAAACAAGAACGAGATGTAACTGCAGAGTCCTTTAATTTGTCACTTAGGTCTGTTGCATTAGATACACGCCTGACCAATACACACAAACACACATGTGGCTTATCACAGATCAGAAAATGGTGATTGATTACACTGACATGGTAGAAAGAGGGAAAGGATATAGGTATCTGTGGGTCGAAGCCATACCTATAAGAAACAATGAGGATGCAAAGTCTGGGGTAAAGTTTCTGATCAATTAATATATGTCGTACCATGAATTTCCAACAAAAATCAGATCAAAGCCACACACATATTGTGATTATGAGAGTACTGCGAACAAAATAATGCAGAACAGGAATGGTTTACATTTAGTTTGGCTATATTGGAATGATGTTAAATGTGCTGCCTCACTGACAGTGCCTGCTGAAGCGGCCAATTTTGTAAAAAAAAAAAAAAAAAGAATCTGATCCACAGAGTGTTAAATTGTGATGTTGAATTTTCCCATGCAACAATTTATTTTGAAGAGATCCCGGCATTAAAAGATATCCCCAGTCATCTCTGGGCAAAAGGTAAACAGGATGTGGGCCTGATAAAAACTGTGAGCCCGTCATCATAACACCAAAATCTGACTACAGGCCCTGTCGTAACCAAGATCCTCTCAGACATGAAGCTAATGAAGCAACAGGCCGGTGTTTGACACTTTGCTGAAAGCCGGCGTAATTGTACCATGTGCTGGTTCTCCATTGAGAACCCCTATTTTTCCAGTACAAAAGATTCGACCTGAGGGCGAGCCTGCGGAGTGGAGATTTGTGCAAGACCTGCAAGCTGTAAATGCTGCTGTGCAGGCCAGGGCGCCGATGGTACCAAATCCACACACATTCAAACAATCAATTTTGGTTTGCATTTTGTTTTGATTATTGTTTTGACCCACCTGGCTGAACAGGGCCACAAAGCCAGCTTGTCCAAATTACAAGTTTGTTACCAAAGAGGTCACGTTTCTGGGCCATGTGATCTCAACAGAGGGCAAAATCCCTCTCATCCAGAAGAATTGAAGCGATACAGAAAATTCCTAAACCAGTGACAAAGAAACAGGTAATGTCATGTTTGGGCATGACAAGCTATTGCAGACAATGGGTTGCTCATTATGCTGAATTAGAGGCACCATCAGCAGCAATTGCTCATGGAGAAGGCCTAGAAACTAGGACTCTGTCACTTGGACCGCTACAAGATCACGGGGAAAACAACAACCTGTGGCTTATTTTTCATCTGAACTTGATGATGTGGATGCAGGTCTGCTTCATTGTCTCCGGGTTGTAGCTGCTGCAGAGAAAGCGATGTTCTGTTTTAAACCATGCTACTCTTTTGCCAACAGCTGAGGACGGAGAGCCACACGACGGTGTGGTGGTTATAACTTCTGTTTGTTCACCCAGGCCGAATTTGAGAGATGTGCCTGTTGAAAATACTGATTTTAATCTTTCATAATGGTTCAGCTTCTAGGGATCCAGAGATGGGTAAAAATATTGCAGGTTTTGCCGCCACAACACTGCACGAGACAGTCACTGCACGACCTCTCTCATCTTTACACTCATCTCAGGCACCTGAGTGGGTGGTTTGTACAGAGGTGTGTAAACTGGCTGAGGGCAAATCTGTTAATATTTGCACAGCCAGCAGATATGCTTGGGGTGTGGTTCCTGATGTCCACCGTCATGTGCTGGTTGCTGCTCTCTTGGACGCCATGTTGTTACCTAAACAAATTGCTGGGGGTAAATGTGAAGCTCACACTAACAACACTGATCCCATCTCTCTAGGGAATGCACGAGCGGACACGGCTGCCATTGTCTCATGAGATGTTTGGTGCCTCACTAACCCTTGATTCTACTCCCCCAGTTTTGACTACAGCAGAGATAGCAGAACTGCAGATTAGGGCCTTTCAGGCGGAGAAGGTCACTCGAAGAAAAGCAGGCTGCACTGTAATTGACAGAGTGTGGACAGGCCCTGATGGCCTGCCATGTCTCCCCAGGTATTTTTTCACCCCACTTTGCTAAATTGACACATGGGTTGGACCATGTGTCAAGGGGGGGAATGGTGAATGAGATGCTGAGGCACTGGTTCACAAGAGGTTTCACAAATTAGGCCACTGAGTTTTGCAAAAGAGGTGTGATTTGTTCCACAGCAGCCACTCACAATGTTTTTGAACCATAAGTTTGCATATCACGCCCGCCCTGATGGCAAGAAGTCAAAGTTTAGATCCGGCATTAGTGGACTAAATCTGTCAGATTTAAGCTAGTAGAATGACTCACATAATTTTTTGTGTTTACTAAATTGCCAAGAACATTATTATTAGTATGGACGATCTTCCCTAGATTTTATATAGAGCTTGTGTTTTATAATTGTTGCAATATTACAGAATGTTCCTAACACTTCATTTTCACCCTCAAAGGCCTCCTACAACATCTGAGTGGTTGAAAAAGTTTTGTTTTGTTTTCTTCCTTTTTTCTCTAGGGTTTACTATATTTGGGTTTCACGGGGTTAAATATATCATTACAAGATGGGGACAGAGAAGTGGGATATGTTTTGGGTTTTACATGCATTGCTATTTAATAATTGTACCTTTTTTGTTATGGGAGACGGCGGGACGAAAAGGGGGTGATCACGGAGACCAGGTACAGGTTCGACCAGAACAAGAATTCACCCATCAGAAGGGTAAGAATCTACAGGACACCGGCTTACACTAGTATGGGGGCATCGAACTAAACTACTGACTCACTGTGGGCACGCGGACAAAAATTGGGTGTATTTAGCACTGGGGGTGGATCAATCCGGCACCGACACAGTGGGACTGATCAAAGTTAATATACTGACACCAGAACCAATTGAAATCACCCGAGGCAGAAATAGAAACACACAAGGTTATTGTGTTGAAGGACAGCCTCAGAAGAGTGGCAGCGCTGCGCCCCCTGCTGTCGGAAAGGAGTCATAGCAGAGGAGTCGTAGCAGAGTGAGCTGATGCATCGGGTGGAAACGTGCACGGCGAAAGAGGGAGAGACATTGTTGTCGTGTCGGTCGGGAGTTGGGAGCAGTGTGCGTTCATATACCAGTGAGTGTAATGTTTATGGTTGTTAAATCACGTTGTGCTGTTCATTATGGTTTATTCCTGTGTTGATACTCCTGCTAACCAATCAGCTCGCTAAAGCTAATAATTGCTAATAATAAGCAGTCATGTGTATGTTTATATTATTAGTGTAGCCTATATTATCGGTTGATGTAAATCAAGATTATGATTCACTATTATTTCATTGTTTATTTACCATTACTGGTAGCCCAGTGTACAGCTAAAATGATGGGCTGTTCTGATGTTGTTGTTTTTTCCTTATTCTGTTACAGAACCACACATACACACACAGATACACACCATCAATCATACTCCCACCCATTGTTGATCGACAATAAAGAAATCAAGGAACATCATCTGGACTCATTGCATTTTAACTGATGCCCCCCAGCGGCCACAAGTGCATCCATCCAGTACCCATACAGTCCTTAGAATTATCGCCAGAACAAATTGGTCCTTCGAGCCGGATCCAGTGTGGTTACTGTGGGATAAAGCCAAGATGTTCCAGGATCAGCGTAGCACTCCCCGCCCATCAGATGTTCGGCCTCGTCGCAGAACACGACCCCCAGCGTGGATGGACGACTATGAGGTCTCCCGGCCAGGAGAGAGACAGCAGCCCCATCCTAGCGTGGGAAGATCTGCAGAGAGACACGTCAGGATGACGCCTCTCACACTGCCATCACTAGAAGATGAGTATGGTTCAGAGGATGGAGCAGCAGCCCCATATTCATATCCTCATCAGACTGATTACATGGAATCAGATTACCTGTCCCCAAGCACCTGTGCGCCTGGGATCACCTGGGGGACCAGCAGCAGTGAAGACAAGGTTGGGCTGGACGCTTCAGGGCCCAACCAAGCACATCAAGCAGCAGTCCACTCAGACACAATGCCTGCATCTCTCATTCCACTCTCCCACTACCGAGCTTATGCAGAATGTAGAGAAATTGTGGCAGTTAGATGTCATCCCTTACAGGAGCGAGAAGCTTGTAACACGCTCCAGGCAGGATCAGGAGGCAGTCCACCTGTTGGAGACAAAGACTACGCACGTAGACGTAGGAGGGATCAAACGCTACGCCACACCTCTTCTCAGAGTGAAGAATATGCCCCAGCTTTGTGCACCAAAGGAGGCTGTGTTAGCCAATCTCCGCAGCACAGAGAGGCGCCTGCTACGAGACCCTCAAAGAGCAGCAGCATATGGTGCAGAGATTGCAAAGTTGGAGAAGGCAGGCTATGCAGTGAAGGTGCCAGATGAGGAGTTGAACACATCAGCAGAGTCCTGGTTCATCCCTCATCACATGGTGAGTCATAATGGAAAGAACAGGATTGTTTTCAATTGTTCATTTACATACAAGGGAGACAATCTCAATCAGTTGCTACTGCCTGGCCCCACCTTGAGTGCGAGTCTGATGGGTGTGTTGCTGCGCTTCAGAGAGCACTCTATCGCTGTCAGCAGCGATATTAAAGGCATGTTTCATCAGGTGAGGCTGCTTCCAGAGGATAGACCCCTGCTTCGCTTCCTGTGGCGAGAGCTCAAGACAGAGGAACCACCCAGTGTCTACACCTGGCAAGTTCTTCCATTCGGCACAACATGTAGCCCCTGCTGTGCTACTTTCGCTCTTCAGAAGCATGTGTTCGATCATAGCCAGCCAGATGAGGATGTTCGGGTGTCCATCGAAAGGTCATTCTATGTAGATAACTGCCTGCAGAGCCTCTCTTCTGTCGATGAAGCCCGTCACCTAGTCAACAAACTGACCTCCCTTCTGGCAACAGGAGGTTTTGAGCTACGCCAGTGGGCCAGTAACACCCCTGATGTCATCAGTCACCTACCAAGAGAAGCCAGGTCAGAAAGCAGTGAGCTATGGATCAATGAGACAGGCGCTGACCCACAAGAGCTCGCATTGGGACTCCGCTGGCTCTGCAACTCAGACACCTTGAGGTATAAATACCAAATGCAGGACAAGCCAATACCTACGATGAGGAACATCTACCGAGTCCTGGCACGCCTATATGACCCCTTAGGTTTCATTGTTCCCTTCACGACACGAGCCAAGGTCTTGGTACAGCAGTTGTGGATCAAACAAAGAGAGTGGGATGATCCATCACTTCCAGAGGATGTGCTTCAGTCTTGGAGGAGTTGGGAAGAGGAGCTGCACCATCTTTCTCAGATTTCACTTCCTCGTTGCTATGTAAGCCCTGAGATGGACAGTTCCAAACCTCACATTGACCTACACATCTTTGCTGATGCATCAGAGAGAGCTTATGGATCAGTAGCGTACTTACGTGCGGAGAGTAAAGATGGTCAGGTTGAAGTATCTTTCCTGGCTGCCAGATCCAGAGTTGCTCCAAAGAAACAGCAGACAATGCCAAGGCTAGAGCTTTGCGCTGCCCTGACAGCTGCTCAATTGGCCTCTCTACTGCAAAGTGAGCTGACTGTGACCATAAGAGATGTCATCCTCTGGACTGATTCCACCACTGTCCTCACATGGATCACGTCAGACTCCTGTCGATACAAAGTCTTCGTTGGAGCTCGAGTGGCAGAAGTTCAGGAGCTGACAGATGTGCGGGCCTGGAGGTATGTAGATTCTGCCAATAACCCAGCTGATGACATTACACGCGGTAAGAAACTGCTGGAGCTGTCTTGCAACAGTAGGTGGCGTCATGGCCCTGCCTTCCTGCAACACTCACCTGACCTTTGGCCCACTCAGCCAGTGATGGATAAGACAGAGGACTCTATGGAACTGAGAAAACCAGTCATATGTTGTTTTTCCACAACTACACAGAATGTTCTGCTGCCAAATGCTGACCAGTTCTCTTCCTTTAAAGCTCTCACAGAGGCTGTTGCACGGTCCTGTCATGGGGCGGCAGGAACCAAAGCATGTCTTTCTGCAGGAGAGATTCAGGAGGCAGAGAGGGAAATCCTGAGACGAGCCCAGCAGGACAGCTTTGCAGAGGAATTCCACCTCCTGAGTTCTGGTAAGCCAGTACATTCTACCAGTCGACTGCTCTCTCTAGCCCCAGAATATGATGAGACGGTGGAACTGATTCGTGTGGGAGGAAGGCTGAGGCGGAGTGACCAACTGGAGCCAGAAGCTGTTCACCCGGTGATCCTGGACCCTCGTCATCGAGTGACCCAGCTCATTATCCAAGACACTGACAAGGACCTTCACCATCCAGGAGCCGAGCGACTGTTTGCAGAGCTACGTCGCAAATACTGGATACTACATGGACGTGAAGCGGTCAGACGACATCAGCGATACTGCTCTGACTGTCAGCGGTGGAGAGCAACTCCGACAGTGCCCAAAATGGCAGATCTCCCTCTGGCCAGACTGAGACTGATGAAACCCCCCTTCTTTTCGACAGGCATGGACTGTTTCGGGCCCTTTACTGTGACCATAGGTCGTCGCCATGAGAAGAGATGGGGCATAGTGTTTAAGTGTCTGACCACTCGTGCAGTGCACTTGGATGTGCTTTCTAGCCTGGATACAGATTCCTTCCTGATGGCCCTCCGCCGCTTTATTGCACGAAGAGGAAAACCAGCTGAGCTCCTGTCTGATCAGGGTACTAATTTTAAAGGAGGAGAGAGAGAACTTCAGGAAGCGTTCCAGGCTTTGCACCCCACACTTCAGGCTCATCTGGCTAAACACCAGATAAAGTTTCAGTTCAATCCCCCCAGTGCCCCTCACTTTGGAGGTGTATGGGAAAGGGAAGTGAGATCGGTTAAAGCTGCACTGTACACCACCATTCAGACTCAGCCCGTTCCAGAAGAGGTATTGAGAACAGTACTGATTGAAGTGGAAGGGATTCTAAACTCCAAGCCCTTAGGCTATGTGTCAACAGATATCGCAGATGCTGATCCAGTGACCCCTAACTTGCTTCTCATGGGGCGGCTGGATCCCTCGCTTCCACAGGCTGTATACGGAGAGACTGAGATGCTGAGTCGGCGCCGCTGGAGACATACTCAGGTTTTGGCCGACCAGTTTTGGAAGTGCTTCATTCGAAACTACCTTCCCACTCTGCAAACACGCTCTAAATGGCATAAAGATTCGGCCCAGCCACCGCTTCAATCGGGAACCATAGTTATGATAGTGGACCCCCAGCTGCCAAGAGCCCTCTGGCCACTTGGCCAGATTACTCAAGTCATCCCAGGACAAGATGGTAGAGTCAGAACCGCAGTAGTCAAGGTCAAAGACAAGACATACACCAGACCAGTCGCTCGTCTTGTTGCCCTGCCTGCCATCCCAGACACTGATACTGTCTGTCCTTCTTAAGATGACAAATTTGATGGACAAATTTGGGGGCGGCTGTGTTGAAGGACAGCCTCAGAAGAGTGTCAGCGCTGCGCCCCCTGCTGTCGGAAAGGAGTCATAGCAGAGGAGTCGTAGCAGAGTGAGCTGATGCATCGGGTGGAAACGTGCACGGCGAAAGAGGGAGAGACATTGTTGTCGTGTCGGTCGGGAGTTGGGAGCAGTGTGCGTTCATATACCAGTGAGTGTAATGTTTATGGTTGTTAAATCACGTTGTGCTGTTCATTATGGTTTATTCCTGTGTTGATACTCCTGCTAACCAATCAGCTCGCTAAAGCTAATAATTGCTAATAATAAGCAGTCATGTGTATGTTTATATTATTAGTGTAGCCTATATTATCGGTTGATGTAAATCAAGATTATGATTCACTATTATTTCATTGTTTATTTACCATTACTGGTAGCCCAGTGTACAGCTAAAATGATGGGCTGTTCTGATGTTGTTGTTTTTTCCTTATTCTGTTACAGAACCACACATACACACACAGATACACACCATCAATCATACTCCCACCCATTGTTGATCGACAATAAAGAAATCAAGGAACATCATCTGGACTCATTGCATTTTAACTGATGCCCCCCAGCGGCCACAAGTGCATCCATCCAGTACCCATACAGTCCTTAGAATTATCGCCAGAACAGTTATTGAAATTGACTTGGCCAAATTAACAGGTAAGGATATTGGCTACTGGTTATCCTGGGAAAAAAAAACACGTGGTTGGATTGGCTAACAACCACGGCCAGGCATTAACAATCCATTCACTGACATATTTGATAACTGGTTCGGGAAATTATGAAACTTGGTGATCTCCGTTATCCCCTCCCTGATTGCCGTCACAGGTATGTTGATTTTGCGTGGGTATTGTTGTGTCCCCGGTATTCGTTTTCTCTGTGTCCGCCTCATCACTGCCACCATGGAGGGGAAACATGTCCCTCTTCCTCCCTACCAGATGCCACTTCTGGGGGAGGGGGAATGAGAGGAGGAGGATGAGATGGTGACGGTGTTTACAGAGTGACAGGGGATGTTTTGTTGATCTCAGAAAAGTCTGAGATCAAAAGGGGGATTGTTGTGATATTTACTCCAAAATCGTATATTGCTATAATGTTTGGGATATTGACATTTGCCTTAGACATATGATAAGCTCGTGACAATCAGATTAATAATGAAGCATGTAATCAACTTTTCTATAATTGGTGTAATTACTGTGTTTTGCTCTTACAACCCAGAGAATGACATACACATGACAGGGGAAGTAGCAGATACACACAGGGACTGAGTGTACTGGTTGTTTGATAAACAATTGGGATATCTGGTCTTCCTACCTAACTGTGATAGTCAGCTGACGCAGGGAAAAGCTGACGAATGCGGGGGGTTGTGTGTCTCTGTCCTTTTCTCTGTCTGTTTCTTTGCTTGATAGGAGCTATCAGCAGTTGACCGGGACAAGGCGTGAAAGTGGAATTAAACACTGCAGGATGGCGTGTTGGACTCCAGCCAATGAGAATGCACATTACATCAATTACATCATATCTTGCATTTGTGTAATCAGTAACTATAAAACCGGACAGGGACAGGAGACAGTATCAGACTTTGTGAACTGATGCTGCTGCGGCATGTTGGTCAGGGAAACTTAGTCTGGTCCGGAGCTCTGTACACGATCTCTTTTCCTAGGTGATTCTTTTATAAATAAATTTTGGAAAATTTTGTAATTGAACGTCTCCTGCGTACTTCATCAAACAAACACGCGAGTTCAAGTTTTAGAACTCTTCAGCCCCTACCGGAACTAATGATCACAACGGTTACCAATGTTTTCTTTTTTTGTGTACCGCTATTCTCGCTCGTCAACACATCTACAGGCTTCTTCTTTTTTGCTTGTGCACCACCTGTTTAATGCGAGGTAGAGATTACGCCACCGGGTACTTACAGTACACTGCATTTTGATATACTTATCAACTGAGACGCACTCACACTTAAAATACTTGGTTTAAGTATGGAAGTATTCAAATTGAGCCACAGCAACGGTTCTGTCTGTGGGTCCAGGTTCTCCTCACCTGTGTGGTCTGGTTGAGCGCTGCACTCTCCTGTCACGGGGCCACGCTGCCAGGCAGGGAGAAGAGAATCCCCCCGTCCCTGACCACCAGCTCAGACACGTAGGTCACTTTGATGAGGACGGTGGCGCCTGGCGGCAGGTTGCCCACGCTGATGGTGAACACGTCCTGCAAGCCAGCACGAAAGAAAAAAATAATGAATGAAAAATGCATTAAAAGGGCCGTTAATATTTAGAGCTTGAATCAGCATGGTGATGTGTTCAGGTGACTTACAGGAGCATCCTGGTCCATGAGGTACGCTCCATGACCTTGCTCTATAGCTCGCCTGTACTCCTTACGAGCCGTCTCCTTCTCCTTCACCTGAGAACCACACAGACACACACATAGAAACACAGACACAGGGTTAAACTGGTTTTCATGATTCCCCTTCATGCTGCTTACATCCTTTGTGATGCAACAGTGGGTGAATTTAATGCATGTTATACCATGGTCTGGGTGAATCCTCGATTCTGATTGGCTGCGGGGTGTCCATTAAAAAGTGATAATGGACACCCATAAAGATGTTCCGGTCAAATTGCCTGATTACGTTCTAAATATTACTGCACTGGCTCAAACCCTATGGCTCAAACGCTTGTTGGTAACCACGGCAACGGACACTCGGACCATAACAACTTTTTTTCAGCGCATCATGGCACTGGAGTCTGTAAACACACAAGCGGTAAGAAGTGCACTGGCCGTCTGAAATAATACTTTGTGTCACGTAACATTTGAGCCGTCACATCACCTCCCTTCACTGATCAACTACCAGGCTGTGGCAGAGTCATAGACTGTACGCTGCGGTCACAGCGGGTCCCTCTTTTTTTTTCTTTTATCGCCGACGAGTGTTATTAAATAGTCCGCTCGGCTCAGCCGCTTAAAGACGTATGATTTTAACGGTAAAAACAACATTTTAACGGAAAAAACAACATTAAATTATAAGTAATTGATTTAATATGTATTTATCTCGTAAGTGACCATGGTATAAGCGGGATAATGCCCTTCGAGGTGTCCGATTATCAGAAATTAATGGACTTCGCGTCGGACGGTTCACGCCTCCGCGTCGTCCATTAATTTCTGATAATGGACACCTCGTCGGGCATTATCCCTTACGTATATATAGGCCTACAGAATATGAGTGTGATGACACTGTTTGACTTGACTTGTTTTCAGTTTAGTTTATTTGGGTCTTTGGTTTGACACAGCACCTCATTGTGTAATAGAAATTACAACTCCACATAAATACAGCAGCTACACAAGGCCCAGGAGAAGATGACAAAACAAAAATAAGCAAATCAAAAAAATCAAATCGTGATTGCAAGAAAAACAAATAAGCAGATATTTAAGTGAGCATATTAAAGCAGATATCAGCTTCACGGCCGTTTCGGCTAATGCTGCGTTCAAGGCAGGCTTTTGAAACCGTAAGTTACAGCTTCAAGTCACAACTACGACTTGGTAGCGTTCCAGGTAACCCGTAGCTCGTGTTTTTACCATCCTGTTGTCTGTGAAAGTTCCCTATAACGGCCACTCGTAACTTCCGACCCGTGAACTCGTACCAGATCGAACTGGTATGACTTCACAGGAAGGAAAAACACAAAGTACGAGTTTCTTTGAACGCACCATGAGTTAGCAGCCCCCGCCCTTGTCAGGCATCAATTGGTCCTCGTGCTACGTCACCACATTCACGCGCATCCCTTGGCTGCACACACAGCCCTTCATGCCGTTCTCTCTCCTCATTGGATAACACTTGTATCCCACAAGGAAAATTTTCTCCTCGGGTTACAGCAGAGCAGAGTGACGGAGAGACTCGTGTTTAGGCTGAAATACTTCATGTAAGTGATTGCTGACGGAAAATAGGACTATTTAGGACTTATATTAACAAAAACATTCCACTGATATCTGCTTTAACCATGCAGTTCCTGAGTTCTGCTTTAATAGGTACCCTGCAACACTGAATGGAATAGAAAAAAATATTAACCATGCAGTTCCTGAGTTCTGCTTTAATAGGTACCCTGCAACACTGAATAGAATAGAAAAAATATTTGAGCATACGTTTACTGAAGAAATTGCGCATGAAAAATCAATCAATTAAACAGAAAGTAAATGTAACCCTCTCTTTCCTTCTCTCCTTAATCATTGCATTTTAGGCGACCTTTTGCGATGTATTCTTGGCACATGCTCATATCACGATGATGATGAAAATACGATTAATCCGTCAGTCATAGTATAATACAATGACGGATTGAAAAAGTACTAATATTCTATAGATGCACACAGTACAAACTTTAAACGACACAGCCTCACTCAGTAAATCTGCTCCACATGCAGCTGAACACACAGACTGACATCACATCATTATTTGTCAGTTGTCAGTCAAACCAGTCATGCTGTCGTGTTTGTTTATGTCGGCGACGTGCGGAGACGTTAGCAGCTTCTCTGATGACAGCATGGAAATAAACTAGACTTTTCAGACAAAAAGAAAACAAGTTGCCATGGTTACAGAGAGTACCATGATTTTGTCTGTTTGTTTACATTTTTGGAGAAGTGTACTGAATTATCTATTTTAAGTTCCTGTTTGTTTTGCATCTCTGAGGAACTGTGACTTCTTTTTTCTCTGATTCATCATATTTATGACTCTGATAATTGAGGAAGATCAGTTTAGCCATTGAGATAATACAGATGCAAACTGCACTGAACTTTTTCACGTTCCTTTTTTATTAGCAAATGAATAATGATGAAGACATTAGACAATACAGAAATAGCTCAACTGGAGATTTAAAAAAGGTGAGTTACCTCTCCCATTGATGAAAGCCTCAAATCCACACACGGCTGCAGAGTCATCCAGAGGGAAGACATACTTTGCCTCGATGGGCACAGAGCTCGTGTTGGTGTATTTCTGGAAAATGATGACCTGCAGGTCGAAAGAGAAGACAAACTCTGGTTAGGTTTTATATCTATCCCTCAGTTCACAGGGCTGTTATCAAAATGAATCTAGAAAAAAAAAAAAAAAGCCAACCTGTGAGAGCAGATCCATCAGTTTACACTTCACATGGACGGCCTGCAGGTGGAGCTGCTGGCCTGAGCTGTCCAACAGTCCTGCCGTCACGTCACGTCCTCCAGAGGGTTTTTAACCTTTTCATCCCCCTCATCCAAATCCAGGCTGGCTGCTGGGACACGACAACACGGGACATGAGAAAATATATCAGACTGCAGTTACATGAACACAATGGCAGTAAATTTAAATACATGTAAAATAGGGGTGTAACTTCAAATTCCTACAAAGAGACTGGGTTAAGGAGAAATCTAAAGAAACATTCCCAGATATCCCAAAAGAAACTCCTCTTGAAACCCATTTATGTAACAAATTACGCAGTTCAACAAAAGGAATAATATCTTCTATATATCGTATCATTAATGGAAAGTTACCTGTTTATGATAAAACATCTACAAGAGGAAAATGGGAAGCAGACTTAGGCTGCGCTTATGAGGAGGAGAATTGGCATCAGCTATTGGAACAAGCACAAACTGTGTTAATCTCCACAAAACACAGACAAATTTAATTTAATATATTTCATAGGACTTACTACACCCCCTACAGGTTACATAAAATTGACAGCAACATTTCCTCCAGATGTCAGAGATGTAAAGTGACCGATGGTGACCTTCTACACATGCTATGGAGTTGCCCAATATTAGAAGAATATTGGAAACGTGCCATTGAATTAACCTCAAGGGTAACAGGAATTCAAATTGAACAGGACCCAAAAGTTTGGATTCTGGGGGACACAAGCTCAGTTAATGTGAACTTTTATAAGAAATACTTTATTTTACTTGTGGGTACTGCCCTGAAAAAATGTATCCTGGTTAACTGGAAATCTGAAAATTCTCCATCAACTAGACACTGGATTAATGAGCTTGTATCTTACTGCACGCCTGAAAAGATATTATATAATGTGAGAGGGAAGCATGCAGCCTTTGAAAACATCTGGGGCCCCTTCATAGACATTCTGCCTTCACTGGACTTTGCTGATAACGATGGTGCGACTCTTCCTGGATCAGCTTCAAATTAGCCCTCTGTGATCCTTCCTGTATACATTTGCTCATTGGTGTATTTATTGTGAATAGTGCACTGATCCATATATATAATGAATGTGTACAGAAGGGTTTATGTATAAATTATGGACGGTGTAAGTATGTAAATGAAAGGAAATTGAGAACCATACAAGGGAAGAGGGTGGGGGGTGGGATGGGAAAGGTTTATGTGATATTTTTAATTTTGTTTAGATTTTATATACATATATTTTTTTATTATTATAATTTTTTCTTTTCTTATTATCTCTTCTGATGTTTAGAAATCATCCTTGTGGTGTATTTGTAAGATTATATACAGTACGTTCTCTCTGTATATACGATCTATTCATTGTAACAAAATGTAGATGCTTGCTATGCACCATAAACATCCTGTAAGAGATTCTGTTGATAAAAAACAAATCTTTAAAAATAAATAAATAAATAAATAAATAGGGGTGTAACGGTACACAAAAGTCACGGTTCGGTACGTACCTCGGTTCAGGGGTCACGGTTCGGTACGGTTTTGGTACAACAGAGACTCTTGAATGTAAAACTAAAATCTGTCTTGTGTTATAAAAGTAAAAAAAAAAAAAATAGAATATAAAATTAAACAGGTGCATTAGGAGTGTTATCATGCCATTCATTAATTCTAGAGGGAAAAACACTTGCACTTGACAACTGACAACTATTACAAACAAAACAAAACAAGAAACTAACATCAATGTTGGTTTACACAGTTAACTTAGACTAGATACCAGTTGCTTTGGTGATGTTTCTGGTCCTGTCTGTGTTCATGTCAAGAGGCTTAAAAGCAGCGGGATAAGTTGTTACACCAGTGGCGAACCGTGGACCCAGACCCTGGGCCTTCAATAGGACCATCTAGCAATAAAAAATTTAACATAGCAATAGAAATAATAGCCAGAGCCTTGTCACATGGATGGTCGGCATATTACATGTTTCTTTGCCCTAACTGGCTTCACAACACACAAGGTGATTCTGGAAAAAGCTGGCTATCATGAATCACTTATTTTTAAAAAGAAAAAATGAAACAAGCAAATCACACATTCACTTGTTTGTTTAGCTGGAATGAAAGTAAAATGTCAATCATGAGCTGTTCAACAACTTAAGATGTATTTTTGATAATGTTTTTTGTGTTTGTTTGAGCTTAGACACAGTTGAATTTCACTGTAGATTTAATATTTCTGCCAAAAGTGGCTATAAAACAAACACCTCCTGAGGTGACATGGGAAAAAGGCACAAGCTCTTTGTAAATGCTCAGCCATTTTTCACTGGCCTTAATGGCTATCAAACTACCGGTATAAAATTGTAGGTTTACACCAGGGGTCCCCAAACTTTTTGCAAAGAGGGACAGATTTGGTGAGGTAAAAATGTGTGGGGGCCGAGTCGGCCGACCTTTCAGCCTGACATCCTTTGAACCACCTCCGTATGGTATTTTAGGCTACCGCGGCTAAAAACTTTTTTTTTCTTTCACACAATGCAAACGGAGGAAACGGGCAGACCGCGAGTAACGATCGAAAAGGGAATAATATCGATCGGTGGATTAATAAACTGTTGGTGCTGGATGCTGCTGCTGCTGCTGCTGCCTGTTTTAGACACCAGAGTGAAGGTAAGAAATGGTTTGATCAGCTGTGTGTCCGCTCGGACGTGTGGTGGACGGCGTTTTTTTTTTTTTTTTTTTTTTTTTACGGTGTTTTCCGTCCGTGATTTTATGGCTGGTCTCCTGTGTGTGTGGATGAGAGGAGGCTGTTTGGTCGGACAGTGTGTTAATGAGGGAGACTCTGGTCAACAGACGGTGTTGTAGCTGCTGCTGTGTGTGTGTGTAGCGTGAGGGATCCTCCTCGGTGTGTGAGACCGGAGGATTCAGCCTCTCTCCCCGCGGTGACGGCTGTTTATCACGGTGTGAATACGTTAACGTTAGCACTGTAAACTCGTTATGGAACAAGACAGTAGGCTAGTGGTCTCCCCTGTGTGTGAACATGAACTACCGTACGTTTAGTTAGCTGGCTGTTTCGGGAGCGTGCCTATTTTCCCTCAGCCCTATGTTCCCTCAGCCCTATGTTCCCTCTGGACTCTCTCTACCTATCTGGACTCCGTCTATCTGGCCTGTCTAGCCTCTACCTGGTCTTTTTACTAAACTTAACCAACTCCTTTCTTCATTGCCTAAACCCAACCAATGGTGGGACCAAAGGGCTGTGGGAATAGGGCCTAATTTTCAGTGACAACAAAAGTTAGAAATGAGGGAACATAAAGCTGAGGGAACATAGGGCCTAATTTTCAGTGACGACAAAAGTTAGAAATGAGGGAACATAGGGCTGAGGGAACATAGGGCTGTGGGAACATAGGGATGACCCCGCTGTTTCACAGTGTTTCAGCTAGACTGAAGAGCAAGTGGGACATAAAACCACAGAAGTCAGTTGGCTGAATGTATTTATACGGAGAGCGGAGCAGGGGGCGGGTTTATGTACGGCCGCTTTACGTAAAGCGGTCATCGACTTAGTCCCGCCCATTCTAAACCTGCACACAGAACAGTCTCTGAGGCCCAGCTCCTCAAGGAAATGATGAATGGGAAAAATACTTTTTTACATGTTTTGAGGGACACATTTAAGGCCTAATTAATATAAGAAGAAAATTACTGAATTTGGTTTACCCGGTCTTTAATGTAACGTGCAGTGCGACTGTTTGTACACTGATTGTCTCTTTTTTGTGACACTTCTTGATGTAAAAACATTTTTGCTAAGACATTAACTTTGCCTGACACCCGCTATTGTATTTGTGAAACGTTTATTTTATTTGTGAAAATGCTAAAGGAGAGATTTCACCGTTTTTGTTTGATACTTACAGACCTCATTAAACCAGATCCAGATCCAAAAACCACTGTACCCAGTAGGGCTGCCCCCGACCAAAGATTTTGTTGGTCGACCAGTAGTCGTCACTTATGGCGATTAGTCGACTAATCGACCCCCCACCTTGACGGGAAAAAAAAAAAATTAAAATTAAAAAAAAAAAAAAAAAAAATTTTGCTCGCGGTCAGGTTGAGAATTAATTAATTAATGCTCGTGACTCCGGCCGTGTTGGGTCCGAGATTCAACAACAAGCCGGTCGGGTTTCACCGTTATTACCGGCAGAATGCCCGTTTATCACCAATAAACACAGTAGATGAGGAGGGTAAAAAGTTACTGAGCTCAGGCTGTGACGGGGGTGCGGGGGTGGGGGTCCGCGGCGTGGAGCGGTGCGGGCATAGACATGTGTCTATGGGTGCGGGTCTCTGACTGCAGCGGGGACCATCATGGATCCGCTCCGTGACGAGACTGACCGCCGGTGAGCGCTGTGGGACGGGACCGGGGCTCAGACAGCACCGATAACGGTGACAGCGGTGATACGAGAGAGACTGCCGTGCCGTGTAAAAAAAAAAAAAAAAGTGTCACGTCACGACTTCCTGTATCTGGCCCTTCAAAATAAAAGCCCAATAGCCTTTCCTATACAGTTCAGTCATTGATGTTGGCTTAATTTTGACAAGACAGGGCTCCAAATGTTTTTTTCTTTTTTTCCTGCGACCAATCGACCAATGAAATTTTGGTCGGCTAATGATCTTTTGGTCGACCAGTGCTTGGTCGACTATTTGGGGGCAGACCTAGTACCCAGACTTCTCAAATCTGGACTAGATTAATCTACAGGCCCTGAAGATTCATTCAGACACAGTTTCTGATCTGTGAAACCTTTATTCTATTTGTGAAAATGCAATAAAGGCAGATTTAATCGTTTTTTCAGCATATATACCACATTAGACCTGGTCCAGGTCAAAAATCACTGTACCCAGACTTCTCAAATCTGGCCTAGATTATCCTAAAGAGGCTAAACATTCACTATAACACAGTTTATGATCTGTAAAACCTTTATTCTATTTGTGAAAATGCAATAAAGGCAGATTTCACCGTTTTCTCAGCATATAGACCACATTAGACCTGGCCCAGGTCAAAAACCACTGTACCCAGACTTCTCAAATCTGGCCTAGATTAATCTATAGGCCCTGAAGATTCATTCAGACACAGTTTCTGATCTGTGAAACCTTTATTCTATTTGTGAAAATGCAATAAAGGCAGATTTAATCGTTTTTTCAGCATATAGACCACATTAGACCTGGTCCAGGTCAAAAATCACTGTACCCAGACTTCTCAAATCTGGCCTAGATTATCCTAAAGAGGCTAAACATTCACTATAACACAGTTTCTGATCTGTAAAACCTTTATTCTATTTGTGAAAATGCAATAAAGGCACATTTCACTGTTTTCTCAGCATATAGGCCACATTAGATCAGGTCCTGATCAAAAACTACTATGCCTAGACGGTTTTTGAGCAGGACCTGGTCTATATGCTGAGAAAACGGTGAAATCTACCGTTATTGCATTTTCACAAATAGAATAAACGTTTCACAGATCAGAAACTGTGTCTGAATGAATCTTCAGGGCCTGTAGATTAATCTAGTCCAGATTTGAGAAGTCTGGGTACAGTGGTTTTTGATCTGGATCTGGTTTAATGAGGTCTGTAAGTATCAAACAAAAACGGTGAAATCTCCCCTTTAGCATTTTCACAAATAAAATAAACGTTTCACAAACACAATAGCGAGTGTCAGGCAAAGTTAATGTCTTAGCTAAAATGTTTTTACATCAAGAAGTGTCACAAAAAACAGACAATCGGTGTACAAACAGTCACACTGCACGTTACCTTAATTTCCTCTTAACTTTCCCTTTTAAGGCGAGACACTACAGGTGAATAGGGTAAAAAAAAAGGGTTAACTAACAGCTATTGCCATGAAACTTTCTGTTTATTACTTACATTGAGACAATTATTTTTTGCATTACAAGTTTTCTTAAATATTATGCTTAAATATGGAAATGAGACATTATCTAATTAAATATGCGTGAATTTGTGTACATTTCCAGACCCGAAATCTGAAGATTGGATAAAGCCACTTTCAAAATTCTTGTTTTATTTTGTTGACATATTAAAGTCAAAAGTTTTTACAGAGGGGATTTTGGATATCTCTTTTTATCACTCTGTAAATGAGAAAATACTGTCACCAGCCCTAAAAAAAATCAAATTTCACCCTGTTTTTAGGTATAAATTGTTGTATAAATCAGGCTGTGAATGATATATCAACAATCCCCTCTGTAAAAACCTTCAGAATATAGGCAGGAATACAACTGGAAGGTTTGGTGTCTGTAAGTAACAAGGGTGTCTGGCCACTGTGAATTCCAGGTGTGGGCCAGTAGGTCAGAGAAAAAAAACAAAAACAAAAAAAACAAATAAGAAAAACACTTTAGGCCTAGTTGGGCTCATCTGTAATATGACAACCAATGTTTTCAGTTTCTCTATGTCTGGCTAATCTTGATTAGGCAGACATAGAGATGACGCACTTTGTAAAGGGATCTTATCGCTTGGTGAGTTTCTGTGCTGTGTCTTTTGTTGTCTAGCAAGTGAGAGTTGCTGTTTTATTTTATGTGAGGATTTAAATCGAGTTCCTTTCCCCATTTTTAAAAGTCCCTCCGTGCTGTTCAGAGCGCGTCACGTGATGCTTCTAAACAAATCACGCTGTCGGAAAACGACACCAGCCAATGAGACCCTCCCTCGTACTTTTACGATTTGTTGCTGGTACAAAGGAAATGACCATTTTTGGAACCGACAAATTAGTGCAGGAGAGAGAGAGCTTCACAGCGATACCTGATATGACAGGAGTCTGAACGCGTTCTATCGCGGCTCAGTACGCCGCGATAGAACACTCAGTTCTGGTGAATTTAGGAGAAATCTACAGGCGACACCAGTCAAAGTGAAGTAAAATAAACACCCATAATGTGTATTTTAGACCATTTCTTTGTATTAGTCTGAAAGAAGACATGTTATGGAAGCAAAATAGCCCAAAATCTCAAAATTGATAAGTGCATGAAAAAACGATGTTTTTGCCTGCCGTGTCTCGCCTTAAGTACCAAATTGGAAGCTGGCGAATCAGAGGCTAACTTCAGCGTCGTTTCAATCAGGAGGAGTGTAACATAGATGGATGAATGATTGATGATGATACTTGTTCACTAACAGGTCAGGCTTGATCGTGATGATGATGATGATGATGATGAATTAAAGTGGAGATCGACTGACACGGATGGCGAGCTACCCAGAACCTTGAAGGAAAGATGGCAGCTAAGACACACACAGGCCGTAAGCCTGGCTGATAACCAGGTGGTGTGGTAGAACTTTTCTTTCCCCAATTAGCCTGTTTCCCCCTCACTCAAGTAACCAGTAACCCTTATTTCCTGGGACTGTGCAATATTACTATACTTGAATCCTGTTTACTAAAGGTATTGTACATGGATGCAAACAGCGCGCCGAAAAGCGAAACTCGCATCGGTGCGACGGCGACGCCGTTTTCCCCCCGTGCATGTGGAGCTGTGCGCCGCGGACATGCACAGTTCCCTACGTTGCTGTGTCAGGCAGGTGTCTCCCACGGAGCTCTGCCCCGTTTCAGAGGTGAAGGAAGCCCTAAGTGGAAAGACGTCACCTCCGCGATGTAGAATGTGTTCAATTACAGTGAAACTAACACATTATATAGGCCTAGCTATATGTCCATTACACACTGAATGACACATCCCATGTCTTTATTTATTCAGTTTATTTTAATAGTAATAATTATGACTAACATTCAGTGAAGACCTAAAAATCAGTATCTCCAAAATGGAAATATTGCAAAGGATTTTTTTTTTTTTAAAAGCATTTTTAATATAGAAATGTTGACCTTCTGAAAACTATGTCTATCTATATGCACTCAATACTTGGTTGGGGTTGAACTACTGGAAATTGCCTTTCCGTGATATTGTAATGTACTTATTTGTTAATGGTGAGCACCCCGCCCCCGGGAAATTCCTCTCTTTTTTGGTCCTGACCCGTTTGCATCCCTGATTGTAGTGAGGGAGTGGCGTGGGGCGGAGGAACTCCCCGCAGTGGGAGGCAATCAAGGGCTGATGCAGTTCACCTGAGTAGGGGAGGAGACTCACCGGGGCAGCGGCTGGGAAGAAAACAGGCGGAGGAGAGAGGGAGAGGGACGAAGAGACGGGAGGACGTGAGAGCCGTCGGCCTGAGCTTTTTGAGAGCCAGTGGCACTGTGGCGGGTGGGTGCTGTTCGCAGCTTATAGTGCTGCCGGCAGTGAAGACAGCTGAGTAGGGGAGTTCGTCGTGTCGATCAGTCCTGTATCAAGAGGGGAGGCCAGAAACCTCCTTTAGGTAGCGAGGGACCGGGGAGTAGCCGTGCCTTACCTGTGCTCTCATGCAGCAGCCACATCAGTGACGCCGACCACGCTGAACGACTCCACGCCTGCCAGCTGAGCAGCCTGTTCTCCGGTGCACAGCCCAGTTCCATTGCCTAGACCCCACGGGGGGGTCTCGTCACCAGACCGGGGCAGGATAAGTCCTATATTTTAATGATTTTCATATAAACTTACTTGTAGTCTTGTCAGTTAATGTCCGAGTGTTATATGATTTCCCTCTTAAAGAAAGGTTTTTAATTAACTGACGTCAGTGTGCCAGCGGCCCCGTTAAGGGCAGCTCATTATTCTTGCAGCACTCTATCTCCCCCTAGTGTTAAGAGTGGGGTTCGACCCTTTATGTTGTAGTGGTCCCTAAGGAGCCAGTGTGATTTTGAGCTCCCATTGTGTGTAGTGTGATACCTGTTCTAGTTGCTGTGCAGTGATTTGTGTGCAGTGTCCCTTTTTGGTTGTGTTCTCTTGTGTGCAGTGTTGGTGTCGCCGGATGGTGGAGTTACCTGCCTGACCTGCTGGAGCTGCCCTCATTGGCCTGCTGGGTGCAAACGTCCCTAACTTAAAAATTAATTGGAAATAAAGATTGTCTATTTTTATACATATCTGTCTGTGGTGGGTGCTCTCTGACCTCTAATACCGGACCAGACCGGGTTAACAAAGGTGGTGGCAGCTTGACGTTACTCTAAACATCTTAAACAACAAAATTTATTACAGTATTTATTAATCACTGAGTATTTAAGTGAATATGGTACTGGGAAATGTATTGTGCAATGAGGTTATCTGAATGAGTGTGTTCCAACTGAGTCGATTAACCTCAAAGGCCTTTTTATTGTTTAATTATTTTGTTAATTATTATTAATTCACTTTAAAGTTTCTGTGTATATATTTTGTCAATACACCTAATCTCTTTTAGGGCTGTCAGAACGAACTTCGCTATTCGAATACAATTCGAATGTTAGTCAAAATGAGAACATTCGAAGGTGGAAACTGACGTTCGAACGTTTTTAACGAGGCAAATTAACGTAGTGTGTCGCGACGTTCAGAGTAGTACACATGTTGATAAAACAAAATGCAGTTGTTGTTGTGCACAAGGTAAAGCTGCAGCTTCAAATATACGAGCAGTTTTTTAAATTGCCCATTCATTCGGCTGCCACGGTGCGCGTATGTGTCCCCACACTACATGCACACTTTTTTTTTTTTAATCGATAGATCCGCGGACCACTTGTGTGCTGATCACGGATCAGCTGTGATCTGTTGCACCACTACTCTGTGCCCTAACCCCGCAGCCCCCGCGAGGAGGGGGGAGTGGGGGGACGCCGCCCCCGCCTGTGAAGCCGGGTTTCCACCGAATCAACTATCCTTTTTTTTTTTTCTTCTTTCTTTTTAAATATATACCGCAACATATGGTTCACGTCAAGATAACTTATGTATTTTTGCTATTCAAACTTCCACAGTCCATAGTTCTCTTTGTTTAACACTTCAAGAGACTTTTGGTTAAGTAACCATGGACAGCTCCAATGCAGGATTGTTCTGCGTTCTGCTGTGTCGTTGTCGCCACCGTCATCGTCAAAAATTAAGTCTATAAGCTCCCAGTGTCTCAGTTCACTGCTCTGCCGGTTTTGTGTCAGTGCAAATCACGTGAGATTTGAGACTGAGACACTGGGAGCTTCCGCTACAAACAAGCTTAAAATATAGACTTATTTAATTGTTTTCAGAACAATTTCTCATGTCGGGGCTTCAATACAAGAGGGACATTACAGACGAGCAGTATGGAGGTATTTGGATGCTTTTTTGGTGTGTCTTTTTGGACGAAGAAAAGTGAGCACCATTCACAACTATTATATGGACAAATACTGCTGTAACTCCGAGAAGGCACGGATGAGTCTGAACCCTCTCCCAACCCTTAGTCGACATGAGGGTGAGTAGAAAATGAGAAATTTGAATTTTGGGTGAACTATCCCTTAAGTGCTACGCAGCAGTTGTGGGTTATGAGGTGTCCTCCTACAGCTGCACGACGAAAGCTGGAAACTGTTCCATACTGTTCCAGGAGATTGCATCAGCAGAGTCCAGGTATGCACAAATGGAGATAGTCCAGTAATTTTAAGCCAAAAAAGGGGTCAACGTTGAACAAATTGCAACAGAAGCAAACTCAACTGATTTTGTATCCTCAACATGTCCTGAATGAGGGAAAAAAAGCCCTGAAGAATCCCATTAGGGGGAAGTTTCGGAAAAAGACCCAAATATATCCCATTTATACGCCTATTAATAATTTTTCTTTTTACACTTGACTTTATTTTCTCACGACCACGTAAGTGGTATGGAGTACCAACAATGTTAAAGCAGTACTAAAGAACTTTCAGTTTTGGTTGAGTTTGGCGGCGCCTGTGGACCAAAGCAGTAGTGTTTTGCCTGAAGGAAGACTCCATTTCCCATGAACACTAGTGTGAAGCCCTGTAAATATCCTGCATTAAAATTAACAGAAGACATCAAAACTAAGTTTCTGTTTCCAGTGGATCATTTCAAAGTGAAAACACAAACATAATCCATTGCTAAAGTGCTGTTTTGCCTGTTCCCTCCTTGTTGTGACTCGTGTAGTGTATTATTCACCTGAACTTTTAGCTTTAACATCATGTACTATGTTCTTCTTTTTATGAGTGTCCTGTTGTTCACATTTTTCCCGTGAAAGCATAGCATAAGGTTATCTTATGCAAGGTCGTAAACTCTATAGGTTGGATCCTGTCTCATGACCATAGACGACAGACATGAACTGCGTATGTTAAACATTTATAGGAATTGGTTAGATTAACAGATACATGGAAAGTTCATGTCATGTGATGTTGAACACGTACTGTAATGCCTGTCCTGATAAGATAAGATAAGATAAGATATAGGGTGGAGTTCTGGAGTTAGAAAGTGTATAAGATCATGGTTTTGAGCCTTAGGAAAGGAGATCTCACTTTGGCACCAGGGATGCTTCAGGATTCGGCATTTTTTGTACACTGTTCTTCTACTTGTTAATAAACTTCTTTTTGAACACAAGTGAAGACGTGTCGGCGGTGATCCCTTCTTTTCATCAACATATCAATATACCACAAATTGGCGTCACGAACTTGGGCGTGTTGTGGCCCTTTCAGCGTTTTTCTTCAGCTTCGACCAGCCGACTTCCGCACTGTCCGCGGCTTATTAAGAGGGTGAGTTTTTCACAATATTGTGCGCTGGTTTGCTCTTTGGAGCTGCTGTCTGCTGCTGGGTCACACCGTTAAAGATCTTTGTGTGGGTGATTGTTGTTCTGATGATTAGAAGAAGGTTATCGTTCTAAATTTATCTAAATTAGGGGGGTTTTTGGTTTTTGTTTGTGTTGCAGGCAACGCAAAAAGGGGGGAAGTAGAGAATCAAGAGGAAAAAAAAAAAAGAGAAACTTAGGACAATAGAGAACTAAGGATAAAGAAGAGAATAGGAATATAGGAAGAATATAGGAAACTTGAAGTAAAACAGGCCTACAGATAAGAGTAAGAGTAAATAAGAGAATGAAGAAATAGGAAAATAAGAAGAAATAAGAGTAAAAAGCTTGAATTAGTAACATGAGTTGAACTAAAAAGCAGCAAAAATTGGTGACGGCGTCTGTGATCTACTCAGTAAGACATGTGTATGATACAGTGCAAGAGTTAGATATAGTTTCCTTTAACTACTTAACATAAAGAGTTACGTAGAGGAGCCTGTACACCTAAATAGTAAGACATGTGTTTTTGGTCGCTATGTGAAAATTGGCTTTAAAAGGAATTGGATTAAAGGAAAATAAAATAAGAGTAAAGAAAGAAGAGAACTCCTGGGCCCAGGGGGGAATTTGGAAATTTTAAAAGTAACAAATTATAAAGAATAAGAACAAGGAAAGAAAATAGAAGTTAAGTGAAGGATTAAAAGAGGACAATAAAGAGTAAGCCTAAATGATAAAAAGAAGATAAAAGAAGAAAATGAAATTGAAATAGTTTTCTAGTTAAAAAGAAGTAAAACATTTAGAAAGAAAGAAGCTTCAGCCATTAGGTAGAGACATATGTGATCACTTACCGGTACATTTGAATGTTCTGTGTTTGTTGTCTGTTGATTTTTGTTGTATGTGTGTGGCTAATGTGATAGACTCTATGTTGAATAAGGCATAAGAGGTAATAGAACTTGAGAAACAGGAGATATAATAATAATAATAATAATAATAATAATAATAATAATAATAATAATAATAATAATAATAATAATAATAATAATAATAATAGAAATAGTAGTAATAATAATAATATATACTTTAATAGGAATTTATGAGATAAGATATTTTGTCTAAATGAACTTTAAAGGAAGTTTGATAGAATTTATGAGCTTTCTATGGGGATTTTTTGGTAGAGATCTGTTTAGAAGACTTTGGAAAATAAGTCTGTAAGAAACTTATGAACCCTGGAAGAAGAACTTTTTATGTGGTGGAGAATTTTTTGATAAAGCCTGATTAATTTTGGGAAAACACTTATTTAAAGTGAGAATGTTTTTATAAAATTATAACGCTCAAAAGTTATAATACAGAATTTTTGAAAGAAAGGAAAAACTTGCAGTAGGAATGTGTTTTGTGCATCTAGTGATTTTATAAAACACTGAACTATTTGTCTGTCTTCCTTTCATGGAGCGAGAGTTCAAGGAGGAGACCAGAGTTTAAGAGGTGTGTCTAGAGGAGGACAGAGGACAGCTGGCTTGGATCACAAGGATTGAGGCTTGCGGACGACAGCGCATGCATCTGTAGCCAGTGATTAAGGCCAGTGTGATTTTATCCACAAACTCTTAGAATAGAATACCTGCTTTTAAATGAAAGTGTGTACATTTGGTTGCACATTTAATTTGATTGGTAGTTTGGATTAACAGAGTGCATTCATTTGCTCACATACATAAAACCCAAAATTGTATGTTATTTAGAAGGAAGACTTGGCAACTGACTGATTAATCAAGGCTAACTGATGTTGAGCTTTTGTAATTTGATAGATCTGATAAGACTTTGAATTCCTTTGAAGTTATTTGTTTCATCTTTCTTTTGCTGACCTTGGCAATACAGAGGTTATAAATGAATTAATCAATAAAAATAAACTAAATAATATTTAATTAGTTAAGTTAAAGTTAAGCACAAGAATAAATGGGAGCCATGACAATGATAAAATAGATGTAAACAATCTAAAAGTAGTTACTGCTGTTGAACTAGTGTAGAAGAAAGATCCTAAATTATAGGCATCAAAGAGGTGTTAAAGAAAGGGTATAAGAATTGCTCTGAAATTGACTATCCATGGTTAGTAGAAGAAACCCTCAATAGAGATATAATTTAAACAATAAAGTTGCTGGTGTCCATATATAAGGTAATCGAAAAAATAAAATAATAAAAATAAATAAATAAAAAAATCAATAAAAGAGATTTAAAAAAAAAAAAATAAGAAAATATAAAGAGAAGAGACAAATAGAGCTTGACATTCTCCAGTTGCTTGAAAAGGAGGGTCAAAGATGGATAATGAGAATCCTTCATTTTCAAGAAGGCATGCCAAGAAAAATCCTGTTTCTAGGGAAGAAGAAGAGAGACGACAAACTTTAAGTAGGATTGATAAAAGTATAGATCAATGCCTTAAATATTTGGACCAATACACCACACCAAAAGGCCGGAGATTATTACAGGAACAATTACAGGACTCGCAAATGCAAAAGAAAAAGTTATTGAAAAAAGCCTCCCAAAAATCACCAAGGAAGGAAGATAAGTCTGATAAGATCTGTCCAGTGGTTATCAGAGGACAGAATCTGGTGTATAAATCTTGGGATGATACAGTTATGCCAGATCTATTTGAGAAATTACCCATTCTCCAAGATGGAGCACATCCTTGGATTTTAAAGTTGGAAGAGATTATGTTGGGAACGAAGCCTACCATGGGAGACTTTAAGAGACTTCTGGTAAATATTATTGGGGTTCCAGCCATGGAAGAGATTTTACAGAAAGCTGGATATAATCGATATGTGGGATCTACTGTGAATGATTCAGAGCTGTTTGCAGCAAATAGAGGTCGACTGTATAGAGCGTTAAGAGATACATTTCCAACAAATGTACACCCTGATAATATTCATGTTGAATCATTAGGACAAGAAGAAAATCCGAGATCCTATGTGTCGAGAGCCTATCAGGTATGGAGAAGTATTACAGGGAATGATCCAGAAGAGAGTCAGATGGAACAATCAGTCTTGCGAGCTAAGATTCAGAAGGGGTTGCCCCCGCCAGTGAGGAGCAAGTTAGCAGAAGTGGTTGGCTTAGGGAGCATGACAAAGAGTGTTTATACAGATCACATAGCACACCAAGTAGAGCTGTATAGAAAGAAAGAGCATGAACAGAAGGAGCAAGATCAGGAGATCCTCAGAAAGCTCAATCAAATTCAATTGGTGGATAATAAGAAGGAGGAGAAGCAAGTAGTTATGCAGAACCAGCCTGAGACAAATCAGTTCATGCCACAGCCACAGCTGCAGTCACAGCCAAATCAGTTTCAGGCACTACAGCCTTATGCAGCGGTTCCTCTTGCTTATAATTTACAGCCGACCTTTGGTCAGCAGCAGGCATGGAGAGGAAGAGGTCGAGGAAATTTAGGGAGAACAAGAGGAAATTTCAATCCAAATTTTCAACAAGTCCCTGAAGTGTGTTATAATTGTGGACTAGTTGGTCATTTGTCTCGTTCATGTAACAGAAAAAGAGGAAACTCCAGAGGAATCCCAAGAGGAGGCTTTAGAGGTCAGCCAATGACATTCTGGGGACCAGTGAATCCTTTTAGGGGTCTGGAGCTAGGATTTTAGGGAGACCTTTTACAAAAACAAATAGATCTCTGTTAGAAAAATCAGGAGCATACATCTATCTGTTCTTTTGGGAAGAGATGCTTTGTGTTCTGTGATGACACTAGCATTAAAACCAGTTAATTTGTTCTCCTTCTATGTCTCAACTGTCCATTGCATTGCCTGGCATATTATTAAAACATGATGTAAACATTTAGGAAGTGCAGGGTAAAATATCAACATCAGTATAAGGACATATTTTGACTTATACTTGTCTGAATGAGGTTAATGTTGCAGTGTTGAACAGCCACTCCTCAACACTCATGTGTTGTATTGTTTTGATTTTTGTTGATAGTAATGAAACCTCTTAGAATTCATAAGTTGTAGTTTAGCATTTATTGACCAAACTGACATGCATCAGATGCTAAAGTGAAGACAGTAAAATTGCACTGCTTTGGCAGTAACATGTAGTATGAGTATAATTTCTGAAGTCTAAACAGTGGTTGTTTTCATTCTCCATCTTTTCCTTCATACAGTTAAGAATTATTGTTATTGCCATAGTGTAATAAAATGAAACGTAGGCCTGCATAACAAATCTTTCTAGCATGTAGTGGTTTTAGTATGTTTAAACTCATTGTGTTGGTAAATGTTGATTAGTTGGTTTACTGTTGGGAAAAAAAATAATACATTAATTATTCACGAAACTGGCTTTCTCATAAAAAAAAAATGAAATAGGACAGAACATGACATGGTAAGAAAATTGTGTGTCTCCAGTGCAAGTGTGGGATTTACTACTCACTCAGGTCAGTGGCTCAATTTGAGCCAAAGTGTGAGGCTGCTGCCTCTTAAAGTTCCAGTGTAAAATGTATAATTAAATAATACAAGAAAAAATTAGAAATTTAGCAAGCTTACTACACTCATTGCAGTAACATATAGTATATCCAAAGAGCTTAATTTACACAATATGAAGTTGTATGGTTACCTTAGAAAGTTAGACAATTACAAACAGGAAGCTGTTCTTGAAATAAAGAAATAGTTGTGGTTAGACAGAGGTGACACTCAAGATTCTATTGGTCTTTGGAGAATCATGAAGGATTGATAATAGTGCTCACTGACCTTTTAGGTCTGACAATTCAAGAAGCACATGGGTTGGCCCATGTTGCAAGGGGGGAGGTTATAGTATGAATTTTATTTGCTTGTTTAAATAGATTGATTGGGTTATAACCAGGTAGATGCTCAGTCACTTGCCAAGTTAACCAAGTTTTGTCAAAATTTACAAGGTTTTTGCCAAGTTTTTGTCTAGAGAAGTCATATATGAGGACTTCTAGATGGAACATTCTTAGATAATGGATGAGAGTCTGTGGATAAAATTTTAAAAATTGATTTGTAATAATAGGGATTTAAGTGTGATGTGTTTATGCTTTTGATGTTTTAATTTGTATTTGTTGTTTGTTGCAAAAGATACTGCTGTGTGTTTTCTGTCCTCTTAGAATGATATTGGAGGATGACAACCATAAGAGTGATTCTTCAGGGACCCTGAGTTCCTGAAAAGATGTATCTGATTGTGGACAATGAAGAATGGACTGAACGTGAACTAATGAAGTCTACAATGGGAACCGGACGCTGCGAAGGAGCTGCAGTGTCTTGATAATGTGATTTTATGTTTTCATGTTTTCATGTATGTAAGTTTGCCATTGTCCATGATATGTTTTTGCTAGTAAGTGGATATATTGAAACCTCAGATGTTTTCTTTTCTTTTGACGTTTAGGAAGAGTAATGTTAGGCAGGGATAGGTCCAATGGAGGATCCGATGGGTTGACCAGCCTGAAATTGGATGTTGTTTGATTTTATTTGTCTGAGGTCTTCATATGTATCTACTTGTGTTATTTCATATACGCTTTAAGAATTCTTTATTTTTGATTGGTATGGAGTACTAAAAAGTGGTTGCCTAAGGCAGAGGGACCGTGAGAGAATTTCCTGTCTTGATTGTTTGATGGAAATTTTAAGAAAGATTGGCTGCCTGGCGGGTTTTCGCTCTCACACTCCACAAATTGTTTTATTGCTAATTATTGTTTTGTTGTTAGCAATATATATATATATACTTAAGTATCTGTTAGTTTCATTATGTTAATCATTAAAGTGTATGATATCTTTTATGTGTCGAGACTCTACGAGCCTCGAAGGGGGGAATATGTAGTGTATTATTCACCTGAACTTTTAGCTTTAACATCATGTACTATGTTCTTCTTTTTATGAGTGTCCTGTTGTTCACATTTTTCCCGTGAAAGCATAGCATAAGGTTATCTTATGCAAGGTCGTAAACTCTATAGGTTGGATCCTGTCTCATGACCATAGACGACAGACATGAACTGCGTATGTTAAACATTTATAGGAATTGGTTAGATTAACAGATACATGGAAAGTTCATGTCATGTGATGTTGAACACGTACTGTAATGCCTGTCCTGATAAGATAAGATAAGATAAGATATAGGGTGGAGTTCTGGAGTTAGAAAGTGTATAAGATCATGGTTTTGAGCCTTAGGAAAGGAGATCTCACTTTGGCACCAGGGATGCTTCAGGATTCGGCATTTTTTGTACACTGTTCTTCTACTTGTTAATAAACTTCTTTTTGAACACAAGTGAAGACGTGTCGGCGGTGATCCCTTCTTTTCATCAACATATCAATATACCACACTCGCAAAAGTGAAGGTGAAACTTAAGTGAGAGCAGGGTTCCTACCATGCTCCTCAAAGCTGCTTAGTGCCAGAGAAAGAGATACAGACCCCCTCAGGCCACGACAGAGGTGTCATTCAACTTGTTGTAAGTCGATGTATCATCACAAAAGTTATGAAAATATTTTATGAAGGTTGAAAAGTTCCTTAGTGTTGGTTTAATAGGGTAAAATATTTAACCTTTAGATATCTCCATGAAAATTACTGAGTTGATTACTTACATTACATTCTTTGTTAACATGAGAAAATTTGCATACATTTGTTTACATTAGAGTTTACTTTCACTTTCGTCAACTTACCAACTGTAGCTTTAATGAGCTAGGGCGCTTAGGCTACCATGTAAAACGAGTGCTTCCTGCAGCGACGGATTCTTGAAAAATTGCAGTCATCTTGAAATTTTCAAGCTGGTACCACCACAGCACCTTTATATATACATGTGGCGTCAAAACTGTGGGATTTATGCAAATTTATGCAAATCTGCTCATGTTAACAAAGGATTTCAAAAAACTTGTAATACATTTTTTGTTTGTCTTAATGTAAGTAATCAACTCGGTAATTTTCATGGAGATATCTAAAGGTTAAAAACGTTACCCTATTCACGTGAGAAAAATAATTAGTAGGCGTATGAATGGGCTATATTTGGGTCTTTTTCCAAACTTTCCCCCAATGGGATTGTTCGGGGCTTTTTTGTCCCTCATTCAGGACATGTTGAGGATACAAAATCAGTTGAGTTTGCTTCTGTTGCAATTTGTTCAACCTTTTCTCATAAAATGACTGGACTAAGAGTGTTTAGCAGGATTATGGGCTTGCGAGAGGTTCCAGAAATATCTGGTAGGACTGGACAGATTCAGACAATTTACAGATCACAAGCCGCTGGTGCCGCTGATTAACAGTAAAGATTTAGAAGCGGTTCCAGTGCGCTGTCAGAGACCTTTAATGCGCTTGATGCGGTTTAACACCAAAGCAGAGTACGCACCCAGAAAGACTCTGGTCATAGCTGATACACTGTCACGCAGCCCAATTCAGGACAACGACACAGAGTCTGTCATTGCCTGTCATGTTAATACTGTCATACTACATTGTTGGCCAGTATCACAGCAGAAGCTGGACTTGATGAGGGCGGCTACACAGAAAGATGAGCAGATACAGTGCGTAAGACGGCTGATCAAAGAAGGATGGCCGGAAAGAGACTGTAACATTCCACATTGTGTAAAAGACTTTTATGCAATGAAAGACTCATTGTCGGTGTGTGAAGGACTTATTACACTTATTAGACATAGAGTTGCGGAGGCCAAGCAACAGCAGGCATATTACTTTAACAAAAGACATGGGGTTAGAGATTTGCCACTGTTACATCAAGGTGATCAGGTCTTGCTGAAACTGGATGAGGACAAGACATGGAAAGGTCCAGCATCTGTCATGCAGGAGGGCGGTACACAGCGCTCGTACCAAGTGAACTCGCCACGGGGAGGAGTGGTGAGAAGGAACAGACGACACCTTCAACTTGTACCACCAAGAGCAGCATCACTCAGCTGAGACACTAAGAACGTGGACTCTGAGTTAGAAGGAACTGAAACACAACACCAGACACCAGAGTGGAAAGGAGAATAGAGTGTTTGTTCATGTTGAAAATTTTGTGATGGGGCGTGGCCTAATTTTGTGGCGGGGGCGTGGCCTAATTTCGTTACAGGGGCGTGGCCTCATTTGTGATGGGGGCGTGGCATAATTTTGTGACGGGGCGTGGCCTAATTTTGGCACGGGGGCGTGGCCTAATTTCGTGACGGGGCGTGGTCTAATTCTGTGACGGGGCGTGGCCTAATTTTGTGACGGGGGCGTGGCCCAATTTCGTCACGGGGGCGTGGCCTAATTTCATGACGGGGCGTGGCCTAATTCTGTAACGGGGCGTGGCCTAATTTTGTAACGGGGGCCTGGCCCAATTTCGTGACGGGGGCGTGGCCTAATTTCGTGGCGGGTGCGTGGCCTAATTCTGTGACCGGGGCGTGGCCTAATTTCGTAACGGGGCGTGGCCTAATTTCGTGGCGGGTGCGTGGCCTAATTCTGTGACCGGGGCGTGGCCTAATTTCGTAACAAGGTGTGGCCTAATTTCGTAACAGGGGCGTGGCCTAATTTTGTAAAAAGCAAAGCAAAAACAAATGAACTTGGTTATTTGTCTAGGAAGACGTTTCACCTCTCATCCAAGAGGCTTCATCAGTTCATGTAGCATCTGACCAAGCTGGGACTGGTCCAACTATCTGGTGTAGAGACCCAGGTATTTAACCTCTTGTGGGGGCGTTCACAAGACCGATGATGTCACTGGAAACCCTTTGTGCTCCATGTGCCAACGACAGTCGTTGGTGGGAAGTTGGTTTCGACTTCGTTAGTGCCCTACTGTGTTATAACGACAGTCGTTGGAGTCACAGGAGGCCATTTGTGAACAGTTGTTCTTTGAGATTAGATTGTTGAATCTACTGGGAAGGGATGAAAGGGCAGCATTGTAAACTGGAGATAGGTGGTGTCTCAGACCTCCTCCTCTGTTTAGGGATGGTTTCTCTACTTTTACATAGATGGCTTCTTTTACTCTTCTTTTACTCTTTCAAACCATCTGTCGCCAATGTCCAGGATGTGGACATTGCTGTCCTCAAAGGACACTCTAGCAGTTGACTGAATGTGATCACTTTATGAATAGTTTTATTGTGATCTATGACCCTCAAAACATGGGTCTAGACACCTTATTTGTTCAGATATCTGCAATATTGGCTGAGATATAGTGAAATTAGGTTTTCTCGATAATGGCGACACTAATTTGCATAAAAATGATACATGGGACATTCTGACAACTTTTTAACATAGCTCATCATTTTCTACACATTTTTTCCAATCTAGAAACACTGGTTAGAAGTATATTTCCGGGGGGTGCATGATACCCCCCTCTTCCTACTAGACTACAAGAGTCAAGACACAGCGCAGCAACATGTGCAGGCTGCTGCAGCAACATGTGCAGGCTGCTGCAGCAGTGCACGTCAAAGGGACACCGCCGAAAATAAAATAAATAGGCTACACGTAGTTTTGAAATTGTTTTTGCGCATGTTTTCATCCATAAAATGACCAAACATGAACACTATAAGCGGATTTCTTGATAACGAATTATTTAAACATATTTAAAATAAATGATTCCGTCCCAAGCCTTTTGATCCACAAGCGGTTTCCACTGTATTTTGATTGGTTAAAACAGCCTTTCACACATGCATGGCGTCACTTGGTAGCGGATTTCACGGTTGCGTGTGTACGGAGTGTTTTTATTACACCACTCGTGTGGACGTGGAGCAAAACTCCGGTTTCAAAAATACCCGGGCTCGTGTGGACAAGGCCTGAGTGTGTTACTGGGTTTTCCATCCACATCCTGTTTGTGTGTATGTTTGGGATGTGACTGGAGATTTTGTTCGTTTGATCGTTATATATGTTCATTGATGTCCCTCAATGTTGCAGTGGAGCCGAACCCCCCCCTCCCCCCCTTAATTTTTATTATTGCTCACCATTCCATAACAGCCTCTACTGCGGAGGCAGAGCACTGCAGAGGACTCCTCATACACATATGCATATATGTAAGGATTTCAGACTGTTTGTACACCTTTACATTTTCATCAACTATTTGATGCTTTGATCAAACAAAAACAGTAGCTCTATTTATTTCATGATTACAGTCAAACACTCTCCAGGAGGTAATAACAGTCAATTTTATTCATTTTTCTTGAAGCTTGAATTGTATTTATACTTACTGTACATTTACAGAACCACACTAATTGGTTGTTACTGGCTGAACAAAAGCGCAAATAATTTACTTTAAATACAGAAGTAGCCTTTGATTGAGACTTTTTGGTGGAAAATAAATGTACAATGATGTTGAACCTGGCATCCCCATAGGAATATATGCTTTGAATAATAATTTGTCTGGTAGCATGGTAAAGTTCAAATATCAAAATGACAAATTACTAGAGAAAACCACATTTACAGTAAGCTTTCAGTTTTTCCGCAGCCTTGGGGGCCAGACTCACCACAACCTGTATGCTCCTGCTGCTAGAGGCCTTCCACAACTGAATATGGCAGAGCTGGACATGGAGGTCTTTCAACATGCAGAGAGCAGCCCAGAGTTAGTCCACCTGCTCTCTGTAGGCTGCTTTGCAGAGGAAGTGGAGAGGTTAATGAAAGCACTTTAAAAGCCAAGTTTAGTTTGTTTGATAGTGTTGATGTGTTATTGTGTTTCTCATGTCTTTTCAGTGTTTTGTTGCTGCATGTTTATGCAGTGTTTACATTGGAGTGGAGCATCATGGGATTGAGAGAACAGACATCGGTAATCTGGGCAGTGGAATCTACTTCACCGATGCGTTTAGGTTAGTGCTGTTTTAGCAGACAACACAATGCTACACCGACATAAGAACCTAACAAAAACTTGTTCTTAATTTATCCACTTGATCAAAGTAAGAGCAAAACATGACCGACGGCTCTCGGCTGCTGTTGGTGTGCGACGTGGCGTTGGGAAGCTGCAAGGACGTCCACAAAAGAGACTCTACCTCACTCTGAGTTTGAGGTAGAGTTTGTGTGTGTGTGTGTGTGTGTGTGTGTGTGTGTGTGTGTGTGTGTGTGTGTGTGTGTGTGTGTGTGTGTGTGTGTGATAAATAGATTAATGGGTAGACCTCTAAATGAGCTGTCCCAAATCTGATTTCATCCCTAATATGGGACACAGATTAGCTGTGACAAGCTTTTTTAATTTGCTGAGTTCCAGTTCATTAAAGCTAATATTTGTGAAAATTGTCTTGTTTGTAAATTTCCTCTGGCAGCAAAGGGTCATGGTCAGATTGTGGTCGCACCGTGAATGTCACATTTGACTTAACCTCCTTCAGCCTGAACACATCTATACTGTCTGTTACTGTGTGGACTTGTGTGTGTGACGTGTGGTTCTGCCTGTGCTCCAGGATGATGAGTATGTGATGTACAGTCCTGACCAAGTCAAACTGAAGGACGTGGTTGGGTTCAGCATGGAGGGAGACAAGCTGAGGGATTTCAGTCCGACCATCAACACCTCCGCCGAGCCGTGTCCAACTCCCTCTGATCTGGGTGAGTGGCCAACTGCTCCTGAGGCTTTTCTGAAACATGAAGATGTCACAGTTTTTATGATTGAGATGAAATCTTTAACTTCAGTTCCTTTCCTTTTTTACCAAATAACTGAATATACAGTTCTCCATTGTACTCGGCTTAACTGTAAATACTGCAATACTAAATCCACTGAGCAGAACTAGTAACTGTGTGTTGAGGATTTATTTGTTGGAAAGACATTATTTCAGAAGAATGAATGAATGATAAATAAGTTAATGAGTTAAAATACAAGTTAACATTAATATTGATAAAACAGTTAATATGTTGAATATGTGGTTAAAAAGGAGACTGCATTTCATTGATTTGTAGTTACATTAAAATGGACTTCATTTCCCATGATGCTCTAGGAGCAAGAAGGTAACGTAACGTGATTACGTCTGTGTTGTTGTTGCGTAGTCAGCCATGTTGAACCCTGAAAACTCGCACACGCTGTATGTTTTTCTCTTTTCCTCTTTTACTATTTTCAACTAAAGCATTTTGAATGGAAGAAAACGCCTCGCTTCGTCATTTTTTAGTCAGAAGTTAAATCTACAACATTTTTGGTGCCGAAACCCGGGAAGCAGGAGATTATGGCCGACGAAGCTGGAGACACCGAGGAGCAACAGTTACTGGACGATGTGGAGCAACTTGTTGAAAGGTCGAAAAGGAAGCGTCGGACAATACGGAGCTCCACAACAAGACTGTTGAACCAGATTGACGGTGAAGTATCAAAGAGAGACCCGGACATCGGCCGTGTGCGAGAGATGTTGGCCGTGTTGTCAGCAAAGGAGGACAGTCTGCGCGAGCTGGACCGCATAGCGGAGGAACACACTGCGCTGGACGACGTGGAGACGGAGATCGAACTCGCAGAGGATTACAGAGACCGCATTATCGGGATGAAGGCGCGAGCTCACCGAGTGATCCAAGCACATGAGACTGTGAGTAGAGACGATCCCCGGCCTGCTCGGCTAAGTGATGTTAGCGCAAACACCGCTGGCTCTCAGCGCAGCAACCCGACCGTGAGACTGCCGAAGCTAATGATCGAGAAATTCAACGGAGACGTAAGTTTATGGCAGGAGTTTTGGAGTCAGTATGAGACTGCTATTCATAGCAACGATGCCCTTTGCAACAGAGAAAAGTTTACCTACCTGAAAACTTACCTTGCTGGAACGGCTGCAAAGGCAGTAGCAGGACTCACTCTGACAGACAATAACTATGATGCTGCAGTTGATATACTCCGAAGCAGATTTGGAGGGAAAGATCTTATTGTAAATGCCCACATGTCAAAGCTTCTGAATCTCACTCCTGTAAAGAAATCATCTGATGTCAGTGCATTGAGGCAGTTATATGATGACTGTGAAATTCAAATCAGAAGCCTAGAGTCACTGGGAGTGGTATCAGACACCTACGGAGGCATGTTATGCCCAATACTGCTCCAGATGTTACCAGAGGACATGGCTCTTGAATACAGCCGTCAGAGAGGAGATCAGGAGGAGTGGAAAGTGCCTGACGTGCTCAAGTTTCTGCAAAAGGAGGTTCAGAGCCGGGAGAGAGCTTCGCAAATGATGAGATCTTACAACCAGAGAGAGAACCAGTCTGCTCACAAAACATGCAGCAAATCATATTCAACCAGTGACATGAAACTAAAGAAACCAAGCATGACGTCTGCAGCTACACTACACACTGCCAACCAGAAGACACAAAACTGCCTGTTCTGTGATAGTGCTGAACACAAATCTGAAAGCTGTCCAGACCACAACGTGTCAGCACGTAAGGAAAAGTTGAAGAAGCTTGGCAGGTGCTTTGTGTGTTTGGGACCTAAACACATTGCAAGGTTCTGCAGGTTAAAGGGCATGTCATGTGCCACATGTGGAGGCAAGCATCATGTGGCCATTTGTGAAAAAACCGACGCATCCCCACCTGCTGTATCTGCCAACATGGACACTGTTATTTCCTCTGTAATTCCCCAAGCAGAAAAAAGCAAACCTGATATTGAGAACACTGTGCTGCTACAAACCGCCAAGGCATGGGTTGTAGGGCCCACAAGCAGGAAGATGGTTCGCTGCTTACTAGATGGAGGCAGCCAGGGGAGTTTTGTGCATGAGAATGTAGTGAGGGCGCTGCAGCTACCTGTTACTAGACAGGGGACACTTACCCTTCACACATTTGGCTCCTCTGCCCCAACAACGGTGAGGCGCAACATAGTGAAGCGTTGCAGCGGTTCGAGGAAACCTCCATCTTCAAGGATGGGCGTTACCAAGTGGAGTTGCCATGGCGACAGAACCATCCTCCACTTCAGGACAATTACCGCATTGCAAAAAAGAGACTTGAGAGTTTGAAAAGGAAACTACGAAAGGACGTCACACTCTACAGCAGATACAATGATGTCGTGGAGGACTACTTAAAACAAGGAATGGCTGAGGATGTGCCAAGGGAGCATACATTCCCACCAAGCAGTCAGACATATTACTTACCTCATCACGCTGTACTGAGGGAGGATAAGGTGACAACAAAATTGCGGGTTGTCTTTGATGCTTCATCCCACGAAGACCAAAGTCCCTCACTAAATGACTGTCTCTTAACAGGTCCCAATTTGAATCCAGATCTGATGAGTGTTTTGATTAAGTTTAGACTGCATGAAATTGCATACATGGCAGACATTAAGAAAGCATTTCTGCAGATTTCACTCTCAGAAAGAGACCGGGACGCTGTAAGATTTCTGTGGTTCACAGGCCCACCAACGGAGGAGAAGGACGAGAAGCTGCGCATTCTCAGGATGACAAGAGTGGTGTTCGGAGCTTCATCAAGCCCATTCTTACTCGCAGCCACCATCAGGAAGCATTTGAGACAATATGAGCTTGAACACCCACAAGTGATAGACACCATCAGCTCCTCACTTTATGTGGATGACTTTATTTCAAGTGCGAGCGAGGTGACAGAGGCACATGCAGTGACGACCACAGCCAAGAACATTATGTCTGCTGCAGGCATGGAGCTATGTAAGTGGATGACGAACTCTCCTGAGCTGAAAGAAAAATGGCAGGAGAGCTCACTGGACTGCACTGCACAGCCAGAAACACACGGGTCAGTGCTGAAGGTTCTGGGCTTGGTCTGGAGACCTGTCACCGATGATTTTGTGTTTGACCTCAGGGGGCTGCTTGATATTCTGAAAGAAAGAGAAAACACAAAACGAAGTGTTCTGCAGTCTTCTGCTCGCATTTTTGACCCTCTAGGTTTCCTGACCCCTTTCACTATCAGGATAAAATGCTTGTTCCAGGAGATGTGGGAACGAGGGCTCAGGTGGGATGAGGAACTGCCGCCTGATTTGACAAAGAAATGGCAACAGTGGTGCTCAGAGCTTCCCCAACTGCACCAGCTGTCAATCCCACGTTGGTACAAAACACACATGCAGCAGCAGGACAGTCAAGATTTAAAGCTACATGTGTTTTGCGACTCAAGTGAAAAGGCTTACAGTGCAGTTGCTTATCTCCAGGGAGAAACAAAAGATGGAAAAGTGACCATAAGCCTGGTTGCATCCAAGTCCAGAGTGGCTCCACTCAAAAGAATGACACTGCCACGCCTGGAGCTGATGGGAGCTGTAATAGCAGCCAGGCTTGGGAGCACCCTCATGAAAGCACTGCAGCTGGACAAGACACAACTCAGACTATGGACAGACTCAATGATAGTGCTACACTGGATTCGCAGTTCTGCTCACAAGTGGAAACAGTTTGTAGCAAATCGAGTGACAGAAATCCAGACTCTAACTGACCCACAGGCATGGTCTCACTGTAAAGGAAAAATTAATCCGGCTGACCTTCCCACCAGAGGACTAACGGTGCAGGACTTGAAGCAGAGCACACTGTGGTGGAAAGGGCCTGGTGTTCTGATCTCACCTGATCAGTCAGAGCGCACTGAGGAAGATGTTCAAGAAGATGAGGTAAAGTCTGAACTCAGATCCAAACACCAGATTGTTGTACAGTTTGTTAAGCAAGACATAGACTTTTTAAAACCTGTTCTGTGTTTGGAGAAGTACAGTAAACTAAAAACAGTGCTCCGAGTGACAGCCTGGATAAAGAGGTTCATCACCAACACCCGCTCAAGCACAAAAATGAGTGGAGAACTGACAGCAGAAGAGCTGAATGAAGCAGGAAAACATTGGATAAAAGTGATTCAGAACCAGAGTTTCAGCTCAGAAATTGACCTGCTCAGAGCAGGAAAAGGCCCAAACTCTGACTCCAGAATCCGAGAGCTAAAACCATTTCTGGATGAAGATGAGCTGCTCAGTGTGGGAGGAAGGCTCCAACATTCTGATCTCTCTTACAGAGAAAAGCACCCATGGATTTTGCCCAGCGATCACAGATTTACAGAAATGTTGGTGCAATATCAACATGAGAAGATAATGCATGCAGGAGTATGAGACACTTTAGTGCAGACGAGAGAGAAGTATTGGATTTTGAGAGCACGACAAGTAGTCAAAAAAGTGGTGTCAAGATGTGTACTTTGTAAAAAATTCAAGGCGAAGGCGGCACAACAGACTACTGCACCGCTACCAAAGGACAGAATAACAGAGTCACCACCATTTGAGATCACAGGTGTGGACTTCGCAGGGCCACTCTATGTGAAGACGCACAACTCCATGACAAAATCCTACATAGCGCTGTTCACCTGCGCTGTGACCAGAGCAGTGCACTTGGAGCTGGTCTCAGACCTGTCCACTGAGAACTTCCTGCTAGCACTAAAAAGATTCATCTCAAGAAGAGGATTATGCAAGGTGATCTACTCAGATAACGCCAAGACATTCAAGAGAGCTGATCAGGATCTAAAGGAGCTCTGGAAAAGCATCAAAGATCCACAGCTACGAGAGTTCTTCTCAGAGAAGGGCATCACCTGGCGGTTCATCGCTGAAAGAGCAGCCTGGTGGGGGGGATTCTGGGAAAGGCTTGTAAGGTCAGTCAAAATTATTCTCAGAAAAGTGCTTGGCAGAGCTAAACTCAACTTTGAAGAAATGTGCACCCTTCTGGCTGAGGCAGAAGCCATCATAAACTCGAGGCCGCTCACTTATGTGCACAATGATGTGGATGAACCACAGCCGTTGACACCTGCCCACTTCCTGGTGGGTCAGAGACTGACTTGCTTACCCCCTAAGCCATTTCCAGCTGATACTAACCATCCAACAGCAAACAAGGAGGAGATGACACGGAGGTGGCGTTACAGACAAAGACTTATGACTAACTTCTGGAACAGATGGCGGAGAGAATATTTACTGGACTTGAAGTCAGCCCATCGCTGTGACACCCCGCAGCCTTCTCTGCTGAAGGTGGGAGACGTTGTTCTCATCGGAGAGGATAACACACCAAGGCAGAGCTGGAGGCTGGGAAGAATTCAAGAACTCTTTCCAGGGCGTGATGGCCTAGTCAGGTCATGTACAGTTAGAACCAGTTCAGGCACCCTTCTGAGGAGACCAATTCAGCTGTTATATCCTTTGGAAATTTAGATAAACCGTGGTTTATCGGGGGGGAGGATGTTGAGGATTTATTTGTTGGAAAGACATTATTTCAGAAGAATGAATGAATGATAAATAAGTTAATGAGTTAAAATACAAGTTAACATTAATATTGATAAAACAGTTAATATGTTGAATATGTGGTTAAAAAGGAGACTGCATTTCATTGATTTGTAGTTACATTAAAATGGACTTCATTTCCCATGATGCTCTAGGAGCAAGAAGGTAACGTAACGTGATTACGTCTGTGTTGTTGTTGCGTAGTCAGCCATGTTGAACCCTGAAAACTCGCACACGCTGTATGTTTTTCTCTTTTCCTCTTTTACTATTTTCAACTAAAGCATTTTGAATGGAAGAAAACGCCTCGCTTCGTCATTTTTTAGTCAGAAGTTAAATCTACAACACTGTGAGAGTGTTGAGGAAGCAATAGAGACAAAATTCTTCTTGTTTTGAGTCTTGCAGTGCTGATGTTTTGTTTTGGCAGTGAGAACCACTTCAGTAAACCAGACCCTGGTTTTATTTCCATATTCATTTCATTAAATACTTGGTTTTACATGTATTTAAATTTACTGCCATTGTGTTCATGTAACTGCAGTCTGATATTTTTTCTCATGTCCCGTGTGGTCGTGTCCCAGCAGCCAGCCTGGATTTGGATGAGGGGGATGAAAAGGTTAAAGGGGACCTATTATGCTACTTTTTGCACAAACTAAAATAGTTCCTGGGTGTCTGAAAGACATGTCTGTGACGTGCTTCGGTCAAAATACCCCAAAGATCAAACATCACAGCATTCTCAAAAACAGGGCTGTGCAAAACGGTCTGTTTCAGTGGCCCCTCCCTTTAAATGCAAATGAGCCACTCCCTCAGCATTGTGTTACCATGACGATGTCTACTACTAGTACCTATACTGATTTGGCCAAAATGTAGTATGCAAACAAAAGCTAAATCTGCAGTAGGCAAATTGCCAGATCTCCAGTCTGCATCTGACCAGTCTACATTGTGTAATGAAATGTGCCCATGACCTAGTCTCAACCTAACCAAAGATGGTATAGAGTAGTCTTTGCCATGTAGGCTACTGTAACCATGTAACATGTAATATAAAAATGCAAAAATAAATATATAAAATAAATTAAAAATATATGCAGACTGGTCAGTTCATTGTAAAACAGTTATTTATTGATGTAAATGTGGTGATTTGTGCACATAGACTACAGAGCTCCGCAGCACTGCTCCTCCTCTCCTCCTTCTCACAGCTTCACTTTTCATTCAAACTAATTCAACTGCCACAAGATTTCATCAATGAGACCAACATTCTGCTAAATAGACTAACCACACGGCGGTAAATGTCTAAAAAACCTGCGGGTATGTTTATTAGCGAGGGTTTTCTCTACCGCGATGAGCACGGACGCCCGCCCGGCCAAGGAGGCCTGCAGACGGGCTCTGCCTGTGTGAGGAGCCGCTGCAGCTCCGGAGCTCCGGAGCTCCGGCGGTCCAGCGTTACGTCGGTCCGGCCAACACAGTCTCACCCCTTTGCGTCAAACGGTTGACGCTTGGTCAAGGCCCCTTACGTCAATATACTGACGTGGAGGGGGTACCCTCGAGGTTGTTTCTCGACGAATAGGGCCACTCATAGACTTGAATGCAAATCCCTCATCCTCGGATTTTGACGCAGGGGGGCGGGACCGTTTCTCCCTCGACGTTGCTCCAGAACGCAAAGGGCCACTCATAGACTTGAATGCGAATCCCTCATCCTCGGATTTTGACGAAGGGGGGCGGGACCGTTCGCGTTGTTTCCAGACGCTCAAGGTACCCCTCAGCGTGGGACCTGAACGCACAGGGATTTCAATTGATTTTAATGCAATCCCCTCCGCGGCGATATGTGACGCTCAGAGCAAGTGCTCCAGCCATCCATTCACTCCTATTCCGATCCGGCCGCGGTGCTGAAAGACGCCGTGAGCTCCCCTCCCATTGGATAACTGATCCTCGTACCATTTGCAGCTGAATTCGTATATTTATACAGCAATTTGGCCGCAAAAATAACATTTCAACATATTTTTATGACATTTCTAACGAGAAATGTGTGTTTTACTTTCAAAATCTATGTTGAACGAATTCAAATTATATTTTGTTTGGCAAATTGAATCTGTTAAAATGTGTACAATATGTTCATTCAGCTTTCTGGCCATAAAAACAACATTTCGGGATATATCTGGCATTGTTTGAGGACATTTCTAGCGAGAAATGTATGTTTTACTCTCTAAATATATGTTGAATGAAAGCAGATTGTGTTTTATTTGTCCTGTAACGATATCACAGCTTGTGCTTGTGACTGTCGAGCCGCTTTGGGCGTCATGTTGCCATAACAACGGCCCGCAGACCTATTTCTCCAGCCGACAGGCGGACAGCTTCCGCGTTGTTGCCGAGGATGTGACGTCATTGCAACGGCGCCACCGGTCGCGACCATAGCCTGCGACACTGCCATCTACGGCGTCTGGACGGAACTACAACACCTTAACAGTGTGTTTTTAAGCCATGTTGATTTAATTCAACAACATGTGAATAAACAGTGAGGAATCAGAACAGTTAGACAGCTCTTTTTCAACAAAGTCCAAATAATTCAAGTAACTCAAGTCATATAGGCCTTTTTTTTTTTAAATTCCAGAAAACAACATTTCTCCCCCCTTCTCCCTCCTCCCGCCCAGGAACCTTAGTTTATAATATAGTGTAGAATGAACCCGTCCACTGTAGTAATGTTTATGCACAACTGCACCACTTTAGCCAGCTCCTTTATTTCTGGTTTTACATTGGACAAACTGATTAAGGCTCCATTTTCAGGAGACACAGCTATTCTTTAATAACTTCCACATTCGTTGGGTTACGTTCAGAGGTTTATCAGGGCAGGGCCTAGGGTCATCCAGTGTTAGCAATTACAGACCCATCTGACCTTCACAGGGGTCACAGGTCAACTTTTCATGTGAAATTTGACGATATTTGCTATTATTTCAGGCATAAAACACCAATACTTTGAGCCGAGAAGCTGAAATGTTAGCTTCTAGTCCAGACCTTTGAGCAGATTGAGCGTGCCAAATATCAGGGCTGTGTTCCACTCAGAAGTGTCCAAAATGGCCAAAAAGCAGTGTTCATTTCTAATCCTTCATTGTGTACAAGACTAAATTCAACAGATATTCTTTAATAACTTCCACATGCTTTGAGCTGGAAGCCTGAAAGTTTCGGGGTTTTATCAGGGGCCTAGGGCCATTCATCATCTGCAATTTCAGACCAATCCCACATTCAGAAGGGGTCAAAGGTCAAGGTTTAATGTGAAATTTGACGATTTTTGCTATTATTTCAGGCATAAAACACCAATACTTTGAGCTGGGAAGCTGAAATCTTTAGATTCTAGTCCAGACCTTGGAGCAGATTGACGGTGCCAAATATCAGAGCTGTGCTCCACTCAGAAGTGTCCAAAATGGCCATGGTAAGTGTCAAAGGTCGCAGGGGTCAAACATCAAAGTGAGTCCTAACAAAACACACACGCTTTAAGTAATCATCATGAAATTTAGATGAGTTGTATATCAGAGAGTCCTCTATCAAAATATTGCGTTCCCGTTGCGCTGGGGGCCCCTGGAGGCCCCTGGGGGCCACTTGGCTTTCCCATGCTCCCATAGAGTTGGGTGTCGGGGTGATGGATAAGGGCCTCACAATGAGTCCACAGGCCAAGTTTCAAGTGATTCGGTTGGTTTCTATGGAAACAGCGGCCTCCTGGAGACAGAGGAATGCGGCTGTTTGAAGCCCCGCCTCTCGAAAAGTAATGGCTCAATCAGGACCGAACGCACATCAACGCGTTCGTCTTGGGCCCCCGGAACCACTGATATCAAATTCAGAACTGTACGACTTTTAGAAATATATTTCATCCATTTCAGCTTTTCAGATTCAGAGCCTCTCAGACTTAATGCCTGAGAGACCTTCTGAGTCAGAAAAGCTGAAATGGATGAAATATATTTCTAAAAGTCGTACAGTTCTGAATTTTATCCATGTGAAGTGTAAACTGATGGATCTGCTCTCACAGGTTGGCTTTTCTTTTTTTTTTTTTCTAGATTCATTTTGATAACAGCCCTGTGAACTGAGGGATGGATATAAAACCTAACCAGAGTTTGTCTTCTCTTTTGACCTGCAGGTCATCATTTTCCAGAAATACACCAACACGAGCTCTGTGCCCATCGAGGCAAAGTATGTCTTCCCTCTGGATGACTCTGCAGCCGTGTGTGGATTTGAGGCTTTCATCAATGGGAAAGGTAACTCACCTTTTTTAAATCTCCAGTTGAGCTATTTCTGTATTGTCTAATGTCTTCATCATTATTCATTTGCTGATAAAAAAGGAACGTGAAAAAGTTCAGTGCAGTTTGCATCTGTATTAGGCTATCTCAATGGCTAAACTGATCTTCCTCAATTATCAGAGTCATAAATATGATGAATCAGAGAAAAAAGAAGTCACAGTTCCTCAGAGATGCAAAACAAACAGGAACTTAACATAGATAATTCAGTACACTTCTCCAAAAATGTAAACAAACAGACAAAATCATGGTACTCTCTGTAACCATGGCAACTTGTTTTCTTTTTGTCTGAAAAGTCTAGTTTATTTCCATGCCGTCATCAGAGAAGCTGCTAACGTCTCCGCACGTCGCCGACATAAACAAACATGACAGCATGACTGGTTTGACTGACAACTGACAAATAATGATGTGATGTCAGTCTGTGTGTTCAGCTGCATGTGGAGCAGATTTACTGAGTGAGGCTGTGTCGTTTAAAGTTTGTACTGTGTGCATCTATAGAATATTAGTACTTTTTCAATCCGTCATTGTATTATACTATGACTGACGGATTAATCATATTTTCATCATCATCGTGATATGAACATGTGCCAAGAATACATCGCAAAAGGTCGCTTAAAATGCAATGATTAAGGAGAGAGGGAAAGAGAGGGTTAAATTTACTTTCTGTTTAATTGATTGATTTTTCATGCGCAATTTCTTCAGTAAACGTATGCTCAAATATTTTTTCTATTCTATTCAGTGTTGCAGGGTACCTATTAAAGCAGAACTCAGGAACTGCATGGTTAATATGTGTGGCATTATGAAGATGGCCACATATAAACTATAGGCTACATGAACACGACATACACACACCTCCCAGTTTGTAATTGTTTTCCTCTCATGTCTGCCTGTGCTAGTGTGTGTGTGTGCGCGGGTGGAATGAACGGATATCGGTGGTTGACGTAGAGTGCGTAAGAATGTAGCGTTTGTAACCGTTAGTGTTGTTGTTGTTAATCATCTGATGTTCCGTCTGTGCTTGTGTTACAGGTGAGACAAAGGGGAGAGTGAATGGCATATTTAAGTGGGAGACGCGGGATGTTTGTGTGAGAATGAGTCGTGTGAGTGTGCAGACTTGCGTATGAATGAATATGAGCGTAACGGGGAAAGTAGCGGCTGTTTTACAGCTGATTAAAAGTTTGCGTAGCAACCGTTGCTATGTAGCTAACTTACGCAGCGAATATGAAAGTCCGACTGTCTGTGTGCCCCTGTATTAAATGTCACTGTCCGTTTCTGTGTCAGATTGTCTATAAAAAGGTCCGTGTCTGTGTGAGTGTCCGTGTCCGTGTCTGTGATCATCTGAGTCCGGGGGGGGGCTGTGTGTGTGTGTGTGCCGGGGCGAATGTGATATAATGTAACGTTAGAGTGCGTAAGAATGTAGCGTTTGTAACCGTTAGTGTTGTTGTTGTTAATCATCTGATGTTCCGTCTGTGCTTGTGTTACAGAATAAAATCATAAAAGAAATCACACAGTGCTCTTCAATCAGAGACGTGTAACATATTTTGGCGAGCCAGCCCAGGAGGTGGAGTCGGTGGATTTAAAGACCATCAACCCTCCTTCATTAATCTAAACGAGACGAACCTTCACCAATCTTCAGTGGAATGGAGGAAATTCAGCTTCTGTGTGACAGAGTGAGTGCAGCTCTATGGCAGCTGAGGGAGGAACCTCTCATGGACGTCTGCAGGTCTCTGAAATGTGATGGCCTGGACAACAGAGAGCCCGGCAGCGTGCCCCGAAGACTACTCATCAGGAAAGCAGAGGATGTGCTGGATGGGATTGAGATAGACCATGCTGATGAGGAAGTTCGAGAAATCCTGTTGAATGTGCTGATTAAAATAAAAGGACACGAGACTGTTATAAAAAGAGGATTTGAGGAAAAGTCCTTCCTGCCATGTCGCCCACAGTCAGCTGAACGGGCAGGAACAGAGGAGAGGTGCTCACCACTGCATTATAAACTCTTTAAGAGTCCAGAACCTTCACGAAGAAGTCCTGCATACACTCTACCTGAGGTCACACTGAGGAGAGAGTTTAAAATATGTGGACAAATAGGAGAAGGTGGACAGAGGGATAAGTTGTCGTACCTCAGCCTCGTCAGACAGATTGAGATTGGAGCAGAAAAGGGTCACACAGAGACTGAGATAACTGAAGCGGTGATCAGGGCGGTGACCCCGGGACTGCCACTGAGAGACATGTTGGAAATAAAACGTGGCCTGACACTCCCAGCACTCCTCACCATCCTGAGAGGTCACTACAGAGTTGACAGCTCCACAGAACTTTACCACCAACTCATTAACCTGTCCCAGGAGCCAAAGGAGACAGCCCTGAACTTTGTATTTCGTGCCATTGAATTAAAAGAGAAACTGTTATGGAAAGCTGAGAATGAGGAGGATGAGGAACATTACAGCCGAGCCACCATTCAGCGTAAATTCCTCAGATCCCTTGAAACTGGATTATTGAGTGACTCAATAAAATTTAACATCCTGCCCCACCTCAATAATGTTAGGATCACAGATGAAGAACTTATAGAGAAAGTAAATGAAGCTTCAAGAGTAGAAAATGAACGGCAAGAGAAACGAAAGAGGTTCACTGCTGTTAAAGGCCCCAGGGTGCAAGAGCTCACCTCTGACATGCACACTGACTCCGCCCCTACCAACGGCCCCTCTAAGTCCAAAGAGCCCAATACAACAGTGACTGTTAAAACAGTGAAAGGCAAAGAGAACAAGACTAAACAGACTATGAACACACAACAGATGATGGAACAGCTATGTACAGAGATGAAGCAGATGTTTCTCACTGTCCTGGAAACTCACCATCACTCTCCGGCGGCAAAACAAAGAATTAGAGGGTGTCAAAAGTGCCAAACTGAGGGAGTTGGTGAAACCTGCCCACACTGCTTCAAGTGTGGACAAGAGGGACACTTCTCCCGTGGATGTAGAGCTCAGAGACAGTTGCCGGGAAACAGGCCAGGACTACAGGGATGGGACCACCAGTAGTCCGGGACAAGAGGTTCCAAAGCCAGCAGAGACCGGTCAGCTTGACATCACCAGCGACAACGAAAGAAAATACAGCAGCAGTGAACACGGTCCAGTATCTGCCCTCCAAGCACCAATCACAGCTGATAGAACTTGTGGGAAAAAGATGTATTGTTAGCTGTTATATGGACAGTTATCCAGTTAAAGTGTTATGGGACACAGGTGCTCAGTCCTGCATCATCAATGAGCCCTGGCGTCAACAACACTTGCCCCACACCATCATAAGGCCCATTGCAGAGCTGTTGGAGGATGACACACTCACAATTCTGGCTGCTAATGACACGCCTATACCCTATGTTGGCTGGATTGAAGTCAGCTTCCGGCTAGGTGATGACAAAAATGAACTGCATGTCCCGATACTTGTATCCAGTGACCCAGTAGTTGCCAGTGACCCAATTATAGGCTATAATGTTATTGAGGCTGTGTTAGCTGCAGAAGAGACAAAGACAAAAGGAGAAAAAAAGCAGCTGGCACACAAAGTGAGCAAAGCTTTCTCCATTACTGTGAAAACAGCTCAGAATATGGTCAAGTTAATGCAAAGTGGTTCAGATCCAGAGACTGGTGTGGCCCGTACCGGTGGGAAAAGAGTGCTCTTGCCAGCAAACCAAGTTACTACCATCTACATCAGAGCACATGTGAATGCACGAGCACGGGGCCAGGACATGCTACTCACTGCAGACATGCTCAATCCTCCACCTGAAGGTGTGTCCCTCAGTGAAGTGCTGGTGCGAATCCCTGAAAGAAAAGTGACATATGTTCCAGTCCCAGTTATCAACACCACTGACCACATCATTCATATGGATCGACATAAAATTATTGGACATTTAGAGACAGTAAAGACAATATATTCAGCTGGTTGTCAGCACAAAGAGACACTCACCAAAGCACAGCCAGAGGGCGCCAGAGCAGAGAGACCAAAGAGATGGGATCCACCAGTTGACCTCAGCCATCTTCCTGAGGCCCAACAGGAGGTAGCCAAGGCCATGCTGAGAGAGGAATGTGAAGCCTTTGCATATGATGGCGATGATGTAGGCTGTATTCCATCGTTAAAGATGCACATTACACTTCATGACACCAGTCCAGTGCAAAAGACTTACATGTCAGTTCCAAGGCCTCTTCATAAAGAAGTGAAGGAATATCTTCAGGATCTGTTGAATAGAGGTTGGATAACACATTCACCACCAAACCCCCCATCCTCGGGTATCCTGACTTCGACCAGCCTTTTGTACTTCACTGTGACGCCTCTCAGGATGGATTAGGTGCGGTGCTGTATCAACGTCAACAAGGGAAAATGAGAGTGATAGCATATGGCTCCCGCAGCCTCAGCCAGACAGAGAAAAGGTACCACTCAGGAAAGCTTGAGTTTTTAGCGTTGAAGTGGGCTGTCTGTGAACGCTTCCGGGATTACCTGTATCACGCCCAGTCATTTGTTGTTTACACTGACAATAATCCATTGACATATGTGCGCACAACAGCAAAACTCAATGCTGCAGGTCATAGATGGGTGGCGGAGCTGGCTGACTATCACTTCACGATCCGTTATCGCCCGGGAAAGAACAACAGTGACGCTGATGGACTGTCTCGGATGCCACTCAGCATTGAGGACTATATGAACAGCTGTACAGGAGAGGTCAGTGGAGAGACTGTCAGTGCATTCATGGAGAATGTAAAAGTTGAAAGGAGAGACCCATGCCAGGGTGTGGGAGTGATCCAGACCTGTGCTTTGAGCCTCATAAGAGACTGTAGCAGCAGTACTTCTCAGCCCCTGTCCCCATCACAGATCCGCCAGGCTCAGGAAGAGGATGAAGTACTGTCACGAGTCATCTGGTACAAGAGCAGACAACACAGACCAAGTAGAGCTGAAACCAAAACAGAGCAACCAGCAGTCGCTACATTGTTAAAACAGTGGCTAAAAATCTACTTGGATGAAAATGGTGTCCTGCACCGCAGAACCTGTCAACGAGAACAGCTAGTGGTCCCTAAGTCCTATCATCCACTCATCTTTAAAGAACTGCACCAAGACATGGGCCATTTGGGGGTCGAAAGAACACTAGACCTCGTCCGAGAAAGGTTCTACTGGCCACAAATGCACCAGGATGTAGAGCATTTCGTCACCGAAGTCTGTGAGTGTGTTAAGAGGAAGAAACCACATAGGCAGACCCGTGCACCACTAACCCCAATCCAGACCACATATCCATTTGAGCTTGTGTCAATAGACTTTCTCCACCTGGACAAGTGCAAACATGGCTATGAGTACATATTAGTGGTTATGGATCATTTTACAAGATTCGCACAGGCCTATGCTACGAGGAACAAATCAGCAAAGACAGTAGCAGACAAACTCTTTAATGATTTTGCTCTGAAGTTTGGTTTCCCCAGTAAGCTACATCATGATATGGGAGGAGAGTTTGAGAACAGATTAATGGCAAGGCTGAAAGAACTCTCTGGCATCCAGGGCTCACACACGACACCATATCACCCTCAGGGTAATGGACAGGTGGAGAGATTCAACCGGACTCTGCTCTCTATGTTGCGCACTCTGGAAGAAGAGGAAAAAAAGGATTGGAAAGAGTCACTGGCTAAGGTTGTTCATGCATACAACTGCACAAAGAATGAAAGCACAGGATATACACCTTATTACCTCACCTTTGGACGCTCTCCACGCCTGCCAATTGACCTGCTCTTTAACATAGAAAGAGGCAAAACACACGGGAGTTATGAGGATTATGTGAGTCAATGGAAAGAGAGGATGCACGAGGCCTACCAGATTGCTGCCAGGAATGCAGAGAAAGGAGCAGCTCGGGGAAAAGCTCACTATGACAAAAAGATACTCGGCAGAGACCTCCAACCAGGTGATCGGGTCCTCATCCGTAACCTCACCCCAAGAGGAGGCACAGGAAAGATCCAGGCCTACTGGGAAGATCAAGTCTTCAGGGTGAAAGACAGGAAGGGTAATGACAGCCCAGTCTACCAGATCAGCCCAGAGAATGGGGTTGGGAGAGACAGAGTGGTTCATCGAAACCTGTTACTGCCTTGTGACCACTTACCCCTCGAGCAGCCATCAGCACAGACCCAGCAGCAGCAGCAGCAGCAGAGAAACATCCAGAGATCTGCGAGGAGGAAGAGGACACTACAGCAGAGTCAGCAGCAACGTTTAACACCAGACAGTGGCTCGGAGGATGATAATGGCAGTGGCATCTACCAGTGGCGTCCCAGGTCCAGCAGAAAGAGACAGCAGAGCGAGGTGTTGCTGAATCCTGAGGCAACACCTTTCCAGCCCAGTTCTCCACCTGCAGAAGAGGATGTGCCACAACAGAGTGAAGAGGATGTGCCACAACAGAGTGAAGAGGATGTGCCACAACAGAGCGAAGAGGATGTGCCACAACAGAGCGAAGGCGAGGTGGCGGTGGTTTCCAAGAGTGGTGAGTTGGGACAAGAACCACCTCAAACGGTAAGAGCTCACCCACACAGACTCAGACAGCCACCTGTGATGTTGAACTATGAAAGACTGGGGCAACCATCACTGGTCACAAGACAGTGGCCCTCATTTATGAAACTTGCGTACACCAAAAAAATGGGTGTACACCAAATTCACCGCAAGGATCGGCATTTATTAATCTGAGCGTGAGCGTACGGTACGCACACATCTCACGCCAGCTCTGACCAGGTGTACGCACATTTGGAACCAGCGTAGAACATGCAGGAAAGAGTGCTGCTGTGTCAAAATGATTATTAAACCATAGTCTAATAACGCAGCGATGTGGACCACATGTTGTTGTTGTTTATATTGATAAAAAGATTAAAAAGTAGCCAAAAAAAAACGATACCACCAAGTCCGTGTTGAAAATTTAACTCGACTTTTATTTTGAGCAACTGAGATGAATTAAAAACCACGATGTGACAGATGCTCGTTAATCAGCTGTGTAAACAGAAACAGTCAATGACAGACAGACCTGGGGCCTCATTTATCAAAGAGCGTGTAAAAGTCCTCTTAAATTTTCAGTACGATGGAAAGGCAAAATGTGCGTACGACCAAAAAATATACACTCTTTTCAGATCTATCAAACTCCGCGTACACACGGCTGCACGGTATTTCCCTTGAAAAGCGTGGATGAGAACACGCCTCATACCCAGCCCCCTAAATGGCCCCACACAACCATATATGGTCAATGCAAATCAGTACGTGCATATTAAGTAGCCATGTGCACTCTGGAAACGTGTGGAATGACGTCAGTGGAAGACGGTGAAGACAACAGACGGACGGAGAGCGGAGAAAGAAGCGGAGTTTCTCTGAAAGCACAGCAATATCAGTCAGAAACATCATCTTGCATTGAAAGGCTACAATACAAACAAAAAACTCCCAAATCTAAATGAAACAGAACAGAAAGAAGAAGAATCATATTTATTCTGCCCCTTATTTTAGATTATGTCATAATAATTTAAAGCAGGGTTTCCACTGCCAGTTAGTAGCTACTACTTTGCACCCCTTTCCACTAACCCCCAACTGCCGTTCACTGCTCGACTTTGATTTTCATTTGTGCATAGCTATAAAAAAAATAAATAAAAAAAAACATTGAAGTCCACCAGTCTGTGACTTTTCCTAAAATGATGTTGGGCAGCACCAATTTTTGTTAAATAGGCTACAATAAATATTATTCACACAAAAAATATCGATCATGTTTTCTCATTTGCTTTGATTTGCGCCGACATTATTGGGCTTGCTGCTTGCTTGTGTGTGTCCACAGTCTGGTAACACACGCACGTCGCAGAAATTATTTTCCAGACTGGACAGACTGGTTGTGGAAGAGGTGTAGCCTACATGCAAGGGAAAAATATCAATATGATATCAAAAGAAAACGAAATTCGTTTTATAAAGCCAGTATTTAGGAGCAAACTAGTGTAAATGCACAGGGGAAAAATCTGAGTCGCTGTGCTTTTCATGTAAAGTGCCGACGTCAACACGTGTGCGGTGGTGGTGGTGGTGGTGGGGGTGCTGGGGGGGGGGGGGGGGTCATCATCACCACTTGCTACTTCAAACAGTGTCCGCGCTCCTCTCTCCCTCGCATACTGCAGTTCTCTGACTCTGCAGTGGCGTCGCCAATTCCTCCTGTTCTTCAAAAAGCGTGGAAATGCCGGTACGCCATGGTCAGACTGGTCGTAAATTTCGGCACTTTCTCCCGACAGGTTTTGGTTTGATAGATCCCAAATTAGGCGGAGAAAAGTGCGTACGCACAAAACGGGGGAAAGAGCGTGTAAAAAAACGTGTATCCACAATGATAAATGAGGCCCCTGTTATTGTAGATCACACACACAAACTTCCAACATCTGCAGCACCAGAGCATGACCGGACGGCTCCTCTCTCTCTCTGCCGGACACCGGAGCCCCGGTTAGAGGGGGGGGGGCTCCACTACCTGTCCAGGTGCAGCTGATCTCCATGGCGGAGTGTTTTTCTTATTCTTTTTTTCCCCCGTCACCGGGACCTGTCAGCGGGACATCGGGCCGGTGTTTCACATCCCTCCATCAGCCGAACCATGCCAGCGGTGCTGATGGTCATAAAGTCGCGTTCGCAGCAGTAATATGTCTATGATTTCTCCTCAATCACTTGTGTTTAGTAAACTGCAGGAGCATTTCATGAGATCGCTGGGTTTCCTGACGTGGTCGGTGACACGTGCGTCTGCAGCCTCCATCCACCGGGATGACGCTTATCAATCACAAAATCTATCAATCTATCAATGTCCAGATATTTAATGTTGCCGCCCTCTCCCTGTTCAACGCGGTAATGCCAGTAAAGTCTCTCTTCTTGGCCGTCTTCCGTGTCTCCATGTCGTAAAAGGGGCAGGGTGACGCCTCTAAAGCAGGAATATATCGGGGCGTGACATTTAAATTACGCTCGTTTTCAGCCGCCGGATTTATCACCACCACGCCGGTTCTACGCCGAAATCAGCAGCATACACACTTTTAGTAAATCACAGGTGACACTTGGCGTACACTGATATTTACACCAGAATCTACACCAGATCCTGCGCAAGTTTGATAAATGAGGGCCACTGTGAGGTGATTCATGAGCAGAGACACTTATGACGGCCTTGGTGAACTATAATATTGTAATGTCAGGAGACATCAAAATTGTGGGGGAGAGTGTGGCATTATGAAGATGGCCACATATAAACTATAGGCTACATGAACACGACATACACACACCTCCCAGTTTGTAATTGTTTTCCTCTCATGTCTGCCTGTGCTAGTGTGTGTGTGCGCGCGGGTGGAATGAACGGATATCGGTGGTTGACGTAGAGTGCGTAAGAATGTAGCGTTTGTAACCGTTAGTGTTGTTGTTGTTAATCATCTGATGTTCCGTCTGTGCTTGTGTTACAGGTGAGACAAAGGGGAGAGTGAATGGCATATTTAAGTGGGAGACGCGGGATGTTTGTGTGAGAATGAGTCGTGTGAGTGTGCAGACTTGCGTATGAATGAATATGAGCGTAACGGGGAAAGTAGCGGCTGTTTTACAGCTGATTAAAAGTTTGCATAGCAACCGTTGCTATGTAGCTAACTTACGCAGCGAATATGAAAGTCCGACTGTCTGTGTGCCCCTGTATTAAATGTCACTGTCCGTTTCTGTGTCAGATTGTCTATAAAAAGGTCCGTGTCTGTGTGAGTGTCCGTGTCCGTGTCTGTGATCATCTGAGTCCGGGGGGGGGGCTGTGTGTGTGTGTGTGCCGGGGCGAATGTGATATAATGTAACGTTAGAGTGCGTAAGAATGTAGCGTTTGTAACCGTTAGTGTTGCTGTTGTTAATCATCTGATGTTCCGTCTGTGCTTGTGTTACAGAATAAAATCATAAAAGAAATCACACAGTGCTCTTCAATCAGAGACGTGTAACATATGCTCACTTAAATATCTGCTTATTTGTTTTTCTTGCAATCGCAATTTGTTTTTTTTGATTTGCTTATTTTTGTTTTGTCATCTTCTCCTGGGCCTTGTGTAGCTGCTGTATTTATGTGGAGTTGTAATTTCTATTACACAATGAGGTGCTGTGTCAAACCAAAGACCCAAATAAACTAAACTGAAAACAAGTCAAGTCAAACAGTGTCATCACACTCATATTCTGTAGGCCTATATTATACCATGCATTAAATTCACCCACTGTTGCATCACAAAGGATGTAAGCAGCATGAAGGGGAATCATGAAAACCAGTTTAACCCTGTGTCTGTGTTTCTATAGCCGTTTTCCCACTAAAATTAGCGGGTCGACGCGGGTTTTTTAAACGCGGGTCGACCCGCTAACAATCGGCATTTGGCCCCTTTCCCATTGACCAAAATGAGCCGAGTCTGACCCCCCGCTGAGGGATCAGACAGAGCATAAACCAGTCGCCCCGCTCTCATCCGCGGTGCAAGAGACACACACAGTCATGCCACAGCCGCCCGCCGCGGAGTGTCCGTCCGCCGAGGCAGACTCTCGGCTGGCTGACCTGGAGCACCAGGACCGCAGAGGACAGCGAGTCTGCTGCGGCCGGATGACGGACGTCCGCGGCACAACACGTCAGTTAAACAGACTGTAGCTTCTTTTCTTTTCTTTTTTTCTATCGTTTTTGGTCAGTGTTGTTTGATCTTTTGATCCCAGTCTCGGATGAGAGCAGAGCGGAGCAGAGCTTTGTTTTGGTACGTGATATGAGACGCGACCGGCGCGATGACGTAGCGTCACGTAACGTTCAGTGTCATCACGTAAATTAGCGGGTTGACGCGGGTCTGGCGTTCCCACTGCAAGCCGAGCAGAGCCGAGCCGATTAAAGGCGATTTTAACCCGCGTCGCTTGCCGAGTCGTTTGACCCGCGGTGCGCCTTTCCCACTGCCACCAAAAGCCGATTGTTAGCGGGTTTAAACGGGTTTTTTGGCCAGTGGGAAAGGGGTATTAGTGTGTGTCTGTGTGGTTCTCAGGTGAAGGAGAAGGAGACGGCTCGTAAGGAGTACAGGCGAGCTATAGAGCAAGGTCATGGAGCGTACCTCATGGACCAGGATGCTCCTGTAAGTCACCTGAACACATCACCATGCTGATTCAAGCTCTAAATATTAACGGCCCTTTTAATGCATTTTTCATTCATTATTTTTTTCTTTCGTGCTGGCTTGCAGGACGTGTTCACCATCAGCGTGGGCAACCTGCCGCTCGGCGCCACCGTCCTCATCAAAGTGACCTACGTGTCTGAGCTGGTGGTCAGGGACGGGGGGATTCTCTTCTCCCTGCCTGGCAGCGTGGCCCCGTGGCAGGAGAGTGCAGCGCTCAACCAGACCACACAGGTGAGGAGAACCTGGACCCACAGACAGAACCCTTGCTGTGGCTCAATTTGAATACTTCCATACTTAAACCAAGTATTTTAACTCATTGAGTGCCGCGCTCCTTTCCAAAGTTTTAGTCAAGTGTACCGGCAATTTAGACCATTTTTGACTTTTTATGTAGAGCCACAGTGCATTCTATATTATTGCCACCAACACATACTGTAGCTCAATTGAAAGGTTTCACTTTATGCTTCAAATGACCACAAACCGTTTGTTTCTACGTGCCTCTGTTCCTGAGAAAAGTCAAGCTAAACATGGCTGGGTTTCACCAAAATCCCTTCTTTTTTTCTAGAAAAGGAGATAGAGCGTCTTTTATGAAAGGTGCGCTGTTTGTGTCTGTCACTCTTCTGACACTCGCATTTCTGGATCAAAGGGCTCGTATAAGATAAATATATACAACAATTGTTGTTCTATTCACAAAACCACCATCGGGGGCGGGGGGGGGGCGCCACTAAACAACAATAACACAGACGCGCCGTGCCGTGTCACAGCCTCTAGCCGCGGAGCGTGAGGGTCTGTCGGCCACAGCGCCTCGGGAAGACCGGTCCCGCCGGTGGTCGCGGTCCTTCTGTGGTACGGGTCGGTGGTGCCGGTCTGCTTTGGCCCAGAGACCATCAGATTTTACCGCGGGAGGACTTTGGGGAGGACACGGTGTTGCTCCAGATGAAGACCGGGCGGGACAGTCGGCTGAGAGCTTCCTGGTTCAGCTCCGAGCTGCTGCAGCCTCGCGGGTGAGAGCAGAGCAGCAGCGCAGGTGAGAGCAGAGCAGCTGCTGCATCCACATGCAGAATTCCGTTTGCAAAAGTCGAGTTATGATAAAAACTTCCAGATCATGAGCTGTCATGTGACTTTGATCGCCATCTATTTCAGTTCTCCTCGTCGTAGAGTCCCCAAATTTACATATAATGTGTATTAAAGTGTCTATTTTCATAATTTAAAAAAAAGCAAAAAACGAAAAATCTCGTTTTTGGCACTCAACGCATGGGAACGAAAAACGAGAAATTACGTGGTTGGCACTCAATGAGTTAAGTGTGAGTGCGTCTCAGTTGATAAGTATATCAAAATGCAGTGTACTGTAAGCACCCGGTGGCGTAATCTCTACCTCGCATTAAACAGGTGGTGCACAAGCAAAAAAGAAGAAGCCTGTAGATGTGTTGACGAGCGAGAATAGCGGTACACAAAAAAAGAAAACATTGGTAACCATTGTGATCATTAGTTCCGGTAGGGGCACAACAACAGTATACGATCTGATACAAGACTAGACTACCATCAAAATTTGTGCACAACAGAAGTAAGTAGTATACTACAGTGGGTACTAGTTTCATTTGGACGGTTTCACGCGAGATTCACGCGTGACTCACGGGAGGCTCACGCGGATTTTTTGTGGAGGAGTAATTGTGTTTTCACCAGAAGCTGCAATGTGCCCAAACAACCGCCAGGTGGCATCTGTGAGCAGCAGATCGCCTCCATAAGAGAGCAGCACGGAGCAGTGCAGGAATGGGGAATGTAATATAATAATAATACAGTATAGTTTTTCAATGAGAAAAATGTAACGACGGCAGCTATACGTCTCACTCTCTTTTATCGATCCTCTTGTCAGCTCCAAACACACCCATCTGCACCGCGATTACGGACCACAGCGTGGTTTTCTACACAGCAGTTAATTAACTCAGTGGGCGATGCTGCCGGTGTGTTTTTAAAATGAGCCAACTACTGTACAGTAGTGTTCATCCCCCACCTTGTTTGACTGAGAGTGTAGCTGGATGATTTCTCATGAATGAACGGGCAATAGCCTACCGTAAAACACCAAATAAAGGCCCAGGCGTTTATTTGCTTAAATCGCTCAAATCAACAGGCGTTTATTAGGGGCCTGCGTTTATTTGGGACCTGCGTTTATTAATAGTGTTCAACCTGGACCTCCTTCTGGGGTAAGAGGCTTCACTCTGTGGCGGCAGGCGGCAGTGGAATGATACGTGCGTTCCTCAAGGCATTACTACAGCCGGGGCGGACTTGTTCTCTGTCTTGCTGACCTCCGCGGTCCTGGCCCGCCTGCACAGGTATCAGGAGACTGAGACCCCCCGTCATGTCGGTCCTCCGCCCTTACTGATCCGCAAGTTGCAAAAACCCTGCGGACGCCCAGTCTCTCCACTCCTCTCCCCACTTCAGCAGCTGTGTTGGCTCGCTCCACCGTCCTTTTTTTTTTTTTTTTTTTGATTGAATGAAGTAGGCCTATAACTAATAACAATGCAACGTATAGCCTAACTAAATACGCGTATGAGTAATCAGAGAACAGTAGGCTGTTTACGCTACTTTTAAAAGTAATTTAAAACGAGGAGCGAGCCGAGCCGACACTGTGCAGCCCAGGTCTTCTCCACACCTCCACTGTAGTGTAGTGGTTAAGGTGGCTGCTTGCCAATCTAAGGTCACTAGTTCGAATCCAAGGGGAGCACTCTTGTTATGTTATGTTGAATTCTGCTCCCCTCCCCCACCCTCAATTGGTTACAGGTGTTCGTTAAGAGACTCATTCATTCCTAGTGCCACAGTTTGCAGCACATCATCACATTACAATCAATGACAACATGCTTATGTGTGTGCTCTCTGTGGCGAAGTGGCAGAGTAAAGGTTTATTGATCGTGAGGTCATGGGTTCGATTCCTGCCTCATTCATGTTGTACTTTCTGCTAGAGACTTCACTGATCTGTAGACAAACTTCTAATGGCTCATTTATACTCTTTTCTTTCTTTTTTTTAAGCATCATTGAAAAATCTCACATTCATCAAAGTCTCAACCTCTCTTCAGAAGTCAGTGAGCCTCTTATAGAGGGATTTCTTTTACTCTTTTCTCATTGAATGTAACTGTGGTGAAGTGGTTACATCAGTGGGCTGATGTACTGAAGGTTGTGGGTTCAATTCCTTCCTTGGACATGTTTCTTGTATGCCATTCCGCATGTCTTTGTCAATTTATTCTGCTAATTCAGCATGGTTCAGCAATGGCTTTCAGCATTCACACCATTTCCATTTTTGGAAATGCCTTTTCTAGTTGCCAGTTCGTTGTACCTCTCCTCGTCCCAGCTTATATCATAGTCCAAGCCATAGCCTGTTTTGTGTATGACCTTGTTTGCCCCTTTGACCTGCCTTTTGCCTCTCGATTTTGGAAACCTCTGCCTATCTGACTGCCTGCCTGTGTACCCAACCCTGCCTGGTAATAAACCTGCCTTTTTGTCTGAACCTACTGTGTCGTGCATTTGTGTCCACCAGTTCTGTGCTCTGGGGAGTTCATGACAGGACGTTAGCTTTTATGTCATAGTACATGAGTGGCTCCACACTGCTAGTTCAATGATTGTCAATCTGTGTGTTTCTGTTGCTTTAAAGGTCACTGTGGAGAAAGTGTGTGTGACTGATGAGTCAGCGAGTACGAGGTGCGCTACAGCATGTTTTCTTCAATTCTGACCCCATCTTTTGTAACGACTCATGATTATTTGTTACTGATGAGGTCAAACTTGTCGGACGATAGTTTTCATTCTGATTTATTTTCTGTGATCTGCACTTGGAGGCTGCGTCTGATGAGTTGTTTCTTTCCCTCAGAGAGTTCACGCTGGACATGTCGATCGAGATGCCCTATGAAATCACCAAACTGCAGTGCATCACTCACAAAGTCAAGATGAAGGTAACGTGATGATGATGATGATGATGCACTTTGTTACATGGATGTCAGATATTTCCTCTGTCTCTCACATGAAAGTCTACAAGATTTAATATTAGTTTCACTATGGTTTGTTTCTTGTTTCGCAATTTGGAAATAAAACAAAAATGAAATGAAAATATTAACATTCAAAATAAATCAAGAGAACAGGCTCCAGGAAATACTGCAGTTTTCATATAAAGACACTTTGTACAACCTTCTTCAATAATATGTGTTTTTCTGTGTTGTAAGATCAGGTTGTTTTTTCTTTTCTCAGTCTCTCTCCCTCTGTGTTTGTGGTCCCATAGAAAACAGACTGCAAGGCAGTAGTGAGTGTACTGCAGGGAGAGGTCATGGGTGCAGAAGGTTTCCAGCTGTCAATCACTCTGTCTGACGTCCACCTGCTCAGGATGTGGGTGGAGAAAAGGGCTGTCCCAATTAATCAACCTAATCGATTACGTCGATGACGTAAATACGTCGACAGGTACAACACACCGTCGGGTTGTGAACCATGGACTGTAACACGTGCAGCAGAAAAACACACGCTGTACCACAGCAGCACCACGGCCATGAACCAGCACCTGAAGCTGCAATATCGTTCCGTTCATTCATTTCAATTAAAAAAAATCAATTTCAATTAATTTAATTAATCCCGAAGGAGGGCAATTTGTTTGTCCCAGCAGCACACAACAATAAAAACAAATACACAATATAAAAATAGACAGATAAATACTCCCGGCACACACACACAACAATCATTCATTAAAAATATGGTCAGCTAGACTGCCCAGGTCTGGAGACTACATATGTGTTATAAAGTCTGATGGCCTCAGGTAGAAAGGACGCACTGTAGCGCTCCCGTGCTGCCGGAGTCTTTGGCTGTGGCAGCTCCTCAGGCCGTCCAGGGTGCTGTGGAGGGGGTGGGAGACATTATCCATGATGGATTTGATCTTCCCCAGCATTCTGTGTCTCACCACCTCCTCCAGTGGAGCCAGTCTGGTCCCCACGACTGATCCAGCCTTTTTTATGAGTTTATTAATTTTGTTGGAGTCCTTCGCCTTTATACCTGCACCCCAGCACACTGCTGCGAAGAAAATGGTGCTTGCCACTACCGACTGATCATCTCCGCATAGCGCTCTTTCGCCATTATTGACGCTCTTTCTCTCTCTCTCTCACACTCTCACACACACACACAGAGCGACACAGAGAGCGAAGGGTGCGCGGTAAAAGCGAAACTCCGGCCCGATCGCGGACCCCCCGCGCCCCCCTCCCTCGTCGGACAATCAGACCACCAGCCACAGTCAACTTGCAAACCTGTGGGAAACACTGGTTCCACTGCTTTATGTATCCATAGATGTAAACACGTCCTGTGTAGTGTTGTCCTTTTTTTTTTTTTTTTTTTTAATCCACTCCGCTGCTGCTCTGTGTGCACCCGGGCGCAGCACAGCATGCAGATCGTAAGTGAGGGTGATGTCCTGCACCAGGGTTAAAAAACATCCTAGAGGAAACACTGGTCTGCTCCATGACTATACTAAATAAATGTGCCTATTCAAAATCATTGTGCTAATATTTCAGTGTGCACTCTGCTTTATCTGTCTATTTTCCAGGTTTAAAGCAAACTGATGTGGCACAGTTTTTCCCCTCCAAAAAAAAAAAAGATTATGAAGAGGAATGCACACCAGAAAGAGTATCTGAAGAATTTAAATAAGAGAAGTGTTCAGAAGTGTTTTTTTGTAAATGACTAATCGTTAACCAAAAAATAATCGTTAGATTAGTCAAAAAATTAATCGTTAGACTAATGGACTAATCGAAAAAATAGTCGATAGATTAATTGGGAGAAAAATAATCGTTTGGGACAGCCCTAATGGAGAAACACCCTGACAAGGACAGCCAGGTCAGTCGGCTTGTCGGTTTGTCAGACCTCTTCCTCCTCTCTCTATCACACACAGTCACATCTTGTTCTTTTTAGATTTGAATCCACTCCTCTCTCCTCTAGACCTGCATGTTGGTTTTCTACCCAGACTTTGACGTCAACTCTGGCTCTGCGGACGATGAAGTCGTCCTCTTGCTGTACACGTCTGAGTCCATGAGGGGAGAGTCTCTGTACATGGCCCAGAGAGTCGCCCTCCAGGTCCTCAGAGCCCTCGGCCACAGCCTCAGAGTCAACGTTGTTTCATTTGGCACAGGTCGGTTTTGTCCTTCTAAATTCCTACACACATTGTGATAAAACTTAAAAGAGACAAAAGACAAGATACAACTACAGCTCTCTCTATTAAAGTGGAAGCTAACGTTGGAGGTGACGGTCAATGGTATTCATTTGACTCAGGGGTCCCCAAACTTTTTGCAAAGAGGGCCAGATTTGGTGAAGTAAAAATGTGTGGGGGCCGGGTCGGCCGACCATTCAGCCTGACATCCTTTGAACCATTAACATTAAATGCAAATTAAATATTTAATACTTTTTTTTTTCATTGCAAATGGAATTCTTTTCATTTCTTCACATAGATAAATAAATCTAAACACGTTTTTACCAACATCACTCTGCTTTTCATATTTGAAGACCACATAAAATGACATAAATGTCTGGGGAAAAAAGGAAGCTTAAACATATCTAGGTTAAAGCAGAAGTGAGTGATCCGGTCGTTTTCGCTAATGCTGCGTTCCAGGCAGGCTTTTGAAATCGTAAATTACAGCTTCAAGTCACAACTTACGACTTTGTAGCGTTCCAGGCAACCCACTCGTGTTTTTCCGACCTGTTTTACCGGTGAAAGTCACTATAACGGCCACTCGTAACTTCCGACCGGTGAACTCGTACCAGATTGAACTGGTACGACTTCACGGTCGGAAAAATACGAGTTTCCTTGAACGCACCATAACAGTCCTCGTCGCTACGTCACCACATTCACGGCGTTCCTTGGCTGCACACACAGCCCTGCATGCCGTTCTCTCTCCTCATTGGATAAAAACTGTAGGATACGATAAATGTTTTCTCTTCGGCTCAGAGCAGAGCAGAGGGACTGAGAGACCCGTGTTTCAGTCCAAACACTCTATGTAAGTGATTGCTGTCGGAAGATATAACTATTTAAGACTTATATTAACACAAATATATCACTCACTTCTGCTTTAATTTGAAACATTATTACATTTTATATTATATTATATTTTAAAAAATCAAAAATTGCACTTGAATAAAAATCTAACCAAAAACAAGAATAGAGCCTGTCTCTGTTAAGAAAAGATTCACTCAAATATAAAACCACACACAACCAAAACAATAAATAAAATGGCTTATCAAGTCTCAACAAAACTGCACTTGAATAGATATTGACCGTGTCATCACAGTAGATGAGGTGAGTAGTGACTGAGGCTGTGTATGTCGCTCTAAAGACGGGTGTGGTGGGGGTGTCAGCGGCGTGGAGCGGGTCTCTGTAGCGGGGACAGCTCCGTGACACCGCCGGTGAGGGCTGTAGGGACGGGGGCGGGGGGCTCACGGCAGCACCGCTGCTCGGTGAAAACAGCAGTGATGACGTGCTTTCACGTCCGAGTCTCCAAACCAGAAGCGTTTAACAGTAACAGCACCGGAAAAGTCGCTAGATTTGTCGCTAGTGGCTTCTGTCAAAAAGAAAGTCGATGAGAGGGTTTGGAAAGTCACCAGATTTAGGAAGAAAGTCACCAAGTTGGCAACTGACGTTACCTTGCGTTGTTCCTCACAGGCTCACATGCTGCACTCAGGCTGCACTGTGTGTGTGGCAGCGGCCCCGCCTCCCCCCACAGAGACAAAGATCCTGGATGACTGACAAGATGCTTCACTCCCTTCATTTCATTCCGCTATGGAACAAACGCGCCCAGGTGCTGAGACAAAAAAAATTGTACGTGCTGGCGGGCCGCATATTATTGATTTTTTTGATGACAGAGGCTGCGGGCCGGTTGGAATTTGAACGCGGGCCGCATCTGGCCCGCGGGCCGTAGTTTGGGGACCACTGATTTGACTGCATGAAATTAAAAAGATGAACAGATATGAGAAATTAAATTACTTTTACAGAGAACAAGTGCCCGACACAAACAAAATTTCCCCAGAGGCTTCTTTCTAACCTGGATGAATTTCTAATGCAATGAGCCATGAGGTGTGACCATTATCCTCACACGTAATGAAATGACCACTGTTGATTGATCTGTTATGGCCACAGGTGGCATGTCAGGTGTTATGAACTCCCATGGGAGATGTGAAGCAAGGGAAGTGTAAGGGCCAGGTGAGGTCAAGGTAGACTGATCCACACATGCACAGCACAAACATATCACGAGATGGGAAGTAGCTCACTGAACCCAATGAGTGGGCGGAGTTTGGGTGACCCCTATATCACATGGGCTGGAGGCGGAAGTGCGGGGCGACTTCCGGGGTATCGACACGAGGAGCAGCAGGTCTTTGGGAGGAGAGACCGACGCTGGAAAAGGACCCACATATCACACTGGAGACACACCAAATGAACTAAGTGCCGAGTCGAGCGAGCTGGCCGGCTGTGGAGCTGCTGTGGCGTGTAGCAGACGGGGACGCCCTGAGCTACGGCCTCGCCGAGTCCGGTCGTGCCGGGTCGTACCGGGCCTAGAAGCGGTAAACTACGGAGTGGGTAAGTGAAGCAACTCCCATGCTCAGGTAGATACAAACACATATAGACAGGTACACAAACTCACGTCTATGCATACACTTGAGAGAGAGATAACCACAGGAGCAAGCGGGAGGTTTCAGGACAGGCATAGTTTAATAAACGAGCTAACGTAATATCATGTTTCATGTGCTGATGCAGTCCCGTTTGTCCGCGTGCGTTACATCAGGTGAAGCGTATTGCATCTCCTGGCTGCAGTTCAGTGTGGGTGAAGTGGCAGCAGTTCAACCCAGCAGCACCCACTCCGGTTCAGGCACCCAAGCAGCTCCACGCTCTGTTCAACGACTGTCACATTCTGGTTTACGGCTTCGTGCCGCACCGCACCCAGCCAGGTACGCGCTGTATACACGGGACTGTCTCTACATCTAATATTAGAAACAAGTTCAAGCTTCCTGTTACACTTTCCCAGACCTAAGTGTGATGTCTGTAGTTCTTTTTCTATAGCCAATTATTAAAAGTATGCAAAGTCATCATGTTTAAAAACCAGAAGATCTTTGTGTGTTTCCTTCATGCGTGATGATTGTTTCACACAGGCCACCCTCCTGGGAAACCTGAGCGTGCAGGAACTTAAAACCATGGTGTCGACCAGTGAGCTGCAGAAGACCAGAGGCAGTGAGTCCACACAACGATCACCCTCTACACTACGACAGCTGCTCCATCAGATCAGTTATAAAAATGTGTTTTACATAAAATAAAATACCAAAATGTCAGCAGTTCTGAACATTAAAGGGGAACTACGCAAGTCTGGTCGCGTTTCTGCTGTTTTGCTAACCCTCCTCCCAGGGCTGCCCCTGACCAAAATGGGGCCCTAAGCGAAAACATTTCTTCGGGCCCTACTATAATCGATTATAATGCTACAACTACAACCACTAATACTGGCAGTACTACTACTTCTATACTTATACTAATATTAATTTAAAAAAAACTATTGCTATCTATTATTACTATTATCATCATTATTATTATTATATAGGCTACAACTACAATCCTAATAAAACATACTAATTCAGTACCAAACAGACTGATAGCCTATTTCAAAATGTAGCTACATTCAAATGTAGTTCCTTCTGTCAACCAAAGTATCAAATACACTCATTTCTATCAATATTCATCTCTAATATCTCCTCCAAAGCTGCCTGTCGTAGATTAAATTCACCAACAGATGGCGTCATTTTACATCCATTAAAATAACATTAGCCAAATAATTAGCCAAATACTTGTGTGGTGATAAAATAGATTATAAACTTTAGCCGAAAATACGACCAACAACTGATAAATTTACCACTGCCTTTCAACAGAGGTGAATGCATATGCAGACAAAGGTGTTAACAAGACATATTTATTAAATGTCTTGTTAACACCTTTGTTTGGTAAGGGCCGCTGGAAAATGACTTTCAACTCCAGACCATAGTCCACATGACTCTAGCTAAATGGACTGGAGGCTAGCATCTCTCCTCCTACCTCTTGAGTAGCAGCAGCAGCTGTGCTGAGCATGGAGGTTTAGTGCTTGCTTATGCCACAAAGTTTTACATTTTTACTAGTGCTGGCATTAACACCATTAGCAGCGTTAACGGACATTAACAGCGGTAACTGCGCCGTTAATACGGCCCAGCACTAACTTCAACAAATACCCACCTTCGAGAGAAGCACGAGTTTCCTCTTGTTTTGTGAGTGCTTGTGAGTGCCTGCAGCACATGCGCATCTGACCAGTGATTGGTCAGATCGATTGCTGTCAATCATTGCAGTGACGGCGCGTGCGGTGTCAGATTACAAAATAAAAAAGGTCTCTTCTTCTCTCTCTTCTCCTGCCTCGCGCTGACAGCTGATCTAGTAGCGCGCCCAGCGTGCCCCGCGGCTGTGCATGCGCATCCTTTGTGCAAAACGGGGCCCCTATTGGATCGCGGGGCCCTACGCAATGTGCATGTTCTGTGTGTAGAACACCTCCCAGCCATGTGCATTTCTTTACAACAAAGCCTGCGAAAAATCAATAAATGGAGCGGTGGATAACGTAATTTATTACACGGTACCATTGAATGCTGTTCTCTGATTGGTCCATCGCTGCGTTCTACAGTCTGTTATTTCTGTATAATGACCGTCGTCAAGTATAACAGACTGTTGCTAGAGACGGCACTCTGATCAGAGGAGCACAGAAAAAAGAAACTATGCAGGATATTTACCTTGCGTTACATTTTTGGTTGAGTTTGGCGGCGCCTGTGGACCAAAGCGGTAGTGTTTTACCTGAAGGAAGACCCCATTTCCCATGAGCACCTGCGCATAGAGTTGTAAACACCCTGATCTTCCGGTCGCATGCAGTTGGATTGGAAATTAACAAAAGACGGGTCCAAACCACGTTTCTGTTTCCTTGAAACAGATAAATAAAACGTTATGTTGAATAATTTACAGTAAACACACGTACACAACCCGGCAGGAAGGTGCCGCGTTGCCTGAATATCACTATTACTTGCAAGATTGTAGGCGTTCGCAGCGACTGGAACGGGGAAGTGATCTAGTTACTATTTTAGAAATGATAATGTGTTTCATTCCTCCATTACTTAAAAAAGTAATCAGATTAATAGTTAATCAGATTAATAGAGTAATCAGAGAAAGCGTCTCTAAATGACACGTAACACTGAACAACAGTTTCTTCCCATCAATCAATTTTTGATTTGCTGTAAAGAGGTTTAAAACAGCCCACCTCAGTGTAGTCGTCCAGTTTGAGCTTCACCTGCTGACGTGGATTTTTGTTTTTCCAGGGGAAGAAGGCGGAGCTTAAGGGGCCGTGTCCACCAGACGCGCTTTTACAGCGCTCAGCGCCCTCGGCGGAAAAAGCGCTCTGAGCGCTTTCTTTTTTTGCCGCAGCGCTCAGAGCACTCGGAGTTGAAATCTGTTCAACTTTTAGAACAGCGCCGCGCTCGTTACTTAGCAACACAACCGGAGAGATGGCAGCGGACGAGATGGAGCGGATTATATTGGCTGTCGCTGACAACCCGGTCATCTATGATCTGTCCATGAAACAATATCATGATCAGACGGCGAAGGCGAAGGCATGGAGAAATGTGGCCACACCTGTCGGAATAGAAGGTATTTATATTTTGTTGTTGTTTATCAACCTCTGTATAACGTATAGGCTATACGCAGCTGCCGTTAGTCTCCGTTACATAGTGACCAACGTTCTACAGTCGGTAGTGTAATCGTAAAACTGTGTTTTTAATATACTGTCGATCAGTTTAGGTTTACCTTTTCTTGTAAATCTGTGCAGAACAAGAGTGCAGAAAGAAGTGGAAGTATCTCAGAGACAGATATGCAAAAGAGAGGCGCAGTGAGCTGGAGAAGAAGAGCGGGTCCGCTAAAGAATATAAAAAAAAGTGGAAATACCTGACAGTGCTTAGCTTTCTTGAGCCACATTTAAAAGAAAGGCCTACTAGCAGTAATTACAGTCAGCCAGGAGCGTCATCTTTTCTGGAGTCTGAGCCTGAGGTGTCAGAGGAGGTGATGTCTCTCTTAAGGCCAATGATCTCTCCTCAGAGTCAGGCAGAGGTCAGTTATTATTATATTATTATAATGTAATATATATATTATTAAAATTATTATTTGTGTGTGTTCTTGTTATTCTTTTTAGCCTATGTCCTTTTTCTTTTATCTTTTTAAATCTCAGTTTACATTGTTGGCCTAGGTGCCAGAATTGGAAATTAAAAAGTCAGGTTATTTGACTGGAAAAATGTTAGAAAAAAAAAAGGTAACACTTTATTTTAAGGGGTCCTTGTTCCTGTGTATCTACCTAATTAATTACAGTGTAATTACCTATGTAACCGTATGTAATAACATGTACTTACATTGTAAATACATAGTGTATTTTGGTGTACTTACAGGTCCTTGTTACACTTGTAATAAGAAATGCTTGTGCAAAGAGAGGCCACTTTGGCATTTCTTATTACAAGTGTAACAAGGACCTGTAAGTACACCAAAATACACTATGTATTTACAATGTAAGTAGGCTACATGTTATTACATACGGTTACATAGGTAATTACACTGTAATTAATTAGGTAGATACACAGGAACAAGGACCCCTTAAAATAAAGTGTTACCAAAAAAGAACCCCAACAACAACAACAACAAAAAACATTTTGTTTACAATGTGTTTTGTTTCCACAGATTGAGAGTGAAGAAGAGGATGACACACTGCCCCCCCCAGACACTGAACCACCAGCACCCCCACCAGCCCCACAGAGAGGGAGACAAGTGCCACCCAGTCCTAATCTTACTGCCTATCAACAAACCATAATTGATACACTAAACAATCACAAAGAAGCTGATGAGGATGAGCACTTTCTGCTGTCCCTCGCACCATCATTGAGAAGGCTGAGTAATCGAAAAAAAAGCTCAAGCCCGTTTGAAAATACAAGAAATTCTCTTCCAACTTGAATTCGAAACTGACAATTAAAACACTCTTGTAAACACACACACACACACACACACACACACACAATCAGACCAATCAAAGACATTTAAATGATTATTTATTGGCATAGAATTATATTGTAGGATAGTTATTTTTGATTAATAAAGACTTTTTGAATGTAGAAGAAGCCTGTGTTGTTCTGTTGTAGGCTATCAACTGTAGGCTTCTTTTTACAACACTTTATCCTGCCACGGTACTCTGCCATTAGGAGAGGAGAAGTACATCGTGTATTTCTCTCTAATGGCAGCTGCCTCCCTCGATGTGTTGTTGCTGCCGACTCTGGGGATATCCTGGACTGCACCCTGGGGATCTGATGGAGTTGGTGTGTGGGGGACGTCATTGCATTCAACATCCCACCGCAGAAAATTGTGGAGGATGCATGTGGCCTTCACTACTTCCTCTGCTACCTGTGGCGACACCCCAAGCACCCTCCTGTACAGCCTCCACTGGGTTGCTAGGATTCCAAAAGTGCACTCCACCATACGCCTAGCATGGGATAGCCGCAGATTGAAGACTCTCTTCTCAGCTGGCAGATGCTGTCCAGGGTAGGGCCTCATAATGTTGCGGCGAAGAGGAAAGGCCTCATCTGCGACAAAAGCATGTGGCAGGGGTCCTAAATGGTCTGCCTGCGGTAATGCCTTGTCGTCTGGCAGACCAAGGTGTCCATGTCGCAGAGCCTTCCCAAAGGCAGAAGTAGCTAGGATGCCCCCATCACTGCTCCTGCCATAGGCACCCACATCCACTGCAATAAATCGATAGTGGGCGTCCACTACTGCCAGGAGTACAATAGAGAAACTGCCTTTGTAGTTCCAGTACTGGCTGCCACTGGAGGGAGGGGCCTGGATAACGACGTGTTTGCCGTCTATTGCTCCAATGCAGTTTGGGAATGACCACATCTTTTCATAATCGGATGCAATTTTTTTCCAGGCTTGAACTCCAGGAACAGGCATGTACTCCTCCCTTAAACAGCTCCAGATTGCCTCACACACACTCCGCACAATTCTGGCCACAGTACAAAATCCCACACGGTAGCTGAAGGCAATTGTCCTGAAGGAGTCTCCTGTTGAAAGATACCTGTCAAATATAAATATGGATTAGTCCACATAACATTGAAAACTGAAATGGTGAGCCTGTAATGACTACAGGCAGCCTACATCAACATCATTCAGAGTATAGCTTGGATAAAATCATCTGTAAAATGCTAGACATCCTGGACCATATTTAGTTGTTATTATTTGATGTAATGTCTGTTAATCTTATATTCAGTGTTGTGCAAATAACGTTGGAAAAGTGTCCTAATTAAATTACACAACTTTTTAAACGAATCACGTTAATCACATTATTTCAAAAGTAGCCTAATTAGTTACAGAGGTTGCTTTCGTCCTACTAGTTATTCTATTCCCTCAAAAAAAAAAAAAAAAAAAGCAGCAAGACCGTGGAGCGGGCCGCTGTGTAGCCCAAGGCAGTTGTTTACATTATTAAATTGTGACAACTCACCGTAAACAAATGCAGAGACGCTCAGCAGGGGTGATGGTCTCCCTATAGATACTTATCAGTAGGTGACGTCACGGTGCGTTCCACCTGGCCGCCGCCATGCTGGGTACCGAACACTGAGTTAACCTCTATTCAGCTCAGTGCAGCCACATCCTCTCTGACCAGAAATGACTGCTGCCTGATGTAGTTTGGATATTTCTCATTTTGATGGCCTTGCCTTGAAAGCACACACCATTTCTGCTGAGACGATCTTTGACAGCGCGGTGCACCGCTCTCTCTCCCGTTAAAAGTTAATCTAGCTCACCCAGCGGACCTCTCTCTCTCTCTCTCTCGCTCGCTCTGTCTCTCCTCCAAATACACGAAAAGCCAAATCAAATCAGAAATGCGTAGCCCACTTCTTTTTAACTCACAGACATTTATTTTCATAAAGTAATAAAATATCTGGACATTTTAACATTGTTAACATTGAGACAAAAGGCTGCAGGAATGGAAGAAGAATTCGGCAAATCATCTTATCACGCAAAAAGTCACAACAAACAGGTTTTGCACCATGGTTTGCACAGATAAGTCTTAAAATGTGCAACACCTTCTCATCACAATCCACGCCATCTACACAGTTACGTTATCAGCTGTTATTAAAACCCAACTCATCAGGACGCGATGACCACCACTCACATTAAACAAACCGTTAACAATTAATCCACACTCAAACCGAAGCAGCAATAGTTTTAACTGTACTCAACAAGCTGTTATTACAAGGTTTACAGCAGATAAGACAGACAACCTGGGCCGTGTGTGTGCGATAAGAAAGGGAGGGAGGGAGAGAGGAAAAGTAGGTAAAAACCTGCTAGCTGCTAACTGTTAGCTACCGTAGCTCAGGCGTCGGTCTCCCGTCAGGTAAAAGCTGCCGTTTATTCCTCAAATGAAGCTCATGTTGAGCCTCTCCGGTACAGTTATCCATCACTGCTGTTGAATTAGCCGCTAAACAGCTGGACGCTAAAACCGAGGGGGCGTCTGTGTGTTTACAATTCACGAAAGCAACGTGAACGTACGTGCCGCTCACACTCAGTAGAGTGAGGCAGCCTCCCTTGGCGTACATGTCTCCCAAGCTGTTTAATGACGGTAAAAATGAAACAGAAAGTAAATATCCTGCATAGTTTCTCTTTTCTGTGCTGCGATGATCAGAGCGGCGTCCCTACCTAGTGTATTTTACTTAGCAACGATCTGTTAAACAGGAATAACAGACTGTTAAATGCAAAATCAAGATGTAAATACATATCAGAAATATCAATAAATTATCGGAATACGACATTCAATAGAGCCATATAATAAAAAAAGGTTTATCCACTATTTTTGTGAGATTTGATGTCACAGCCATGGATGTATTAGGTCACAGCCCATAGACTGCCTTTGGAAGTCGGTACCCAAGATGGCGCTGTGACCAGCTGCGAACGCTGTGTGACGTCACGTGATATCTATCTATAGTTGGTCTGCATTTTGGCGATGGAGGGTCCGATTTTTTCCAGCACAACTTCAAACTGGACCCTGCTGAGTCTGAAATATGCCTTGAAACGCGCACCGTCAAAGCGCAGCTCCTGCACCAACCGGTGATATTCGCCCAGCTGTTTTCTTGCACGGTTGATTGTATGCATCCACATGCGTTTTGGAGGGACCTCGGCGTCCGTGTCTAAAGCTGCCACTAATGCGGTCATTAATTTCTTTCTGTCCATTGTATGCAAACTGAGTTAGAGAAACGTTGTAGCGTTTAGGCGGCCCGGATGAGAGACGACTCGTTTTGTAACCTAGTGACAGTAACATTCTAAGAAGAGAGAGCGCGCTCTTAAAGCGCGTTTGGTGGACACAGCCGTTGGTCGCGGGCGCTCAGAGCGCTAAAAGCGCGTCTGGTGGACACCCTAAGTCCTTCATCATCGACCTGAGCAAAGAGTTCTCCATCCTGTCTCAGTTCACCAGCTTCGTCGCCATCGAGGAACGGGTTTGTGAAGTCGTCTGCCTTTTTTTCCACATTCGACTCCCTGTATTCACCTCTGGCAGCTGTCCGTCACGGCCACCTTCACCCCTGTCACTCTCAAGTTTCATCACATCACGTTGTGCAGCTTCCAACCAAACCAAACCCTTCCACCTTGTTTCAGGACTCGGAGCAACCGGAGGATGGTTTCACTGACATCCCCAAGCTGATCGCAGAGGAAGACGTCGACTTCCTCCCCTACGTGGGCTGGACCTCGGAAGATGAATCGGAGGAAGAAAGCGACGACATGTGCTTTGGGGACTTCGAGGTATTCAGTGAAGGCCTAAGAAAAAATATTGAAAGAATTTTTGTACTTTTATTTATTAATTTATTCTCCCAATAATTTTATTCAGTGAGTAACGCATTAGTAATATTTTCTAGATCATTGTTATAAAGTTGGACTAATATTTCTTGGGAAACAATGGTTTAATATAATGGAACGGGAAATGGACCAATCACAATTTTTCTTCCAAAGGTTTCTGGGTAGTAAATCATCGACTCCCCCTGCAGCATCTTCGGTGGCTGTAACTAGACAGTAACAACACGCATTGGTCCAATGGAAGCGCCTCCTGATGGAGGAATATGGGTATTGCAAAGGCGCCCAAGAACTGACAACTCTGCATTGTTGGTGAATGAGCAAGTGTGGTATTTTCAATAATTTAAGGACATTTATAGATCACCCACGTTAATAGCATCATTGTGGATCCTTTACAGATAAATATTAACACATGGGCGAGTAAAAAAAAATGCAAAAAAAAACAAACAGTTGTCTACATTAATGTTTCAATCTACATTTTGTAATAAACAAATTGTAAATATAATTTGATATGACCAAGACACCTAAAAACAAAAACTGTAATATTTGTGGTAGACAAGGAAGGAAGTAACATAATTTATTTTTGAAATAGCTGTGCTCTGTATGTATTTGCCTACCTTGATGATCCACCGTGTTCTAGTTATTCTTAGATTACCAGTCTGTAATCTGGTGTAGGCTACCGAGCATTTTACCGGTTGGCTGACGTACCTTTGGGGCGATATGAGACTGTAGTCAAGCCAGCCGCCCCAACATTGCAAATGCAGACAGATTATGGCTGCAAATAGTAGACGACTGAGAAAATCAGCGCTAACGTACTACAGAATGTGGAAACTTCCGGTTTTCAAAATAAACATGGACTGCCAAAATTTCATTAAAAAGCTGTGTCATAAATCAAGTGTTGTACTATGCTCCTACACTCATTTTTAAATAAATATGGGTATTTTTAGCTCAATCGCTTCCAGGTCGTGTGTTTTTAAATCACAATTTGACAGTCCTCGTTTATTTTGAAAACCGGAAGTTTCCACATATACATACATAGGTTAGCGCTGACTTTCTCAGTTGTCTTTGACATTTACTTATTACATAGCTACTTTTTATTTGTCAGTGTTATTTTGTTGTGATAGGCTAATTATTACAGGATAAGTAGCAAGGCTAACAAAGGAAAGCAAGTTTAACAAATCAGTTAATTCTGTGATAAGTAGATTTAAAAAGATGCCATTCATAAGCATTAGATCTAATACCAAAATATCATAAAATCAATCAATATCATCAACATATTTAGTAATTATTTATTAATCTACAGGAAAGATCAAGAGTAAGTGCTTGTGTTTATTGAATAAAACAGAAACTGTGGTATCTGGTCAGTGGTATCTGATCAGTTGTATTGGGCCAGTCTGGGCCAACACTGCCAGGGCTGATTTATTTGTCCCAGTCCAGCTGCATCTGTCATGTTAGCAGACAGTCAGCTCTTCTTTCTCCTTAGCATCCATGAATCAACATTTGTTGTTGAGGTGAAAAAATCTTTAATATTTTTGGTCTTGTGGATTTCTAATGATTACTTTTATGTCTATTCTTTTCCTCTCTGATATGTAGAGACACGTCAGTATACTGCTGGAAGACAGACAGACAGACGGCAGTTGGTGAGGCTGGGGAAGCATGTCTCTGACACCCGGACCATCAGCACTGGATCCCCCCAAGGCTGCGTCCTTTCTCCTTTGCTCTTCTCCCTGTACACCAACAGCTGCACATCTGACCACCAGACGATAGTGCTGACGACACCACCCTCATCGGCCTCATCTCTGATGGGGACGAGTCGGCCTACAGGAGTGTCATGGTGCAGCATGAACAACCTGGAGCTCAACGCTCTGAAGACAGTGGAGATGATAGTGGACTTCAGAAAGGACCAAGCTGCCCTCCCCCCCTGTCATCCTCTGTGACTCTACAGGGACCCTGGTTGAGTCCTTCTGCTTCCTGGGCACCACCATCTCCCAGGAGCTCAGATGGGAGCAGAACATCAGCTACCTCACCAAGAAGCCTCAGCAGAGGATTTACTTCCTGCTGCAGCTGAAGAAGTTTCACCTCCCTGTGAAGATGCTGGTGAACTTTTACACTGCCACCATCGAATCCATCCTCACATCCTCCATGTCAGTCTGGTGTGCTGCAGCTCCGGCCAGAGACAAGGCCAAACTGCAGCGTGTCATTCAATCTGCCCAGAGGGTGATCGGCTGCAGCCTCCCATCTCTTCAAGAGTTGTACATCTCCAGGACCCGGAGACCAGAGCCAGAATGGCTGCTGACCCCTCTCACCCTGGACACAAACTCTTCCAGCCCCTCCCCTCTGGCAAAAGGCTCCGGTCCATCCGGACCAGGACCTCACACCACAAGAACAGTTTCTTCCTCTCTGCAGTCAGCCTAATGAACAATGGCCCAGCTCCCCCTAAATAACACTAAACCTACGGACCGACAGTCACTCTGCACTACAACATTTTGCACAATAACTTACTTAGTTGTAAGCCTGTGCATATTCTCATTTGTCCAGGTCATAGTATTTCAAAGGAGGTTAAATCGAAAGCAACTGGACTTAGTTATTTGTCTAGGAAGACGTTTCACCTCTCATCCAAGAGGCTTCATCAGTTCATAAACCATCCCTCAACAGGGGAGGAGGTCTGAGACTAGTGTTGGGCGATTTTGACATTCTCAGATCGTCCCAATACCGGCGTATGAGTTTCGCTTTTACCGTGCCCTGCTGTCATGCATGCGCGCTTCTCTCTCTCTCTGTGTGTGTGAGGGCTAATAACGGAGAAAGAGCGCTATTATCAATGAACGGAACGCTGTTGCGTTCCGTTCATTGATAATAGCGCCGAAAAATCTATTCATGGCGAACGTAATTTATTTGTGGCATATCAGTGAACACCTCATCGGGCTGTGACAGGGCTGGCGTCGGCAGCCTAGTCACAGCCACAACACCAGCTAAACGTGTTTCCTCAAATTTGAGGCGGAGTGGCCACCCTGTTTACCACAGAGATTTTGTGTGCGGTCATATGACTACCTGGCTCCGTCTGATTGGACGTCGCCAGTGGCTGCATTTGATTGGTGAAACACTGACAGAGACAAGGAAGGAAGTAACATAATTTATTTTTGAAATAGCTGTGCTCTGTATTTGCCTACCTTGATGATCCACCGTGTTCTAGTTATTCTTAGATTACCAGTCTGTAATCTGGTGTAGGCTACCGAGCATTTTACCGGTTGGCTGACACTGACAGTCCCAGCTTGGTCAGATGCTACATGAACTGATGAAGCCTCTTGGATGAGAGGTGAAACGTCTTCCTAGACAAATAACCAAGTCCAGTTGCTTTTGATTTAACCTCCTTTGAAATTACTTAGTTGTATTTTGTATATATCTTTATTCTATTATTTTATATAGTATATGTGTATTTATAGTATATGCATATTTCCTTTTTTAGCCTCGTAAACCATACCAACTATATGTGTATATATATATATATATATGTATGTATATATGTGTGTGTGTATATATATATATATATATATATATATATATATATATATATATATATATATATATATATATATATATATATATATATATAATGTATTATGTGTATATATATGTGTATATATATGTATATACAGTTATGTTCATAATAATAGCAGTGTGTTTAAAAAGGTGACTAAACCTTCAAGTAAATTGTATTTTAAGGAACACAACTGCATTGGGGACACTGCACATTCTATTTCAAACCAAGAAAATTGGAAAAAGTAATTTAATTTGATAATATTTTACAGAAAGTCAAGAAATATAATGTTCAAAAAAATAGCAGTGTTGACATCTTTCTTTACACGCTTGCTGGTGTGTTTGGGGTCATTGTCTTGTTTGGGGTCATTTCCTCTTCAGCATACGGCAACATGACTACTTCCAGTATTCTGATGCACTCAAACTGATCCATGATCCCTGGTATGTGATAAATAGGACCAACACCATAGTACGAGAAACATCCCCATCCTGATGCTTGCACCACCATGCTTATGGTGAAGCATGGTGGTGTACTGTACTGTGGCTTGAATTCAGTGTTTGCAGGACGTCTGACAAACTGTCTGTGGCCCTTAGACACAAAAAGAACAATCTTACTCTCATCAGTCCACAAAATATTACGCCATTTCTTTTTAGGCCAGTCAATGTGTTATTTGGCAAATTGTAACCGCTTCATTACATGTATTTTTTTTAACAATGGGACTTTGCGGGGGCTTCTTGGTGGTAGCTTGGCTTCACATAGACGTTGTCTGATTGTTACAGTACGCACAGGCAATCTTAGATCTTCATTGATCCTCCTAGAGCTGATCATTGGCTGAGCCTTTGCCATTTTGGTTATTCTCCGATCCCTTCGAATAGTCGTTTTTCTTTTTCTTCCTCGCCTTTCTGGTTTTGGCTGCCATTTTAAAGCGTTTGATATCATTTTAGCTGAACAGCCTATCATTTTCTGCACTTCTTTATAGGTTTTCCCCTCTTTTATTAAAGACCGGGTAAACCAACTTCAGTATTTTTCTTCTTATCATATTAATTAGGCCTTAAATGTGTCCCTCAAAACATGTAAAATATATTTTTCCCATTCATCATTTCCTTGAGGAGCTAGGACTCAGAGACTGTTCTGTGTGCATGTTTAGAATGGGCGGGCTTAAATCGATGACCGCTTTACGTAAAGCGGTCATACTTACATAAACCCGCCCCCTGCTCTGCTCTACGTGTAAATACATTCAGCCAATTGACTTCTGTGGTTTTCCGTCCCACTTGCTCTTCAATCTAGCTGAAACACGTGAAACAGCCAGCTAACTAAACGTAGCTCATGTTCACACACAGGGGAGACCACTACTGTCCTGTTCCTTCATATAACGAGTTTCCAGCGCTAACGTTAACGTATTCACACCGTGAAACAGCCGTCACCGCGGGGAGAGAGGCTGACTCCCCCTTGCACACACCCCTCACAACGTTACACACACACACACACACACACACACACACACACACACACACACACACACACACACACACACACACACACAGCAGCAGCAGCAACAACACCGTCTTTTGACCAGAGTCTCCCTCATTAACACACTGTCCGACCAAACAGCCTCCTCTCACGCACACAACCAGACACACGGGAGACCAGCCATGCTGTACAATCACGGACGGAAAACACCGTTAAAAAAAAAAAAAAACTCCTCCGTGGTCTCAGTCCACCACACGTCCGAGCGGATACACAGCTGATCAAACCATTTCTTACCTTCACTCTGGTGTCTAAAACAGGCAGCAGCATCATCCAGCACCAACAGTTTATTAATCCACCGCGATATTATTCCCGTTTCAATTGTTAGTCGCGGTCTGCCCGTTTCCTCCGTTTGCATTGTGTGAAAGAGAAAAATAAGTGTTTAGCCGCGGTAGCAGCCGTAGCCTCCCGGCTCCACCGTGTTGTTTCCCCCGGTCTGTTTCTGGGCTCCACCGTGTTGTTTCCCCCGGTCTCCTCCCACCGGGACACGGCTGCTGCTCAGCTCGGACGCCGTGTGTCACGGCGCCGGGCGGTCTGGACCAGGTCTGGACTCGCTACCAGGTCCAGAGATAATTCACTGTCTCTGCTACTGCTTCTCCTGTCAGGACACTTGAAGCTAAAGCTAAGCTAAGCTAAAGCTAAGCTAACGTTAGCAAAAAACTTTATTTATTTTTTTCACACAATGCAAATGGATGAAAGACGCTGACCGGTAACGAGATGTAAACAGGAGCAGCATAACCTGTTGCAGCTGGATGGCTGCTGCTGCTGCTGCTGGGACTGTTTTAGACACCAAGAGTGAAGGGTGAAGGTAAGAATTGAAGGTTTATCAGCTGTGTCAGTGCTGAGGACTGGGGTGTGTGGTGGAGTGTGTTTGAGGTCACTTTCCCGTCTTTATTTCACGACGACGTGTAGCTACATGTTTAGGTTGTGTATCAGGGACGGTCAGTGAAGTCCAGCTCTGCTGCCATGGGGCGTGGTCTCTTTGCCTGCAGCACGACCATATCGTGACACGCCCCCACCGTTCTGAACCAGAGAAAACTGCTCATTTATTGACAACTTTGATGCAGAATTTTATATACTTAACGACTTTTTTAGTCCTCCAAATTTTACAGAGTGGTTAATAATATGTTTTCCTGTGGTATTATAAACTTAAAACACATATTTATTCTTGGTTTACCCGGTCTTTAATTTCTTAATAAAAGAATGCTCTTCTTCTGAATAGTGTCTTGAACAACCCATTTTACTCTGTTTTTCAAGGACAAATGCACAGCCAGCATATGCAGCATCAGTTGCCTTGATCCTTGAATAAAGGCCACCTGTTTAACACCTATTTTTTTTCACATAATCAATGACCTCAATAATTGAACTTGGCACTGCTATTTTTTTGAACACGCCCCTTTCAGTAAATGATTCAGTTTCACAGAATCAGCAGCATGCACATCATGCCTGTTGGGTGTGTTGGTTTTCTATACCTTTACTAAACCTTCTAGAAAAAGTTGAAAAAAAGAAGAAGTTGAAATTCTAACAAAATCAGTGATTCATCTTGCTAGTGATGTCGGACTGCTATTATTTTTAACACAACTGTACATGACACAGGGCAAGAGAGACAAGAGTGGCAATAGAACCAGATAATAATCCAACAAGACAACAACATGAACAAAAATTGAATATAAAAATATAAAGATGAGACCACAGAGATGATCTGATTTTAATGTAATATGTCTTTGTAAAACACTTTAAATTGCCTGATGTATACATTTTTCTATACAAATAATTTTGTCTTGCCTAGAGAAATATGACAATGAGGGAAACTGACTTTAACTTTAACCAGGAGAGATGGTCAACTGCAAACCACACCAGTTTGGGATTAAATATTTTACCTCATAGGCAACGGAGCATGTCATCCTCTGTCTTAGCTGACTGCTGAGAAGAAGCTGAATGGGCTCAGTCTTCCCTGCAGGTTCTGTTGCTTTTTTTTGTTTTTGTTTTGCTGTCACTGAGCATCTTCAGACTTTCAAACTGAAGTTGTTTAGAGTTGTCTGTGATGGATGGGCCACATCACCTGTAGTCAACACAGAAAATAGCACATACTGTATACGAGGGACAGAAACTGTTCACCTGCCATCCTCCCTCTCCAGCCACAACCTGTAACTGTGTATCGACTTTTATTGTTTGCTGTGCACCTGTCTCGTATGTGTGATGTGTGTCGCCTGGTGCGATTATTCAATGTTGCTGTTCTTTTTATTTTTAAACTGCGCCGTGCCGACCACAGGTCTGCTATGACCACTTTGACCGGGATGACTACTGCCATTCAAAAGAAGAAGAGACGTGCTAAAGGTAGAGACATACGTTCATTTCTCCTAGTATGTTGTTGGACACTCATTGTAACTATCTGAGCCTGTCAGTTTGAAAAAAAATGCCAGTTTATAGGGCGAACTTTACGGGAGCCACTTGCCCCGTGGAAGAGTGTTAGCTGGGCTGCAGGCTGCCTGTCCAGCTCAATACTGCAGCCACCTCAATAAAAGTATTATCCATCACTCACATATATAGAAAAACATATGAAAACAGGACTCAGGTTGAAAAAAACCGAAGTTGCCCTTTAACACCTGTTATTGTGATTTCCGTCTTTGCTGTTCATGTAGCCTATTAATATTCTTCCATTTCTGGCTGTAGTGGTGATGATGAAATGTTGTTCCTTCTCAATCAATCAATCAATCAATCAATCAATCAATCAATCAATCAATCAATCAATCAATCAATCAATCAATCAATCAATCAATCAATCAATCAATCAATCAATCAATCAATCAAACACTTTATTTGTCCCCAAGGGGCAATTTAAAAAGGCATAAAGAGCAGCATTAGGACAAACAAGACATCAGACAACATAGAAACATTCACAAAGTGCTTCAGTTAAAAAATTCTAGCAGCTGTCAATTTCAAAGTGCTCTGTGCATCATGTTAAAGTGCTATGTGCATTCAGTCTGGCGGGGGCTGGGCAAAGTTGTTGAGACAGGGAGGGGTCATTGTTCATAAGTTGGACTGCTGTGGGAACAAAGGTGGCCCTCCTCCTTTGTGTCCTGCAGCGCGGACAACGCAGTCTGCGTCCCGATGGGAGCCACTCGAACACAGAATGTAATGTGTGTGAGGAATCGTGTAGGATCCTGTGAGCGGTGCGGAGTGTTTGCTGGTCACAAAAGGCAGATAAAGCTCTAACAGGGTGTGTGAACTGACAGAGTGAAGTGCTCCGCGAAAAATAATTCTACTTCCTTTTTCTATTTCAAAATAAGGTCCATTTGAAGTATCATGTATAGCCTAGAAGTGCCAAAAAATAAACTTGAGCTGCATTACCCGTTGTGCCAATTGTTCCAGGATTTTAACCTAATTTTGAGCCACAGTGCCAGCCACCCAAAGTGGCCATGTTCCAGCATTACCCTTACATGGTTGATGCCTCAGATTTCAGTTTAATGAATTCACAATAAAGCAAGTGGCCTACTGAAGAAACGTATGTAGTATTGGGGGTTGGGACTGAGCCAAATGAGCCAGGTTGTTAGCTTGTAATCACATATTGTTAATCAAATGGCTACTTATTTTAACCTAAATCAGTTTAACACAACCTAATCAAGTAGTTTTAGTGCTTAAACCTAACTATGCTGCTTCCAGGGGTAACTATTTTATGTTCTATTGGAGTTGAAAAACAGCCTTTGTGGTTGTTCATCATATTGTATAAGCACAGATGCTGTTGAGTGTTGGCTATACTTCTCCACACTGCCTTCCTCCTGCCTGTAGACTGACACCTCAGGAAAACAGACCTCAAAAATCTTAAATGTCTTTTTATGCCTGTTTGTAGGTTTTGTTTTGCCACACATTGAGTTGACAACGTTTTTATTTGCTACAGTAAATACGCAGAGCTCTGTTTTTTCTCTCTCTCGCCACCCGTCACTGTGCTTTTATTTTGGTAGAGCCAACTCTTATTCCGGTGTTACCCTGACTAACTTGCCGCTTTTTGCGGACCGCAGGCTTGCGCCACTTGATGCCCCCACATTCACACTCGCGCTCGCAGGTGCGCACGCGCCCATGCACGCACGGACGCACACACACACACACACACTCGCGCGCATTCCAGCAGTGACTCTAGTCATCGCCTCCCGCTTTGCAGAAACGGACGTGCTTTTGGATTTAGCAGCCGGTGCCTCCGTTCACAGCGATGGAGTGAGGAGCCGCTACAGGTAAGCCCGGTTCTGACCGGCTCTTTGTACGGTCCTGTCGGAGCGCGTCAGGAATCAACAGCTTATCAATAGGACCGCTGCCTGTTGACCAGTGACTCACATCTGTCAGAGGGACCACCGCTGGGGAAACGGTGTGTGCGTGTCTTGCGGTGAGACAACCGCCGTTAACGGCCGTGGTGCTGCACGTTCGCGCTGCAGTGCCGCTGCCTTTAACGGGGAAGCCTCAGCGGCAGCAGCAGCAGCGGCAGCAGCGGCGGCAGCCCCGAGACGCGTGGGGGAGAGTCGCGCTGCTGTCGCCTTTCACTTTCATGTGGCACCGCTTGTTTTCAAGTGGAACGTCACGAAATACCTTTTTAAAAAAAAGAAATCCCGGAGCGACTCCTCGCAGGTTCTCCCCACACAGCCACGCAAACACAAACTAGTTAGTGGGGCTTGAATGGCGCCGCAGCCGCCCAGCCACCGAGCGACTCCCGCGGAGGAGCGGCGCAGAGCCCGCTGACCGAGGTGTTACCACGGGGTTCCTCTGGTGAGTAACCGCCCGAGATTCACGAGATTCAGGGTTCGTGTCAGTGGCTGTGTACGGTCTGGAAATGTGCACACGCTGCAACACCTCCTGGATGCTGTCGGATTGAATGTGCAGCACAGCTGGATGGATGGATGGAGGGTCGCTATGGAGGAAACAGAAGCTCTTCCAGCTGCTGCACTGGCCGATAATTAGCATCTTAGCCCTGAGATGTGATAACTGGAGGAAAGGCTCGTCAGTAGTAATATAGGCTGTGCACACAGTGCGGGGTTATTATGGTCGGTGCTGGGGATGCGCGCGCGGAAATCTTCCGCTCCAGTAAGAAGTTGTGAGCTCAGAGGAGCCAGCGTCAGTTGTCGCCTGTGGCTGAGGATGAGAGGACATGCAGATCCCGCATGTTTCTAATTCAAGAAGCCCAACTGGTTAAGAGTGTGGGCAGAGTCAGCTCTCAGAGCGCTCCTCTTTATTATTATACATCCACTGGCTCCACACTGAGAGATGAAGCAGCTACAGCACAACACCTTCATTTAGCTGCTGGAGGGACCGCTGATGGTTCTCCTGTAGGGACACATTCTATAATACTGTATCCTGATCAGTGTTGGGCATGTTACTTTTCAAAAGTAATTAGTTATAGTTACTAGTTACTTCCCCCAAAAGTAACTAAGTTACTAAGTGGGTAAAACTCAAGTGTGTTTATGTTACATAACAGATTTGGTTGGAATGTCCTTAAGTGGACGCAGGACGTAATAATAAGCTGGTGAAGGTGGATATAATGAGCTAAAATTTGCTAAACATTTGAATGTGATTCGAATATTTACCATAAGATGGGTTGGAAATTCGAATCTTATTTGGGGAGAAGATTGACACAGTGTACAAGTATTCAAATTAAGACACAGCTTTGGACTCACGTTTTTCTATAATCCCCCGTTTATCTGGAACTAAGCCTGCCAGTGCGGAATACTGAGTGAGTTGGTAAGTTTAAGATAAACGTTTTTTTTAGTTGATAGACTGAAAAAAAAGTGTATAACGTACACTTTAACGGGTGTATTACTTTATGACAGGACTTCTTGAGTCAAGTAACGGTGCATTTTATTTTATTTTTGATTACTCGTTACTGAAAAAAGTAGCGCCGTTAGTAACCCACACCGTTATTCCCATCACTGATCCTGATACATGAATCGATTTCTATATGAAATGATCAATAATCTCTTACAGAGGGACCATGCAGCATTTGTTTGTGGTGGTCAATTAAGTCAACTTCTTTTGCTGCATTAGTATTTATTTATTATTCAGTTCTAATAATAACATGGTGTCACAGGGCCACTGCAGTCAGGAAATAAGGACACACCTACTTACACCAGGCAGGAAAACCCACACAGGTACAAAGACGGGCAAATCTAACAGTCACAGTGAGGTCTGGGGAAGATGTACTTCGATATTTACTGTTGAAAGGAGATTTCCTCTTGAAAGCTCCACATTTTCCTCTTCTTCTGGGTTGTATTTGAAGCATTGGTCCTAGAGAGTAGTTGTTTTAAGAATCAAAACCATCACAGTCTAGTTTTACATGTCCCCTCTGAGGCTTCAGGGCATTTTGTATTGGTCTCTGAGCCTCTCTTCTGATTGGCTGACTGTTTTTGGAGTGATGCATGGCCATTCCACAGGTACCTGATTGCAACCTGTTGCTGTAGCTTGGTAAAACTGTCTGGTGAGTGCAAATGAAGATGATCAGTCAGAGCTAAAATATCGATCGGCTCCTCCTGACAGCCAATCATTGTGCAGCGTTCCTTCTCCATGTTTCTGTCTTGTGGCTGCCAGCTCAGTGATGGAAGGATTGGTTAATGTTTTGTTGTTAAAAATAAGCTATAACAAAACACGGTGGGTTGTGCTGGGGGCATGGACAGTTTGTTGTGACATCACAAAGTTACAGAAGTCCTGACGGCTGGTTTTAAGGCTCACGTTTTGAATATAGGCTGTGTGCATTGATACTTCATTGTATTAGTAAAGAAGAAACTAAACAGAAAAAGGCTGCCTCCGTTTTTTTTACTGCTGTGGATGAATTGATCAATTTTACATAAAGACACTGGTAAGTTTATTTCAATATAATCAGTCAACAATGGACAGGTCTTTCTTAGGTTTATACTGGTTACCTCTCTCTCCCTCCCCTCTGTCATGTTTCAATGTTTTTCAAAAATAATTCCAGTAGACATGTGTTTGCACAGCTATCCTCTGTCAGGTCATTCATTATTCATCATGGTGGACAGCTCAACCACAAACTTTAAAGCCCCAGTATGTAACTTATTTGGCTTTTTATTAGCAAAAATCAAATATTGCTTTCATAAATACGTATTTCACTGAAGTCGAATCACACCCGCATACAAATGAAAGCTTTCTCGTACCTTAGAATGAGTTGTTACAAGTTGTTACAAATACATAAATGGGTGATGCACCGAACCTCGGCTGCCATGTTGCATCGCCATTTTTTACGTTGAGTGGCAGCGTGACCGTAGGTAACCACGGAAACTCAGCGGAGCTGTCGGCTCGGCCTGTTAAAACTGTCACCACTGTGTAGTGTGAGGAAGGACGGAGGCACTGATGTTGCATTCAGGTGCAGTCAGGCAGACGGCCGTCAGCAAACCAACCAGATGTCATTTTACTGGACGAGAGAAAGACGGTAAAATGTGGGTCAGGTAAACAATACAACATCACCATGACAACATATTGTCACGCCTGTATTGTTTTGCCTCGTGCTGGCGGACCACTTGTTTACATAGGCGCTTGTTTATCCTGTTACATGCAGCGTCTGTTGTCTGTCTGACGTCTGCCCGATTTCACATAAATGCAACATCAAGAATACGTTCCGATATGCAACCGCACCGCTAGATAGGGGTAATTCCAATTTCCTACATATTATACCTTTAAAAAAACAAAAAGCAAAGCAGCTGGAGGATGTGTTGTTCCGTGACAGACTTTGGTACAGTCAGGCCACAGGGCAGCACTCCAACAACAAGAACATCTGTAACAAATTACAACCACCTCCACCTTTTTAAAATGTTATTTTCTTAGATAACTTTTTTCTTTAACATGCCAATTGTCTATTTATTATTATTCAGTGTTTTGTCTTGCAATATCTTTTTCTCAAGAGGCAATTTGGTTATTTTTATAAAGTTACATTCAGTGAAAGAAACTTTTCACTTTATTAACAATCTCAGGGTTCCAGTCTGGGGCCATATCGGCCGGCTCCACTGCTTTTAAAGGAGTCACTGCTTTTAAAGGATGATGCAACAATATTCCACTTAATGCCCCGCAGACAAAATGTGTTTGTAATAGAGAGCTGCTCCTATTACACTTTAAAGCTTCTTCAGGTTTTGTTGTCACTTCCTGTCTCCGGTGACAGGCGCTCAGCTGAATGGACTGACAGCCTGTCCTCTCAGACACTGTGATGACCTCAGAGCAGCAAAACAAACAAACATAAAACCACACATAGACTCAGTGTCCAGTTTATTAGGAACACCTCGATAACCTCGACCTTTGTGACAGTTACAATGCTCAGTGTTTCAGGGAGATGCTGAGTCAGCCGTACAGTCATGTGCATCAGTGGCGTCATTAGGCCTATTTTAGGGGGGCTTCAGCCCCCCTAAAATATTCTTAAAGGGACAGTATGGGACTTTATTGGCTTTTTATTGACAAAAATCAAATATCGCTTTCATAAATACGTATTTCACTGAAGTGGAATCGCGCCCGCATACAAACGAGCGCTTTCTCGTACCTTAGAATGAGATGTTACAAGTCGTTACAAACTCGCCATGTTTTACGTTCAGTGTCACCGTGGCTGTAAGTAACCTCAAACTCGGGCCGCCGGAGCTTCTCGGCTCGGGGAGAAAGTTTTCCAGACAGCGCCTGTTAAAACTGTCACCACCGTGTAGCTAGTGTGAGGAAGGACGGAGGCACTGGTGTTGCCTTCAGGTGCAGTCAGACACCTGAATGACGCCGTCGGCAAACCAACTGGATGTTATTTTACTCGACGAGAGAAAGCCGGTAAAACGTGGGTCAGGTAAACAATACGACATCACCATGACAACATATTGTCACGCCTGTATTGTTTTGCCTCGTGCTGGCGGACCGTTTGTTTACATAGAGGCTTGTTTATCCTGATACATGCAGCGTGTGTTGTTTTTCTGACTTCTGCCCGAGTTTACGTAAACGCAACAGCAAGAATACGTGCCGACATGCAACCGCACCGCTAGATGGGGGTAAATCTCACATACTGTCCCTTTAAGCCCCCCCAAATAATTTGGTGTTCTTTTATTATGTGACTTTTTTTTTTATATATATATGTGACATATATTCTCCTTTTAAGAACCCCAGCTGTCATCGCATTTGTCTCTTGTTATTTCTGATTTGTTTAATTTAATTAGTTTGTTGAGTGTGTGACCACCCCCCTTCCCAGCTTAGAGTTGGTAGCGCCCATGTAAGCGGCGGCTTGTTTGAAGTAGAAGCTCCGCTCCGAGCCTCCGACTAGAGACCTGCGCGGGACTGTTTTCTTCATCCCGCTTCTGCCCGCTCCCGCTGAATTTCTGACCATTACCGCCCGCGCCCGCAACGTGTGTGTTACATTCCCGCCCGCTCCCGCAATGTGCATGTCCACTCCGCACCTGCAAAACTCTGACAATTTATGCCCGCACAATAATAGAGATGCATTGATTTTGTGTCTTCTCCTGTCCCGCACTCCGGGGCACGAGCACCCATTGACCAGGTTGAGCACCCTCGGCCCCTCAGCTGTGTGTCTGTGGGTATGTGTATCCTGTGTAGCCCGTATGTATGCGTAGCCTGTGTGATTGTGTGTATTAATCTCTCGCGCGCTCTGTTAAGATGAATGAACACAAATCGCTGCAGAGCACGAGCCTGGCACAGAGGTGCGCGCTCTGGCGCATCTGGCACAATCGGTTAACGGGGCCGAAAGGAAACTGGCTCCGCTTTGCGGCTATTTCACGTCTATGTTAAGCACACGTTTCTATTGATATTGTAGCGTCCGACCCGACATAACTACAACAACATAACACAAACTTATCTGACAGCTCTCACTTCTTCCTCTGCTCCTCCTCACTCACTCACCCACACACACAGACACACACACAGCTGTCTTCCTCACACCCATTACGTGCCATGATATGCGCACAAGTGTTTGTAGAGCCCGGTTTAGGTGTGCATGCGTGGAGGGAGGGGGGGCTGCACACCATGGATCTATAATATAATAATATAATACATCCATGGTGTGCACCCTGTCGCTCCCGCAGTGTTTTGTTTTACCCGCCCGTTCCCGCCCGCAGCAAAGTTCAAACCGCCTGCTCCCGCGAGATTTGGGTTGGGTCCCGCGGGACCCGGCGGGACCCAATCCCAATGCAGCCCTCTACCTCCGACGACGAGCTGCAGGAGCTCTGATGTCAACAGAGGGAGAGAGTCAGTCCACTTGTAGCTAAAAGTAGGACCAGCAGGCATCAGACAGTAAGCTATACATCTCTAAATAACAGTGTTGATGTCAAAATGACCGCGATATTTTTTTTAAATTAATGTGAAATATTAATCGCGTTGTAAACGGATCAGTTATGAAGCTAGAGTGAAGATACAGATATCATATGAAACCAGGAGACATTAGGCTTCTGTTGGTAACAACCATGGCATGATAGCTTGTCAGAAAACGGGCTAAATAATGCTCCAAAGTTCGGCTAGATTCTGGTGAGGAAAACTTTTAAACGGGGATCCTGAACACTCCTGTCATCATGTGTGTGTTCCTCTCTCTCTCTCTCTCTCTCTCTCTCTTTGTCTCATGTGCCGTGTGTGTGTGTGTGTGTGTGTGTGTGTGTGTGTGTGTGTGTGTGTGTGTGTGTGTAATGTGTTAACATGCATCTGGTACTTTGTAGCTTGGCTGTGTTAAAGAAAATAACATTTAGCAGTAAAAACAGATTATTTAATGGATCAATTTAAAAATACTAATGATATCTGGTGACACTGCAGGCAGCACAGACAGACAGGGAGAGAAATGCTGTAGGGAGAGGCCAGGCAGAGACATGCCCTGAAGATGCAGAAGATCAGGTAAGACACAGGAATATAAAACAGCATGATCAATAAATCAATCAAATTTTATTTATATAGCACCTTTCAAAGCAAACAGATGCCGTTCAAAGTGCTTTACATTTTGACTGAACAAATAGGAGGTAAAACAAGAAAAGCAAGGAGACTAAAGCACGAAGATTAAAAACAACAAGAAAAAATAACAGCCTCAAACAACAATACAATTTTACAAAACAAAATAGAATAAGATGCAGGATAAAAATAGGAGAAAGATAACAATAAGAAAGAATATAAAACTGTAAAACAGAACAAAAACACTGTGAGACTATAGCATAAAAGCCAGATTAAAAAGATGGGTTTTTAGCCTACGTTTAAAAGTGTCAATGTTTGTAACTCCTCTCAGATCCTCCGGCAGGCTGTTCCACAGCTTTGGGGCATAGTGGCTGAAAGCAGCATCACCAAATGTTTTGGTTCTGCTCTGAGGGACAGTTAAAAGAAAGGAGCCAGAGGATCTGAGGGGCCTTCCTGGTTTATACAATAAAAGCATCTCTGAGATATAATCTGGTGTAAGTCCATGGAGTGCTTTAAAAACTAATAAGATAATGATAACAATATATATGTAGGCTAGTCCAAATAAAACTACTAATAAAAGCAGAATATTCAAATTAAAATGATTCTCAGGGTCAGTCATTTAAACCACCCCCCAATGTCTATTTCAGCTCAGAAAAAAAAAAAATCTGAAATTTCTTGTGAAGGTCCTGGTTGTGTAGAAGATGAAGGGGTTTCTAGGGGGAAATGTGCATATAAATATCTGCTCCAGTTGGAGTCGCACTTCATTTCTGTTGTCTGGTCTTATTTGAATGGGGAAAATGTGATGAGGTCTGGGTGAAATCAAAATGAGCCAAAAACAGCTGTATTTGGATGGAGTATATAACCATTATGACACAGGCTACTAGTGAAATATAATTAGTTTTCCAGTCTGGTACCTGAGGTACCAGACGTCAAATTCCGCCTGGACATATCCATGATAGTCAAACATCTGAAAAATTATTCAGGTTCACTTTTTTTAGCATCTACTTTTACCCAGTTACTCATTAGATGTACTACTTTACTTATTCTTAGATTCAACTAGCCCATGATTCAATACTCTAAATTTACTCTAAATTCTAAATGTTGTGTTTTTTCCGGGCCATTGTGAAAGTTCGTGCTTGCGCACTACATTCGCTCACTTCCTGTGCATCTACTGGGGGCTAAGCCCCCCCTGTCCTTAAAACCTAGTGACGCCCCTGATGTGCATGCTGCAGATTGCGGCGTTTTTGAATTGGATTCTTCATACTGACATTAATTTTTAACATTTTGTACACCCCACTTACAGTATAGTTATATTAGTGAGGGATGATGGGAAATAAACAAAGCTAAGCTCTGCTGTGGTGAGACAACATCAAATGCCATCTGTTACTGATATTTAACATGTGCCTTTAAATCATATTCAAATAATACACGAGGTAGAAAGTATCTAGTAGCTGTGGACCACTGAGATCTGTCATCCTGGGACTAAGTGAAGAGGCAGCTCACCTGACAGATTTATTTTCATGAGGCACAAAGTCTTTTTCAGATTACTTCTTGTAGTTGTGTCTCCAATGATAGATCAATATTTAAACCCAATGGCCCCAATAAATCCAGAAACAATACTCATTTTGTAAATGTAACAACAATTATTTCAGATTAATATTTCTTATTAGTGGTTGTCAATACAATAACCAAATGTGTGAAGACATGCAGCTGTGTAGGATGAAATCAGTATTAAAGTAGATCACATTTAATACATTACTTTCATTAATGCTTAATAAATCTTAACTAAATTCATTTTAGTTCAATTCAATGCCATTCAATCTTTATTATTAACCCCTAGGGGCAGTTTTCTGTGCAGCAAGTGGTCAGCACAAGTCGAAGTAACATAACAGACCATGCAGCAACATGCAAAAATCACAATAATACAAAAAAAAAAAGTACAGCGAGGTACATAGGTTGAATCAAATAGAGAGCAACTGCAGCAATCTGCACAAAAAAAATACCCGCACAGGAGATCCTTGAAAAAGAATTCAAAAAAGCATTCACAGCTGGGATAAAGGAGTTTTTATGTCGGTTAGTGTTGCACCTTGGCAGAGCGAATCTACGACCTGAAGGAAGTAAATAAAATCCTTAAACAAGTGGTGGGTCATGTCAGCCAAGATTCTGTGAGCCTTTGCCAGGGCCCTTGCCTTGTATAGGTCTGAATGGATGCAATATTGTACTGTACAGTAAGAGCCATCAGTCATATTGTATTTAGATGTGTATATGGCCTTGTCAACCAGATAGTCAGAGGAGTGACTTATGCTTCTTTATCCTCCACACTCAGGAATTCACTGAGCTGCAGCATTTATTTCCATATCATTCAGTCAATATTAGGGTTTAATCATAATTCTGACACAGCAGCACTCGTTCCTGCATGTTATGTGCGTAAACCTGGTCAGAGCTGGCGTGAGATTTCTACATACCCTATGCTCACATTCAGATTGATAAATGCCGATCCTTGCGGTGGATTTGGCGTACACCCAGCCAGTGTGTTGCCTGTACACATTTGGTCATTTCAACTCTTACCACAGCAGGTTTTAAGATACAAGGCGACTCCACTCCTGAAACAGACCCACACAGTGGACTGACTTGGTTTGTGTGTGTCGGTGTTGTGATGTATCAGAGCTCACAAGCTGGAGCCCGTTTAGAAGATTATGTAACCACCGTTCCCACGGTGACGGGTTTACACACATTAGACGAGTATAAGTGATCAGACTTTATGAACAGTTTCGTCATGATGCCATTAGCACCAACTGTCCAGGTTTAACGGGCTGACCGGCTGTTTCTCTGTAAACACACCAGAGGAGTGAACGCCAGATGAAAGTATTCATCTCTACAAGTTAACCATAACTGGAGAAAACTTGAAATACTTGAAATTTCTGTTTAGTAGCAGCATGATTTGATGTTGTAAATTAACAATATTGTAATATTTTAGCTGCAGTTTTCTATATGAAACAGAATGTAACACTTGACCCTTTAAACGCAGGACTGTGGTCTGCTGAAGTTGCTGATTTGCATCTCTGTGAAGCTGCAGCTGGAGAAGTGGCAAATGTTGTGTCTTTTGTTGTTTTGTTTGTGTCATAAACAGTAGAAATACAACATTCATATTACAAAAATCGACAAGACAATTTGAATTGAGCATCATGCTAATGCCAAATACACCTTAAATGAATTACCCAGCCTTTTCAAAGGAGCCATTATGCACTAAAAACACAGCAGGAGCAGAGCTCAGGCTGATTTGTATTATTTTTTATCTGACTGTAAAAAGCTGATTTATGATGTTACCAGTAAATTACTGTGCCAGACTAATGAGGATTTTTATATGGTTCATAAAAAACATTTTGTGTAGTCAGTTAATAGTGAATAAATTAACAGGTCATTACATCTTTGAGCTAACAACAGCCGTGGTGAGGTCCTCCTCACTCTGCTGAACCTGAGGCCTTACCTCGGGATATCTTTTACACCTGACATCAACTCCACCTGGTCTGTCAGATTAAATGGTTAGAATTTAATGGTCAAAGGTCACTGTGACCTCACGGAGCACGTCTCTGATCATAACTCAGGAATACTTATGATAATTTTAAAATGCACTTAAAGGTCCAGTGTGTAAAATAAGGGGAAAACAGTGACATCATTCCGATTATAATTTATCTATTAAATAATTTGATTGTTTATTTATGAACGTGAAACTCTTTAAACATGCTCTCTGGTTGGCTGGACTTTCCATTCTGTACAAACATGGTGGCGTAGGATGGCGACACTCTCTAAGCAAGAGCCTTGTTAAAGAAGAATTATAAGGCTATGAAAACCAAACGGATTTTATTTTATAGCAAATATACACTTATAAAAATATAGTCACTGGTAGTATATTCAGAATTTGCCAATAAACATTGACAAATATTACACACTGGACCTTTAATAGATTTCATTAAATTACTTCAAAGTCTTCTCTAGATGTGTTTTTCTGTCTGGCACAATACAAGGGTCGTTGACAAAAATTAAGTAAATAACCATGTGAATATATTTCATTCAATAATATACTGATGCAAATTTGAAGAAAAAAAGTCTATTGCCTATTTACAAAACTAAAATTAACCAATTTTGTGGTGTTGATCAGTTTATTACAAACACATTTTCTGTTACAAATCTGTCGTGTTTGTAGTAGATGTGCTTCTGTCCTCAGGCAGCACATTCCGTTTATCTTAGTTGAAGTTAAATTCAGCAGTGACTGCAGTTGTTGATTTTTTACATGATTGATAATTAGCACAGCTCAAATTCTTTACAAACCAAGCAAAATTACCTCATTATGTTAAAAGACGGATGTAGTCTCTGTGATGTCACCCACAGGTTTTGAGGAGCAGTTTTGAAGCTCAGAGTGAGCAGCTCAACTGCTGCCATCTTGGCAGTGTCTGACTCCGCCTCCTTACTTCCAAATGATCCAAAAGTGGGTAAAAGGGATAGTTCAACATTTAGGCAAATTGGCCCATTGCCATAATCCCTATAGTCATAGCAGTATGTTTGTTACCTTTATTTGTCGGTGCATGTTGTTTTTAGTATGGCCGAGCAGAGCGGCGAGCTGCTCAGAGCTACGCTACGGAGGCTGATGGCATTTCTTGGTTTCCCTCATCAAACTCATCAAATACACAATCCGCTGATGCACGTTGCCTTCAGGGACAGTTTTTCAGCAAGCAGTCTCTGCATTTGCCTCGAAAAACAACTCCGTCTCCTAACATTCTGTTATTATCTCATAGCGTGGTGAATGTGCAGGTCACAACTTGTCCACCAGAGTGTTTTGGAGTTGTTGGATTGTGTATTTGATGAGTTTGATGAGGGAAACCAAGAAATGCCATCAGCCTCCGTAGCGTAGCTCTGAGCAGCTCACGGCTCTGCTCCGCCGTTCTAAAAACAGCTTGCACGGACAATTAAAGGTAACAAACCTACTCCTAAAGCTATAGGGATTATGGGACAATTTGCCAAAATGTTGAACTATCCCTTTAAAAGGCGGGGCATGTGGAGGCCAGATCTCAGTGCATGTCAGTCTGTTGCAGACATTCACTCGTCCAGCTGTCACTCAAACAGGCCACACCCTCAATTATTTAGAACAAGTGAGTTATATAAACATGTAGGAGGAAATTAGCTGTACAGACCATACAGTTTTTGCAAAGTGTGACATTTCAATATGGGAGTCTATGGGAATCATTGTTGGGGCCTGACTTTAGTAGTGGTTACAGGAACTGAAGTGTTTTGGTCATTCACCGCCAGCTTCAGTTTCTGATGATTGGTTAAAAGATTTTCCAGTACAGTTCAGGAGCAGATCATGTTTTCCCTTGTTTGAAACAGGTAACAGCGGTGTCCAACAGGCAGTCAGACAGGACCATCAGCGTCCTCCATCTTTGTCCTCCACACATTGAGAGACAATACGAAGGAGACGGCTGAGAGGAAAGAGCAGTGCTGATTCTCCGTGCTTCAGCTCTTTGCTGCAGTTTGAGAGAACAGTTCGTCTCTGACCTTCCTCAGACTGTTTCACTACATTAGCTGCTGGATGAGTCACTCTATGGTGTCGGAGAGAATTCCTGTTGGTGCATTCACAGCTCTGGGTTTTGATGCACTGCCTAGACAACACATCTCGTGTGAACACAATGAGCGGCTTGACACTTAAAATATGACTTGACAAGTTCTGTCTGAACGGCCCGTTACTCCTCCACTGTCACTTCCACTCAACGTGCGATGCTCATGCACACACTGAATTATTGTGTGGTGGATTTTCGGGGCCTGTGCTTCACTTTGCAGACGAAAAATCGGAGACTAGACGCTAAATCTCCAGGAAATGTATTTTTAAAACTTTATTCCATTTACTTTCAGAGAATGAATGAAAAATCTGCCGTGGTCTCTAGGTCAGGTGGTGGTTAATGAGTCACACTGTTTGGAACAGGCGGTGTTTAGTTGTGTTGTAAAACACTGACTGGAGCACAGTGTTGAGGTTTACCTAGGGTCATCACAGATTGGCCACAGTGTGAGAGAGAGCTCACCCATTACAGCAGCACATTTACAACTACAAACTGAACTGACAGTGAGCTGCTAATGTTAGTTAGCTGCTAATGTTGGGGCATGTGTATTTAGGAAGAACCGAGTTTAGTTCTTCTTAGGGCATTTTAACACCTGAAAGTCTGAACCAAGGTTTGTGCTTTGGTTAGACACAGTTGTGCTGAAAAGTTTACATACCCTGGAAGATTTTGTAACTGTGTACCATTCATTAAGGAAAACATGAGTGATCAGACAAAACATATTTCTCTTATTTTTAGTGGGATTCAAATTAAACTGTTGAGACATCCAGAAATAACACAATCATTTAAAAAAAAAAAAAGATCATCAGAGAGTCTGACCAACACATTTTTGATGGTACCAGACCGTGGCTTGGTATCAACAGTAGGGCTGTGGCAGTGTCGTCACAAAAGATGGCGGGAAAAAAATTGCAAACAACAGTCTGCATATCACAGCTCGACTACAAACATGGTGTATTATCTAAAAACAGTAATATTTCAATACTATGGGCTATTAATATCATATTAAACATATTTCAATATTTTAGTCTAATAATCGTTTATTCGTTTTATAACTGCAGGCGCACCCGCCCGCAACTACGGCAGCATCCCTCAGATACACCCAGACCACGCTGGATGTTAAGCCTACTCTATCATCCAAACGCAAAAATGATATCACAGAAGGAATTGTCAATTTTATTTCTCAGGATATGAGGCCCATTGGTGTTGTGGAAGGCCAAGGTTTTAGGAACATGTTAAAAGTTTTGGAACCTGGATATTCAGTGCCAGCGCGCCAGACAATCATGCATGCACTAACCGCAAAAGACGAGGGACTCAAAGAGAAAGTTTCAGAGTTAATACAACACAGCGAGGCACTGAGCTTGACAACAGATATGTGGACATCTCTTCGAATGGAGTCCTATATGACAGTGACTGCCCATTTCATTGATGGAGACTGGAAAGCAAAGAGTCTTGTGCTTGAGACAAAACAAACAGAAGAGGCGCACACAGGAAGAAACAAGTTGCTGATGCTTTTAAAATTCCAGAAGAAAAGAGAGTGTATGTGACAATGCGGCTAATATGGCACTCTGTGTGGAAACACTAAAGGAGTCACATGAATGGTTGGAGATGCAGGGCGCCAGGTGTACCGGGCACACATTGCAGCCCTGTATTAATGCTGCGCTCAAACAAGAGCCAATTTGTCGCGCCATGGCTGCAGCACGTCATCTTGTGGCACATTTTAAAAAGGGGCACAAAGCAACAACTAGGCTAAAACAGAAGCAGGAGCAGCAAAATGTCCCTCAGCATGAACTTATTCAGGATGTGTCCACACATTGGAACTCAACATTTTCAATGTTGGAGCGACTGCTGGAGCAATGCTGGCCCATTACCGCAGTGCTGTCTGACCCAAACTTTACCAAGAAGAGCGACAGCAGTACACTGGACCTCACTACAACAAACTGGAATGGAGGTGAGGAGCAACATGTGTCAAAAAAACAGAAAACCGACAAAGAGGAGATTGTGATGCGGTCGTGCGGAGAAGAAAAAGAAAAAAAAGGCACACTCATGAGATGCTGTTTCAACCAACCACAAATAAATACTAATACTAAATAAATAATATCACGTGTTGGCATTAAACCCCCCCCCCCCCCCCCAAAAAAAAAAAACAACTACCCAAAGTCATGCCCAATATGTGAGCCTAATTTGGATGAACTTGGTCCTCACCATGTGGAGGCTTTATCATCACCGGCAGGAAAGGAGAAGACGGCTTGCATGTTGTTGTTGGACCATATTTCAATCAGGATAGACCATTTACGACAAGAGAGCCAGGTTTGAGGATGAAGATGAAATTACATTTATTGTGCACAAAATAGACTTTGGTCTTTGGAGTAAACTGATCTGGGGATGAGAAGCTTGCATCTGAAGTAGTTATATCCCCCCCGGGCCTAGACACTGGTGGTGGTAGGGAAGATCCAGGTTAAGACAGTCTGTATCTTGATGGAGGTGGTGCCGGGGTGGAGGTGGGCTGAGAGTTTTGCAGGAATGATGGCTGGATGACAGGAGAGAGAGGTCTTTTAAATTTGACACTAATGACTGATTGGTGGAAGGGAAAGAGGATGGCAGACTGTGATTGGCTGAATTATGAGAATGAGGGTGGAGCGAGAGGATAGCAGGAAAACAGGGAAAGGGCTTTGAGGCGTGCTTAAAGAGATAGTCTTCCTGTCTGAACTTTCGCTTAGCTTCATTTCAGACATCTCGTCTCCTCCTGTGCTACAGAGGCTCATCTTTACTATTTCATCTTCATGTGTAGGATAACCACCAGAATTCCTGATAAAGTCTGAAACATCGGGAAAAAAGCTTTGACATTGCGAAAGTGTGAACCATCAATTAGTTTGGTCCAGACCGAGAGCAGCTCTTTTGGTTGGACCAAATTTCGGGTTTTTGGTCTGGACCGCATGGCAATGGCCAGCTGGTCCCATCACCATCTCAATAACATCTTGACAAGAACTTCAAGTCAGTGTTTAATGGTCAAGGTCATGGTGACCTAATTAAAAGTGACTTTGGGCTGAATACCTCCAGAACTCCCCAAGGAAGTCCCTTCAAATGTTGCACAAACATTCACTAGGACCCAGAGACAACTAGATTTTAGTAGCCAAAGGTCAAATATCAGTGTGAACTCACAAAACACAGTCTTAGCCAGAGCTCAAGATTCCACAACGATTATGACAAATCTTTCACCTAAATGGATGATATTTTCTAGGACTCTGGATAAACAAGGATATTCCACTCTTTGATTGGCAAGCCACAGTCTGAGTGGGTGATGGACCATGATCCCTGTTGTAACTAGCAGTTACCATCACCATGGCAACCATTAACTGCAGCTGGACACACAGCTGACTCAAATCAGATGATTACACTTGCACACATGAGCACCCAGATGAACAGACAGGAAGTTACTAATACAAACCCAGTGTCCTTTATCCTCTTCATACACAGTCTTACTGTCCTGAAGAAAAATTCTGTCAAAATTGAAACTGGTTACAGCAGTGGCGTGCACAGACTTTTTGAAGGGCAGGGGCGATTGGGAAAAAAAGGGCACATAGCGCTATCTCGCCACTGAAGAGGGCACTTTAGCACACATTTTGGCTCCAAGAGGGCACTTTAGCACACGTTTTGGCTCCAAGAGGGCACTTTAGCACACGTTTTGGCTCCTAGAGTCAAGTCAAGTCAAGTCAAGTCATTTTTATTTCTAGAGCACATTTAAAAACAACAGATGTTGACCAAAGTGCTTTACATACAAGATTAATTCAAGCAAAGACAGGACAGACACAAAGAAGCATTTAAAACAACAAGTGAGTGGGAATAATGGTAGAGGGCACTTTAGCACACGTTTTGGCTCCTAAAGGGCACTTTAGCACACGTTTTGGCTCCTAGAGGGCACTTTAGCACATGTTTTGGCTCCTAGAGGGCACTTTAGCACACTTTTTGGCTCCAAGAGGGCACTTTAAGGCGTGTTTTGGCTCCCAGGGGCCCCCCTTGCCCCCCCCCCCCCAGTGCACGCTACTGGGTTACAGGTTTTTGCACCTTGATTTAGCTTCTAGCTTCTCTCACATCCTTTCTTTTATCTCAGTTCAGGTTTCATGCAAATTTCAGATCCTTCATTTTGGCATTTACAACATGATGTGGCACCCTGGACATTCCAGCAGCTCAGATTAGTTCCAATATTAACATCCGATCAGTTTTTATAGTTAACTTGCAGTATCAGATACTGTGTTCATGAAGTCAGTATTTTTTAAATAAAGTTATGCACAAATGAAAGTCAAAGTCGTCCAATGAACGGCAGTTGGCGGTTCTAGTGTTAACGGTTAACTATTGGTTAATGAGTGTTGGTTAACGGTCAGGAAAAAAATAAATAAAATGTTTGTCCACAAAATGTACTCATTGCATTTCAGGCGACCTTTTGCGACGTGTTCATCGTGCACGTTGACATCGCAATGATGATGAAAATACGATTAATCGTGAAGCCCTAATTTGTAGTATTTGTTGTCCAACTCATGAATCTGTTTCTTGTTTCCACTTTTGGTTTTTTCCTCTGGAAATTCAGAGTTGTGTTTTTCGGAGTTGGAGTCCATGCATCTTGGTATAGAAACTTGCAATGACACAATCTGTGCATTTAATGTAACGAGGAAATCATACAGTATGTCTAAGTGAAATGAGTTTAACACTTGATTTTCATTGGGTAGCTTCAGATAGCTTGTATCTCAGCACACAGAGACCTGTCAATCAGAGACATGGTAGAACTCCATCCGTGCCGTTCTTGAACTGTCCTCCAGTTCCTCCTGTGGTGTAATGAGAAAACGTCTCAGCTGCTGCCTCCTCTCTCGAGTCTACACTTAAGTGGAGGTATTTTAGTGTACTGGGATGAATTATACAGAAGCTCCTGCTGTGTGGACAAGAACAAGCATTCCTGCAGTTCATGCACTATAGGTCTACCTTCAGTGGCTCTGTCAAAACTGGCCACAGATGATGTTTGCCTATTGAAACACACATTCAGACCACACAAACACCAGTGATTATGCCAACATCTGCTTTTATACCAACATCTGTTTCAGTATCAGCATCTGTTTTTACATCCTTGAGACCACAAACTGAATCCATGGATCTAACCTGCTTTGTTTTAACAGTCCAGACTGGTGGAGGTGGCGGACTCACTTTGGACTCTGAATGGACTGTTCAGGACTAATGACGTTTGTGGTAGTCATATATTTCTATATTACTGTACCTGAAGAAGAGTCTAATCAGTAGGGATGTAACTAGGGCTGACCCAAAAAAATCGAAGCTTCGTTCGTTGCCATGGTAATCGATCATGAAGTCTGTGATCGATTTTTTTTTTCTTCTTCCTTTTTTCCTTTTTGACACCGGTTGTCATCGGCAATTGTTACATTAAAATGAGTAGGCGACTTGGCATCCTGGAAACCTGCCTGATTTTGGAGATATGCAGTGTTTGTTTGCCATTACTTTCATTATCCCCCCCCCCCCGTTTGACGTTACGATGTGCGACGACTTGCATCGGTGGAAATAAAAAGAAAACGTGATTCGTGAGAACAAAGTCTCTGGTGAGAAGTAGCTTACTCAAAAGTCACTGGTTGATTAATTTGTTCGACACCAGACGCCGCCGCCCACCACGCACACATAGCTACTAATTCACTCTCTTTTCTCTCTCTATCTCTCTTGTACCTCGCTCGTTGCTTATGAGTCTGGCAGTGTTGGGTCCGGGATTCAACACGGCGGTCGGGTTTTAATTACAGGCTTTTTATCACCAATAAACACGGTAGATGAGGTGAGCAGCGGCAGCGGTGCGAGGCTCTGACTGCAGCGGACTGCTGCTCCAACTGACAGCCTGTGAGTGCTTTGAGACGGTGGCGGCCCGTTGAAAACAGCAGTGATGGCTGATGTGAATTCACGTGTCATGGATGTATAATATTATCTTATAATAGATCCATGGTCGGAGTCTCCAAACCCGACACGTCTGTAACAACATCAGAAAAAAAAACAGCGATATCGCAGGGACCTGCCGTGTAGAAAAAAGAAGAAAAAAAGCTGACAGTGAGTTAGTGTCACAACTTCCTGTATGTGGCCCTTCAAATTAAAAGCCCTACAACCTTTCATACAAGGTTCAGTCATATTGATTTTGATTTAATTTTGACAAGGCTCGGCTCCAAATGTTTATTTTGTTTTTCCTCAGACCAATCGACCAATGAAATTGGTTCATAAACTATTAGATTTTTTTTAATTGAATGACTATTTGTAAATAAGACCAGTTTTACTTGTGATAAAAGGTGATAAATGGTGATGTGCAAATGGCAAACGAACACTGCAGATGTAACCGATGGGTTCTTTTCATTTCATTTCACCAAAAATCACTTTATATTACAACTTTTAGTTTTAATACATGTTTTTCTTTAATATTCGGTTTTGGGGGCTTTTATTTTGTTAGTTTTATTTTGGTAACGTAACCCTTCCTTTCCGTCAACATCCTGTGCACGTTGCGCCGTTTCTCTCAGTCCGAAAAATGGCTGATGAGAAGAGGTAGGGGTAAAACGTGCTAGTGCTTAACTCATTGAGTGCCAACCACGTAATTTCTCGTTTTTCGTTCCCATGCATTGAGTGCCAAAAACGTAATTTTACGTTTTTTGCTTTTTTTTAAAATTATGAAAATAGACACTTTAATACACATTATATGTAAATTTGGGGACTCTACGACGAGGAGAACTGAAATAGATGACGATCAAAGTCACATGACAGCTCATGATCTGGAAGTTTTTATCATAACTCGGCTTCTGCAAACGAGTTCTGCATGTGGATGCAGCGCAGCTGCTCCGCAGCTGCTCCGCTCTCACCCGCGCTGCTGCTCCAGCTGCTCGGAGCTGCTCGGAGCAGAAACAGGAAGCTCTCAGCCGACAGTCCGCCCGGTCTTCATCTGGAGCAACACCGTGTCCTCCCCAAAGTCCTCCCGCGGTAAAATCTGATGGTCTCTGGGCCAAAGCAGACCGGCATCACCGACCCGTACCACAGAAGGACCGCGACCACCGGCGGGACCGGTCTTCCCGAGCCGCGGTGGCCGACAGACCCTCACGCTCCGCGGGGAGAAGCTGCGACACGGCACGGTGCGTCTGTGTTATTGTTGTTTAGTGGCGCCCCCCCCGCCCCCGATGGTGGTTTTGTGAATAGAACAACAATTGTTGTATATATTTATCTTATACGAGCCCTTTGATCCAGAAATGCGAGTGTCAGAAGAGCGACAGACACAAACAGCGCACCTTTCATAAAAGACGCTGTATCTCCTTTTCTAGAAAAAAAGGAGGGATTTTGGTGAAACCCAGCCATGTGTAGCTTGACTTTTCTCAGGAACGGAGGCACGTAGAAACAAACGGTTTGTGGCCACTTGAAGCATTAAGTTAAACCTTTCAATTGAGCCACAGTATGTGTTGGTGGCAATAATATAGAATACACTGTGGCTCTACAAAAATCGTCAAAAATGGTCTAAATTGCCGGTACACTTGACTAAAACTTTGGAAAGGAGCGCGGCACTCAATGAGTTAAAATATTTGTTGATAGTGTGAAATGTATGTTTTCTTAGTGTTTTAACCAGGCGGTTTTAATGCCATGGTTTTTTGAGCTAAACTTGAGTGAATGGGTATGTTATGTGTGCAGTTGTGAGTGTATTTTGCACGGTGCTCCGAGTGACGGTCGTGAGTCTAAGCTAAACTAGTCTCTCATGCAGTTGTTATTCCTCTCCTCTAGAGGTGTGTGAGACTGAGAAGAAGAGTGCTGTGCTGTACTAACAATAATATTGCTGTACGCAGGTGAGATCCCATTTGCTTTTGTGTATTTCTGTAATTGCATTTGTAATGATTTTACATTTCTTATTCACCCTTTTGGTGTTGATGTTCATATGTGTTCTTATTTACTTACTAAAATATTGCCAGTGGGTCATGGGGGGGTTGTTTGATGATTGTATTATGACCATGAGAATGAGATTAGGAGTTACACATGCAGTCCGAAAAATGGCTGATGAGAAGAGGTAGGGAGGTGTGTGAGACTGAGAAGAAGAGTGCTGTGCTGTACTAACAATAATATTGCTGTACGCAGAATAAATCTCCCCCTGCTGGCCGAAAAAGAGAACTGTTGTCCTTCGTTCCTCAACAACACAACACAACGCAGACCGGTTACACATATCTCCAAAATCAGGCAGGTTTCCAGGATGCCAAGTAGCCTATTCATTGTAATGTAACAAGTGCCGATGAGAACCGGTGTCAAAAAGAAAAAAAAAAACAATCGATCATGGACTTCATGATCGATTTTCCATGGCAACGAACGAAGCTTCGAAGCTTCGATGTTTTTGGGTCAGCCCTAGACACAAGTAAAAAAACCTGATAAAATAATAATAATAATCAGAGGTGATTGCTCTAAGACTGCAAAGAAAGCTCTGCTTCTCCTAAAATGTCAAAAAATAAACGGTCAAATATGAACTATTGTGTTTACATTTCATTGACTAGAAGTTCAACTCTAAGACAAATTTGTTCAGAATCAGCAACTGAAGCAATTTTCTTCTCATACATTCTTGTAGTGTCACATAATTAAACCTGTTGAAGCTCAATGGGGCGGCAGAGAATCCTTTTTTTTCACTGCAGTCAGTCATTGCATAAATGCTGCAACGTTGTAAAGAAATGGGCAAGTCTGATGGTGTAGGCTGAAAATGAGCTTCCCCTCTTTGAAAGACCAGCAGCAGCCATTGATTCCAATCAATCATGGTCTGAATGCCACATGCAGCAGGATAATGCTCATGTCCCATGAACGTAACAGTGAGGGGAGTGAACTTCAGACCTCCCCGGTCTCCAGACCAGGGTGCAGAAGAACACTTGTGGGATGTGGGTTCAACAGGAGATTGGCAGTTTGAATGAGCAGCTGACAAATCAGCAGAAAAGATGTGATGCGGAGTCTCAGAGGAAGTTCATGGTGAAGCATCTGGTGGGTTCATGACAATGAACTGAGCTGTTGGAACTCCCCAGTGTCTTTGTACAACTGACTTAACTTAAATTAACTTTTTATGATGCATTTAATTTATTTTGTGTACTACTAGTTTTTCTTATAGTGGAGTGAATAAATAAGAGGAAGATTGAGTGAGGGAGCCGTTGAACCTGCTCTGTTCCTCACTGTGATTTAATGCAGCTCAACTCAACATGTAGGCTAGTTGTCATGCTGACAGCCGTCACACTGAGCTGCTGAGCTGCAGATACCAGCGTTACACTGGAGGGAAACTGAGACTCAGTTTGGGGAAATATGCCGTTGTTTGACCAGTGATATGATATTAGAATCAGCACATTAAAATCAATGTTGTGTTTCTCTTGGTGATCTGATCAGAGTCTGTAACACACTAATTAACTTTTTAACTGAGGCAGAGCGAACACCAATCAGATACATGCAGCGACTGAGTCAGTTACATGGTTTAACAGTTATAACTACTGGAGATGGGCTTTTCAAGAAATTTCCTAAATCAATCAACAGGAAAATTAACAATCAAGTATCGACTTTTATATTTAAAAATGCCGATACACTGTAAGAAATGAAATGTTGTATTAACTTAGTTACGCCAACAGGTCCCACAAACCTTTCTGATTAAGTAGGATGAGTAATACACTATTAATGTAAATAAATCTAACTAAATTCTGTTACCTAAATGTAGTGCTGCATGTCAAGCGAGATTAATCTCAGAATATTTCTGTGTTAATCGTGATTAATCACTGTTTTTTTTTCCTCGAAATCACAGAAATTTGGTGTATTGTGTTGTAGCAATATGAATGGAGAGTATAAGAAACATCCAGTGATGTAATACTGGTGGTATTTAAAAATCAGCGGGACTGAAAGATGGCAGAGGGAACCATAGTAACTCACTCACACACATACACACGTACACACCTGTCTGTGTGGTCATTTCTGGAGAGAAACAGCAGAATGGGAATAAATGACGATAACATAGGGTCATGGATGTTTTACATTTGGTGGTGGTGGTTGTCCGGCCCAATATTATAGCTGGTGTTATGTGGCATCGTATAACTTTGTCTTTTGGAGGCGGCCCAGGAACAGTGGTAGCAGGATATTTGATGTTTCAGCCTAGTGCCATGACTGAAAAAAAATGTGGCAATTAATGTGTGATAAAGTTATTATGGGTGTTAATTAAATAATGTGTTGACATGATAAAAACACAATTACTTTGACAGCCTTACTTAAATGTTACATGATGCACCTACATTGCGTTGGATTTACTGACACCACATTCAGTTAACTTTATATTAGTCCAATTTACTGTACACAAATGAATCTTGTGTTGACACCCCAACTGAGAATGATGGATGAAGAAAGAAGGATGGCTGGCCTGAGTGCAGCAGATGTGGAACGTGGACATCTTCATTTTGGCGTGGATTAGAGTGGATGGAGATGCCCGTTTTTCAGAGCCAGAGAACAGACCTGTTGATGTCATATTCACATACCGGCAGCAACCGCCAGCTTCCACTGCAGTTCCCATGTTCAGGCTGAATCTGTGTCGCAGACAGAATGGATAAAGTGAAACAGTCCAGGTATTACAAGTGAGAGCACAGGATTAGAAGCTGCTGTGAACACAACAGTAGATTGGACTGTATTTTTACATACTTATTTTTACAGTGAAGTGATCAAACGAGAAGAGACAGAATGTGTTTGTTTGTGAAGCCGGAGACGGAGCTGCTTCATTTGTTTTTACATCGTAATGTCAAACATCTCTGAGACAAGCAGGGACAGCAACATCAATACGATGTAGCAGAGCAAGTTTGTAAATGCAAGTATGTAAAACATGAAAAAGCAGATGGTCCCAGGTCTCTGGAAGTAGAGTGAAGGGTCGTGGGTTCGATCCCCAGCTCTACTGTAGTCTGCATGTTGAAGTGTCCTTGGGACAAGATACTGAACCCCAAACTGCCCCTGATGCATCATCGGCATCTGAGTGTGTGCGATATATATATAAAGATGTTCCCTGTGTGTGTGTGAATGGATGAATGTGACTCACAGTGTAAAGTGCTCGAAGATGCAGCTCATCATCGTCCCACTCACTCATCCACAGTGAAAACAAGATCATCATCACCACCAATATCCTCCATCAGCGGCTCTGCTTCTCATCCTGACACTGAGAGCTTCCTGGACGGGTCAGCGCTCTGTCACAGGACCAACAAACCATTCACACCTTACACACACTTTAGATCCACCAGGTAACCTGCCTCAGTCTAAAAATAGCTCCTCCCTCTCCAGCTCGTTGTCTGTCGCCGCTCTTTTCACCGCCTGATTTTATTTATTTATTTCCTTTAAATGACACAATTGCCTCATGTGTTCTGCATCACGGAGCCATGGAGTCACAGCACTGTTAATAACTTGAACTGCAGCACTTAATGTAGGTCAAAACGAAACTTTGCTGTTAGTGGATCCGCTCTTATTTGTGAAGCAGGGCCTTTCATATTTGGAGCAAGTAGCTCTTTGGAAATGGGAGAGAACTGAAGCTGAGAGAAACACAGATGAGACTCAACAATATAAACTTAAAACATTAAAGTTTTTATGTTGGTCTTGAAACTGTCATTAACATCGTTCTTCTAAATATTGAGCTGCAAACATGCTTTGTAATTTATTCTAATAGGAAATTCATCAGTAGAACATATGGACGAATAATTAAGGACGCACTGTCAGTATATTCTATCATTACCATATGGCTGACACATATTTTAATAACTGCTGTTACACACAGTGTGACTGTATCATCAGCATGAGGAAACATGCATTGAAACAGCCCTTTGAACTGCGACTCCTGACTTGCTTCTATATTGAAAAACTTCTAGATTTGTTAAGTCTGAATCTACTCTTCACACCTTAAACAACTTGTCACTCAGAGAAAATTTATTTAATTACTCATCATGTTCAAAAACAGCAAGAACTGTTTTTGGTATCATGTCCAGAGGCCTGACGACTTGTTTAGGTTTGGAGAATTAAAGCTGAAGGTAGTCATGTTGAGGCGACCTCTAGTGGCTGCTGCGCTCATGACGGGAGCAGAAGTCGGATGACGCAGTACGATTGACTAAGTACGCGTAGGAGGAGATTGTGGTGGATGGATGAGTCAACAAAAGACAGTGTTTCTTTTGGCCTTGATCCTTCCACAACCTAATCCCCCACCACCACCACCACCACCACCCCACACCCCCCACCCTGCTGCTCCTAATGACATTTACAAGAAAAGAAAAAGACCAATCAGAGGCAAGAAGAGCAGCAAATAACACCGTAGCCTACACAGCAAAGAGAAGTAGACGGAAAAAGAATAAGACAAACCGTGTAATGGAATGCAAGCCAAAAGAAATGAGTTACACCGAGCCTGAGCTAAAACATCAGGGCGGTTCCAACCAGGTGCAGGGAGCAACAGGACCTGAAAGTCGCGCAGAAGTGAATTGACAGGTAATTAGTTGTTTGATTTCTGTGTGATTTGATCTGGGATGTAACCACAATGCAGAGATGGCTATGTGTCCTAGCCAGCATCTTATGATACAATGATGTTACAATTTGGCTAAATGTAAACTTTCCTGTGCTATAAGATAATAGCCTAATCAATTTTCTCTTAGCCCTGCCTGACTGAGTGACGACACAATTACACATATGCAGCGGGGTTGCAAGCTAACGGGTGCTAGCATTAGTCTACATGCCTTGCCTGCGTGACATGTAGCCTACTAATGTCTAAAAATAAATATTTTTTTCTCTTTACCTCAGAAGTGAGGTTTTCCTTCCAATCAAAAACAGGTTTCCACAATTGCCTGAGTGCAGTGACTTCCTGTATTGGTGGGCGCCGCTGCCTGCCTCTTATACCCACAATGCAATGTGCAAACCCAAAAAACAAACAAAAAAAAACCACCTGTTATAATCAATTACAGAAATATTAACACAGTAAATTGGACTGTTTTTTGTTTTTTTTTTACAGTGTAGTCAGCATTATTCTTTTTCATGACAGAACACACCTAAACAATGCCCTAGCTGTTGACTGAATAGAATTTACTAAAGATGACTTTTCATAGCAAAACAATTCATTTCTACCAGTTTGACTGAGTATCTCTCACTGCAGAGGCTGCAGGTGTCGACCAACAGTGCTGTTATGTTCTGATAGTATTGTAAAGCCCAGCTGTGTCAGTGGCCTCTGCCCCTTTCACATAGTGAAAATAGCTGAATTCAGCAATTGAAAATTAATATTCCATTTTGAACTCATGCTGGGTGCAACTACTTCAAAAGCCGTCCTTGTAAATGCTTATAATTAGAACCAGTTCACGTAGAGACAGAGGATACAGCCACGTGTTAATTAATAACCTCCATGTGATGCTTTTCCACACAGATGATGACTGTGCAGAGGAGGGTCATGTTCTGGACAGGAGGTAGAAGGTATATAGAAAAATTTATAGAAATTTAGATTTAATCATCTTAGCAGTTCAATCAGCAGTCAACATTCAAGATGCCCAGACACAGAAACTTGTTACCACCCTCTCCTTCCTTGCCAGCATCTCTGTGCTGCATGAAGAAACTGTTAAGGCAGGATCAGACTACACGGATTCAGGCCAATTTTCACACAGTTTTGTCTTGGCCGACAAATTTCCAGCTTCTGGCCTGATTATGAATGTTGGGAACAACGAACAAACGTATAGTTTTTTTTAATTTAAACTATATCTTTGGGCTTTTTGCCTTTATTTGATAGCACATAGTGAGATAGACAGGAAAGGGGGAGGCAGAGAGAGGGGGAATGACATGCAGGAAAGGTCTGCCCGACGCGGGATTCGAACCGGGGACACCGGCATTGAGGACTGTAGCCTCTACATGGGGCGGCCACCTTAATCACTGCGCCACGCACCGCCCCGCGAATGTGTAGTTTTAACGTAAGTGAGAAACAGTGATTTTGCATTTAAACGGAAAGTCTAGCATGTTAGAATTTTTGGAATTTCTTTGCCTAGTCTGACATCTCCTATGACATGAACCTTTGATGTTGACCAATAGGATGACAGAGCACTCTGACACATTGTTTACACACAGTGAACATGTGCTTCATGTGCGCAGTGTAAGTTAATGGTTTTGAGTTGAACACATTGGTTAACGTTACGTCATGTTCTCTGTGAAGGACAGACAGCCATACTGTCCTCTTCACCAGACCAAGAATGGCTCCACCATTGTTTTTTCCTCCCTTTTCTTCTTCATCATTCACAGTGCTACAGTGTCCATGATTGACAGTTTGTTGTGACGCCTCCCACGATGACACATGAACTCGCGCAGGATCGCGATCTGTCTTGGTTGATGATTGATCGAGGTCAAACCTGTAGTGTTGCCAGTCTCCCTACCAAGACACGGCAAGAATTTATTCCACTGTGATTAGGCTTGCAAAGGGGTGGACAATTTCCAGTAAATTTCCAGAAACTTTCCATGGGAAGTTAAGATGGGGAATTTTGGAAATATTCCAAATTAGAAACTTTCCAAGGGAATTATGGGAATTTATGGGAATTATCTGGAATTTATGGGAATTAACTGGAAATTGGGGGTAATTTAAACAAACTATGTCCAAACATACGTAAATGTAAATATTGTGTTTTGTCATAAGCAGACATCCATGCAAAATAATACAATTAAAAAAACATGACATTTCAACAGATTTATTTGTGAGTAGAACTTTATCAAGTTGTAATTCTTGTTTGAACAACGGGGCCGGCTCTACGCAGGGGCAAGAGGGGGCAGTGCCCCCTCAAATAAATGTCTTGCCCCCTCAAATCCAAATTTTAGAAGTTGAGAAAGCACATTTTAATATACTCAACAAATGTGTATATTACCAAAAAGAAAAAAGTTAAGTTGGGGGTTCAGACATCCCTCTATCTAGACATGCCGGTAGTCCAACACTTTTTGATACCGCTATTCCGCGCGTCTCTTTTTTTCTTTTTCTTTTTTTTTTTTACAGCTGCGATACCCAGGCGCGTCTCTCTCTCTCTTTTCTGTTCAGCATGCCTATCACCAGTTTGATGAGGGAGTGATGTTCTTAATCTCAACAACTAAACTATCAAGCCACAAACAAAACTGACACACATGATAAACAAACAGAACTATGTTGCAGTTTGTTTGTCAAGTTAACCTGTGACCTTCAGCACCACGGACAGCGCCGCGGATGAGCTGCATCTGTGAGCGTCTGGGCTCTGGGCTTAGGGCCTGGGGCCTCATTTATCAAAACTGTATAGCAGTGTAAAGCTGCTGCTACTAAATGTTTTGCTTAGCCCTACGGCGAAAAGACACCCAACATATTTACACCTTTTTCAGATCTATCAAACTGTGCGTGCACAACTCTCAGCAATTTCTCTTTGATAAATCAAACTGGATCCAAGAACGGTGCGCAGTTGCGCACGTGAACGCACCTCCGTCCCCGGAACGCCTAGACACAACCATATATGGTCAGCACGTGCATATTAATTAGCCATGTGCTCTGTGGAGCGACAACAAAGGCGGAGGGCGGGGGGAAGAAAGCGAGATAGCTACACGGCATCGGGCAATAAATCAGTCAGAAAAATTATCTTGCATTTTAACAAAGCTACAATAAAAACAAAAACCTCCCAAATCTCAACAAAAGGGAGCAGAAAGAAGAATAATCTTACTCTTAACAATCTTAATCCTACAAATTGACAAAATTATCTGCAGTAGCACAAAAATCCGCCGAAAAAGGAACAGTGTTCTTTTCTAAAATGTTCTGTCTCCCCCCCTCCTCTTCTCAGAGTACACCAGAATGCTTCACTCACATTTTAAAATCACAAAAATTTTCTGGGGGGTATGCCCCCAGACCCCCCTACAGGTATTTAGCTACTCACCTTTTTCACCCCCTCTGGGTTTGCAATGCTTCTTCAGGTATATTCGAATATATTCGAATATTTATTGATAATATTTTGACCCCACCCCCGCCCCGAAGCGACCGGATTGTCCGGCGGGGGGGGGGGAGTTTCGCCTTCATGCATGCGCGCGCGCACGCGTGTGTGTGTGTGCGCCAAAAAGAAACAGCGCTATGCGGAGATGAATGGACGGATTACATGCGGCGGTGGTGTAGCCTATTTGCGACAATTAAGAAAAGAAAAAAAAACGGCCCGCCACTCCTAAATGAATGTAGAGGAAACACCTATATTTCAACTTCTCCCTCCGTGGTTTGTACAGTATCTATGGTCCGGTCGCACCATGGATGTCAGTGTTTCCCCGCTGCTGTATATGCATGCGCGCTGTGGTGTGTATGTGTGTGAGAGGATGCAGAGATGAAGGCGAGCGTCCGACGGGGGAGGGGGGGCGGCGGCGGCGAATATCGCTACATTTTTATTTTTTTAAGACGTTAGTTTAGGCGGCAGCTCTTTGTTGTTAAGGCGGCCGCCTTAACAGGATGTATTATAATAGATGTATTATAATAGATCCATGAGTCGCACTCGCAGCCTTTTGCTCCGCCATTGTTTATCAGTGAAGAAGTGTGAACAGCCATCAGGCGCTAACGACGTGATAACGTCATACTGTAAGTACAGGAGCCCCAGGTGATCAAGGCTAATGAGCTTGCGTTTCACAACTTTAACAGGCTGAAAAAAGTCTTGAATCTGGATTGAAAAATATGTTTTCAGGCAAACACATTTACCAAAAATAATGCTTATTACAGGTTCGAATATTTAGAGCTGCCCTAATATTCGTTCGAATATGGTTATTTTTTTAATATTCGAATTATATTCGAATATCGAAGTTCGTTGTCAAAGCCCTACATCCTCTAGACACATGTAATTCCTCCACACACTCATCATAACTCATTCTCATAACATCTGAGTTTATAGAGACTGATCAGAAAAGAGGAATAAATCCTTGACTGTGGCATCACAGCTGAGCCAGTTGTCACTGCTGAAGTCTCCAAACAACTGGACTCAGGGAGCAAAGACCAAGGCCCTGAGTCCTGGATTGTGGTCCATAACAGTCAGTGAGGTGTGAGGCCCCACTTCCATCCATATTCGCCTCACCCCCAGTGTTGGGCACGTTACTTTTAAAAAGTAATTACCGGTAGTTATAGTTACTAATTACTTCTCCCAAAAAGTAACTGAGTTAGTAACTCCACTACTGCACTATAAAAGTAACTAGTTACCAGGGAAAGTAATGCAATAGTTACTTTTTAAATCTTTTTTTTAAGTTTAAGGGCCCTAGTTTGCAGCCGGTCTAATGCAAGTTTCGACAAGCGCAGCCTAGCGCAAAGTCAGATTGGCAGATTGCGAGATCGCGCTGCGCTGAGATAGGCGTGGCCGCGCAGCAGGGGGAGGCGTCACAGATTCAGCTTGGTGCAGTGGAAGTTTCGTGCGAAAATGTCCCGCCGAGGTTGCGCTGAAAGCTCGCCACCTCAAACCAGGTCTACTCTCAGCGCAGGGCGAAGCGCAGCAGGTGCAGTGGAAGTTTGGCTGACTGACGTGCAGTGCACACACGTCACCAAGACCTCACAGGCAGATTTCCACAGTTCCAGGCACATTTCAATGCAATAAATATCCACAATAACCACTATTTAATGCAACTAATGGAATCAACACGTGAATTTATATCTATATAGATTGTCCTGTCACATCTGACGTCAGATCAAAGCAGAGATCAAAGGCTGTAGGCACAAACTCCACCTGAATTAACACAGCAGGGACGAACTGGCACTGAAAAGCAGCTGTGGATGTCCCAAAAGCAGGACTGAGGGTGGATGACTGCATGTCGCTGCCGTGTTGAGATACACACTGTAACCTTGTGATGATCCCCTTTATTTATTTATTTACTTATTAATTTATTAGAGGGCGACTGGGTCGTCACGCGGCCGTAATGAAAAACAAAACACAAATCATCATCTCTCTTAGCCCACCACAACAGCCTCGATATCAGATAGTCAGTATATAGCCTATACTCAGCATCTCATCACAGAGAAAAAAGAGAGGAGGACAGAGAGAGAGAGAGAGAGAGAGAGAGAGAGAGAGAGAGAGAGAGAGAGCGCATCCTTTACGCTGATTTCGTCCCGCATGGTGTTTGTTTATGTTGTGATTAGTGCACACCTCTGATCTGTCTTACACAGGGTTTGAATAAATGTGAGTTTCTTTATTAGTTGTTGTTTCTTACACTGAGCACCGGTTCTCAGTGTATCAGATCAAACCTGATTAAGGATATTAGTAAACTCATTATTCGGTCACTCTGAGCTCGGACCTCCGGACCAAAACAGCTGTTTCCTCCTGGGAGAGGTTCGGCCTCTGGCGTCGCTGTCTCCTCCGTCCATGTCAAAGTATAAAATGACAAACTTGCAGTGCGCATCGCCCGCGGTGCAGTTAAAGGTGAGGAGAGGAGCTCATTTGATTGGTGAAGATCCGAATCGGCTGTGTTAATCCCACTTCTCCTCCTCCTGTCTCCCTCCCGCCCTGTCTCCTCCCCCTTTGCCGTTTGCGCCGGTAGGAGGGACGAGGGGTGGGCTTGCGCTGGTCTAAGTCGGACTGCGCTGCCCAGCAAACTTGCGAAATGGACCTGGACACGCCTAGTTGGCGTGGTGAAGCTGCGCTGAGTTTAGACTTCGCCCGGTCTAGGAAACTAGGGCCCATATATGTCGAAGAATTTTGATTTTTTTTCTCGCATTTTTTAATTTTATTTGATTGTTTTCATATATTTCACTGATTGCAATTATGGAATGCGAGTGTGTGTTTTATTGAAAGCGAGGCTGGTGTGCATATGAAAATAGGTTACAGTGGGTTTTTTAAGGGCTGTGGCTGCCTACAAGCAAATCTCATATTGTCTCTGTACAAAGACAACAAAGACCTTTTTCAATGTGAAAACAGCGGAGACCTATTCAAGATTTGCTTTTGGGCAACACTGATATAACAGGCGAAACATCGGAATTAATTTATTCATGGCCACATTAAGTGAAATTATTAACTTTACCGATTATCCATCTGATTATCTGTCCCGCTGCGAGCGGACAACTTCTTTCAGCAGTGATAAAAGTGAAATGTAGGCTATAGGCTATAATCTTCGAGTCGGATCAACAGCTGAGCAGCGTATTCCCTCAGCTGAACATCTGTAGACGGAGACGCTCAGAGAGAAAGTCAACAGCAGCGGATCAAACGCTGCGTTCTGATCCAGCTCCACTGGACTTTCAAAGTAAAGGTGACGCAGCTGTAAATGAGTTAAATAGTGAAAAAGCGGTGCTGTAGCCGATTTTAGGATTTAACTCTGAACATAACTTGGTCGGGACCAGGTTATGAGCTAAGCATAAGTTACCATGGTGATCTAGCCGGGTTAAAAGAGAGCCACCTTTGTAGTACAGGAGAGCCTGCTTTCGCAGTAGCCCTGCTATCATCACAACCGGTGTCAACAACGGTGTTTTGGGCCACTAGTTTTGTAGAAGCGTGTGGCGTTGAGAGATTGGAGTTGCTTACAATGGACGTGGACAAACACTTCGCTCCGGGACATAATGTACACCTCACATGTATGTGCTTGCCTTTTACCTCAAGGAGATTAAAGTAGTGTCTGTACTTCCACTTTGAAAACGCCAACTTTCCCTCCGAACTCGGCAGCTTCCCTCTGCTAGTTTGTGTGTGTGAGGCTACTGCGTGCGTGTGTGGTTTGTGTACAAACTGAACACTGCCTCTGATTGGCTTAGCATGAAACCTTACTCTGCCTTAACCAATCATCATCACTTATGCGGTTGTCTCGTCTCTCCCTCCTCCCCCCTCCCCTCACCAAAGGAGAGAAGGAAAAAAAAACAGTTTTGCAGCTTCTGTGGCTGAGATGAGGAGGACAACGGCTTCACTGAGTAGTTTGTAACGCGCCTCATTTCATTGTCGGTAACGGCGTTGTAACGGTGGAAATAGTAATTAGTTAAATTACTCGTTACTGAAAAAAATAACGCCGTTTATTTTAACGGCGTTATTCCCATCACTGCTCACCCCATCGTCATATTTCAAATAAAATGAAATAAACCTTACCTTAAAGGGATAGTTCACTCAAATTGAAATTATCTCATTATCTACTCACCCTCATGTCAACTAAGGGCTGGGAGAAGTTTCAGAGTTATCCGTGCCTTCTCTGAGTTACAGCGGGGCTCCGTGCAGCACTGCATGTCCAAATCTCGTGCGATTGGCACCGGGGTCAGTAATTGCACTGACGCCGGCGCAACTCTCGCGAGATTTGGACGGACCAGGAAGAGGAGCTTCCGCTACAAACAAGCTTGAAATATAGATTTCGGGGCTTCAATACAAGACGGACATAACATACGAGCAGCATGGAGGTATTTGGATGTTTTTTGGTGTGTCTTTTTGTTACGAAGACAGTTGGTATCCATTTGCAACCGTTATATGGACATGCACTGCTACGCCGAGACCCCCTGTAACTCAGGTGGTGGGTGAACTATTCTTTTAACATCCATTTACATATTGTTGGCATTTTTAATATTTCTACATGAGCAGGTCCTCAGGTGTTGAGCCCACAGCAGCTGTGGGGGTTAATCCTCCTCTGGTTCCTCTGCACTAAGGCCCCGTCCAGACGAAGCCGTTTTTTTCGAATCCGGATAAATACTTTATCGGATTGGCCTCGCGTCCACACGGATCCGGCATTTTCAGGGGGTGAAAACGGTATTTTTTGAAAACGGGTCCCAGAGTGGGAAAATTTGAAAACGCCGCCCCAGCGTATCCGTCTGGACGGCCAATACGGATTTTTTCTGAAACGATGATGTCATGATGCCCCCCGCCGCTCTACCTGTAACCTGAGACACACACACACCGCTGCAGCAGCTGCTGCACACTGACAGTCTATGCACGTAACAACAACAACGGCCGACTAACATCGCATCGCTCAGACGCTGCGGCTGAATCACGGCTGTTTAATCATCACTGCTCATCATATTTACTCTGACACGACTCCCTGTCAACATTTAATCCCATGTTTGAGTTTGAATACAGCGGGGAACTTCTTCTATTGGATTACAGCGGGGACTTCCCGTCTTCTTCAGCTGTCTTATGTGTGGCAGGCAGCGCTACAGCGACACACACACTCCACACACACGCCTGCAGTATGTAGGTACTACAGCGTTTTGGGTCGTTTTCAGGTGATCGTGTGGACGCAGATATTTTTGAAAACGATGCCGTGTTTATGGAGATTTTTTTCAAAACGATTAAGAAAAAGATCGGATTCGGTGAAGCCGCGTGTTCGTCTGGACGGGGCCTAAGTCTTGCACTGAGATTTGATGACTCAGACAATTAAGATGGGAGCAGAGGCCCCAGAATACAGTGTTATCATGATGCTTGAATAGAAAAGTGCTTTATAAATCTTACATTATTATCACGGTGCAGTATTATTAAATGTGTAGTGATATCCTGAGTTTTGCAGTAACGTATTGTGGTAAATTGCCATTTATTACTTTTTTAAAATGTCTATATCCTGAAGGCAAATATTTGTCCACATCTGTTTAGTCTAATAAGATAAAGCTGTGTCAGTTCATCCCATGTAAAACATTTTATTCTTGCAGAATGGGATAGTCAATGAGACAGACTGGTCAATGGAGTACTCTAGTGTTCTAAACCTTTTATGCAATTTACATAAAGATCATTATGATATTGCCACAAAAATATTATGATACCATGCTGTATGAATTTTTCCCTCCACACCCAGAGCCAAAGTAGTTCACTCTTTCTGAAGGATTAAATTTAATATTATTGAAGAACTAGGACCAGAGCATTGATTCACTCAACTTCTTCATGCTTCACTCACCCACTGTGTCTCACTCTCTCTCTTTCTCTCTCTCTCTCACACACACTGACTAAAAATAACAACACATATGTGTTTATTTGCATATAGGCAGAGAGATGTGATCACTGGAGACACATGTTAGAGAGACTGTGATGAAAATTAGTGTTCAACCTTGTTAAACATCCATATGTTCCTACATACTGTAATACAAGACGTATGATGAGTTAAATGATCAGTCAACACCTTGACTGACTGCTTCCCTCCTTTAACAGTCTTATAAAAACAGAACCAGCCAGCCGGCTGGCTGGAGCCCTTCTGTGTGGAGTTTGCATGTTCTCCCCGTGCATGCGTGGGTTCTCTCCGGGTACTCCGGCTTCCTCCCACAGACCAAAGACATGCAGGTTAGGTTAATTGGCGACTCTAAATTGCCCATAGGTGTGAATGAGAGCGTGAATGGTTGTCTGTCTATATGTGTTAACCCTGCGATATACTGGCGACCTGTCCAGGGTGTACCCCGCCTCTCGCCCAAAAGTCAGCTTGGATAGGCTCCAGCTCACCCGTGACCCTAGTGCAGGATAAGCGGTATAGAAAATGAATGAATAAAAACAGAACCAATGTTTCATACATCACAAACCTAAGGAACCAATCAAAGGGACGGGGGCGGGACTAAATTAAACTGTAGGCTTGTCAGTGCAGAGAGAGAGACAGGGCCCTATTTCCCTGGCGCAGCTGGCGCAGTGGCATTTTCCTCCAGTGCAACAAGCTGCGCAGCAGATTCGGTAAATTGGCAGACTGCTGTGCGCCGAGATGGGAGTGGTCGCGCAGCAGGGGGAGGTGTCGACAGATTCACCGTGGCGCAGTGACAATTTGTTGCAGATAGACCGCGCGGAGAGTGCGCCGAAAGCTCGCCAGCTCCAACCTGGTCTAATCTCAGCGCAAGGCGCAGCGCAGCCAGCGGACTGGTATTTTGACTGCCCAGCGCGCAGTGCGCCCACGTCACCAAGACCTCACAGGCAGTTTCCACAGTTCCAGGCACATTTAAATGCAATTAATAATAATAATAATAATAATAATAATAATAATGATAATAATAATCATCATCACAATAACCCCTATTTATTGTATCTGAATCAGCACATACACGTATATCTATATAGATTGTCCCGTCACACTGATGACAGATCAAAGGCTTGCGTAATGGAAACTCGGCCTGACTGAATTAACACAGATGAAACCAGGGAGGGACTGGTACAAAAAAGCAGCCGTGGATGTCCCAAGAGCAGGTGTTGACACTACACACTGTGCCGTTGCTATGATCAGCTATTTATTTATTTATTTACTTATTGATTTATTAGGGGCCAGCGCGCATCGTCACGCGACCATAACAAATAAAACTGAAAACAAATAAACTCTCACAGCAAACCACAATCAGCCTCGGCATCATAGTGAGCAGATATTCACATCTCCCCTCTCAGGTAAATTCTAAAGAAAAAAGAAAAAGAGAGACGCTCCGTGATGCCTCCTTCACGCACAGCTGTTTGTTTATGTTGTGATCTGTGCACACGTGTTTAAATATAGGTTACTAAATATGAGTGTCTTTATTAATGGAAAAGGGGTGTGTGTGTTTTGTTTTTTGTTTTTTTTTTACTGGGCAACAGCTCTCAATATGTCAGAGCAAACCTGGATAACATCATAACCTCCTCCCTCCCAGACTACTTTTACATCATCAGCCCGTGAGGTCTGTTCGCGCGACCGGACACTGCCAGCTTGGACCGGACCAGAACATCAGTTTCCTCCCGTCTCACTTGCTGTGAGAGATGATAGTTTATTTGTTTTCAGTTTTATTTGTTATGGTCGCGTGACGATGCGGCTCAATAAATCAATAAGTAAATAAATAAATATAGCAGATAATCGCAACGGCACAGTGTGTAGTGTCAACACAGCAGTAATCCATCCTCATCTTTCATCTGTGCAGCCTTTGAGGTCTTGCCTCCCTCTTCCACGGTGAAATCAAACGTCATTTAAAGGCGAGGCGAGGAGCTCATTTGATTGGTGAAGATCTGACTCGGCTGTGTCAAACCCACTCCACGCCTTCTCTCCTCCCTCTATGCCATTTGCGCCGGTGGGAGGGAAGTAGGCGGGATGCGCCCTGCTGCGCTTCGAAGGAAAATTGCAAACTGCTCCTGGACACGCCTCGTTGGCGAAGCGAACGCGGAGCGCAGGCCTTATCCGCTGCGCCTGCGCTAGTTTACGAAAGTAGAGCCCAGAGAGTTAAAGGGATAGTTCACCCAAAATTGAAATTTCACTCATTATCTACTCACCCTCATGTCGACTAAGGGCTGGGAGAAGTTTCAGAGTTATCGGTGGCTTCTCTGAGTTACAGGGGGTCTCGGCGTAGCAGTGCATGTCCATATAACGGTTGCAAATGGATACCAACTGTCTTCGTAACAAAAAGACACACCAAAAAACATCCAAATGAAGTCTATACTTCAAGCTTGTTTTGTAGCGGAAGCTCCTCTTCCCGGTTCGTCAAATTTGGACGAACTGGGAAGACTTATTTAATTTTTTCGGGACAATTTCGCATTTCGGAGCTTCAATACAAGACGGACATTATATACAAGCAGCATGGAGGTATTTGGATGTTTTTTGGTGTGTCTTTTTGTTACGAAGACAGTTGGTATCCATTTGCAACCGTCATATGGACATGCACTGCTACGCCGAGACCCCCTGTAACTCAGAGAAGCCACAGAGGACTCTGAAACTTCTCTCAGCCCTTAGTCAACATGAGGGTGAGTAGATAATGAGTGAAATTTCAATTTTGGGTGAACTATCCCTTTAACAGTAACAAAACCACAGTTTGCCAGTGATAAGCTAACAACATAAAGATGCTAACCATGCTTACTGCTATGGTTTCAGATTCTATTTCATAAGTTCTTTCTGTTATCATCAGATATATAGAATATACTTTATTTTATCCCAGAAGGGAAATTCAAAATGTCACAAGCAGCAGCATATTCACTCCTATTCAGTAAAAGGTCAGAAGAACTTTCATTTACCTCTTTGTCGTACATCCAGTCATACATTTTTCCATGGTCCCCAATTCTGGAACTCCTTAGACAGGTCTCTTTTTATCCTCCAACAAAATGTTTAGGATTAGTTTGGTGAGGTATCTTCTGTCCAAGCAAAAAAATACTCATGTCTAGTTGAAATTAATTTGTAATTTTATCGATATTTTTTTCTCTGTGTTTGTTTGTTGTGTTTTTTTTCCCTTGTCTCTTTCCCTTTTCTGCTTCTTTTCCTCTTTTCTTTTTTTATTGGTTGATCTGTTTTAGTGATTTTGTATTAGGGGGGAATTTTATATAAGCCACTTGGGCTTCTTTTCTTCTCCTGCACAATTATTTGCCTTTGTATTATTAAATATAATCCTTGTTTTTATCATTGTGCATATGAAAAAAAAAAGTCTCAACATGTGAGTCTCTCGGATGTTTGTGGTGGGTGGAGCGTAAACGGTTGGTCCAGATTTGCTAATCAGGAAGTCATGTTATACAAAATATGATTTAAATGAATATTAGATGATGGTTTAAAATGTGTCTGGAGAGGAGCTGTATGAACTTGGTGTTACACTTCTACAGGTCGTTGTCATTGTTATGGTTAGGGAGAAGGGCTAGGGAATGTATTATATTAATTAGTGTCCACATGGGAATGTTGTGTGTGTTAGAGAAGGAGAGAGAAGAGGATTCCCTGTTTGCAGTAGACACTTGCCAACCGTATCCATGCCTCAATGGAAACATATAATCTCAGTGAATATTTACAGCCACATGAAAACCAGCTCAGTAAACCAAGTCAACAGGAAGCGAGCTGATGAGTATTCATAGATACATGGTTTGGGATCAGGGTGATATTTTTAGGTGAGCGAGAGTGGAGCTGATGCTTGTGTTGAAATGAGCTCGACTGCACCTGAATGAAGAGACTATTGGTCCCACAGGGAGAAGTGAGCCAGCAGCAGGCTCAGCCTCCTCCCCTGGGATACCTTCACTGAGGTGTGTGTGTGTGTGTGTTACCACTCTGGGGTCTTTTCCAGAATTAACTTGAATCTTGTTAGGGCCAGTAGTCCTCATGGAGCTATTGATCTGGAGCATGTGTTTGCTGTGTGGAAGTCCCACTGCACTATGACGCTGTTGTAGGATCCATCCAGTTGCAGGGTGAAGTGTTGCTGACATTTGTTGGAGATTGAAAATGAAGTGAGAGGTTTCACATCTGGGGCCCTAGTCTCGTAGACCGCGCGAAGTCTAAGTGCAGCGCAGCTTCGCCACGCCAACGGCGTGGACCAGGTCCATTTCGCAAGATTGGTGGGCCGCGCAGTCAGACTTAGACCAGCGTAAACCCTCCCCTCTTCCCTCCCACCGGCGCAAACGGCGAAGAGGGAGGAGACAGGGCGGGAGGGAGACAGGAGGAGGAGAGAAAGGCGTGGAGTGGGTTTGACACAGCCGAGTCAGATCTTCACCAATCAAATGAGCTCCTCTCCTCACCTTTAACTGCGCGGCGGGTGATGCGCGCTGCAAGTTTGTCATTTTATACTTGGACATGGACGGAGGAAACAGCGACGCCAGAGGCCGAACCTCTCCCCGGAGGAAACAGCTGTTTCCCCGGAGGTCCGAGCTCAGAGTGACCAATAATGAGTTTACTAATAATAATACAAATATCCTTAATCAGGTTTGATCTGATACACTGAGAACCCCTGCCCAATGTAAGACACAACAACTAATAAACTAATAAAGAAACTCACATTTATTCAAATCGTGTGTAAGCAATATGAGAGGTGTAATCACAACATAAACAAACACCATGTGTAACGGATGAAATCAGCGTAAAGGACGCTCTCTCTCTCTCTCTCTCTCCGTCCTCCTCTCTCTCTCTCTCTCTGTCCTCCTCTCTCTCTCTCTCTCTGTCCTCCTCTCTCTCTCTCTCTGTCCTCCTCTCTCTCTCTCTCTCTGTCCGTCTCTTTTTTTCTCTGTGATAGAGATGCTGAGTATAGGCTATATACTGGACTAAGAGAGATGAAGATTTGTGTTTTGTTTTTCATTACGGCTGCCTGATGCGGTCGCTCGCGCTATGAATTAATTAATAATCTATATAGATATAAATTCACGTGTTGATTCCATTAGTTGCATTAAATAGTGGTTATTGTGGATATTTATTGCATTGAAATGTGTCTGGAACTGTGGAGATCTGCCTGTGAGGTCTTGGTGACGTGTGTGCACTGCAGGTCAGTCAGCCAAACTTCCACTGCACCTGCTGCGCTCCGCCCTGCGCTGAGAGTAGACCTGGTTGGAGGTGGCGAGCTTTCAGCGCAACCTCGGCGAGACATTTTCGCACAAAACTTCCACTGCACCAAGCTGAATCTGTGACGCCTCCCCCTGCTGCGCGGCCACGCCTATCTCAGCGCAGCGCGATCTGCCAATCTTTCAATCTGACTTTGCGCTCGGCTGCGCTGGTCGAAACTTGCATTAGACCAGCTGCGCTACCTTGCGCTACCTGCGCTGCGCCACCAAACTAGGGCCCCTGTTCTCAAATGGGGGTTGGTTTATGAAGCCCCGTCCTGATGAGGCAAACCATGTGGGCTGGTTTAAGAAATGAAACCCAAGAAATGAACAAAATGTCCTTTTCCAGCTTTAATCATGTACCCACATGTTGATTGTTCTTTTATCTGTTGATATTTTCCAAATTCATGTCGGACGTTTTTTTTGAAATCGTAAAAATTGATTTTTTACTCTTACTAGGTTAAATATGGTAAGCCCCCGTTCATGAATCTGGGCTGCGCTGAATTATCGTAATGACTGCTGCCTCCTTCCTCCCATCACGCTCTCCATGTCGGCATTGTGTGATTTTGTTGCCAAAAAGACCAACGGCCCTTTTCCACGGGGTCATTCCTATGTTCCCACAGCCCTATGTTCCCACAGCCTTATGTTCCCACATTTCTAACTTTTGTTGTCACTGAAAATTAGGCCCTATGTTCCCACAGCCCTTTGGTCCCACCATTGGTTGTGTTTAGGCAATGAATAAAAGAGTTGGTTAAGTTTAGTAAAAAGACCCGGTAGAGGCTAGACAGGCCAGATAGATAGCGCCCAGATAGGTAGAGAGTCCAGTGGGAACATAGGGCCTAATTTTGAGAAAAATCTTAGAATTGTGGGAACATAGGGCTGTGGGAACATAAGGCTGTGGGAACATAGGCATGGACCCCTTTTCCACTACACAGTTACAGCTCTCACGTTGGTAGATAGATAGATAGATAGATAGATAGATAGATAGATAGATAGTTATTTTTTAATTCAATTTTTTAAATTAGACTCTAGGTCCATTTAAAAAGACACAAACAGCACACAAAATAGTTTGTAATTTAACAAAAAAATCATAATCATAATCGGAAATCGATTTTTCAGAGAAGAAAATCGAGATTTTATTTTCGGGCAAAATCGAACAGCCCTAATCTGAATATCTTTACATCAAAATCTATGTATTCTTTTTGTTTGATGACTTGCTAATTTTAGAATATAGAATAGATTTTTTTTGTCCCATTCCGTCAGTCACTGTCACAATCTCTAACCAAGCTGTAACGAGCTCTTCCGCATTGATTTATTGCTTATAGCGTATTGGCTGATACCTGATAAAGATCCAATTGTATTTTGCAATGCAATCACCACCCTTTGCAACATTTCCAGCGCATATATTGCAAGTAGCCGTGGGAACTTGTTGGCGTTTGCGAGTGTGGAATTCTTCCATACAGCTTGGCTCACTGCATGTTCTTGCTGTGTGTTTGTTGTCTACCTGCATACTGTGCATGCTGCTGGCAAGATAAGTAAAGTAATAATTATGAACATTTATTAATAGGCCTTCAATATCATAATGTAAGTTCTTAAAGGGATAGTTCAACATTTTGGCAAATTGGCCCATTGCCATAATCCCTATAGTCATAGCAGTAGGTTTGTTACCTTTAATTGTCGGTGCAAGCTGTTTTTAGAATGGCGGAGCAGAGCAGTGAGCTGCTCAGAGCTACACTACGGAGGCTCATGGGATTTCTTGGTTTTGCTCATCAAACTCATCAAATACACAATCCAACAACTCCAAAACGCTCTGGTGGACAAGTTGTGACCTGCACATTCACCACGCTATGAAATTATAATGGAACGTCATGAGACAGAGTTGTTTTCGAGGCAAATTCAGAGACTGCTTGCTGAAAAACTGCTCCTGACGGGAATGTGCATCAGTGCTTCTGCATGAATTTACCTCGAAAACAACTCTGTCTCCCTCCAGTCCGTTGCCACTTGGACTGGATGCTAAACTATTAACGGTGAGTTAGCTCTGTTTTTACAATGGACATTGGTTTTGTTGTTTTCAGCTTGAAATGACCCCAAACGTCAGATGGTTTCTGACATCTTCTCCAGCCTGTCTCTCCTCCTTAGTCATTGTCCCTCTCTTTGTCTATTTTCCAAACCACTCCTATACACCAGGGTTGCTCCAACTCACACAGCAGCAGCAGCAGCGGAAGAACATGCTATGGTTCAGTGTAGGGATGGGCATTTGAAGAAATCTTTTTGATCGATCATCGGGGAAATTAACGATCAATTATCGATTTAATCGTTAATATTCATATTCATATTAATATGAATATTGATTTTCAAGAATTCAGAATGCGTGTGGCTATGGCGTGTGCCAGTAATCCAGGGCAGTCCCCGTTTAGGAAGGTCAGACAACAACGTACACGGACGTCTGTGTGCTTGTGCTTCACTTGTAGAGACAGTGCAGACACCGGCATTTAAAAAAAAAAAAAAAAAAGCACCGTTGCGCTGCCTGGCTCACCTGCAGCTGAGCTGTCAGAGCAGCTCTGCTGTCCCTCTCTCTTCAGCCTTGTGTTTGGCTGCACTTGTACGAAAGAAATCACAAGCACTTTCAAAATGTGAAAGCGTGTGTTTTATTATTATTTCTGTGGCCAACACACGGCAGAGCGGCGCTCTGATCACAGGAGCACAGAGAAGAGAAACTAACTATGCAGGATATTTACCTTAAGTTTCATTTTAACCGTCGTTAAACAGCTTTGGGCTAATTGTGATGTTAGATAAATGACTTGTAGCTTGTAACTTACAGAGAGAGTGGAGGCTCCTTCCACACCGCTGCTGAAAACCAAACCTGCTGATCAGAGCGGGCGGAGCCGCGGTGTCACAGCTCACGTCTCTGTTGCACCGAGTCCGCGACACAAGCGCTCCGTCATATTTAATGAATGATTTCACTCTTAAACCAAGTAATAATAATAATATATAATAATAATAATATAGAGTTTATTGGTTGTTATGAAAAAAAATATTTCTACATAACAACATCTGCCCTCTACATGATCCCTTATAATAAATCGATAAAAAATTAACGTGATCGATAAAATTCTTAACGATCAATAATCGATCATCGATTAATCATGCCCATCCCTAGTTCAGTGTACAGGAAGCAATGCAGTGGACTCGGCAGACTGGGCAAAAGGCAAAATAAAAAAAAATATCACCAATAAACATCCTGACTATGGCAGTAATTATTATGTTGAGTGTTGTGGACTGTGGCCCAGGTTGAGTAATAACTATGTGTTGGAACATAAAGAATGCAGAGTATTGAATTAAGGGCATTAAAGCTATCACTGCGTGTTGCCTTTTCCTTTGCCCTCTCAACCCAGATTTAACATGGAGCTGTAAATCTTTATCTCACTTTCTTTCTTTCTGTCCCTGCAAGAGGGCACTGTTTCTTGGTTGGAAGCAGAGAGAGAGAGAGAGAAAATGAAGGGAGCATTCCAGTGTGTTGGAGATATGTAGCGTCTTTGACAGCTAGTGTACCGGGACACTTAGAAAATGTTAATCTGCTCAGGAGCAGTCAGAGCTGACAGAGTTGAAAGATTCTGCCTCTTCAGCACACCGTCCTCCTCACGCTGCTCAGAGGACACGTCGGATTGACACTAGGCTTCTGTGCGATTACAGGAACACTCCGAAACAAATTGGACTCTCTATGAAGATCCTCTATAAACACTGCACAGTCTATAGCATCTGTTAGTGCAGAGGGTGGGGGGGTTGGAGGGGCGTATGGGGAGTGGAGAAGACAGAATGCAGCTTTTCCACATGAGCTGCTGTATTAGTCCTGCAGAGTGTCTGCTTGCCTACAGTGTTGACACATTGTGTAACTTCAGATGCGATTACAGGGCTGTGCATGACTGCCATGTGGCTGTGGATAATGAGAGCAGGGAGCTTCAGGAGCAACGGTTCCAGCAAAGAGCCTGAGCTGCAGAGGGAGGGAAATACCACTGTCTTATTGTAGCACAGACAAAAAAAAAAGAAAAACCTTTCAAGCTACACAGGAAGAATGGGCGAGATGACATGGGTTTATCCAACTCAAGGTCATCTGGAAGATCACTGGTGATACATAATCTTCTGAATTCATAAAGGGCCAGTATATAAGGAAAAGCTGAGAGGGTGAGGTCATGGTTGTTCATATCAAAACACAACAACAACACAATATATAATCTGTGATCATGTTCACTGAACTGGATCTGACCTGCTAGTAGTGTCCTCAAGGGCCGTGTCCTTTTTTTATTTTTATGAAAAAATAATGATTCCCTTGAAAAGGTCTTGAAATATTCAATACACACTCATTCATTGTGACCTTGACCTTTGACCATGAGCCCCCAATATCCAATCAGTTAGTCTTAGAAATGGCGCTAAATTTGAAGACGTTCCTTCAAGGTGCTACTAAAGGTGTTTTCACACCAGGAAAGTTAGTTCCCTTGAACAAATCCAATGTGTTTTTTTTATGTTTGTTTGGTGTGCTTCGCTTTTACATTGCACTTTTTGCACGTGGACCAGAGTTTGTAAACTACAGTAAACCAAGTGTATGCTGAGGTCATTCAACCATTGGTCAGAAATGTCTGGGGTGGGGGAAAGGGGAGTGGAAGTGGGAGTAAACACTCATGGAGCATTTATATTAGTAGAGGGCTGTACTGTAATGACCCTAGTTAAAGTGAAAAATAGTTTTTACTATTTATACATTTTTAACAACGTCCTAACTTAATAATTGCGATGACGATTTGAAACAGATTAATCCGTTTGTTGTTTGAATGCGGCGGGACCTTGATCCGCTCTAACTGCCTGGTGTCTCCATTGTGAAAGTTTACCGTTACTTATCAGAGTTTCATCAATCGATCATGTCAACATGACGTACCACCATAGACTGTAAAAAGAATGGACGTAGCACCCGTGACGTCACCCATTGGTTTGGGGAAGTCTGTTTTGTGATCCTACGACGGGCATTTGAACTGCGCCATCTTTGATTTTAGTGGGAGTCTACTTTCCATATTTGGAGAGGTGCGGTGGTTTGCCGGCTGAGAACCCGCCCACTAAACTCGAAGCAACCAATTAACGGTAACTGTCTGCGAAACTATCAGTAGAGACCAAAAACAAAAAACGTACCAGGCTGTAAATATGTTTTTTTAGCTGTCAAGTCGGCTATTTTAACAGGTTACATGCTGTCATTCTGACATCCCACCACTCCAACATCCCTCCATTTAGACATACCACCATTCCGACAAGGCTTTCAATATAGGGAAATGTGCGTTACTCAACAGGTGGCTCTCTTCTTTAAGACATGGTTGTGCTAATTATGCAGCAGAGCGCAGACAGGGACTAGTCTGCCTGTCTAGCCTCTACCTGCTCTTTTTACTAAACTTAACCAACTTCTTTCATCATTGCCTAAGCCCAACCAGTGCAAAATCTTTTTGGGGAAAAATACGCTATTAAAGGAATTGTCGGAAAGGCAGGATGTTTAAAGAAAGAAAACAATACCGTCATTCCGACCATAGGAGGCGAAAATTGTCAGAATGATGGGACATTTGATAGGCCTCTAATTGTCTAAATGGCAACACTTAATTTTCTATGTTGGGATGTCGGAATGGCCGTTGCCCCACATTTTAACACAGGGGTCAATGGAGAATTGCTCACTTCTGGTCCCAGCCCCCAGTGGCCGCCGGAGAACTGCAGCTTTTTGAACGCGGAAGTGGTATTCACTTGTAGAACCCACAACTCCCCCCTTGCGTACCACGCGTCTTTTCACGGCCAGTCATCCGAGTTCTCTCTCACATTTTCTTTTCGAGGCAACACTCAATCTCTCTCTCTCTCTGCCCCCACGTAGTCGGGCGTACTGTGCGCGTACTGCAAGCCGTGCGAACTCCTCACACACTGTCCGCAAACGTTTGAGGTTTCATAGTCGAGCGTATGGTGTCACATTTAAAACAGGTCATGTGAAGATTTCTCGCCGAGCAGTCTACTGTGTGACACCGAGTAGTCCGCAGTTGTAAAAATTAAGCTTTGCGCGGTCTGGCGGACGTCCGCTTTGGGTCTGCATTGAGTCTGCCTTGACTAGGCGTGGACGTGCGTGGAGTCAAGTACACCCGAGTATGTATGTAGCCTATCTCTTTTTTTTTTTTTTTTTTTTTGGCGGTGTCCCTCTACTGCACATGTGTCAAACTCAATGCCCGCGAGGCAGATGTGGCCCGCCACGTCATTTTATGTGGCCTGCGAGTGCTTAATTATGTCCATTTATCTTTGGCCCGCATGATAATATCTAATTATGGCCCGCTGGTATGTTGCAAGTAGCTACCACTAAAACTATAAATCCCACAATGCACTGCCAGTGCACGTCTATCAAGGGGCCACGAGCGCGAGTCCTTGTCCCACTTGTTCATCAGCACCAGCAACCTGATCCTCCGAACAGCAGAGTTCCTCTGACAGCTCCTCTGTGGAGCTGCAGGTGAACACAATACCGTACTTTTTTTCTTTTTCTTTTCTTCTTTTTAGCAGCGCCGTTGTTACAGGTGTTGTTACAGCAGTCGTCCCTTTACGTTCGTCGTCTGACCGCCTGTCACTGGACTGCGCTGCATAACTGTCACATAGGTCTAACTTAATGCTGAGAAAAGAATGACTGATATGACTGAAGGCACAAGTGTAAGTCTGCACGTGTCATCAAGCCCCCATAAGTTGACACACAGAAGTTAAAAAAAAAAAAATAATCGATATTAATCAGTTAAAGTTCTTGATACTGGTTAATGGTTAATCATGTGCATCCCTAATTAGAAATTACTATGGAAAGCTGCAGATAGAGCCATTAGAAATGAATGCAACTGATTTCTATTTATTTATTTTTTATTTAATGATTATTGTTGTTTTATATGCAATAACGTACCAGCTTTATTAGTTTTAGGTTCAATATACAAAAAGGTAATTTCAATAAGTTCTCAAACAACCATGTGGCCCTCGACTTGTACCGTTTTTTAAATTCTGGCCTGCAGCGTATTTGAGTTTGACACCCCTGCTCTACTGACTTGCATGGCTGTTTGTGCTGTGTGCATATACCTAAGGCTCTATTCCAGCCACATGATTGGTTAAGCGTGGTGCAACTGTCATTATCATTGGCTATTTGTATTGTCTGTCAAAACATGGATGAATGAAACCTATCGACTTTCTATCAACCACCGTTATTGTTTTATCGCCCAACCCTATGACGTCATTGATCGGATCAGTTAATTAAAACATTACGGCCGATCACACCAATTGCATAAAATGCGAAATATCGGCCGATTCGATATAGCCGATCAGATCGGTGAAAAGCCTATCTTAAAGGAGTCATCACCTGGAAATCGCATTTTTCCTTGTTAAAACATGTATACTGGTGTTGGACCTCAGTGGAAACTTGCCCGAAAATCTGGAGTTTGAAAGTGGCTGAGTTTTTTCGTTTGGGCTCTTTGTTTAAGCCAGAGTAGCTCATGAGGCTGCACACCGCAAAATTACGAGATTTTGACTCTGCTCCTATGGTGACATCACCATAGGTGACATCACCATAGGAGCCTGCTTCCATAAACACACCTCTCTTCCACCACCCCGACTTCCGCCGCGCCGCCATTACGTATTGCTTTATTTCCCACTGTAGCGCTGTTATTTCATCACTTAAGTTTTAATTATTGTTCATGCGAGAAAGTAAGGGTTTAGATCCCCAATGTGCGGTTAGTTTACTCAAATGAAGGCTTAGAAGTTAACTCCGCGTTGGGAGAAGTGAAGCTCCAGCGAGCACCACAGCAGCAGCTCCTCAGCAACCCGTCTGCAGAGCTCATTAGCTGGCCAGACTACGTCATCATGCCGGGGGAGGAATCGTTAATCGTTAATTAACTTACCCGCAGGTTTGTAGAGGTTTACCGCCGACTGGTTAAATTCTTTTTAGGACATAAATGTTGGTCTCATTGATGAAATCTCACAATTGTGGCAGTCGTATTAGTTTGTTTGAATGAAAAGTGAAGCTTCACACAGAGCAGCAGCTCTGCCCCGGGGCTCTGTAGCCTACGTACAGAAATCACCACATTTGCATAAATAAAATACATGTTTTACAATAAACCGATAAAATTTTGTTTTATTTTGTGAAGTTATATAACATGGTTATGGTACACGACAGAGAGCAGCATAGTATGCGGTTTCCAATACAGCAATGCCTGCATGTAGCCCACTGGGCCAGCCACCATTCCGGCTCTGTCCTTCCTGCGTCCAATCAATGCGCGCCTCATTACATATTAATACAATGAACATCCGGACCAGTCAAAACCTCGCGCTTACTCTCAAGAGAGAAAGTTGCCATATGAAAAAGTGTCAGAACAAGCTCTATGTTTGAATTAAAAAAAAAAAAATGTTTCCAATAATTTTTAAGAATTGATTCAAAGCAATTTAAGGGGGATTGGATACGTAAAAAACCAGGTGATGACTCCTTTAACCCCCCTTGTTGAGGGTGTACCTGATTGTTGTAAGAAGCTCTCATGTATAATTTAAGCTTGCTTGACTGATTGATGAGTCTTGAGCTCATTAAGAAAGGTGAATAGCTCTCACACACATCCTGCAGCCAGGTGATGTCACAGGTGGGAGGTGACTCATGCAAACCCATAACAGATGAAATACTGAGGATCAGGTCTTTGTGGAACCTTGTCCGCTGTTGAGTCACGAGTCACAGTATTCTATAAGCACCTTCCATTTAGAGCATGTGTGAGTGTGGAGTGTACACAGAGCTTTGAACTCAGAGGTCCCCTCTGGTAATGAATTTCAAACACAGCACGACCTTTTACTTCACATGGTAAAGGTCACGAGTTGTTGACAACATGAGGCTCCGTCATAATTGCTGCTTCAAGATCATCTTCATGGAAATTAAGGTGAGGTGATGAGCGTTCCTCAGCTGTGTCACAGCAACAAAACATGTTAGTGAAACCATAGATAAACGTAGATGCCGCGTTCTATATCTGGCGATACGTCAGCGGGGCCGCCATATTGTGCAGGGCACAGAACGTCTAAGCCTGTGAATATTCTCATTTGTCCAGGTCCAAGAGGCTTCATCAGTCTGATGCGTACATGAACTGATGAAGCCTCTTGGATGAGAGGTGAAACGTCTTCCTAGACAAAATAACCAAGTCCAGTTGCGTTTGATTTAAATTTATTTGGGAATATCTACAGGTCTACAGCTCTAGGTCACTGAATTGATAGACTACACTACAGTTTGGTCATTTCAATTTGCGTGTCTGTGTGTTTTCCTTTTTTATTTTTTATATAATATTAATTTATATGCGGATCAAGAGTGAGCGAGTGAGCAAGCGCGAGAGAAACAGCAGATGTGCACCAGATGCAGATGCAGGTTAGATGTTGATTTTGTATAGGGACTTTGTTGCACCCAAACATTAAGCATATCACCGTGGTGCGTCTTGAAATCCCTCTTTGTCCAAAGCGGGAGATGACAGAAAGAGTCTGAGAACTACTTAATTGAAGCTACATTGTTGCGAGTTAGCTCCGGCGTACAGGAAGCTCTGCGCCGTGCTCAGTGTTTCAGCTGCTTCTAGGATAATGTAGTTAACGTCCCCAGCGTAAATGACGCATGTGAATAGATTTAATCAAAATCTGGGGTTACAACCATGGTTATGGCGTTTAGAACGTCAGTCCTTTAGAACTTCAGTCCTGCACAACATGGCGGCCAGCAGACGCATGGTGGCGCTGTTCGGCAGTATGGAACGCGGCATCTATGTTTCTATATCTATGAGTGAAACAGTGAAGGAGTCATGATCCATGATGATCGTGATCTTCTTTAAAAACATGTGATCAGTAGATGGTGATTAATGTTTCTACTGTAGTAGCGATCGTCTTAAACACTCAGGTGTGTGTGTGTGCTCAGAGAAGCGCTGTGTAGTGTAGCTGCTCTCTAATTCAACATTTTCATTGAAAATTAGCTGATAATACAGCAGAAGTGATTAATTATTAATTGATTAGTTGATCTCAAATTAATTTAGAATGAATCATTCCATAATTAACTCAAAATCGTTGTGTTATCAATTTGACAACATCATCAGACTCAAAATGATGATGAAGTTTGACAATTCCTGACAAAAAAAACCCCTCCAAAACTGATCAGGAAAACTAACACGACTTAGCTTGTCTGACATATCTAATCTAATCTCTCCAGCATCTGTGTCAGGGCTCAGTAGAGCTCTGCTCATCCTCATAATGTGCGAGGAGGATTCAACTATGCCATTCATTTGACTGCTGTAATAATTAGGCTTGACACAATCAGTATTTTTGGGGTCGATCACAATCCGTGAGGGAGCAATATGTCTACCGTATGTCATCAGTAACAAGCTGGTGTTCAATTAAGAACCAGGTCTCCTATAAATAATAATGGAACGTTACACTAGACAGAGTTGTTTTTGAGGCAAATGTGTAACCGAAAATACATTTCAGTCAGGCTGCTCGGCGGAGTGATTTCAAAAGCAAGTAGTTCTGAGTATTTGCTTCATGAGTCGTAATGTTACATAATTATACGTTATTTCATAGCGTGGTGAATGTGCAGGTCAAAAACTTGTCCAAGAGAGTGTTTTGGAGTTGTTGGATTGTGTACTTAGTTTGATGAGGGAAACGTGGAAATACCGCGCAGCTCGCGTCTCTGCCCTGCCAATCTCACAACAGCTTGCACCGACAATTAAAGGTAAAGAACCTACTCCTAAAACTATAGGGGTTATAGGCGAATTTGCCAAAATGTTGAACTATCCCTTTAATAAGCATTTTGAAGTGTTTCACCTTGTCCATTTTGGTTTGTTTGGCGACTTTGCTTATTTTCTTATAAAGCTCAGGGATTTCTCGATTTCTTCCAATTCCTCTTCCATCGCGGTGCCTTTTCTCATCTTTGATTTCATTCCGTCTTTTTTTTCGGCGAGTTGATCAGAAAAGCTGATCGGAAAAAGCTGCAGTAGCTGAGCAGAGTCAAGCAGCCGTCATGCTGCCATGTAACGTGCTGTGTTTTGGCATCTGTGATACAAAGGTGGAGGAGAGACGGATCAGTAGGATGCTACAGAATCAGTAGGCGGAGATAAGGTGAGCTTTAAAGGGATATGCCAACTTTTTTTTGTGTGTCTTGCCTCACTCCCGAGCAGTGTTGTGCAAGTTACTGAAAAATAGTAACTAGTTGCAGTTACTAGTTACTTCATTTAAAAAGTAACTCAGTTAGTAACTGAGTTACTTAAACCAAAAAGTAATGTGTTACTGAGAAAGTAACTTTTTCGTTACTTTAAAAGTTTTTTTTTTTTTTTTCAATGCTCCCACTAAATAAAGGTTGATTGAATAGGCTTTATGCACAGCTCCAGTACTTCCTGAACTTAAACCAGCTCCTTTATTTCCTGTCTTACATTATTGGACAAACGAATTAATCCAGGTGTGTGACTCTGACCTCAGTAACGGTCAGACACACTTGGATTCAGGAGCAGTGGAGCTGTGCATAAAGCCTTTTCCCCTCTATCCGTCATTTCTGTAGGTAGCCTACTGATGCTGGTGAAAAAACACGTGTTTTTATCTGTAAATTTTACCATCATCATCATCATCATCATAATGCTGCATGATGTCAGCATGTACAGCAGCTTGACCTAACAGAACTGCAAAAATTTTTTTGAGGATACGTCTTGACCGAGTTACATTCAAGAACCCGTTTTCAGTGACGGAAAGTAAATTCACTCCAGCGGTAATTTTTTTCAATCGATCAGCTGTGTTCACCCAGAGCGATCGCTCTGTGTTTACCGTTTCAGGTGCCGTAATTGGAGTCCGTCTGTCGGACTCCAACCGCTGCTGCTCGGGTGGAGTGGGTGCTTGTGTGTGCTCGCTGTGACTCTCGAGCTGTGTCCCAGCAGGGGCTGCACTGGCACACAGCTGATCGGTCTCGGATGCTGCGTTAGCTAACGTTAACCTCACTGTCATGCCCTGACCTGAGGCAGCTGATGTGTGGCCGAAACCACCTTGCGTTTAATTCAACCGAACTGTAGTAACGCGCCACTTCACATTCTCAGTAACGCCAGCGGCGTTGTAACGATGGGAAAAGTAATTCATTAGATTACTCGTTACTGAAAAAAATAACGCCGTTAGTAACGCCGTTATACTCTAACGCCGTTATTACCAACACTGCTCCCGAGTCCATGACAAGCAGATAGACACCACCCTTTTGATTGTGCGTGCAGTATCAAGGGAGAGCCCGTATCGCCCGCAATTAGCTTAGCTCAAACGCTGGAAGTGTGTCGGTAGTGTTAGCTAATTCGTCCGAAAAAAATTGTAAACAGCTGGAATTTAGACAAATTAACGACACACTGCTGATCTAAATGGCTACTTTCTCGCCTAAAAATGTTTGAAATGTTGATAAAGTGATATATTTACAGAGTTTAGAGCTAAAATGAAATCAGCTTCTGACTGCTGATTTCGGCTCAGGTAGGAGGCAGGCTAACACTACCTATACACTTCCAGAGGGGTTTTGATGCAGGATAAAAAAAAGAGATATGCTATATAACACTTTAATTATTTTGGCGAAATATTTTATCCATAGATGTAGATTTTTTTTTTTTTAGAACAGCACACCACTGTTTTTAATTTTTTTGAATGAGATGTCTATTTTCAAAAAGTCCTTAAAACATATCAAAACGAAACAAGCCTTATGTGTTTATGAAAAATTGACTACTTTAATTCCTGACTAACTCTGACTGTATTTTTTATTTTTTATTTTTTTTCATTTGTGGTTATTTTTGTATTATCTGCTTGGTCATGTTGGCCACATGTTGACAGAAATGTTTTGAATTTTGTGTATTTTGGCTACATATTGACAGAAATATTTTGAATTGTGTCTATGTAATGCCAGATTTTGTTAATAAAAATTGAGATGAGAAAGAAAAAAAAGAAAAGAAAAAAAACCTACACACTTCCAGCGTTTGAGCTAAGCTAATTACGGGCAATACGGCTCTATCTCCCTTGTTACTGCACGCACAGTCGAAAGGATGGTGTCTATCTGCTTGTCATGGACTCGGGAGTGAGGCAAGACACGAAAAGAAAATGTCGGTGTATCACTTTAAGGTCCACAAATTGACACAACAATGAATATAAATTGCTCCAAATATGCAGTCAGAGAATGAACAGGCTGCTGAGTGGAGCTGGTTCTGAGTCAGATTAATACGCAAAGTATTGCTTCTTTAAACTCAAGAGTTTGGGGGATTTGCTGGTTATTTAACATCGAATCCTGGTGTCTCATCAAAACAACTAAATAATGAATGAGGGTGTCCAGCTGTGCGTGCAGCGGGACATTGGAGGTGCGAGTCTGTGTAAGGAAAACAAGTGCAGCGTGTGTTTCTGCCTCTGAAACCTGCAGCTGCGTGTTATTTCTTTCCATCGCTGACCACCTCTCTTCACTGAGCATCCTGACGCTGTCCTGCACTCTGAGGCTGCAGCAGCTCTCACTCTGTGTGTCATCACAGCTCAGCTCAGGCTGATTCAGAGGTAATTGCAGGTAAGAGATGAGTTCAGGTTGAGCTGATCCTGGGCCAGTACAGGACCTGTGCAGGACACTTCAAGAAATGTCAAGCTGTTTTATAATTTGAAGGGGTTAAGGTGAGAAATGAATCAATAGTTTAAATCATCTCCCTGCAGTTAAACCTGATCTGACTGCACTCTCAAAGACTCTGTCAGTGACACTTGTTATGATGAACACAATTTATCATTCAGAGAAAATGATGGCGATCGTCCCTCCCTGGTACAACCTGCCACTGATTCGCTGATTTAGTTAAATTCTTAATTAGATTTCTGTGACAGTATCCAGTATGTTTGGATCTGAATGAGATTCTCAGAGAATTAAAGCTGTGACTTGTTCCATTATAAAAACATCAGTGTTTACATTATGAATGGACCTAAAACAGTTCCATTATACAACAAGTGTGTTGTTAACGTTTTCCCGCAATGTTATGGGGTCAGTTGAGATTTTTAATCCAACTAGTCAAATACGCTACAAAATTATATGTCGCAGCTAATCTTGCCATGGACGATTTAAAAAAAGGTTTAATTTCTCAAACCATAAACCATAAAAAGAAATTATAAATTGCAGCTTAATTGTTTCTACATGAAAATCAAAAGTCAACATACATATATAACCATAAGTGATGTACTGTATGTGCAGCAACTAAGAATGATGTTTTAAGCAAACCAAATGGCTATAACATCATTAATCGTATTTATAATTTTATCAAATTATAGCAAAGACCACAAACTTTGATGCAATGGCCAAAAAGGGTGAGCAACAACACTGCTGCCACTGAAACTGAATGTAAGTTTTCTTTTATCTTGAGGCAACAGCTTTTACATGTCATATACTATATTCGTCCACACAAACACTCTCCATCCATCTGATAATGGCCTGTCCACAAAATTTTTAAACTCATTGTGGCCCCTGAGCCCAAAACGTTTGTCCACTCTGAGCTTTGCTTCTGTCCAGATCTTCACTGTCTTCACTTTTTAAATGTGGGTTGCAGCCACACGTCTGCCATCAGAATCACCAAGAATCTATGCAGGTGTACTGTAGAGTTGTTCATGGAACCACTGTTCTTATGAGTTAACATACATTGTCTGATTTTTGTCAAGTAACTAAAGTCCCATTGGTAACATTCACTCAAATGAGATGCTGCAGCACAGGCAGCGCTCACGCTAAACTAACAGACTAGGCCAGTGTTTTTCAACCTTGGGGTCGGGACCCCATGTGGGGTCGCCTGAAATTCAAATGGGGTTGCCTGAAATGTCTGGTATTTGATACTAAAAAAAATGACTGATAAACATATATTTTTAAACTAATTATTATGCTTTTGAAAATGATGATTTAAAACACCACACACAATCTTAAACAACAGTATTCTATACTTTAACTTTCTCAAATATAAATCGAGTTCAAACAAAATGCAGCATATGAAAATTTCTGAGCTGTCGCATCTTGATTGAAGGTGTGGGATTGCCAGAAATGTGTGATGTCAAAATGTATGGCCACAAGCCAAAAAAGGTTGGGAACCACTAGGCCGATTCCTAATTTAAGAAATTACTTTTTACAGTGCAGCCCCAGGCACTCCACTGAATTCTGACACATCCAAGTTGTATTTTAAAGATGTGGCACATGGGGCCAGTTGTATGAGCTCCAACAGTTTGCCATAACCAGCCGGGCTCTGAGAAAGTCACTGTGTTATGTTCATTTGTCCCTGCTCTTCCCATAGGCAGAAGCTACTGTGTGTGTTTGTGTGTTTGTTGTCTGTGATTTCATTAAAGCCTGAGAACAGAAGCCTGACGGAACGTGGAGGATCTTACATAACCTGCAGACACTGAAGTCCTTCACATGTTGCGTGTGCGCGGCGTTGCGGCGTCCACGCAGTGGTGACCTCTGCTCACTTACACGCCGACAGTGTGTCGACTGTTGTGCGTTTGAGGCTCTGGAGTCTTTGTGTGTTGGTGTTTTGGCTGAGGGCAGGGATTAAAGTGGTTTAATGGATTATCATATTAAACCACTGAGATGATTAGCTCCCAAAAGCACAGCAGTCCCCTGCCCCCTCATAAACAACACAACCCCCACCCCCCCTCCCCTCACTCATTGTCTGAAGCAGACTCCTCTATGACACAAACAACTCCAGCTGGAGCCAAGGTCACAGTTACACAAAAGTTTAGCTTCTATGAACAGCAACACATGAGTCACATGGACCACTTAAACAGCACAACACACTAATGGAGAAACACAACACCATTATAAAGAGTTTCCTTTCTACCCTGGGAGATCCTGATACAGTATAACAACAACAACAATTGTCTGGCCTCTGTCGGACAATAAAGTTTATTCATCAAAATATCATGGATCTCTTGATGTTCCTGGTTTTGCGAACGCTGGAACAATTCGCTCCCATCCAAGCATCAATCACGCATCAATCCACGTTGAGTAGATCGCCCCACACAAGAAGTCAAACGCACACACCATCTGGTAAATTTCAAAATAAAACACAACAAACAAACTTTCCAATTGTAAATCATCACTTTGTCAACATTAGTTTCACCCGCTGGCACAAGCAACTAGTCATCAGTCAGTCAGAGGGACCTAAAGCTCACAGGATGTCATCGATGAAATATATGAGTATTAACTAGAAAATTTCCTCTCGGGAAATTTTGAATGGGCCACGGGGCTACTGCCGGTGTTGCCATCTCTGTCAACATGGGAATCAAACCCACGATCTTAAAGGGATAGTTCACCCTAGAATGATATTTCGCTCATTATCTACTCACCCTCATGTTGACTAAGGGCTGGAAGAATTATCAGAGTCCACCGTCCCTTCTCTTAGTTACAGGGGGTCTCGGCGTAGCAGTGAATTTCAATGCAACGGTTGCAAAGGGACACCGGAGCTCTTCGTAAAAAAACACACACAAAAAAACATCCAAATACCTCCATGATGCTCGTATGTAATGTCCGTCTTGTGCTGAAGCCCCGAATTGCGTAATTGTCCCGAAAAAAATTAAATAAGTCTATATTTTAAGCTTGTTTGTAGCGGAAGCTTCTCGTCTTCTTCTTCTTCTCCTCTTCCTGGTCCGTCCAAATATCGCGTGATTCGCAGTAACCGCACTGACGCCGGCGCAAATCACGCGATATTTGGACGGACCAGGAAGAGGAGGAGAAGAAGAAGAAGACGAGAAGCTTCCGCTACAAACAAGCTTAAAATATAGACTTATTTAATTTTTTTCGGGACAATTACGCAATTTGGGGCTTCAGCACAAGACGGACATTACATACGAGCATCATGGAGGTATTTGGATGTTTTTTTGTGTGTGTTTTTTTACGAAGAGCTCCGGTGTCCCTTTGCAACCGTTGCATTGAAATTCACTGCTACGCCGAGACCCCCATGCACTCTGATAATTCTTCCAGCCCTTAGTCAACATGAGGGTGAGTAGATAATGAGCGAAATATCATTCTAGGGTGAACTATCCCTTTAAGGTCAAGACAGAGCTGATCAGACAGACACATGATCATCTTTCTATAAGCACTGATATGGAGGAGCTGTAACCACATTAGGTTAACTGTGTGTGTGTGTGTGTGTGTGTGTGTGTGTGTGTGTGTGTGTGTCTTGTGTAATAGGGCCAGGACTCAATTAAAACAATTAATCTAATTAATTAGAGGCTTTGTAATTAATTAATCGCAATTAATTGCATTTTAATCGCATATAAATATTTGACCTGAGAACAGTGAGAAGCATTTTTTTTTACATGGATTTTAGTATACCATTGAATGACTGAATAGCTTAAGCAACAAAACATTGTTTTTTTTTTCAAGGTGGTACTTAACCAAGACCAACATGCAAATTATCGATTAATTCATTAATCGATATTTGATACAGATTTAAATGGTCTTTCCTGCCAATACACTATGATGATTACTGTAGTATTTAACTAGGCTACATAAATCACAGTAGCATAAACTGATTTGTTGAACGGACCAGGTGATGGGCTGACTGGTCCTGTCTAACTTCTGTGTACTGGGTGCCATTGTGCAGGGTGTTAAGGCAGCCTTCCTCCACTGCAGTCCCTATGGTCCTGGACCCTCTGGCTGGTGGGGTGGGCTGCTTTCAGCTGGGGGGGACTCTATCAGCTGCTCCCACGAGAGGCATTTGATGCATTTGACACCAACAAGGTTTAACTTTAACTCATTGGCTGCCATTGACGTCTATAGACGTCAATCTAATTACAACCGTTCACTGCCATTGACGTCGATAGACGTCAATTGCGTTTTTCAACGGGAGGGGCTGGAGGATGGTCTGGTGGAGCTTGTCCATCAATATCAGGCTTGTAAACTAGTGTAAAGACGTGTAGCTGTCCTGTAGGTGGCAGCAGTGCCCTCTTTGGATGAGAGATCAGCATTGATTATGAGAAGAAGCGAGATGACAAGAGATATAAGAAACTTATCGGAGCCTATGTGTTCCGCACGTTGGCACATTATGTACCGTATGTGTCGCGGTAGTTCGGAGAGGAAGAGGGTCGCGATCGTGAGAAAACGACGGAGATCATTGAAAAAGACACCGACGACCGACACCGACGCTGGACACCGGCGATCAAGCCGGGCCGAGCGGCCGGTGAGAGAGTCAGCAGCTGACGGCTCGGTGACCCGGATTCGTCAGATGAGCGGTTCCGTCCGGATCAACCAGGAGCAGCAGAGACTCGTCCCCTTGCTCCAGAAAGACATGACGGTAATAATATAATACATCAATGGTAAAAAAATAAAAATAAACTAACTTGCTAGCGAGCTAACTTGCTAGCGAGCTAACTTTTACTGCTAGAAGGGCGGATCGCTTTGATCGCCGGCGGAAGGCTTAAAAAAAAAAAACTCCACATCACACTTGACTACAACTATAAGAGATGTATTTTTATGATAATTATATATATTTCTATAATTTACAGGTCGTGGATCAAGCAGTGGTCGACCATGGGGCAGAGGTCATGTGACAGCTACAAACGTACAAAAAAGTTTTTATATATTTTTTATAATATTTTTACTGATATTTGTAAATAAATTATTATTTTGCCATCAAAAGTCCTTTCTCTGTGTTGTTTTTGTTGTTTTATAGAAGGAGAACACTGTTCAGATGTGTGAGGTGTCACTAAAGCAAAAAATATCAACGTCAAAGTCACTGTACTGCTTGACACGTTTCTTTCCACAAAAAGCTTATTTTCTCAGTGTTTTGGTCAAAAACTGGTGTTTTTGGCGAAACCAGCCTGTTCTACTGCTGTTTACAAAAGAACGGAAAAGGGTAGAAACAAACTTTTTTTTCCTATTGAACGAAGAGAGTCTACTCTTTCTCTTGGTAGTTTCGGTGTTTACATACATACAATAACACAATATTCTGTGGGTCTTATAAGATCGTTCAAAATGCTCTAAAACGGCTGGCAGTATGGGGCTCTCTGCTCTGAAAATGGCTGGCAGCCAATGAGTTAAAACCAGATTAAATCATGGTTTAAGTTTAAATTCCGTTTACACGTTAACTGTGTTTTAATCACATGAAGGTGTGTGTGTGTGTGTGTGTGTGACTGTAATCACATGAAGCTGGCTCTAGAGTCTGTGTGTGTGTGTGTGTGTGTGTGTGTGTGTGTGTGTGTGTGTGTGTGTGTGTGTGTGTGTGTGTGTGTGTGACTATGAGCTGTCAGTTATATACTACAAATTAACTTTAAGCATTCACACTAACTAGGAAAAAATACACACAATAACAGTAGTGCCCGGGCTTTGCATGTATTTGACTTCACAACACTATGAACTGTGGGTAATTATACAACAAGTAGTTCCGACCAAGCAATCTGATTGGTCAATAAGACATTTAGAACGTGCTCAAATCAGCATTACAGCACGGCTGACTCATCACTGAAAATATTACTTCGCCATGTCATGTTGTTTACACATCTCCATGGCAACATGGACTTTTCCCCCTTTTATTTTGAAAAACGTCATTTATTACTCGTGAAAATAAATCACAAACTACATTGACCTCCTGTAGGTTGTTCCTGACAGCTGCCAAAGTCACATTTATAGAACAATTATGTTATTTTATTTTTTGTTAATATATTGTAAACTTCCCCGTTGCAGCCGAGAGGATTGTCTCCCTCCCATGTGTGTAACCAGGGCTCTCAAGTCTCACGCATTTGGCGTGTGACACACGCATTCCCACCCGTTCACACGCTCACACGCCACACATTGTATTTCTCACGCATTTAAATTACCACGGTGACGTCCATCAAGTTGCACCGCTTTTGCAGTGGAACAGATTTGAGGGCGCACTGATCACACGAGAGAGGTGAAAAGAGACAACAACACTGTTACCTGTTAGCCCACTGGCCTCAGCCTACACTGGTCACTGCCTGAAGAGTTTGAAAGCAGCCTCTTAACTTCATGAACGCAGCTCAAACCGACCCGGTGCCTGAGCACGGCGGCCAAGCTTTGATAAACACACCAGATCCGCGCCGATTTACAGTAGGCTATACTCCCGTATTTGAGCCGGTCGCTACCGGAGCTTAATTAAAAAAAAAAAAAAAGCGCTCGTCGGAGATGAGAACAGCGGAGTTTCCTCTGATGCAGCTGATCAGCTGACATGTGGTCAATAGCTACAGACCTGTCACTGTCACAGGTGCATCTCATCTCATTATTAGGACTTCAACCTCAGAGCTGTCTGTCCCCAGTCCTGACCTGTCCCTGAACATCACACAGGGACAACATGGAGCTGCCTGTGTGATTGGTTACTGAGTTTTATTAATGTTTACATCAGGCTGAGTTCAACAAATCAGTTTAGCTACTGTGATTTAAGTAGTTAAATACAGTAATCATCATAGTGTTGTGGCAGGAAAGACCATTTAAATTAATCTGTATGTGGGCGATTCTTCAACTACGGGCACTTTTGGCCTTGTGAACTTGAGGGGAAAAAAAGTGTTCAAATCAATAATTTCACAGTCTAATAGGTTAGTATAACTAGTCTAGTTTGATGATCCATAAGTGGCCGCACTAATATTACAAGACAAATTGGTGTTTTTTAACAGATTTACCGACCCGACTTGAACAAATGTAATTTCCATCACATGCACATATTTGATATTTATTTAAAAATAGTATGATATACATCATTTTTCAACAATGGAAGACCACTTTCACACATAGTTTTACCAGTTCATACCAATATTTCAATTACCATACATTTATGGATTAGGTAAATTAATTGTGATGAGGACCAAACACAAAGTTTACATCCACCACAACCTGAAATATAATATTGGAATGGTTAGACACATTTCAGGAAATAACTACTTGTGTGTTTACATTAAGTGGAACATTATCTCATAAACTATGCAGAAGTTTTTAATGAGTGATTAGAAATTTGTAACTATTTTAAAAAAAAGGTATGGGGTGGTGGAAATTACTGGGTGTTGTGGAAATTACTGGGTGTCGTGGAAATTACAATGAATGGACCATATAGAAAAACAAGACATTTATTTAAAGGTGTACAGAAATGGCCGTTTGTCCTGTTTGTCGCGCCGAGTTGTCACGAGCTGCAACACGAGTTTACCCGAGTAAGGAAAACGAATTTGATTGGTCGTTATCGAGCGGGCGGGATATTCAAAGCTTGGGGCGAGCCTGAGCTCCGTGTGTGTGTGCGTGTCTCAGAAGTTTGAATGACGGATGACGGATCCAATATCAGTGGCTGATGAATCGTGTACAGGCTGACGTATAATCCGTACGCCTGCATTATCCAATGCGGAAAAAAAAATACACACTTTCGTCCTGGATTTACTCAAAAATAGAATTTTGCACAAAGTTTGGCCTACAACGTCTGAAAGATGAGTTATCACATTAATTTAATGACCCAGAGTGGGCTTAAATTCAATTTTCTTTTCTGTACACCTTTAAAAACTTTCTGAAGTACAATTCATCAAACAAATCCATTTAGTCTGTTTGGTCTATTACCATGAATAGATGAACAGACTTACTGAGTCTTAGTGATAACACCTATAACAGAAAATAGCTTAAAGAGCAACTAAACCCCTAAACCACTTTTTTCTGCTGAAAACAAATGTATTTGGGTATGAAGTAGTGTTGTCGGTTGATTCTGGTCCAACTATTGAAATTTTAGTCAAAATATTTCAATTTGGTGTATTTTGTAGTAAAAATGTAAGAGTGACTGCCCTCTATGGGTTGAAACACGGCTATTACAATAAAAATTTTCTATTGGCTGAGATGGAGGCGGATGACGTTTTGGAGGCAGCTTTCGTCACCGTCCACCAGCTCCCCGACCAATCAGCACCGGCTGCTGCCTGCCGCTAACGGCTCTGCTGCGGCTAACTGCTGCTAACAGCTGGCTGGATGAGAATCGTTTGTGGCTCTGCGCCAGCGGCAGGATTTTTTTTCCCAGTATGGCCACGCCAAGACCCGCCGTACTAGGCCTCTGATTGGCTTATCACGATACCCTCTACTCTGCCGGTTGGGTTTAGGCATGAAGAAGGGAGTGGTTAAGGTTAGGGTAAGATGAAGGTAGGCTAGCCTTGCAGAGGTCAGCCAATCAGAGGCGGAGTAAGGCGGGTCTTGGCTTGGCCATGCTGGGAAAAAAAACAAAGCGCCCCGGCGGGCACGGCCGCAGAGCCGGCAGCCGGCGGATCAGCTGTAGATGCACTGTGTCACGGCTCCGGCGTCCTCTCCTACTAGTGTCCGCGCTACTAGTGCTGTTAGAGTCGCTCATTAGTAGCTCGTTAGCGCTATAGCAGAAGTGTCGATGTGTGTTTATTACTTTTTTTTCCTCCATTGTGTGATTTCGCGGACCATCCTCTCGGCTGCCACTGGGGGCTGGTGCCAGTAAACATGATCAAAGTCTGGTGCCATCATGTTTTTTGGTCTCAACCAATAGTTTCTACCCCCGCACACACTCTGAGGGGGGTGAATTTTTTTTAAACTCTACTATTATTGACACCCCTTTCTTTTTTTCTTTGATATCTCTCCCTGTCTCTTTTCAGGTGCTCCTCATATTTGATAGGGTCCTCTTTTATTCTGTCCCTATAAGCCTGCGACCTTTCTTTTGTAGTTCTTGTGGCATCTTAAAGGGACAACGAGGAGTTTTGTAAAAGCGAAGTGTTTTCACACTACATTTATGAGCCTCCGCACCGTGAAATTCTTTGACCGGCGCAAGACAGACTCATGTTTTCATTCATCAAGAATTAAAGTCAGAGGTTCGAAAACGATCACATACCGTCGTAGTTCCGCGATTCGGCGGCGTTATTCTCATGACTCGCCACGAAACCGAAAGTAAAGAAACGCTGGTCGGCTCGACCACCACTAATAATAACAAAATAACGATAGAGACAAAACGATATATTTATCGAAAATGGGCCCATTAACAAGTGTGGGTAGATTCATCCACATAACGTGAGACTTTTTTATAACCAAATAGAAACTCCTCGTTGTCCCTTTAAAAACGGATGAAAATGCATTTCAATAAATACACATTTAATATTTAATATGTAATAAATACATTAACATTGTATATTCTAATAAATAAATTGCACATATGTAGCCTCACAATCTATGAATTGCACCTGTAAGCATAAATGTAATTTCCAACACACCTTTGTAATTTCCACCCAAGAAGGCAGTGTGTTGGAAATTACGGTGGTGGAAATTACAAACCGACAGTTTTTTGTGAAAAAATCTAAGCTAGCACCACATATTAGCTATAAATTGGTATCAGTCATTTCATGCATGCAAAATACATCTATGTACGTTAAAAAATCTACTTATTCACAAACTCAATTTATGACACGGCATGTTTGGAAATTACATACAATAAAGGTATTTTCATTTCAAGCGATATTTACCTTGACTTTTCTTCAAAAGTTGATGGAGAAATTGAAAATCTCCTTCATATCTGGCATGTGCTGTGATGTCACTGTTCATCTCCATAGAAGCTACCCAAACAATCTTTCATACAAACTTTTTAGAGGGACATTACAGTGTTGTGGTGGAAATTACGGCAATACTGTGGGACAACTACATTTGGTGTATAAAATCACATAAATATTTGTTTGACCTTAAATACCCCAATTAGGTTTTGATTATTTTACTGATACTTTATTCATTCACGTTTTAAAAATGAAGATAAATCATTTTTTTACACTTCATTTTCATTATTAAAGATCAGAAGTCTGGGTGTGGGACAGGCACAAAACAGCAATATTGGCATCTAAAAGATGTTGAAAAAGGAGAAAAAGTCATCGTAGACTACCGGTAAATTTTGTCTAAAGCACTTTCACTGTAAAGATGACTATGAAAGTGTGAAATTTCCCTTTTTTTCTTTTTTTTTTATAAAATATGACCAAAGGACATGAAAGTGCCCGTAGTTGAAGAATCGCCCATGTATCAAATATTGTGTTGGTCAAGAACAAGTTCAACTTAAAGTCAGAGGAAAATAAGGGTGTTTTTACTGTTCCTAAATGTAAAAATGGGTCACATTGGACCCTCAACATTATTTAAAGGTTAAATAACGTGCTACTTAAACATTTTTCATTGTGCTGTGCTCTAAAAATAAACTAACAAATACTAGTGTAGAGTCCTGTAAAGTGCCCAAAATAAGTGATTTGAGGGCATCCTCCAAAAAATTTTGTGCGCGCTGCGCACGCGATAGCACATCCACATTCACTGTCCCCCCTCCAATTTTTGGGTTGCATGACGCCCTGGTTAAAGCAGATATCAGTGGAATGTTTTTGTTAATATAAGTCCTAAATAGTCCTATTTTCCGTCAGCAATCACTTACATGAAGTATTTCAGCCTAAACACGAGTCTCTCCGTCACTCTGCTCTGCTGTAACCCGAGGAGAAAATTTTCCTTGTGGGATACAAGTGTTATCCAATGAGGAGAGAGAACGGCATGAAGGGCTGTGTGTGCAGCCAAGGGATGCGCGTGAATGTGGTGACGTAGCACGAGGACCAATTGATGCCTGACAAGGGCGGGGGCTGCTAACTCATGGTGCGTTCAAAGAAACTCGTACTTTGTGTTTTTCCTTCCTGTGAAGTCATACCAGTTCGATCTGGTACGAGTTCTCGGGTCGGAAGTTACGAGTGGCCGTTATAGGGAACTTTCACAGACAACAGGATGGTAAAAACACGAGCTACGGGTTACCTGGAACGCTACCAAGTCGTAGTTGTGACTTGAAGCTGTAACTTACGGTTTCAAAAGCCTGCCTTGAACGCAGCATTAGCCGAAACGGCCGTGAAGCTGATATCTGCTTTAACATATTCCAGTCATAAATCATAAATCATAAATGTTTTTGTTTGAATTAATTTATGAGTAATTTGTCAGACATCCATCCTCACTTCAACCAAATCCCCGCTGCCGCTGGTAAAATCTCACTCTGAACTCACTTCAAAACTTGAGAGCCCTGGTGTAACGTTACAAAGTCGGAGAGACACGAGTTGTGATCGCGGTGAATATGTTTTTTATTATGTCCTGGAGCTGAATATTTCATTGGATAAAACGGAGGTGATTACCTGTATGTTTCTCTCTCTCCCTCTCTCTTGCTTGCGCCTTTGGGGCTTTTAAATGGAGTAATCGTTTGGCTTTCTCTATCAGCTGTGTCGGCGACACGGCGCTATAACTTCATTTACATGCAGAGTTTGCGGTTGTAGAAGCTACATCTGTGAAAGGAAAAAAACGGCATCTTTGTTATAACTTGGGCGAGTTTGTGCAGTGTTGATTTAGTTCGGGAAAGTCCGAGACCGCGTTAAAACATGAACGTCAGCTCAGAGTTCACTCATCTGGGACTAGAAAATCATTTCTGTTGCTAGGTCGTTACTAAGGTTCGGACTATTTGCTGTAGAGGTGAACTAGGTTCCATTACACGTAGGAGTCTACTGACGTGACTGATTGTGTTTCAGTTATTAGTCAGACCCCATTTATTTCCATGGAAACGGGAAGCACACTCGCAAAAAACTTTAAATTTTGAGAGCAAAACGTCCATCAACATGAATATTTATTTAATTATACGCTCTATTTTGTTGGTAATTGTTGTATAATCGCAATATTACCCTCGAGGGTGTGCTTAAACGTAATTTGAGCACTTCGGTGATGCTTGCGGACCTCGGCGCAAGCGCCTCGGTCCTGACCGCATCACCGTCGTGCTCAAATGACGTTAAAGCACACCCTCTCGGGTAATATTGCTTAATTTCCTCACGCTACAGTAAGTAAGCATTGATGACATACGGTAAGACTCAGACTTGATGACCTGACAATAGAACAGCCCTCACACTCACAGTCTTCCCGTGAACGCGCCTCTAAGTCAGTCAGTACGTTTTAATAATAAATTCTCAACTGCAGTCGCCGACCAGACGCGCATTTCTGGGCTGGATTCGCGCTGAGAATAGGATACGGGCTTCCTTTTTTCATCTCTCTCTCTCTCGCTCTCTCTTTTTTTTTTTTTTTTTAATAAAACACTCTTGCTGGTCGCGCTGTGTGAAATGCATTGAATTGGCGCTGACGTTGGGTTTTTTTCTTTACTTTGCCGGGTTGGGGCGGCTTCTCTGCTCCACTTTGTGCCGTCTCTACTGTTGCGGAGCATGCGCACATGCATTGTCCAGTTATACTCGGACTAAGGCGTATACATGACGGAGAAAATCGAATTCCAATCGCATTATCTGGGTGTCTTAATCGGAGTTCTCCAACTCCGATTTCAGTCGGACTAAAGTGTTTACATGCACTTCAGTTGTCCAGTTATAGTCGGATTAAGGCAATAATTCGTGTCATGTAAACGTACTGAGCGGATTGGAATTGGGCCCAAGTCTGAGATCCTCTGTTTGAGAAAAGTTCCCCCCCAAATCATGCTTTAATGTAAACAAACAGCAACTTAATGTCTCAGTTTGCTTTTATATTACAGAATAGAAAAAGCTCATAAATCATAATATGGCACTTTATAGTGAATAAAGGAAATAAAAAAAAATTGTTTTTCATTGAATGTCAGGTTAAGCTCAGAAATCAGTGTCAAATAGCGAGCTGCTTTTTGCAGTTTGATCGGAATGGAAGTGATTGTGTTAAATCAGATGGCGTTCTCTTTTCCTGCTGTGGCGTCTTTCACTCACGCTAGCTGGGTTTCCATAAAAAGGAACTGCAAAATTTTTACCGGAATTTAGCCGTTTTTTGGCATGGCATTTTTACGATAATAGCCACTGTTTTTTTCAACAACAATAACCGATAAAAATAGATTTATTAGGGCCACGGGCAATCGCACCGGGCACTGGTCCCAACAGCTATGAAATAGCTGCAGGGACCAGTGCCCGGGCAAAGCCCGGGCACTACTGTTATTGTGTGGATTTTTTCCTAGTTATTTTTCCACTTCCGGCCAACTTTCGGTTCGCTCCTAGTCTATATATATTATATATCAAAACGTGCGTCTTGATCGGGATCGGTGTGCTATCAGTTTTCTCAACAGTCTATGAATTTTTCGCGACGTAAGTCGCGAAAAACTGCGCAAAATTTTGCATTGAAGTTAATGGGACGGGCGGGAAAAAAAGTGCGAAAAAGACCAATCATTGGAGTTTAACAAACGTCTACTGCTCAGGCATACTTTCACCTAGAGACTCCATTTAAACTTTAAACAGTAGACACAAGTCTTGTGTATTGTCGTATTACTCCACGTTTTGATAGGTCAAATAGTTTTTGATCAATCCCTGTTCAATGACCATGATCATTTTTGGAGAAATTATGAGATTATAATGGGTGTGTATTGGACGGAATGTTCGTGTCAGAGTGCGTGACATCATCGGTTAGAGTGGGAGAGATGCCAGAAAAACTCCAGATTTTTTCTCTTTCCAAACTCCAAACGGCCACAATTTACACTCCACACACATAATTTTTTCAGAATTTGTAAGACAAACTTGTTATCTCTCTTATCATCTGCTCAAAATATCAGAGAGACTTACAGAATTTAAACTCTGAGCCTCTAAGTGCGGCTACGTCTGTCTCTGCTCCTCATTGACTCCAATACAAATATTTTCTGAGAGAAGCAGAACGGCCTGATGTTTTAAAACTGCCAGCGTCGCCAAAATATTTACTGTAGAAACACCAAATCGTACCAAAATTTTCAGTAAGTCCTTAGAGCAACGTTGATCTGTGTTTTGTTCTGATAGGAGTTACCGTTTTGTCATGCTAAGCCTACATGTGAGACCGGTGCAGAGGCAGAAAATGGCTCTTTTTCTCCACGTTTCTTTCTGTCTCAGCCTGCGGGGGCCCCTATCGCCGTGGTAACCTCTTTGATCCTCAGGCCAGAGCTCGTTAACTTCATAAACAATCCACCTGGCGCTCGTTTAAATGTTTATAAACACAGACACAGCTAAATCAGACTGACACAGGATGCAGCTACTAACTAACTATGTGTCAAGTCAGTCACACACACACACACAGACTCTAGAGCCAGCTTCATGTGATTACAGTCACACACACACACACACACACACACACAAACACACACACACCTTCATGTGATTAAAACACAGTTAACGTGCAACAGAATTTAAACTTAAACCATGATTTAATCTGGTTTTAAAGTTAAACCTTGTTGGTGTCAAATGCGTCAAATGCCTCTGGTGGGAGCAGAGAGTCCCCCCCAGCTGAAAGCAGCCCACCCCACCAGCCAGAGGGTCCAGGACCATAGGGACTGCAGTGGAGGAAGGCTGCCTTAACACCCTGCACAATGGCACCCAGTACACAGAAGTTAGACAGGACCAGTCAGCCCATCACCTGGTCCGTTCAACAAATCAGTTTATGCTTCTGTGATTTATGTAGCCTAGTTAAATACTACAGTAATCATCATAGTGTATTGGCAGGAAAGACCATTTAAATCTGTATCAAATATCCATTAATGAATTAATCGATAATTTGCATGTTGGTCTTGGTTAAGTACCACCTTGAAAAAAATTGTTGCTTAAGCTATTCAGTCATTCAATGGTATACTAAAATCCATGTGAAAAAAATGCTTCTCACTGTTCTCAGGTCAAATATTTATATGCGATTAAAATGCGATTAATTGTGATTCATTAATTACAAAGCCTCTAATTAATTAGATTAATTGTTTTAATTGAGTCCTGGCCCTATTAAACAAGATAAACACACACACACACACACACACACACACACACACACACACACAGTAATGTGGTTACAGCTCCTCCATATCAGTGCTTATAGAAAGATGATCATGTGTCTGTCTGATCAGCTCTGTCTTGACCTTAAGATCGTGGGTTTGATTCCCATGTTGACAGAGATGGCAAAATCGGCAGTAGCCGTGGCCCATTCAAAATTTCCCGAGAGGAAATTTTCTAGTTTTAAAATGCTCTCCTTTGGCTCTGATGCAGCCGTCTCTCTGCCTCAAGTCACAACTCAGTTTGTGTTATTCTACAAAAATGTAATGTCTTTTTTATCACAGATTTTTACAGTGTACAAACAGCAAACACTATACTGTATTAAGTCTAATCCCAGATAATGTGTTATTCTAACTTTTGACACCAAATTTCTAATTTTTACTGCAAATGAATATTGGTTCTACATTGATTATGGGTTTCCTTGTTTATTAATAATCTGTAGGTATCGGTATGCACCCTAAAAAAAACATATCAGTCTATCACTAGACCAGCTCCACAGTGACGTGTCCCATTCTGGACTGGGCAAGTCGTGTTTCACGTTGTAACGTTTTCTTCTCACACTCGGTCATACTCAAACTCCACACTGCAGTAAATGAAGCGTAAGGAAACCACACCAGCCTTTACAATAGCAGAGTATAGCTTTAATATGTAAATAAGCTTTATGTGGTGCAGCTTACTTACAGTCAGCTGTTTGAAGTGCAGCCGCTCTCTGATCCTCTTATCACAGAGTAAAGGCTCAGATGGGCTAAACACATGTCAGCCGTTCAAACTGTGGGTCTGCACAAGCTGCCTGTTTCTAATGAGCCTGTTTCCAGGCAACAACTTCATCAGGTCCCCCACCAGAGGAAAAAAAAAAACTCTTAATGGGGCCCTTGGGTGTCATTTCCCATCATCAGCTGTGGGACAGATCTGAGACGGTTAACAAATTAATCTGAAAGTGAGGAACAAGAAATTGCTTATTTGTAGACAATTAAGCACCTGCTGCTGGTGTGTGTGTGTGTGTGTGAACACACCGAGCAGTGAAGAGGAACCTGAAGCTGCACAGCCAAGTAATAACTTTACTGATCCTCCGAGTTTCATACTCAGTGAGTATACTACATACAGCCTACTAAATGAGCCAATTAGTATGCCATTAACACTCTGAAGCGTACAGCCGGTATCCCAGAATGCATTTCACATCATCCAACAGCAACAGGCACAACTACAATCCTCTGCCAGTGCCTGGTAGCCTGCTGTTGTATTTTGAATAGCCGCATTGTATCATGGGAAAGTTCAGTATGTGAAGCGTGTGTGTGTGTGTCTCAGACGTTGGATTGACGGATGACGGATCCAATATCATTGGTTGATGAATTGTGAGCAGGGTGACATATAATTTGTGCACCTGCATTATCCAATGCAAAAAAAAACTACCCCACTTTCATCCCGGATTTACTCGAAAATAGAATTTTGCACAAAGTTTGGGCTACATCGTCTGATAGAGTTATTAGACTAATTTTATGACCCATAGTGGAATCAAATTCTTTTTTTCCCCTGTACAGCTCTCTGCTAGTTGGCAGCAGTCATCCAGCCACTGACTCCTCTGCTCCAACAAACCAAACGATTTAGCTAACTTAGCACAGTCAAAAGCACAAAAAATGCAATATATGCTTGCTCATAGTATCTCAATACATCGTATTGTTGCACCTGTTACCGTGATACGTATCATATCGCCAGGTTCTTGCCAATATGCACCCCTAATGTAAAGGGCTAATAAGCAAATGTTAGCCTAGCAAAACAATCCAATATGTAGAACCTTCCTGTCTGTCAGCATGGCTGTGAGTTAGTCACTTGTTCAGTGCAGTCATGGGTTGAGTGAAGTGAGTGAGTGAATTGAAACTAAAATTCCTGATGTAATGTGTAATGCTGCGTGATGTGAAATGCTCTGTGTCGCCACAGATTCCCCAAATTGATTGAGTTCACGAGGTCGTGATACAATGTGGCTTCTGTCAGAGGTTTTTCAGTTAAACCAATTTTACTTGATTCAATAACAGATTATTCAAATGTGGATTGATTTGGGTCAAATAACTGAATTTTTACAACCCAGCCCCATCAAAAAGTGAAGTAACATACAGCTTTTATATTTCGATTTTAACATATATGATATTGCTTTGTATTAAGACAGCATGTCACCTCATTAATTCTGCGTTGTGTTCAGTAATGATCCTATCACATCAGTGAGCAAAACAGCTGTCATTACACATGATAGTTACACCACTGCTATTTATAGATCCCCCATCATTATGAATGACTCACATGTACATCATCATCAGACATCAGAGAGGTAATCAGTTGTTTGGTTATGACACAGTGAATGCTGCTATATGTAGGATCACATGAAAATACATGAAGACCAATAATATTCTATTGACATCATAAATTGCTTTGGTCATCACATGGATAACAGTCAGTATGAGTCAAACTGACTGAAGCTCCTCAACTTAACCTGCATGACTTCATACACTGATCTGCTGCCACCTGATTGGCTGACTGGATAATTAAATGAATAAGCAGATGTAGATGTTCCTAAAAAAAAAGTGAAGACAGAGCTCAGTGGACGTGGTTCCACAGCTAGTGTGTTTCATAATGACAAGAAGAAAAATCTCCCATAGAGGCAGAGGTGTATAGTAACGAAGTAGATGTACTTCGTTACACTACTTAAGTAGTTTTTTTGATGATTTGTACTTTACTGGAGTTGTTTTTTAAATCAGGACTTTTACTTTTACTTCACTACATTTAAAAGTAAAAAAATATACTTTTACTCCGTTACATTTACGTTTGCCACCTCGTTACAAATTAAAATAGAAATATAATTACCTGTAGGCTATATGACCAAATAATCGCCTGCGTGCAAATATGCGCATGTGCTCTAAAAGCTGTCGGGGGTCTGACCTCATTCAGTAAAAGCCCGTTCAATTAAATGCCCGGGCGATTACTAGGCTAGTATTTGAATCTGCGATAGTGAAGCATTCACACAGTCTCACTACGACCCGCTGCTGCTGCTGCGGAGAGCAGCTGTGGCCGCAGACGGCTCCAAAGATCCTCTATGCGTAACAGGATCGACCACTCTCATGCGCCGATTGATAAGTTTCGTTTTTACCGCGCACCACTGCATGCGTGCCTGTTGCAAATACCTGCCTGGTTCTTATAAACGCCTGGGCTGCAAGGTGATTGAGCATATTAAACACCCGGGCCACTAATGGTCATATACGGTACACAGACAGACGCCTGCTTTATAGTTTTGTTCTCAGGCAGTCACAAGACACTTGATTCACTCACTCTACATGTTTGCTCAGGTGTTTTTTGGTTTTATCATTCCACATCTATTCACCTGAAAGTGAAATAAAACAACACACGAGCAAAACAAGTGGTTGTTTTACTTCTTTTTATGCTAAATACTTTGTACTTGTACTTGTACTTTTGATACTTGAGTATATTTTTTCACAAGATACTTTTGATACTTAAGTACATTTAATGTGAGCTACTTTAAGACTTTTACTCAAGTAATTTTCTTATGCGTGACTTTTACTTTTACCAAAGTCGTTTTTTGTTATGGTAATTCTACTTTTACTTAGTTATTTTTTTCTAGTACTTTATACACCTCTGCATAGAGGATCGCATTGCCACTCGCGTCAGATCCTTTCAGTTAATGCCGGTTATTAATTAGTTAACGCCCTGCACTGTTTTCCCACAGCAAGCTGTGATTCATTCACAAAAATGGCTAAATGGCTTTGTTGACACGTCCTTAGCGCATTTCAAAGCTTCAAATATTCAGTGTGCGCCTATATAATGTGGCTCTTTGCAGTACCAGTGTAAAAAATTGCAGTACCAGTGTAAGAAATTTGACTCTTAAACCCTGGCAGGTTGGCCACCCCTGTTTTAGAGGTAAATTCATGCAAAACCACTGATGCGTGTTCCCATCGGGGGCAGTTTTTCGGCAAGCAGTCTCTGCATTTACCTCGTAACGTTCCGTTATTATCTCATAGTGTGGTGAATGTGCAGGTCACAACTTGTCCACGAGAGCGTTTTGGAATTGTTGGATTGTGTATTTGATGAGTTTGATGAGAGAAACCAAGAAATCCCATTAGCTTCCGTAGCATAGCTCTGAGTAGCTTGCGGCTCTGCTCCGCTGTTCTAAAAACAGCTTGCACCGACAATTAAAGGTAACAAACCTACTCTTAAGACTATAGGGATTATGGTAATTTGCCAAAATGTTTAACTATCCCTTTAAGTGTGTTATTGTCATTGTTGAAAAACAACGAGATAATGTTAGAGCATCCCATACATGCAACACATACAGAGATTTTTTTTTCTTCTTTTTTTCTAACTACTGCTGTGTTGTTTTTAGTCGCTACGACAAAATTCTTTGCAAACACCTGACTACAACTGAGACCTTTGAAAACAATTTGGTCTCATCAGCCTCAGTTACCAGCAGTCAATACAACATGATAATGAACTACAAGTGTAACTGACCTTGTTGTCTTGGCAGCTGTTGTTCAGTTAAATTCTACGTTTTAATACATCAACTGTCATGCCTTGCCCCATTTGTAGTATTTTGTAGCAACTAATGAACATCAGCATTGTCATAATAAGCTGCAGTCACTGACAGGGTTGTTCTGGTGGAGGTTTGGTTGTGGTATCATTGTGACACCATGGGTACACCGATGGCTCATACATGGAAAAATGGTTCAGAAGGAGAGTGGCTTATTAAAAGAAGATGGTAGATTGGAGATACTGGGTGTGCTTCAGTTGTGCAAAAAGAGAAAATGTTCTTCTTCCGATAACATGATGGAAACGCACCTTGTTAACGTGGTTTCGCTTTCATGCTTTGCTCAACAGCATTGATGTAAAGCCCACAGAGGGATTACTACAAGGTCAGATAAGAAACACTCAGGAAACATTTGTATTCTCCATCACATCAGCAGTTTTATTCCTCACAGTGTAAAAACCTGTTGCTGCAGATGTTCAACATCCACACAGACTGAAAAAGTAACAGCAAAACACAATTTAATCCATAAATTGTTTTTTTTATTTTTTATTTTCCAGTAACGATAATCTGACAATATCCTTGAATGGGATTTTTTTTTTCTTTTAGAAAAAAAATGCTGTAAAACTCTACTTGCTTACCAGAGCATCTATGGGATAGACACAGCCTTTCATAACAACAGCTCTTTTTTATTTTTAAAGTGATTCATACATGTTCTGCAAAACATGCACACAAAACACATATTATGGCCTTCTCAAAACAATATTATATGGCCATATTTAACAATTACCAACTTCAAGTTATGTCCAGGCTGTATATAAGTCACAGGAGAATATGCCAAATCAGGTTTGCTCCATAGTATCTTAGTTAAGCTTTTGTACAAAAATGTATAGGCTAAAACATTGTAACAAATATCATTAAATTAAAAGGCCAACCCTTTGATGCACAACATATGCACACCCCCTCTAATGCGCAACATGGGTCTAAAATGACCCGCATTAATTTTCCATGTGAATTCATGCTGGGTGAGTGTTTCTTTGTGGTATCTTTTAAAATCAATATATTTTAGGATTGAATCCTCCAAGTATCATTTGAATATCTTGTTTTCAATTAGTACAGGGTGTTATTTCCATCTTTACTTTCTTATTTTATGAACAAATAGACAAAAAGTCTCAGAGAGTGGACCAGTTAGCTAGCTAGCAGTTGACATTTCTACATTCTACTGTATTAGTTAATCACAGTAGAACATGTCACCAGCTAGCTAGCTAGGTAGCTGTTGACATGTTCTAGCTGGTGTCTACAATAGAATATTATTCTATTGTTGTCACCAGCTAGAACATGTCACCATGTTAACAGTTAGCTAACTTGCTAATATTAAGGTATTTCCCTTTATGTATTATTTATGACAAGTAATGTAGCTACTTATTCAAGGTAACTAAAACCTTATCAATTATGCACAGTTAATCTTTAATGAGTCATCAAATGTTTCTTTAGGTAAATTGGAATAATTGTAAAACAAATAAATATGATTATATGTGCTTAAAAAAGAATATTTACTGAAGAAAATGATAAATACTGTGCAGTGATTTCAAAGATATAACATTGAAATAGCCTACTATTATAGAATAAGCTATGGCTAGCTGTTGACCACAGTAGAATATGTCAACATAGCTATTAATGGGGAAAAAGGACAAGTAATGACTAGTCATTATTGTAATCAAGGAAACAATGGTCTGTTGTTGGTATAGATAGTGAGGGAATGCTAAAATTAAAGTATTCTTGCTATACCCGTTTTTTCAACTGGTCCACTCACTGAGACATTTTTGTTCATTTTTGTTCACAAGTAAGAAATGAAAAATGGAAATAATGACCCCACTAATAAAAAACAAGATATTAAATAATACTTGGAACATTCAATCATAAAATAGATAGATTTCAAAAGTTACAGCAAAGAAACTATCACTCAGCATGAAATCACATTGCAAATGAATGTGGGTCATTTTAGACCCATGTTGCGCATTAGAGGGGTAGTGATACAAAATGTGTTTTTATTAAAAAAGTGAAAAAGTAAAAAATAAAATAAGGATGTATTATGATCAAAAACAAGTTAATTGAGGAATACCTGGAATTCTATATGATGAAATAAATTTTTCGCAAAGATATAGCACAAAAAAACTCACTCGGGTCTATTTAGACCCATGTTGTGCATCAAAGGGTTAAAATGTAAACCAAATTCAATATTGCAATTTCGTATCGCATCATAGCTTGCTGCTGTGGCGTTTTCCTGTATTTTGTTTGCACGAAAAAAAAAAAAAAACTGTTGTTGAACTTGCAGGCTAGCTGCCATTTGCTTGACTTTCTGTGTTTTCTGTTCAGCACCGGTGTGCAAACATCAAAGCTCTGATGTTTGCTGTCATAGTGCCGATGGACATTATACTGTTTCATCACAGCAACAGCTTCATTGCAAATCAAACAGACACACTTTCCGTTGATTTCTTTGAAGAAATATTAATTTTCCCACCGTGTCTGAAATCTTCTGCACTCACTTGCTATTTTACGTTTCTTCGGTTCTGCCATTTCTGGTGACTCGCGCGGGCTCGTGGTAAAAGTTCTTCTTTGCTTAATTTTGTTTAGTGGAGAAGCACCGTTTTCAGCGCTGGCTCCATCTAGTGAGAAGTGCAACAGAGTTGAGTTCAAGCTTCATCTGCGGGCCATATTCAATTGTGACCCGATCCATCAAAATGAGTCGCAGTGACCCAAATTTCAAAGTTGAGATTTTGGTATCAATGGAAAGATTAGAAAATAAGCTTTAAAATGATACCCTAGTCAAAGTCATACATTTGATGGTTTTCGAGATGTGGCCATTTGAATTACGATCTTTCACTCTCTTATTCTGTTCTAAAACCTGAGAAATTTGCAGTTGAAGTTTTTGCCAGTGACTCTGGCATCTGTTCCTGTACCACGTGATTACACGCACCCTATACGGTCCCTTGTTGTCATAGATGCACCATTCAATGACCCTCGGAAAGCAGGGAATCTCACAATTCAGATGCTTTTTACAGCTCGTCTCATAAATGGTTCAGAAGTTGTCATGTTTTGTTGACATTTTGTAAAACATGTGCAAGCGTGTACGTTCGGTTTAGCATCGCTGCTACGCTCTGTTGGGAGCGTGCCTATGTTCCCACAGCCCTATGTTCCCACAGCCCTATGTTCCCACGGCCCTATGTTCCCACAGTTCTAAGGTTTTCCTCAAAATTAGGCCCTATGTTCCCACTGGACTCTCTCTACCTATCTGGACTCTATCTATCTGGCCTGTCTAGCCTCTACCGGGTCTTTTTACTAAACTTAACCAACTCTTTTCTTCATTGCCTAAACCCAACCAATGGTGGGACCAAAGGGCTGTGGGAACATAGGGCCTAATTTTCAGTGACAACAAAAGTTAGAAATGTGGGAACATAGGGCTGTGGGAACATAGGAATGACCCCGCTCTGGGAGTGTCGATGCTACTCGGTTTAGCATCTGTTTCTTTACCCGTCCCTTTTCGTCATAGAGGCACCATTCCGTCGGAAAGCGGAGAACCCCGCGATTCAGATGCAGTTTACAGCTCGTCTCTATCATGAACGGTTCAGGAGATATTTCATGTTTTGCACCGAAGCAACACTCATTTTCAGAGGGTTTAAGTTGCAAGTCAACTTTAATCGTCATTTACGTGCCTTTTCTCAATTATCTGGACTGTGAAACTTTGGGAGATTGTTTTTGAATGTCATTGCTTTGAAATTAGGGTAAAACATTTTTTTTGATTTTCTATGGGTTTTCCACGTTATCAGCTGATTATCTAAAAATAGAACGTTGTGACATCCGACTCATTTTGATAGAACGGGTCACAATTATATTTTCAAGTTTACTTTACTTCAAGTTATGAGCCAAAACCACCAGTCTGTCCACAGCATCAGGCTAGATTTCAGCCCTGTAACAGGTTACAACATTTCCACCTGTGCTGAATGCCGTCTGGGCTTTCTGGGTGGCTCCCTGGTGTCATCACCCCCTTCTCAGCATTCTGCTGTTGTGTCCTGAACTGTTATGGTTGAGGAGCCTGGGGAAACGTGGTCTTCCTCCGCTGCCATGGCCAGCAACTCAGTGGTGATTGTTGATGAAATTGCTTCAACCTCATCAACGTTGTAGCCGTTTATCTTTGTATGTTGTGTTCAGGTAGTCCAGAATGGTTTCTTTGATGGTTTTGGTCAGGTCTGTGTCATCAGAATTAACAACCAGGACCTCAGTGTTGAACAATGACAGGACAGGTTTGTGGTAGGACACTGTGACAACTTTCTCACCTGAAAGTGCATCTGTGACCTCTAACAGAGGACCAAGGGCTTTGCTCACTGATTCTAGCACCTCAAGATCTTGCCAGGTTGGGATGAGATGACGGCGCTTTCTGTTTGCACCCAGCAGATGGCGGATGGTCTTCTCTTATTCAACAAATCGTGGCATCACGCGCTGTCTGGAGGCCAATCTTAAAAACTGCTGGAATTCCTGCGCTTTTTGGCTCTGCAAGCAGGATAGAAATTACGCGAACTCATCGCACAGGTCACACACTCTTTCCAACACGCGGCCTTTACTCAGCCAGCGTACATTGTTATGCAGCAAGAGATCCTGATGTTCCGCTGACATTTCCTCCAGGAATGTTCTGAGAAGGCGATGCTGCATACTAGAACTCTCCCGAGCAAAATTAACCAGTCTGGTCACCGCATCCATCGCCATCTTCATTTCCCCACACAGTTTAGCGCACAGCACAGATTTATAAATTATGCAATGAAATGTCAGGAGCGGTCCGGTCACAGGACGAATCTATTGCAAGTGATATGGCTTCTGCGGTCTTTAAATCGGCGAGTAGACTGGAAAAACACTCCGTGGCTAAAACACTTTTTAATCAAGTCAGCATCAGCAAAGGGCTTTTTAGCTTTAGCTAAGTTCCATGTAACTTGCAGGGATGCAGCTGTGGTGCTCTCCTGTGCAGATGCTGATTTGCTCATAACTGACACTGAGTGCTTGTATGATGTTATCATGTTTTTTGTTTGCATTGCTCCGACTTTGCAGGGTAGTTGGCAGTGAAACTTGCAGAATGCATTGTGTTGAAGTGCCATTTCAGATTTCTGCTTTGCAGACAGCTACAGTCTGCATGCATATGAGGCATGTTGGCTTAGAATTGGCATGATCAGGCAAAATGAAACAAAAATTATCAGTCCAGTCAGTTTTAAACTGTCTGTTTTCTTGGTCAACTTTCTGCTTTTTACAGTTGTTCTTTGTTTCTTGTCATAGTCTGACTTACTCTGATATGCCCGGGGATGGCAGGCTGGCGCTGCTTAATCAATGTGCACATGCAGTTTGTTGTTGTTGTTTACGCGCGCTCTACACCAGTGTAACTGTATCAAATGTACGGTGTGGGGTGAGGTCAAAATAACAGAGCAACAGGCGCTTTATGTGCACGTGTGTGTGCGTGAGCACCTCGCCGAAAGATGAGTTTGCATTTCTGAATATTACTGCATTCGGTGTGGGCCAGATGTTCGGTGCGGGCCGGATGTGGCCCGTGGGCTGCCTATTGGGGATCTCTGGTTCACTTAGTGTGTTGTGCAGATTTACTCATCTTTTCTTTATCCATAGTCATGCTTGTGGAGTCGCAAAGTTTTACACATTTTCCATACTCCTTCATATGGTTCGTTCGCAAGTAGTGGACCAGATTTTTTGTTGGACTGCTCAGCGCATCTGATTATAAGCCGCACCAGCTAAATTTAAAAAGAAAATACATAGATAGGCCGCAGGTTTTCATATTGTAACATGGGAACTGTGCAAGTCCGCTCGCTTTTCTGCTGTTTTGGTTACGCTCCTCTCGTCCAAGTGCATTTGTTTACAACGAAGCCGGCGAAAAATCAATAAATGGAGCAGTGGATAATTACAGTTACATGACATGTAACTACGTAGCCCTCATGAAGGCTATGTAGTCCTTTTTGTATGGTATTGTTTGTCCTTTTCAAATCTTCTTCTCAAACATTTCAGACGATGCTCTGCACATTTCCTATTGTCTGGAAGATTCGGCCTGCCTTCTTTAAATGGCAAGGGCATTTCACAGTGACCGTCTTCCTTGATTCTGATTCCTTCCTCCATTATTGATAGGAAGCGGAGATCCTCTTGAGAGATGTGAGCATCTTCCACACCTCTTTCGTTGAAGTCAGACTCAAGTGCTTTTATCACATCTGGTGGAGTGATGACTTCTTTTACTTGTGTTCGACATATGTATCGGACTTCACTGGTCAGATTAGCAGGCGACTGCTGATAAGGTGTCACTTGTCTCACAACAACTGTGTGGCTGCTTCCGAACGCATCACCGTAGTCGACACAGGGATTCACACCGCCGACGATACTCCAGCCAAGGTCCGTTCTTTGGGCAAATGGCTCATTGTCTTTGCCAGCCACAACCTCTCTTGGTAGCAGGGCTTGAGAACAATTGTAACCTATAAGCAGGCCAACATCACATTCAATTAAAGGAGCAATCTCTTCAGCAAGGTGCTCTAGGTGAGGCCATGCTCTTGCTGTCTTGGGTGTAGGAATATGACTTAGATTGACAGGAATAAACTCTATTGTGTAAGTTACTGGGAGAGGGATTTTCTTTGATGAATAAAAGCCTCTAACTTGCAATCCAGTTAGCTTCTGACTTGGAATGACTGTACTTCTGGATGCTAGCGTTGACAGTTTCAATTGCACAGGCTCCCTTTGAGTATCCAGAATGTCAGCCTTTTCTTGCAAAACAAAGGTGGTATCACTTTGATTGTCCAAAAGTGCATATAAGAGAACTTCACTGTCTGGGTTACTTGTTGTGGATAACCATACTGGCATAACCGAGGAGGTATGGGTGCTCTTCATATCTTGTACGACTCGGTGAGAAGTTGCCTCCCTCAATGTTGCATCAGTTGGTTTAGACTCTGTTCTTTCTTTTGACCTTTCTTTCTCTTTTGAGTGTTTCACACTGTCTTTTCTTTCGTCGTCCCGATATTCTTTCTTTCTGTCCTCCTTAGCTCGATCTTCGTGTAAGCATGTTGGATGCTTCCTTTTGCATGTGTCGCAGACACTCCTCTTTTCACAGTTCTTTGAAAGGTGTCCTGTTTTCAAACATCCAAAACACATTTTATTTGTTTGCACAAATTTGACTCTTTCTGTAATTGACTTGTCCATAAACCTTCGACATGTGTGAATGCTATGGTTTGACTTCTCACAAAATACATAACCTTTAACATCTGAGTTTTCTTCAGAGCTGCTTGCTAGCACCTTTACACCGACGCTTCGTGTCTTTGGTGTCTTCATCTTTTCAACATCATTAGACTTCAGAGCATGAAGAGAGGTCCCAGGGCTACAGGCTATCTTAGCTTCCTTTGCGACAAACCCAACAAACTGACTGAAGCTGGGGAATGTCTTAGCTTCTTCTTCAATCTCAATTACCTTTCTGTTCCATCTGGCTGTCAACCAATCAGGGAGTTTGGTAAGTATCCTTTGGTTTTCACCACAGTCATTTAGGACTTGGAGACCTTTAATCTCAGACATTGCTGCTTCACAGCCTCGAAGAAAGTCTGAGAACTCTCTGAGTTCAACACTATCCTTGGGTCCTATCTTTGGCCATAAGGTGAGCTTATCCCTGAAAGCTTTAGCGATCATGAATGAGCTTCCGTATCTTTCTTCCAGGACGTCCCACGCTGAGTGGTAAGCTGCATCCGTGCCTATCAGAAAATAACTCTCAATGGCTTTCTTTGCAGGTCCGCCGACATACTTACGGAGGTAGTAGACCTTCTCATTCACTGGAATGTGTTTCCTTCCTATCAGAGTTTGAAAAGACATCTTCCAGTCCTTATACCTTAGCGGGTCTCCACTGAAGACAGAAGGCTCTGGTACAGGCAGACGGCTTGCATTGATTGACTCTGCTATTGCACTGGCAAGTGATGTAGTGCTATGCTCTTGATGGACGTTAATAGCAGGCTGCTCCCTTGTGGCAGTTTGTGTTAACACAGCAGGTTGTACATATGCACCAGTCTGTGTTATATGATGCACTGGGCGACTTCTTGATTTAGATACAGGTTTCTCTTGCTTGGGCTTGCAGTCGTGGAGCAAATCTGATATCTCTTGATCTGAGTCTACTTCTTGTTGATAGACTTGCAGTCTTGCCTTTGCAGCATTCATCTTCTTGACTGTCTTTAAGCGCTCTATCTGCATGCGCTTCTCTTCTAAAGCATTTTGCCTTGCAGCATTTTCAGCTTCCTGTAATGCAAGTCTCTGTCTGTTCTCATTTTCAAGTGTTTCAAGCTCTTGTTTCTCACGTTCCATTTCTTGTAAAACTTCCAAAGTGGCTTGAGTTGCAGCTAACTCCGCTGCAGCTTCTTTTACCTTTGCAGAGGACAGACTTGAACGTTTTGAACTTAAGCTTGAACTCTTTGTAGACTTAACTCCTTGAGAGTCAACATTAGATCTCTGGGATGCTGCAGATAAAAACACTGAGCCAGTCTCAACCCAGTATGCTTGATCACTTTTAGAATCTTGTCCTTTATCTGTCTCTTCGTTCAGATCCCATTGCAAGATCTTTCTTGTGAGAGCATCACATGTGTCTACTCGACGGCGAGTCTCTCCATCAGGTGCCTTATGTTGACGTAAGTCTTCATAGGCTTGTTTTACATCTGTTGAAGCATGGTCGACTTTAGTCATGTGGTCTTGCAGTATCTCATTGGGAAGGGATCCCCCATGTGCTCTTTTAGCCTCCCTCACAAGAGATTTCCATTTCTTGTAAGTAGTTGTGAAACTGTTCAAAAGCTTTTTAGATTTGTTGTCTTCTTCTTGACCCTTTTCAGTCAGTGTTCTGTTTCTCTGACTTCTTCTTGGTCCTTCTTGTGCAGCAGCTTGTTTCTCAACACCAACCTCACTATCTTGTAATGAAATTGTGTTTAAATTTGCTTCAATAAGATGTATAGACTGCTGTTGTACTTCTATAGCTTCAATATTACCATGATACACAGCCATGTTCAGAATTGTTTGAGTTAACCTTACTTGTAATTTTTGATTTAGTTACCCTTTAAATGTAACTGAAACGAGTTACGTTGACTAGCTTAGCTTGAAGATTACAAGTTAGTATAGCTGTTAAATTGCAATAAAATACAAATTTCAACTAACCTAACCCTTTTAACCTTTAAATTTAACCAACAATTTTTTACAGTGTCTTAATGTTTCAAAAATCGCTTTCACAATACAAATGAACTTATTTCCACTTGCAATGGATTATATCACTTATTTTAACCTTAGCAGTAGCAAAGATTGACTCTTTAAATGTCAAAACACTTCAAATGGTTAAATAATAAACGAATATGATGAAATCAGAAATCACTTGCTTGTTATCACCAGAAAACTTCACCTTTCAGCACTTATAGAGTCCCTTATAAGCAGTTGATAAGCTATACCTCTTAACATTCAACTTGTTTTGAATGCATTACTTGCTTGTTGTAAGCTTGATCACTTGGTGCTCTTGGACTCTGCTTGCTGCTTGCTGGAGTTACCGGCATGTGCACAGTCTTATTTTCTCGGCGCTAGCGTGCGTTGCAACTCTCTTGCAGCTCCGTCCACGGCGGGCGCACACATCGTCTTTCCACCTCACGTCGGACAGGCTGAGTTCTTACTGTAACTCCCGTTCAGTCAATCATGACACAAGGTGTTCCTCTCACAGGCATTTATTCTCTTCAGTAGAGGAATTGTCAAGAAAAGTTCACAGGTCGACGAATGTCGTAAGAACTAAATAAAATAAACATAAACAAACAATTAAATTCACGTAACACAGAGCGAGTTACGAAGCACAATAAAAACAATGATAATACATAAACATACCTCATTGGCCTTCTTAACTAAACGGAGTTAAGGACACTTTATTCTTCTTCTTTCATCTGCTTCTTTCATACCGGACTTATTGACCGCTGCTCACCTCAAGCATGGTGAAGGTAAAGTGTGTCAACACAAAACGACGTGAGAGCACTGACACCGGCGAACATTGGTTCCGCTACAATAAACAGTTCTCTTTAGACATAATTACATCCATGTAAATTAACACAAATATATTCCCTTATTTAAACTTAAATTATTCACATTTTATTCATATTTTTAACTACCAATTATTTATTAATTATTTAAATGAACTTAAATAGTATAACTGACTTTGATGGCAGCTACATGACATATACAATGTTATGCCGTGTGTGTTTGTGTAGTCTTAACCGTCATAAACAAAAGATTACGGTTATGGAGTGCGTGTGTGTCACTGTGTGTCTTCTTCTAGACAGCTGGAGTTAATGTGAGGCCAGTTGTACAGAGATGTCAGTCCCGTCTAGTTAGTAAGAGCTCCACGGTGAAGGCCGTCTAAAAGAGGTGAGAGGGCATGAACCCACTTTCATTTCATTTCAGTGCTGCTGCCTTCATCACAGTTTTATTTAATCCAGACAATAGACACATTTGCCTTTCAATCTAGCATCCAGAGATAAATCTGCATTTTTATACAGTGTGTTATAATCCAGGGAGATGTTGCCTGCATCACATGAGCACCCTCTACAAGTCATCTTCTAGATTAAGAGGAATCAGCTTTGTGATTTATCCACGCGACTTTATTGTCTTCATAGCTGCCAGATTTATGTCCAAACAAAGCAACCAAAGAGTGTCCAGTGAATCTGGAACAGAGGAGGTGCCTGAACTAGCACATACTTACAGCTCATGTATGTTAAACTGAAGCTGACACATAATGATATGCAATCTCATCTAGGAAAATATCTTAATTGTGTAATAAGTACACACACTATCAAGCATTAGTTAAGCATTAAATACTTAATTCATCATTTATAACACATGAATACTCATTAGTATGTAGGGGAGAGTGGGGTAAGTTGAGCCACTTTTTGTATTCAGGATCACTACATCAAGACAATTATAGTTTTGTTGCTAACTAACACATCTGCATATATTTCAGGATGTTTTGCATCCCTACAAATTAAAAGAATTAGTGTAAATATAACTGTTTTTAAAATATAGCATGTTCAAAAAAAGTGGTCTTGTGACTCAACTTACCCCATGAATGGGGTAAGTTGACCATAGGAGTGGGGTAAATTGATCAACCCCCCCTTCTTTCCTTCCATCCATTTCCTACCTCCCCCTTTACTTAATATTTCATCTGTCCAGGTTGCAGGTGATTGAACACAAACTGCAGGGACTTCCTGCTGAGCCACCAACTCACTGAGATTTGGGGAGTTTTGTAATTACATCGCATCTTGGGAAGAATCCCAGAGATTTTTCTTTGAAAGTAAAGTTTGGCACACTATAAACAACTTTTCCTGTTTATAGGAACATACTTACTGTAATCACGAACATACAGAATCTTGATTTAATCATTTGGACATATACAGCCAAAATATATTCATTAAGTGTATAGGATAGGTGGCTCAATTTACCCCTGGCCAAATGGATCAACTTACCCCACAGCTACCTTAGCTTGGGTTTATTGCTCTCACAGCTAAAATGGTGCAGTTTGATGCTAAGTTTACTACCTCACGTTGTAGCTCATAGATACCACAACCCATGTATAAAACAAATTTGCAATCATCTCTTTTGGTGTAAACACAATTCTCATGAAACTTATGATCGACGAAATTCACTCTCGAGAGTGAAAAATGATTTTTTGGTCATAAATGTTAAACCACTTTACTCACGTGGTTCTAATCTTCACAGACTCCATGAAATGATGCCTGCCTCCCAAATATTTGGTCACATGCTCATTTTTTTCCTATAGTTTCCTAGAAACAAGGGGTGGGTCAACTTACCCACTGGCTCATCTTACCCCACTCTCCCCTATGCAATATTGAACCGATTGGTATGGCATTCACAGTTCAATATGCACATGTGAATTACAATATTTTCGTTTTTGCTTATAACTAATAGTTTCATTGCCAAGGATGCATACAACTAATGAGAATGGCTAGTGTGACGTCACGAGTCACTTCCGTGTCCAACTCCTGCTGCAAACGTATTTATACGTTATATATTATGCGCGCGTGTGTGTGTGTGTTTATAAACACACACACGCGCATTTATAAGTTACATAGAGACGTTATATGAGCTAACGTTTAGCGCTAGCTACTAGCTAACTAACGTTAACCTCCGTGACTGGACCACCGCGATCCACTGGTTCACTGGCCTCCTCCGGTAGTATTTACACATGTATACGGTCGCATTGTTTACGTTGTGTGATTTAATTAATCCTGTAACGTTAACACATCATGGGGACCACGGTGGCACGGTGACAGACAGGCTCATTAATGTGCAGAGGGACCATAGACTGTAGAAAAGAGAGGGACGAGGTGAACTTTACAGCTGTTTCCTTTCTCCCCACAGTGACTCCCAACACTTAAACATGAGCTGCTTCTCTACTGAAAAACTCTGACAAGTCAAACTTTAGGATGTGTTAGAGGACTAATTCATCTGTCTAACCATCTATGACACCTGAAACGGTAAACACAGCTGATCGATCGAAAAAATCACTGAGTGAATTCACTTTCAGTCATTGAAAACAGCTGGTTCTTGAATGTAACTCGGTCAAAGTAAGACATAACCTCAAGATTTTTTTGTGTTAGGTATACATGATGTACATGCTGACAAAGTTAGACATATGTGCTCGGAGAAAATCGCTTTGTTACTTTCGTCCCACGTTACGTTCATCTTCTCTCTCTCTCTCTCTCTCTCTCTTTTTTTTTTTTTTACGGTAAAAAAAAACAAAATATATATATATGCTATATTGTGCATTGAATTCATATACATGAATATATATGTGTATTTATTCATAAATGAAAGCTCCCGCGGTGTTTTTGACCCGGCTCTGCCTATTGTTTCTATACTGAATATCCTGCGATTGGACACGGAAGTGATGTTTTAGAATGTGATGACGTAGCCTCTAGCCATTTCCATAGTTTCATTGGGTGGTTGGAGATGTGGGTTTTCTTCACCTTATGTCCCTCTCAGACATATTTCTACAACGAGGTAATCCCCAACCTCTTTAAAACAACACGCAAATATATTGAAAACGAACTGAATATAAAATATAGAAATATATAATAATGTTTTTGATGTCTGATGAATGTATACTTAAGTATTTGTTTGTAGAAAAGGTATTCCCATTGGCAAAGTTTATTTTGGAGGCATTTAAGCAGCGTAAAGATGTGTTGTGAAGTTCTTCAGTCCCGACAACTGTGCACATGTGTGGACATGTATTTTTTTTTTTGTGATCAACTTTTTTTATTTCATTTCATTTCCATTCATCTATACCCCTTACTCCTCCCCCTATCATGAGGGTAACATGACGTTATGAAAACCATTACATGAAAGAAAAAGAAAATAAGAAAATAAATAAAATAAAATAAAATACACACATTGTAAATATACATTCTCAGGTACATTCAAGTAGCCTCAAAACAGAGCTTTAACTTCCTCAGCTGCCAATTCCAAATTCTGTATAGTTTCTCTCTTTGCCATTTGGACTCGGGCACTGGAGATTTCTAATAACAGAATTTCATAAAATGATACTTTCCACAGAGACACGTTTAGAACATGTGGTGGTTTCCATCTCTTTATCAACATTTTCTTTGCTGCGGTTAGGCCCGCGAACAGTACTCTCTTCATGTAAAATTTTAGATTCAAAGAAGTATCATCATTTAAAAGCAAGATGTGTGGTAGACAAGGTATGTTTGTCTGCATTAAACGAGAAAGAGTGTTTGAAATACTGAGCCAAAAGGAGAAGACCCCAGGGTATTCCCACATCATGTGCAGGTATGTGCCCAACACTTTGTGAGGACATTAATGACATAGTGGACTCTGCATAATGCCGATCTGGCAGCATCGTCTTGGAGATAAGTAGTATCTTTGTATTAACTTATAATTAATTAACTGATGGTTATGATTACGGGATGTTAAAGGGACATTACTCCACACTCTCTGCCAGTTAATACTGATCCCTAAATCTTTAAAGGTCCCATATTATACTCTTTTTAATCAATTTCACTCAGCTGTCAGACGTCCAACTAAACTGTATTTGAAATGTATTGCCCCAAACTGATCCGTGGTCCTGAATGGCAGCTGTCTCAAAGTCGCTCAAATGAGCTCTGCTGAGAACAAGCTGTTTCTGTGCCTGTACCTTTAAATGCTAATGAGCTCCGTCTGTCACAGCCTTGCCTTGCCCCTCTCAGCCAATCAGAGGCCTAGTAAGGCGGGTCTTGGCGTGGCCATAGTAGGAAAGATTCTGCCTCAGGGACAGGATGTGGCTAACGGTAGCATGGGCTAATGTTTATGGGTGGATGTATCACTATGGCCAGAGCGATTGATATTTACAGATGTTACTGGTTCAAAATTGCGGGGTTTTTCCTGCACTGCAGGATCGCGTGATCGCGTGACTTTTCACCACAACTGTTTTCCTCTAGGTGGCAGCACCGTACTAAATACTGCTCAGACGTTTTGGGGACAATGCTGACAGCCTGATAGCCGCGATTAGGAGTGGCGCTGTTCATGATACAGAATACAAGAGGATGAAAGGAGAACTAGCTGCAGACAGTAAATAATATAGTAGCCTCGTTTTTCAATGACAAAATGTAACGACGGCAGCTACAGTAGACTATAGCCCACGTCTCACTCTCTTTTTTCGGTCATCTGTCTCGTCATCTCCAAAATGTGTTTTTAAAATGAGCCAACTACACTACTGTCATTACTCTCGTTTTTATGCAGCATATCAGACAACATACTAGTGTACTCGTTATTGCCAAAATGTCACATAATTTCTCACAATATAAATAGGTCAAATAAATATTTTTGTCCCGTGCGTAATTGTCAAGATCCGCATTTCGATTAAACTCGCCTTTCTTCTTTTGTACGAGTTGTTGGACAACTGCATTTTCATTTTATTTACTTATTTCCCTGTCCTAAGACATGTTTATGGATACACAGTTGAACATATTGTCATTTTTCCCTCGGCATTTTCCCTCACTTTGCTGAATATCTGTTGATTCATGTCATAAACACGAACATTAAAAATATCTGGTGTTTATTAAAAATAGCCTACATGTTGTTCATTCAAATCAGTTGTTGTTCATTGTAGAACAATAGGGTATTAATACGGTGATTTATATACAGATATTGATCGCGCAGTGTGACCACAATCAATCACTACGCACGGAGGAGTGAGGGACATTTGAAACAGCTGTATCAATCGTCCCTGCAGGGACTACTGACACTTTAACCTGTTTTGCCTCTAAAATTCAAAACTATGACATTTCATAGTTTAGGACCTGTTTATGTACGAATTCATCTGTTGTTAGGTCATATTATTATTGCATGAAACACACAATACAACTTTTGATCACAAAAAAACTACCGCACGTAACATTTTACTTTCCGTAGTCAAAAACAGGTTCGCGCTAATAACTTTTGAATGGCATGACGTAATTTCACGAGCTTTCCCAGGATTGGTCGGTGTTGAGTGCTGAACATAGTGACAAAATCTGACGGCTCAAGCTTGTGTGGTTTTCGAGGAAATCGCTGTGTATCAATCGTCCCGTGTGTCAATCGACCCGGCTCTCCCCTACTGTGCAGTAGTGCCGCAGATTTCTCACTCCGCACCTTGTTTGAGAGTGCAGCTGGATGATTTCTTGTGAATGAACGGGTCTGTGTCACTTTGGGGCTGGGCGATAAAACATAGGATAAATAACTTTCCCTCGATAGAAGACGCTTTCTCCCCGGCTACGTTGGTGGAGATCTCCCACACAGTAAAAGATTTAGGCAACACATTCTTCCAGCTGGCTGTTTTTCTTCCAGTTACAGAAAGTAGCCTATGTGCAAAGTACCACATTAACATCTCTATTCATATAACGCCCATCGAAACAGCTGATTTACATGTCGGCCGTATGGCGATTGGCCATTCACGCGGCTTTGTTCTTGGTTTCGGCCAATCAGCTTATAAGCACATGGCTAATTATCAGCTTTCAACCAATCGCACTGTTTTAATGTGTGTGTGTGAAAGTTATTTTCTTTAGTTCATTTTCGTTTCTTTTGGATTTTTTTTACAACAATGTATCAATATAATATTGTTTTCGTTTCATTTCGTTATAAAAATCAATCCCTTTTCTTTGAAACAATGAGATTGAGCAGCTAAAAACCAGACCAGTTCAACTGTAGCGATTTTCATAACACTATCGCTCCGGATCAGAGGTACTAAGATGCTGATTATTAACTCAATAAACTCAACCATGGCTTGTCTTATTGTTAATCTGAACGCACATGTATAAAGGGCAGAGTCAAGGCAGCAGATAAATCACAAAACATCAACGCGTCCGTGAGCGCAGCGCACCTCATTTTCTCCTGTGAAGAAGAAGAGAAAAAAGAATGAATGTTTAGGTTTATTTAGAAGAAGTCTGATTATGACTGCTGCTCTGGATCAGATTATTTGCTCATAATTCGGGTTATTTTCAAACAGTGGCCAAACAACAGATCAATTAATTATTATAGACTATATTTTCCATTTTTGCTAAGCGGTTTGTTCTGAATTAAATAAAATCAGCAAACCTGGCGTGCTCAACTCAAGGTATGAACGGGTGAATCGGGTGCCAGTCCAAAAAAATTCAAAGTCAAAAAACGCTGAGGACGGCTGATTGCCGAAACGCGTCCGTTTCTCGCTGCCGAGCAGTTTTTATGAATTAAAAAGTGTTTAACTTAAAGTGAGTGCTGAATTAAATAAAAGCCTGTCCCATACAGCCGCGTGTGTTACGACGTGTTTTGTTGATGCTATCATCTTTGCCTTGCGCAGATGATCCTTCATAATTTGTGATACATAATCATCAAGTCATAAAGCAAGACAGGCTTTATCATATTACAATAAAATGTGATTTAGGCAGGGTACAGTAGTTAGTTCTAGTTTAATAGCCTAGAGTTTAAGCTGTGGATTACTGCACAGATCACTGAGTCATCCGCCTGTCGTCCTCCGTTCTCACAGATGCCACCTGGCGGTTGTTTTGGCACATTGAGGCTTTTCATTAAAACCTCTTGTCTCGCCAAAGAAAAAAAATGCCTGAGTCTTGTGCCGTCTCGCGTGGACCACGCGTGAAGTCCGCAATTTTGAACCAGTAACATCTGTACAGCGTGGCGACAGCTCTTGACGTCGCCGCCAGTGCGGCCTCGTGGTTCATGTAGCTCACAATAGTCCCAAACCAGGCTTGAAACAACGTTCAAAACACACACAGCCAGTATCACAACTAAGCATAAAGTCCGCTTAGCTCAATGCTAACGTATAATGTGAAACCTCATAGACGGGCTAACAGAAATTAGCATCGGCTGTCGCCGTTTCGGCAAACGAACAGCCATAGAAGCTGCTAAAACCTTGTTTTAATTCTGGCTTTAGCACTGTTAACACGTCACAGTTTGAATATTTTTTCATGCGAGAAAGTTTAATCCAGAGTCTGTGGTCAGTTTGCTCCGATGTCTGTCCTGGGAGAAGTGCAGAGTCTGTGTGAGCCCCGACCGGGGACCGTGGCAGCGGCTGTCTGCTGCAGCAGCAGCCACTCTACTGAGCTGATCTGCCGGCACGGACATCTCCTCCTCCCGGAGGAGAAAACGAGCGAAGTAACGTATCCGCATGCTTTTAGAGGTTTACCGCTGGCTGGTTAAATTATTTTTAGGAGATTTAATGCTGGTCTCATTGATGAAATTTTACAACTGTGGCAGTGGCATTAGTTTGTTTGAATGAAAAGTGAGTAGGAGCTGGGCTATGAAATCACCACATTTACGTAAATAAAGCGGGGGGCGGCGACAGCGGAAAAGCAACCAGACTTGCCTAGTTGTTCATTTTAAAACATTTATTGATTGAAATGTGGTGATATCTGATTTGGCGCTGTGTGTGCAGCCAACAACAGAGCAACCGCTTCTTCCAGGTCGTACATTCGCCATTGTTTAACCACAGCTATGTTAACAAGTGGGGGAAAAAATGGCACGGTTTAGAAAATTTCTTCAGGCGTGGCAAACCTTCACCTGGGGTGGTGCCACCAACCTAGGGGGTGGCGTCGAGTCTGTCGGTGACGTCACCGACAGACAGATCTTCAACTGGCCTGTTTAAGCACACATTTTCTAAAGACAGAGAAAGCAAAAAAGGGAGAGGATGAACTTTTTCCATACCAGGGGGGATTGTAGACTAAAGTGCATTTTGCATAATATGGGACCTTTAATATCTATGTTCCAGACAAGAACGCTGCCAGTGGGTCCAGTTAGTCTTCCTTATAGCTCATTATATATTCGAGAAACAATACCTTTTTTAACTTTTACAATGTTCAAGAAATGCTGGAGTGGATGACTTAACAGGGTTTGATTCCATGGGACACCATATGTGCGCATTGCTGTGCGCAGCTACAAATGAAAAAAGAAAGAGGTACCGGGCAGGTTATGGATTTGTCTAAGTTCATGAAATGGTCTAAGGCCGTCTTCATTATATATATCAGACAAGGTGTTAACCCCCCGATTTTGCCAAGAGGGGAAAATGATTGGTTCACCACCTTTAAGTAATAGCTTATTTCTAAATATTGGTGTGTCTGAGTGCCATTTTAAGTCCCATTTGACTGTTTTAGCAATATTATTCCAAACCAAAATTTAGTGTGCAATAACTGACCCAAATTTTTCCAGACAGAATTTTGGAGAGAGGCCAGAAAAGAGAACATCTTTGAGCGTGTATGGGGATACAATATGATTCTCTATATTCACCCAGGGTGTAACATAATTTCCATCAAACCACCTTGATACAGATCTCAGCACAAAGGATACAAAATACATTGTGTGTGGACATGTATTGTATGAAAATATGTAGACGTGTGAGCATGCATGCATGCATGTGTACGAGCATGTATTCCTTTTCCTTATATGCCTTGTAAGCCCATGAGGGCTGGGCACCTATGGTGCAAGACACCATGTTTAATAAAAACCAATCAAAAACCAATCAAAAATCATATATGTGTTGCCTTTATTTGATAGCATAGTTGAGAGAGACAGGGAATGGGGAGGCAGAGAGAGGACTTAAAATATTGTTAAAATATTGTTCTCCTTAACCTCTTAGAGTTCCTGTATAATTCACCTAATTTTTTAAATACTAAGAAAAGGAATCTGCCACAAAACACTGTGACTGCCTATGCGTGATCAAGAAATGGAGGCATGTATGGAACACGTGGGCTAACTGTATTGTTGCATCCCTAATTAAAAAGATGGTCAGACAGCTGCAGGGTTGTAGTTAAAAATAACTGAACAAACAGTGACAGGACACAAAAAACAAATCCACATTGTTGGATTGAAGTGCTGGACGTGGACTTGCTCACTCGCGTGGAGGTGGTTTGGCTTTTCGTATTTTCGTATTTTGGGCAGGATCTGTCTTTTCAAACTAGTCCTCAGTGGGAAAGTGGCTGTTGTGAAACATTTGTTCCATTTGTGAAAAAAAGGCAGAAAGGGACGTTACACCACAGATTTCTGCATCTAGACCACATCAGACCAGATCCTGATCAGAAACCACAAGCTAACATCAATATGTGATGATAACAAAATATCATCACGGCAAAATATAGACATTAATTTTTTTTGTCTGTATCACACATCCCTATATACTAACACTGTATGATGACTTTGAGCTTACAGCTTGTAATGGTGACTGCATGTGACTTGGTTGAGGGTGAGTATATACACTCAAAGGCCCTCATTTATCAAACTTGCGCAGGATCTGGTGTAGATTCTGGTGTAAATATCAGTGTACGCCAAGTGTCACGTGTGATTTACTAAAAGTGTGTACGCTGCTGATTTCGGCGTAGAACCGGTGTGGTGGTGATAAATCCGGCGGCTGAAAACGAGCGTCATTTAAATGTCACGCCCCGATATATTCCTGCTTTAGAGGCGTCGCCCTGCCCCTTTTACGACATGGAGACACGGAAGACGGCCAAGAAGAGGGACTTTACCGACATTACCGCGTTGAACAGGGAGAGGGCGGCAACATTAAATATCTGGACATTGGTAGATTGATAGTCTTTGTGATTGATAAGCGTCATCCCGGTGGATGGAGGCTGCAGACGCACGTGTCACCGACCACGTCAGGAAACCCAGCGACCTCATGAAATGCTCCTGCAGTTTACTAAACACAAGTGACTGAGGAGAATCACGGCCCTAATATGCCTCATCATATAGGCATATTACTGCTGCGAACGCGACTTTATGACCATCAGCACCGCTGGCATGGTTCGGCTGATGGAGGGATGTGAAACACCGGCCCGATCTCCCGCTGACAGGTCCCGGTGACGAAAAAAAACAAAAAAACACTCCGCCGCGGAGATCAGCTGCACCTGGACAGGTAGCGGAGCCCCCCCTCACCCCCCCACCGGGGCTCCAGTGTCCGGCAGAGAGAGAGACTGAGGAGCCGTCCGGTCATGCTCTGGTGCAGGAGATGTTGGAAGTTTGTGTGTGTGATCTAACAATAACAGGTCTGTCTGTCATTGACTGTTTCTGTTCACAGAGCTGATTAACGAGCATCTGTCACGTCGTGGTTTTTAATTCATCTCAGTTGCTCAAAATAAAAGTTGAGTTAAATTTTCAACACGGACTTGGTTGTATCGTTGCTTTTTTTTGGGCTACTTTTTATCTTTTTATCAATATAAACAACAACAACATGTGGTCCACATCGCTGCGTTATTAGACTATGGTTTAATAATCGTTCTGACACAGCAGCACTCCTTCCTGCATGTTCTACGCTGGTTCCAAATGTGCGTACACCTGGTCAGAGCTGGCGTGAGATTTGTGCGTACCGTACGCTCACGTTCAGATTGATAAATGCCGATCCTTGCGGTGAATTTGGTGTACACCCATTTTTCTGGTGTACGCAAGTATGATAAATGAGGGCCAAAGTGACTCCAATGGTCCAATGGATCAAACTCTGGCTGACTGATCTACTGTCAAAGACGTCATCAGTGCAGTGCTTGTTTGTGATGAAAACCTAAAACCCTGACAGCTGCTGAGGGGAAGGGCTCTGTGTATTCAGTTTGAAATGAGAAAACCAACAGTTTGTTTCCAGATTACTTTTTAGAAACGGACAAAACCCAGTAAACTGTCTTTTTGTTGTGAGAATAAAAGACTGGAATATGATGTGATTATTTATGGAAATCAGTGTTTGACCAATCCAGCTCCACTTTCTCCTGAACAGCTTTCTTCTATTGTTTCTTGTTTGGTTTATTCCCACAGGTTGATGTCATTCATTTTAATCAGCCAGAAGACTTGGAGGTTTTTTTCTTCGGCAGTGGTTGATGAAATTCTATAGTCTATTGGTGACGCTGGTTGTGGTTCTCCAGCTTTATTTTGTGCTTTTGTGCTTTTTGTTTTCCAAATCTTGTTGAGGTTGTTGAAGGTTATTCTTGCTTTCCCTATTCCAGTCTTTACACTCTCCTCTGTCCCACCAGGTATGGGAATTGTCCGACCTCTTCCGGTGCCTAGTCTCTGATGGTTATTGGGTTCATGCTTTTGTTGTTTATCCTGATGACTTTGGTTGTTGGTCCTCTTATTTTGCATCCCAGTCCTACTGCAGTTGTTTCTAGCCATTCATATTTGTCTTACATCTGCTGACTGCTGATGGGTATGTGAGAGTACAGCGATGCCATCAGCAAGTAGACAGTTGCCCATAAAGTTGGAATAATATATCATTTTCAGATACATTCTGCCATTTACTCCTATATATACACATAGATAATCATCTTTGACCATGTGTAATGATCACATACTGAGTCTCAGTTACCAGTTTTGATAAGATGTACACTTTATCTGTCAAGAATAAATCACATTCTCAACACAATCATTTTATGAGTAGAGGTAAAACAGTATATTTTATTCCAGCTTCATGGGCAACAGTGAAGTTCATTAGTCACAGTGATTTTGTTAAATAAATAAAACACTTTGCAGGAATGTGTCGGATTAAGTTAAGAGGCAGACTCACCAGGAACACAGGATAGAATCATCTTTAGATTTAATGAAAATAAACATCAGGAACATAAAATATAATATATGGCATTGTCTATTTTTCTATGGGCTGGACTGCACTAAGATGAATTGTGGATATTACTAGTGTAGCTAATTACATTGGCAAGTGTCAACCTACAATTAGTCCATTGTGACCAGAACATAGACACGTGCACCAGCCCTCCCTTTAATTGGCTTTATACGACTGGCTACTTTGGTTGTGTGTGTGTGTGTGTCTATAGTGTGTGTGTATATATATATATATATATATATATATATATATATATATATATATATATGAAACAGGTAACCAGTCTAAAGTGATGTGTTCACCACGTTCAGTGAGGATTATGACAGTATAAAATAAGTGTTAAAGATATGATTCACGCTTCTTTCACAGTCAGCTGGTCGTTTTGGTCCCCACCTCCTTCACACATCCCACCACTGAGCTGTTCCTTGCTATCTGTCTGTCTATTGTAGGCTTCATAGGCATGCACAAAACCGGGATTTAATTTCTGAGGAACGGAGAGAAGCTCTGCAGCTCTGTGCAGAAGGGGAGCAGGTACAGAGAGAGAGAGAGAGAGAGAGAGAGAGAGAGAGAGAGAGAGAGAGAGAGAGAGAGAGACAGGGAGAAGCAGGTTAAGCCCACGCTCTTCTCTTCTCTTCTCAACCCTGCTCTAAAGGCTGAGTTGAATCATAACAGTCAGTGGGCGAAAAGAAAGAGAAAAAAACCCATTTCCACGCACATTCTGACGTACATCTCCAGTCGATTGGCGGATGGGACGATGGCAGAGAGGAGAAGAGAGAGAGGGGGGGGGGTTGTTAACAGTCTCCAGCATTTTCTTAGGCTTAGACTCTATGGGATTTGACTGGCTGTTGGGTCTCCTGATCTCATCAGCTGGATCACACCCTGAACACTTCCTCCAGCTCGTCATGGACAATTCAGTCCAACTCACTCACTTACGTCAAGGAATGAACTGCAAGTGGCTCTGGGTAGTGTTGGGTTTAGCATCCAGAGCTCCATGAGGTGGAGCAGTCAGTCAGCAACCGAGTATGACATCATGACTTTATGCAAAACACCACACACACACATTCTTCTGTCACTTACCTTTTCTATAGGAGTAAAGTGACTGCAATCAAGCTTAACCTGTGTTGCATTTCAATGCAGTAAGAAGACAGAAGAAGTCAGTCTTCCCCATTTCAGTCATATATCGCAGCAAATAGTTTTCCAGGTAGCGCCTGTTAAAACTGTCACCACTGTGTAGTGTGAGGAAGGACGGAGGCACTGATGTTGCATTCAGGTGCAGTCAGGCAGATGGACATCTGCAAACCAACCGGATGTCATTTTACTCGACGAGAGAAAGACGGTAAAACGTGGGTCAGGTAAACAATACGACATCACCATGACAACATATTGTCACGCCTGTATTGTTTTGCCTTGTGCTGGCGGACCACTTGTTTACATAGAGGCTTGTTTATCCTGTTACATGCAGCGTCTGTTGTCTGTCTGACGTCTGCCCGATTTCACGTGAATGCAACATCAAGAATACGTTCTGATATGCAACCGCACCGCTAGATGGGGGGAATTCCTACATACTATACCTTTAAGGAGTGACGGTTATCGGTCAGAAAAAAATTCAAAATGTGCATCCCTAATTTGTTCATATTTTAACATGAAGCCTCCATATTTTCTGTTTTCCTTCCATTTGCTCTGTTAATTTTTACACATTAGCAACCGTATGCAACAACAAGCTTATTTTTACAGTAGCTCATCTTCGTCTTGTGCTGCCTGGCACCTCTTCTGCTCACTGTGCTGTTGGAGCTGGGTCACCCCCAAATTCCACATATACACACACTGGCCCTCATTTATCAAACTTGCGCAGGATCTGGTGTAGATTCTGGTGTAAATATCAGTGTACGGCAAGTGTCACGTGTGATTTACTAAAAGTGTGTACGCTGCTGATTTCGGCGTAGAACCGGCGTGGTGGTGATAAATCCGGCGGCTGAAAACAAGCTCATTTAAATGTCACGCCCCGATATATTCCTGCTTTAGAGGCGTCGCCCTGCCCCTTTTACGACATGGAGACACAGAAGACGGCCAAGAAGAGGGACTTTACTGGCGTTACCGCGTTGAACAGGGAGAGGGCGGCAACATTAAATATCTGGACATTGATAGATTGATAGATTTTGTGATTGATAAGCGTCATCCCGGTGGATGGAGGCTGCAGACGCACGTGTCACCGACCACGTCAGGAAACCCAGCGATCTCATGAAATGCTCCTGCAGTTTACTAAACACAAGTGATTGAGGAGAAATCATAGGCATATTACTGCTGCGAACGCGACCTTATGACCATCAGTACCGCTGGCATGGTTCGGCTGATGGAGGGATGTGAAACACCGGCCCGATGTCCCGCTGACCGGTCCCGGTGACGGGGGGGGAAAAAAACACTCCGCCACGGAGATCAGCTGCACCTGGACAGGTAGCGGAGCCCCCCCCGCCGGCTCCGGTGTCCGGCAGAGAGAGAGACTGAGGAGCCGTCGTCATGCTCTGGTGCTGCAGATGTTGGAAGTTTGTGTGTGTGATCTACAGTAACAGGTCTGTCTGTCATTGACTGTTTCTGTTTACACAGCTGATTAACGAGCATCTGTCACATCATGGTTTTTAATTCATCTCAGTTGCTCAAAATAAAAGTCGAGTTAAATTTTCAACACGGACTTGGTTGTAGCGTTTCTCTTTTTTGGCTACTTTTTAACTTTTTATCAATATAAACAATAACAACATGTGGTCCACATCGCTGCGTTATTAGACTATGGTTTAATAATCATTCTGACACAGCAGCACTCCTTCCTGCATGTTCTACGCTGGTTCCAAATGTGCGTACACCTGGTCAGAGCTGGCGTGAGATTTGTGCGTACCGTACGCTCACGCTCAGATTAATAAATGCCGATCCTTGCGGTGAATTTGGTGTACACCCATTTTTTTGGTGTACGCAAGTTTCATAAATGAGGGCCAAAGTCTCCATTGCTCACGCCGGCTGACGGCTGCCTGTCCTGCTGTGACCGTCCCGGGCGGTGGATTTTTGGTTTGCCCCGGCCTGTTTTTGGGGCCTTTATTTGTGTCCCCGGGTGTTATAAGATATCCGCTTCTTAATTGAATACCGGCCTACAACTGAGGAAATACTGTAGTTACTCACTTAAATATTGTGGCAGTTGAGAGAACACAGCCTTATGGATGTAATGACTTCATATCCTCTGTGTCATTTGTGCAGCGCATTATGGTCCAACAGTGACAACAGTACGCACACAAACATCAGCTGCGTTTAGTCTGTATGTTATATTTGATACTTTAATACTATAAGCTACTGAGATCAATGATCAGAAAATGCAGATATCAGCCTTTGATGATGTCTTTTGATTTAGAAGGTAAGAACAGATCTTTCTCTGCAGTGTTGCTTCTCAGCTTGTCAGTGAAATATAATTTAATTAATTTAATTTTGGGCAACTAAGGAAAATCTGCATGATCCTAATTAGAGGTGTCTTTGTCTGTGACATCATTCCCACTGTGATAGTTCCAGTTTCCAGACCCCTGTGCATTTTCACATGTTGTTATGATTCAGGGGCCGTATTCCTAAAGATTCTTAGTGCAAAGAGTTGCTCCTAGTGGCCAAATTCTAAGAAAATTCTTGGAATCATGATGTTTTCTTAGAATTTCTCCTAAAAGTTAAGAGTAGATCCTAGTAAAGATAAAAGCTATTCCTAAAGAATCCTAGCTCTTAAGAGAGCTCCTAAGGTGGGATCTGTTAAGAGTAGGGAAGAGGACTTTTAAGTGGCTTAGGAGTTCCCTAAGCAGAGGACAAAATGGTGGACAGAAGAGGCAGGAGAGATATTCTCCAAACACTGGATGACAGTGAATTAATGAAACGCTACAGATTGTTCCTGTTCCTCTGTCCAGTTGGTTTTTCTTGTTCTTTTCTTCTCCATTGCTGTTCACTGGTTTGTGGTAGATTTCAATGCCAACCAACACTGCTTCTTATAGGCCGGTCAGCAATCACGGACACTGATTAGGGCTGAGCCATTTTACCCTCGTTAATACCAAATTGAGTTGGAAAGTTGAAAGTGCAAAAATTACCAGCATGGTAATTAATATAAGCAAATAAATCTAAGTTTCACTATGTGAATACTGTGCAAGTTTCACACATTGTGTAGGATAATTTTAAAGTATAGCTTACTATTCATTTAACAGATATTTTCTTTTATGTGAAATAATTTTTACAATTACACAGTCTTCATAAGATTGGATTCTATGGTTAAATTTATCGATTTGAGGGTCCATCCTTTGGCCATTATCACCTTTAATTGACAGAACAGTTGAGAGAGAGACAGGAAATGGGAGGCAGAAAGACATGCAGGATAGGACTGCTCCACAAGGGATTCGAACCGGGGCCACCTGCAGTGAGGACTATAGCCTCAACACATGGGGCGGGTGCTCTTTATCTAACTTTTAGGATCAACCAATCACAGCGTTTGAAATGATGACTCATACCTAGCAACGGGGGTCAACCACACCTCCTCACTAAGATAGGAGTTTCTGTCCACTCCTTGCTCAGAGTTCTCTGAGAGTGTTCTGGAATCATTCCTAAGCTAAGACTCCTTGCTAGGAATTTTTAGGTTAAGTTAGGAGCTCTCTGAGAGGATTCTTAGAATCTTTAGGAATACGGGCCCAGTTTTCTACTAAAATCCTTCAAATTCCTTTTTTCGGTCGGCACTGAACGCCTCACAATGACCCTTTCATATTCCAGCTGAGAGAAACCAGTTCTTAAGGAGGTAGCCAGATGGACCGGTACAGCTCTTAGACCTGAACTCAGACTGAGAGCCTCTGATTGAGGTTTGGTGTATTTTTAATAGACGTGTTGCATAATGCAGCTGTAACCCATCTGTAACCCACAGTGAAAGCACTAAGCAGCCGCGGCTTCTCCCTGGACTCGGCTCGCCTCGGCCTTCTTCATAGAAAGCAGCTCCGTGTTCAGACCTGATGAGATGATGCAGTGTATAAATATATGAGAGAAGCTGAGGCAGACTCTCTCAGCTCCCTGCTGTCCTCACCTACAGCTAGTGTTGGAGTACTTGAGACCACGTTTTCAAGGTCTTGGTCTTGTCTCGGTCTCGATCAAGCTGGACTCTGGATTTTTTCTCAGTCAGTTGAGTGAGTCTACACAGTCCATTGTGAACAGACTGAGACATGAGCTTTTCACTGGGTTCAGTCTGATTAACCTTTCTCTTGTGATAGGGTCGCCACTGACCTGTTTTTAGGTTTTTAATGCATAAAAGTACAACATAAATTTGTTTATTGCATCAATGCTTTTTGACTTTGTCAGGAACTTCTATTTCGGCATTTGTGTTGTTAGGGTTGGCTCTGACCCGGTTATAACGATAAGATCAATATTGAGAGTTGAAACTGAAATCATAGGTGCAAAACCAACCTTTTCATGGATAAGGAACAATGTAACAAATTTGATGGAAAAAAAAGCTGATTATAGCTGATCTAGGACACGGGCTAAACATAAAGGAATTCAGTAGAAGCCGTTTTCTCACACTTCCACAGCTTTAATGTGGTTTATTAATTTCCTGGCAGTGGTTGGTAGTGGAGTGGATGGCCAACAGCAACTGATGGGCCAAATGTATGTTAGAAATGACCATCTGTACCACACATGAAGAATAAACTGATACAGACATTGTGTTAATCTGCATCAAACCCTTTATACTGTAGATCACATATTGAAAATGAGTTGTGTTAAATCCACCAGATGAATTAATAGAACCAAAAGAGAAACAACAGACACTGAACATGCGCATCAGTCAGAATTGTGAGACCAGGTATAAGAATATACCTCAGGACTCCTGGAAAGCCTCTGAAAGAAGTGGGAGAGTATGACGATGTATTCAGCCTCTCGACAACTGAGCGGTGACCTTGACTCTCCTCTGTGAAGATTTACTTATTCATGAACGCCAAAGAAGCGTCTGCCTTTATCATTCGGCCGCTCTCAAACTGCTGCGCACATATTTACAGAGAAGCTGTTCTGGAGATATCCTGTAATTCTACAGTGTGGGAGCTGGAGGTGGTTTACAACACACTTTGTTGAACACTGCACCCACCACACCGTCAGTCTGTCTCTCTCCTTAGCTTACACTTTACTTTCACTCAGTATCGTCAAGTATATATTTTTTTTTACATTGATGAATTGTGTGTGGTGGCCACTGCTGTTCCTACTCTGCAACGATCATTGAATTGAATCATTGCAATGAATCAATCATGAATTCATTGAATTATCAAGGCAAGTGTAACTACAATTAGGGTTTTTTTTGTTGTTGAAGAATAATTGTCATACAAATAATTGTAATTGTCGATTCAATTGTTTTTTATGCTTGTCAAACTTTTGCAGTATTTTTATTGTATTGTATTGAGTGGCTGAATTTCATTGGCTATAGTGTGGCGGCCTGTGAAAATGGTGGGATTTTGACATTTTCATTTTTTGAACTATAAGTTCTCAGCTATTCATAACTGTTTGAATAACTGAGATAGCCCTTTCAGATCAACAGTTTGGGGCATTTTAATCTATTATGACCGAAAAATTGAAAAGTGAGAAAAATGGCTTTAACTGGAATGTCACTGCTTTAGCCCTCTAAAGACAAGAGTTTTACAAAACATTAAATAACTTCTGAACCATTTATGATAGAGACGAGTTGTAAACTGTATCTGAATCGTGAGATTTTCCCCTTTCCAATAGTCAATGAATGGCCTCTGTGTGACAAGAAAGGACGTGGTACGGGAACAGACGCTAAGCGCTAAACCGAGCGTAGCATCGATGCTTGCACATGTTTACAAACAAACAAAATAAAACTCCTGAACCGTTGAATCACGGGATTCTCTGCTTTCCGAGGGTCCTTGAATACAATGACAACAAGGGACCTCCTCTCCTCTTGCGCTGCTGCTGCAGCTCAGCTGTGCTGTGGCTCAGCTGAAAATGAAACGCTTCGCCACCAAAACATAAAAATAAGTACTTAACGTTTTGTTTCTTAAAATATTTATTCACCACGATGTAGTAGGGAGTTCAAAGTACCAGAATCACACAATTCAAAAGTTAATGGACTGTTACTTGGCTTAAAACAAAATCATGACCACAGTGGTGCTGTGGTGTTTGGCTTTGCAACTGAATCCATGCTGCTAATGTCAGTTAATGCTCGAAATTTGGTCACCGAATATTAGAGATGAAGCTGTTACAGATAAACAGTTTGTGGCACTAATTCTCCACTCATGTGCCATTAAACCATTGTAAGTAAATAAGTAAGAAAATAAAAGGTATATAGCACCTTTCACAGATGAAAAATCACAAAGTATTTTACAATAAAATGAATACAATATTAAAGAGACATAAAAATAAATGACTGAATAAATAACACAAATAGACACATAAGCACAGTGATTCACAGGCTGGAGAACTAAAAGCCTGCTTAAATAGAAAAGTCTACAGCTGCTTCTTCAAAGAATCAACAGAATACAGCAGAAGAAGGAGGCGCAACAAGATGTCATTAAAAGAGGACCAGTCAAACCTCAAATCTGACATTTCTGTTAGTTTCATCCAGCTGTTTTTATATGGATGAATGGAAACCATTTGAACCATTATGCAAAAATAATTGCAGTCAGCTCAAATGATCGCAATCAGGTGGTTATGTTATAATTAGCAGGCCTACATGTAACTACAATAATACCGGCAAAAGAGTCAGTGAAATTCTTCTTTATGTTGTGTTCATTTAAAGTGGGGCAGTGATTCAGCACTCATCACCTCAGGCAGGGCATCCCAAACTCTGGAGGCTCCACTAAACACTAAATATACAGTCACCTTTGGTCTGCAGCCGACACTTTGGGACAGATAACAGAGTTTAGCCCGAGGATGTCAGGCAGCGTGTTTACTCGTCAGAGGAGAGGAGGCGTAGAAGAAGCCATTGGTCCTTAGATTCACTGTTATCCCATGTAGGTATGTAACATAATCACATCTATGGAACCAGTAAGGATTTTTCTATGAGCTGCAACAGTATTTTTAGTAGAGATGTGTACACAGGCAGTTGGTGTCAACAAGACATGATGAGGTGATTCCTTTATCAATATACACAATACATTATTTGACAGCCTTTGTATAAATCTATAGTCAATTATTCCACACGGACGTGTTGAAAGAGCTTTAGACTGGAAGCCAGCAGACCAAGGAGGTTGTTACCATACTTTTCGGACTATTGAGCGCACCTGAATATAAGCCGCACCAGCTAAATTTTAAAGGGACAACAAGGAGTTTTGGAAAAGCAAAGTGTTTTCACACTACATTTATGAGCCTCCTTGCGCACCGTAGAATTCTTCGACCGGCGCAAGACAGACTCATGTTTTCATTCATCAAGAATTAAAGTCAGAGGTTCAAAGAGGTTCAGTTACCGTCGTAGTCCCGACCATTAACAGCGATTCACCTACGTTATTCTCATGAGCGTCCGCAAAACCGAAAGTAAGGAAACGCTGGTCGGCTCGCCCAGCATTTCCGCCACCACTAATAATAACAAAATAACGATAGAGACAAAACGATATATATTTATCGAAAATGGGCCCATTAACAAGTGTGGGTAGCGTAGATTCATCCACATTAACGTGAGACTTTTTTATAACCAAATAGAAACTCCTCGTTGTCCCTTTAAAAGAAAATACATTTTGTACGGTTTTCATGTTGTAGCATGAGATATTAACACAGAAAGACAATAGGGAACTATGCAAGTCTGCTCGCTTTTCCGCTGTTTTGGTTACGCTCCTCTCGCCCATGTGCATTTGTTTACAACGAAGCTGGCGAAAAATAAATAAATGGAGCGGTGGACAACGTTACATATATGATATTACGGCGTGTGTGTTTGTGTAGTCCTAACCATAAACAAAAGATACGGGTTACGGAGCGCATTTGTGTTGCGGTGTGCAGAGATGAGAGCTGGGAAAAATGTAGCAGCTTACTGTAGCCTATAGTCCGAAAAGTACGATATCAATCCTGAAGAGTCCTGGGGCCGTATTCCTAAAGATTCTTAGTGCAAAGAGTTGCTCCTAGTGGCCAAATTCTAAGAAAATTCTTAGAATCATGATGTTTTCTTAGAATTTCCCCGAAAAGTTAAGAGTAGATCCTAGTAAAGATAAAAGCTATTCCTAAAGAATCCTAGCTCTTAAGAGAGCTCCTAAGGTGGGATCTGTTAAGAGTAGGGAGGAGGACTTTTAAGTGGCTTAGGAGTTCCCTAAGCAGAGGACAAAATGGTGGACAGAAGAGGCAGGAGAGATATTCTCCAAACACTGGATGACAGTGAATTAATGAAACGCTACAGATTGTTCCTGTTCCTCTGTCCAGTTGGATTTCCTTGTTCTTTTCTTCTCCATTGCTGTTCACTGGTTTGTGGTAGATTTCAAAGCCAACCAACACTGCTTCTTATAGGCCGGTCAGCAATCACAGACACTGATTAAAGCTGAGCCATTTTACCCTTGTTAATACCAAATTGAGTTGGAAAGTTGAAAGTGCAAAAATTACCAGCATGGTAATTAATATAAGCAAATACATCTAAGTTTCACTATGTGAATACTGTGCAAGTTTTCACACATTTTGTAGGATAATTTTAAAGTATAGCATACTATTCATTTAACTCATTGAGTGCCGCGCTCCTTTCCAAAGTTTTAGTCAAGTGTACCGGCAATTTAGACCATTTTTGACTTTTTATGTAGAGCCACAGTGTATTCTATATTATTGCCACCAACACATACTGTGGCTCAATTGAAAGGTTTACCTTAATGCTTCAAGTGGCCACAAACCGTTTGTTTCTACGTGCCTCTGTTCCTGAGAAAAGTCAAGCTAAACATGGCTGGGTTTCACCAAAATCCCTCCTTTTTTTCTAGAAAAGGAGATAGAGCGTCTTTTATGAAAGGTGCGCTGTTTGTGTCTGTCGCTCTTCTGACACTCGCATTTCTGGATCAAAGGGCTCGTATAAGATAAATATATACAACAGTTGTTGTTCTATTCACAAAACCACCATCGGGGGCGGGGGGGGCGCCACTAAACAACAATAACACAGACGCACCGTGCCGTCTCACAGCTTCTCCCCGCGGAGCGTGAGGGTCAGTTGGCCACCGCGGCTCGGGAAGACCGGTCCCGCCGGTGGTCGCGGTCCTTCTGTGGTTCGGGTCGGTGATGCCGGTCTGCTTTGGCCCAGAGACCATCAGATTTTACCGCGGGAGGACTTTGGGGAGGACACGGTGTTGCTCCAGATGAAGACCGGGCGGACTGTCGGCTGAGAGCTTCCTGTTTCTGCTCCGAGCAGCTCGAGCAGCTGGAGCAGCAGCGCGGGTGAGAGCAGAGCAGCTGCGCTGCAGCAGCTGCTGCATCTGCATGCAGAACTCGTTTGCAGAAGCCGAGTTATGATAAAAACTTCCAGATCATGAGCTGTCATGTGACTTTGATCGTCATCTATTTCAGTTCTCCTCGTCGTAGAGTCCCCAAATTTACATATAATGTGTATTAAAGTGTCTATTTTCATAATTTAAAAAAAAAGCAAAAAACGTAAAATTACGTTTTTGGCACTCAACGCATGGGAACGAAAAACGAGAAATTACGTGGTTGGCACTCAATGAGTTAACAGATATTTTCTTTTATGTGAAATATTTTTTACAATTACACAGTCTTAATAAGATTGGATTTTATGGTTAAATGTATCGATTTGAGGGTCCATCCTTTGCCCATTATCACCAAAAGTATATTTTTTATCTAGCTTTTTTTTAAAGTATATTTTTTGGGCATTTTGGCCTTTAATTGACAGAACAGTTGAGAGAGAGACAGGAAATGGGAGGCAGAAAGACATGCAGGATAGGACTGCTCCACAAGGGATTCGAACCGGGGCCACCTGCAGTGAGGACTATAGCCTCAACACATGGGGCGGGTGCTCTTTATCTAACTTTTAGGATCAACCAATCACAGCGTTTGAAATGATGACTCATACCTAGCAACGGGGGTCAACCACACCTCCTCACTAAGATAGGAGTTTCTGTCCACTCCTTGCTCAGAGTTCTCTGAGAGTGTTCTGGAATCACTCCTAAGCTAAAACTCCTTGCTAGGAATGTTTAGGTTAAGTTAGGAGCTCTCTGAGAGGATTCTTAGAATCTTTAGGAATACGGGCCCAGATGTGTTTTGGGGAAAGAACAACCTCAGATTTGGTGTCAGCGAGCTGGAGAAAGCTGTCAGATGAAAGATTAGTTCACCCAATTTATGTCTTATTTCCTCAAATAGTGACCAGGGCCTTTATTTACTAAACTGCCCAGCGTACCGGCCCGTATAGGCTTTTATTACAGAGAGGCCTTTATTTCTGTTTTATAAGTTTATTTGCTCATATTTTAATATTATTTTCTGATTTCCTTCCATTTGCTCTGTTAATTTTTAAACATGACCATTATGCAACAACAAGCTCATTGTTCAGCAGCTCATCTTCATCTTCCTCTTGTGCTGCTCCTCACTGTGCTGTTGGAGCTGGGTCACCCCCAAATCCTGTCTCCACTCCGTTCCGTCTCTGTTGCGTACCCTGGAACAATTAACTCCACAAACAATTAATGTACAGCAGCCCATCTCCAGTTTTCACAAACCCTCCACGAACTTTTAAAGGTTGGGTCTGGAGTTTTGTGCCCAAAAATAAACATTAGACTTGTACAAATTAAATCCATCTTAATCATCACCTATGGGCTTCTAGCCCTCCCTCTGCCTGTATTTTGGTCTTTTGCTCTGTTTTGTTCAGGTTTTGTTATGCACGTGGACGTTTCTGGGTGGAGCGAGAGAGTCGCAAATGAGCATATGGAGAGAGAGTCGGTGTTTTCTCTCCAGCCAATGACGGAGCTCAGGTAGAGCTACGTGTAGTAGAGTAGGAGCCTCAGGCCTGCTAGCCGCACTAGGTGTCTGATGCTACTGAGTCTCCCTCTCTCAGCAGCAGCAGTCAGGACAACAAAGTAAAAATAAATACAGTCTGAGTGAAGCGCTGGAGCCGCGGACCGACTCCCCACCGTCACTGACACTAACAAGTATTAGGGCCTTTGTAGTGAGCTAGCTCGATGCTAACTTCGGCTAGCGCTGGCATCCGCCGCTAACACCCGCTTCTTAGTTCACCACAACGGCATAAAAACATACACAGAGACTCCCGGTGTTGGCGAAAGGTCGGCTATCGGCCCACGGCTCCAGCGGTTCTTTCAGACTGTATTTCCTTTCCTTTGTGGTCCTGACAACAGCTGCTGTCAGGAGCAGGAGGCTACACAGCTTAGCCCGAGAGAAGGGCCTGAGTTTCAATGTTATGTTTACAAACTGCAACGAACAAAACTCCAGACCCTACCTTTAAAGACTTTCTGACCATATCCTTGTCAGGTTTGTCCCAGGCGGTGGATTTTTTTTGGGGGGGGCACCCTTTATTTGTTCATGTAAACAATGCCCCCAGCCGTTAAAAGAGACCAGGGGCCGTATTCCTAAAGATTCTTAGTGCAAAGAGTTGCTCCTAGTGGCCAAATTCTAAGAAAATTCTTAGAATCATGATGTTTTCTTAGAATTTCTCCTAAAAGTTAAGAGTAGATCCTAGTAAAGATAAAAGCTATTCCTAAAGAATCCTAGCTCTTAAGAGGGCTCCTAAGGTGGGATCTGTTAAGAGTAGGGAAGAGGACTTTTAAGTGGCTTAGGAGTTCCCTAAGCAGAGGACAGAATGGTGGACAGAAGAGGCAGGAGAGATATTCTCCAAACACTGGATGACAGTGAATTAATGAAACGCTACAGATTGTTCCTGTTCCTCTGTCCAGTTGGATTTCCTTGTTCTTTTCTTCTCCATTGCTGTTCACTGGTTTGTGGTAGATTTCAAAGCCAACCAACACTGCTTCTTATAGGCCGGTCAGCAATCACAGACACTGATGAAAGCTGAGCCATTTTACCCTCGTTAATACCAAATTGAGTTGGAAAGTTGAAAGTGCAAAAATTACCAGCATGGTAATTAATATAAGCAAATAAATCTAAGTTTCACTATGTGAATACTGTGCAAGTTTTCACACATTTTGTAGGATCATTTTAAAGTATAGCTTACTATTCATTTAACAGATATTTTCTTTTATGTGAAATAATTTTTACAATTACACAGTCTTCATAAGATTGGATTTTATGGTTAAATTTATCGATTTGAGGGTCCATCCTTTGCCCATTATCACCAAAAGTATATTTTTTAGCTTTTTTTTTTAAAGTATATTTTTTGGGCATTTTGGCCTTTAATTGACAGAACAGTTGAGAGAGAGACAGGAAATGGGAGGCAGAAAGACATGCAGGATAGGACTGCTCCACAAGGGATTCGAACCGGGTCGCCTGCAGTGAGGACTATAGCCTCAACACATGGGGCGGGTGCTCTTTATCTAACTTTTAGGATCAACCAATCACAGCGTTTGAAATGATGACTCATACCTAGCAACGGGGGTCAACCACACCTCCTCACTAAGATAGGAGTTTCTGTCCACTCCTTGCTCAGAGTTCTCTGAGAGTGTTCTGGAATCACTCCTAAGCTAAGACTCCTTGCTAGGAATTTTTAGGTTGAGTTAGGAGCTCTCTGAGAGGATTCTTAGAATCTTTAGGAATACGGGCCCAGGTTCTTAATTGAATACGGGTTTATAACTGAGGAAATGTGGTATATGAAACCATCATATAGTTCCTCGGAGGTGGTGTTTATTTATTTATTTTTTGTACTTTATTTTTATAGAAGGAACATACAGAGAGACATAGAACAAACAGTTGGTCACCTATACATTCATTCAGACGTTATACTGGTGGAGTTACAAATACAATGATGGCTCAATGAGCATCTCTTTTGGACATACAATTTTTCCCAATAGTGCAAATATTTATCAGTCTGGAGATTTAACGAAAAGGTCATCCTTTCCATATTTTGGATATTGGTCACAATATTGATCCAGTCTGACTCTGCTGGAGGTGTGGTCTGTAACCAGCTTCGAGTTACGGTTTTCTTACTAGCTGCTAATAATATTTTTAAAAGATATTCGTCTCGCCCCAATATATGGGGTGCAATAGCCTATTACCCAGGTAGATTGTAGAAAAAGAGCTATAATTTCATCACCAAAAATGTTTTGTACTACTTGTGTAATCTTTTGCCAATATGGCTGAATAGCTGGGCAGCTCCAGAATATATGGAAATGGTCCGCTAATTGTTCACCACACTTCCTCCAACACAGTCCCCTGGCCGTCTCCCCTGTTTGCACACATTTTAACTTTTATTATGAAATATCTAACCAGATTCTGCCAGCAGAAATCTCTCCAGAGACCAGAACTAGTGGAAGTTGACTGCACAGAGCATATATTCAACCACTCTTCTTCTGTGATGACACGAGATTCATTCTCCCATTTTAATCTAACCATCTGTTGAGTGTTTCTTATTAGATTTAATACGGGAGTAGGCTACAGTTTCCTATTGTCCTTTTTTTTGTAGGCTACATGTCAATAAATATATATCGATTAAGTTGGTCTCACTTTTCGGAGGTGGTATTTAATCTGAATTATTATATGCAATATCAGCAGCATAGGAATTTTCTATGGACTTGTTTGACGGCTGCACACAGAGACAATGTGTGAGGAAAGTTGTGTACCTGCTGTAAGTGCGCTATTCTGACAGCATGCGTAACACAAGACAGAAATAACCTCCGTCACTCTCATGGCTCCTGTTCAGCCTCCTGCCCTGGTTTCTATGGAGCTCAGCGAACATATAGTACAGTGGATGTTTTCCATTTGAAATTTGTGTTCACTCATATCTGTTTCACATACTGCTGTGGTTACCATGGCAACACATCCTTTTTTTCCCCTTTTTAAGGCGAGGAAACACAGAAGGAAAAGACCAACGAAAGGGAGAGAAAAATCTCACACACACACATGCACACATGCTGGCATTTGTCAGTTTTGTGGAAACTGCATAGACTTGCACTCGTTTCCTGGAGACTATCCTCTAATCCTCAGCACACACCCAACACACACTTTTGTTGTTAACGAGGAACGCCGTGCTCGGTTAACTTGTCCATAATCTGAAATTTATATCCACAAGTGACATCAGTCAGGAGCCCCCCCCACCAGCACAGTTGTCTTCTGCACAGTGCCGTGGAACAGTAGGGGTGCCGACAGGAAGAGTTGTAAAAACACTGAGCTGCGTGGGTCGTCCCTCTACCCGTCACCTCAGCTGCTGATGTCAGAGACGCTCAGCCAGTCATCTCAGCATCAGTGTTTACTCTGGTTTAAACACTTCCATTCCTGTCGCCATAGTTATTCTAATCAGCTATTAGAGCCTGCTAACAGATCATTCTGTTTATTTCTGATGAAAGCAAAAGAGTTCTTAGCTATAAAAGCAGTATGTGGTTGGGAAGTGCTACAGTGACTGACTTAGTTTATAATGTCTTGTAAGTTCCCTACAGCATTGTATGTGGTAGGTTCAGTGTCTTTAGAGCAGTGTTTCCCAGCCTTTTTTGGCTTGTGACCCCATTTTGACATCACAAATTTCTGGCGACCCCGCGATCACGCGCAGCCGTCAATCAAGATGCGTCAGCTCAGATATTTGTATATGCTGCGTTTTATTTGAACTCGATTTATATTCAAGGCAAGGCAAGGCAATTTTATTTGTATAGCCCGTTTTTACAAACAGTTTGTCTCAAAGGGCTTTACATGGCATCGTAGCAACATCCTCTGTCCTTAGACCCTCACATCGACTGAGGAAAAACTCCATGGAAACCCTTTTAACAGGGAAAAACAGGAGAAACCTCAGGGTGAGCAACAGAGGAGGGATCCCTCACCCAGGACGGACAGACGTGCAATAGATGTTGTTACAGACAAGAAAACAGTTTACAGTTTTTCTTCAGTATTCAAGAAAGTGAAAGTATAGAATACAGTTGTTTAAGACTGTGTTTTATTGAGCATTAGTTTAAACATAATAATAACAAAAAAACAAAAACAATTATCAGTAATTTTTTCAATTCAATTTCAATTACTAGACATTTCAGGAGACCCCATTTGAATTACAGGCGACCCCATGTGGGGTCCCGACCCCAAGGTTGAAAATCACTGCTTTAGAGTTTAATAGGCCTGGGTATTAAATTTAGTTCTGGTTCCAGTATGCCTGAGGCAATAATAATACTAATAATAAACTTGATTTATCCATCACCTTTCAAAACAAATGTTACAAAGTGCTGTAAAACAAAGTGACAACCAATTAAATGAAATAAATAAAATCAGGGAAAGCTCTCCGATAAAAATAAATTTTAAGGGGAGATTTAAAGGGATAGTTCACCCTAGAATGATATTTCGCTCATTATCTACTCACCCTCATGTTGACTAAGGGCTGGAAGAATTATCAGAGTCCACCGTCCCTTCTCTGAGTTACAGGGGGTCTTGGCGTAGCAGTGCATTTCAATGCAACGGTTGCAAAGGGACACCAGAGCTCTTCGTAAAAAAACACACAAAAAAAAACATCCAAATACCTCCATGATGCTCGTATGTAATGTCCGTCTTGTGCTGAAGCCCCAAATTGCGTAATTGTCCCGAAAAAAATTAAATAAGTCCACATTCCAAGCATGTTTGTAGCATTAGCTCCTAGTGTTTGTTGTCCGGTCTTCCGCTGCCAGCGGAAGAACAATCCGCACAATTACGCAATTTGGGGCTTCAGCACAAGACGGACATTACATACGAGCATCATGGAGGTATTTGGATGTTTTTTTGTGTGTGTTTTTTTACGAAGAGCTCTGGTGTCCCTTTGCAACCGTTGCATTGAAATGCACTGCTACGCCAAGACCCCCTGTAACTCAGAGAAGGGACGGTGGACTCTGATAATTCTTCCAGCCCTTAGTCAACATGAGGGTGAGTAGATAATGAGCGAAATATCATTCTAGGGTGAACTATCCCTTTAAAACATGACACTGATGTAGCTGACCTAATGAGCCAAACTGAGAACGCTTTGTCCCCCTATGTCATCAGTCGGGCCCCAGGGACAGCTAAAATATCAAAACAGAAGTGTAAGATGATAAAACCTCTGCAATATACAGTATATATACAGGACCAAGATGTAATCAATAAGATTTTAAAGTCAATCCTAAAATGTATTGGTAGCCAGTGTAGGGAAGCTAAAACAGCCGTAATATGCTCATGTTTTTTAGTTGTAGTTAAAAGTTCTGCACCGACTGGAGCCTGTCCAAGGATTTCTGATTAACACAAGTAAAAGTAATCCAGTCGTGATGAAATACAACTAGCAAGTACCTGAAGTAAGAATTTAATTTCAGTTCTCACATCTACAAGGACATGCATAAAGCAACACAATAAACTCTATAGACAATGCAATAGACAGTATGTAAAAAGAGCCATGACCCACAGTGTTTCCCCCAGAAAATGTGTTAGTTAAGGTGGTGTCTGTCCTGTTGGCGGGGGGTGGGGGGGGGGTCAGTGCGCCGTATTAAGTTTCGCTTTCACCATGCGCGCTGCTGTTATGCATGTGTGCTTCTCTGTGGTGTGTAGAGCAGGGGTCTTCAACGTTTTCCAGGCCAAGGACCCCCAAACTGATGGAGAGATGGAGCGGGGACCCCCTACTTATATACAGTATATTGTATAAAATTGTGTTTTATATTTAACTGGTCCTGTAGTGCCATACAGGGCCGTTGTATAGGGGAGAAAGGTGATGATCATTATAGGGGCCCAGCGCCCAGTAGGGCCCACAAAAACCCCAGTAGTCTAATCTTTGTATGACTGAATTATTCTGCATAAGACCCTGACTGATACTCATAGTAATGCTGCATTAGCATCAAAACAAAGTAGGCTAAATAAGAAATGATAATAGATACGTAAAAGTGGAAAAGTCAGGGGGCAGGGTCCCACTTTAGTATACTTTCAGGGGGCCCAGGATTCCTAGCAACGGCCCTGGGGCCTGTTGTTCGAAACCTATGCCGGGATATGTTGGTTATCCTGGCCTAATTTAGCCTCAAGTCGGTTGTTCGAAAGCTGGATACCTTTATCCTGGTCAAGTTACCATGGCGATTTATTCTCTGCAGCTAGCCTGCTCCAGACCAGGCTAACAGCCAGGCTAAGTTGATTCTGTTGTCTTTATCTGTGAAGTCAGCAGTCACTCTGATCAGAAATCAATGTTTTATACAGTTATTCCATGTTCTTATGTACATATTGGCCTGAATTATAAACAAATAAAATGCATTAACAATAATCAAAAAACATGAAACATTTACAATATTTATTAGTTTTTTTTTTTTCATAATTAGGCCTTTAAAATTATTTTCATAAAATATGTTACGATTATATTGGCCTAAATATTGGTTGAGGTAAGAAAATAAGAATAAAATTGAGTGAGTGTGAGCACCTTCCAAATAATTTATAGACCTCATCATTGTTATCGGCAATTTATTGAAGCACCAAACAGCATAATGTTCTAATATTTAATTAATTTTCATCTTTTGCACATTTGGCCATGTGCTGTAAACTTTACTTCAGATTTGTGTAATGAATCAACTTCTACTGCTCATCATTAAGGCAAAGTGCACAACTGTTGATTTGTGAAAGGAGCTTGAGTTGTGATTATAGTTTTGGATTATTAAATTAGTCCGCAGTTGTCCGCTGCACTCTCTCTGAGCTTTACGACAGCAGCGGTGCTTTTTTTTTTTTTTTTTTTTTTTTTTTTTTAAGAGAGGTGTGTCCCCTGACATCAGCATTAAGTTCCTGTTGATTGGAGGAAAGTGGCCACACCTGTCCTCTCATCGGTGAATCTGTGATCAATCTCTGTGGTCTACTGACGAGAGAATTAGTTACACCTGGCTTGACAAAGCCGCCCCTCCTCAGCCTGGCTCGGCGTTCCAACAACCAACTAAACCAGGATGGACTGATGAGACTTTGTCCAACCTGGCTTTTCCACTTATCCTGGATATCTTTATTCTACTTTCGAACAACAGGCCCCTGGTGCCATATGCCAAAAGTACCATGTTATGAACTATAAATCACGCTTTTTTTAGGAGTTTGGCTGGTCATGGGACTTTTCGCAGGGACTTACATAAAAAACATATGCCATGCCATCTATGATCACAACAGGTCACAACTACGCTCGTGGTAACTGAACGCTGCTACTACACCAATGAAATAATTACTAAACCATAAAAAGACAGAGAAAACAAAGCAGTGTTTCCCTACTTAGTTTTTTTCTCTGGCTTTTTATGCATTTATTTTGAAAGGGCAGCTGGAGAGAGACGGGGACGCGGAGAGAAAGTGAGAGGGGGGATTGACACGCAGCGATGGGACTGTCGGAGGGTCGCTGCAGCGGCCGTGCTCTACCAAGACATATGACGCTCGCGACTCACCCCAATCGTCAGCACCGCGGTCACCGGGGCTGATTCTGAGAACTTGTACACCGGGCGCGCCGTGTCATGTCTCGGTTCCACGGAGCGTTTCAGTGACGGCCTGACGCTGCTGCATTGTTGCTGCGCTATGAGCAGACGTGGCGGCGCGCGTTAATGTCACCGTCGTGTGTGTGTGTGCTGTGAATATCGCTACATTTTTATTTTTTTAAGACGTTAGTTTAGGCGGCAGCTCTTTGTTGTTAAGGCGGCTGCCTTAACAAGAAAGCGCTGCGGGAAACCCTGACCCATGTCTAGCACCACAACAGTGATGAAGCTAGACTGTACTAAACAGTCTGAGGTGCAGCATTCCTCTCATATTTCTCTCTCTGGAGCAGCTTCACTTCTGATTCCAGTTTAACTGTGCGGTTTTTGACCACCGCATTAAATATTGACCAGGCAGCAGTTAGTTTCATGAACCGATTTAGACCGATCTTTATCTATTATTTAATATTTGTGAATGTCATGTCTGTGGGTGCCAACACCTTTGTTAGCAAAAGACCAAAATGCACAACAGCTGACAAACTATACCATACTGCATGTCCAGCCCCAGCCTCACTGCGCTCTGCCGAGAAAACCATGATGCTGTCCATGGTGCTGAAGTCACAGACACACATACACTACATATAGACATACTGAAGTAAATACCAAGCTCTCATTTTAAAGGGGAACTATATAAGTTCAGCCTCTTTTCCTATGTGTTGCTAACCCACCTCTTGGCCATGTGCATTTGTTTTTAACGATGCCAGCGAGAGAGCAATCGATGGAGCGTTGGATAACGTTATATAACATATACATGTTATGATGTGTATATTTGTGTAGCCTTATCTGTCATAAGATTACGGGTTACGGGGCGCGTTTGTGTCGCGGTGCCACCAAGACGAGAGCTGGGACACCGGGTCGGAGGCTCTGATCTTACAAGGTTGGTTTTCAGCCAAGAGACATAGGTGGAAGGCAGAGAGCCTCCATTCTCCCTGCAACAAGTCATTAGCACTAGAACGCTGAAGTTGTTTAATTCAGGTATAGCTAAGGTAAAAATCGTGCATAGTTCCTCTTTAACTGACATAATGTAGCAGGGTTGTCATGAGAACCGATACTTCGGTACCAAGTCGATGCAAAACATACATTGGTACCTGCTTTTATTTGATACTATTAGTATTGGAAATATAACGTTGCCCTTGGCCGGCGGTGTCGATTCCTGTCAGAACTGACGGGGGAAGTATAGGCGCGTGAGTCTGAAGGGCTGGTCTCGAACTCTGGTACGTTTGTTTGTTATGTGAACGTGGCCCAACCTCGATCTTTTCCAACTGCCTGGTGTACACCACAAGTGTGACTGAGTCATGTAAACATGGCCTACCACGCGTCTTTTTCCCATCAGTTGTCACAGAAAGAGTCGTGCGGTGTTTGGACCAGAGTGAAAACAAACATGAACCGTAAGAAATGAAAAATGAAACAAATGGATCATTTTTGCAGCAGCATCAGAATCAGAATCAGAACTGTTTTATTGCCAAGAGCAGTAATGGTCAGTTTACAGCACGATGAACTTGCATGTGTGAAAACAACAGTTCTCTTGTTGAACTACTTGTTTGTGTTGAGTCATATTTACCATTTTAACACTGTTCTTAACTTCATGTTGCTGCTGCTCTTTAAATTCTGTGCATTTCAGTTGTTGAAGCACAGTGGAGCTTCATTACTTGAAGGTTTGATGTGAAACAGTTTTTTATTGATAAGAATTTGTAAATCCATAGGTTTCGTTTTTTGATTTTTTATGGTGGTATGGAATGGGTTTCGAGAATTGTGGAAATTCACTGGTATTGGTATTGACAACTTGAATTCTTGTATCGTGACAAGTGTATATTGTAGGAATCAGAGTGACCTTGGTTTTCTGAAGTAGTGAAGCAGCCCTTGCCCTGTCTTTGGTGATCATGCCCATCAAACATGGCTGTGATGTGACCCGTAATAACACTCCACTGGCCTGAAGTCAGCGTTAACTGGATAATGACTAACACTAACACACAAGAAAACGGGATAACAAAAGACAAAGGCCTCGAAGGAACAGTTAGAGGAAAGAGTATCAGCTGAGAGGAGAGAGGAGGAAATCAATGTATTGTTTCAGGGTCCCCCTCTGCTCTTTTCTCCGGCTCTGCCAGGGGGGCCTATTTTCTATTGATCCCCCTCCGCCTGCACAGTGACTGGCTGACAATAGCAGCCCTCCAAGTGTAGTCTATTACTACACACCATTATTCCTTCTATTAAGCCCCATCTCAGACAATTAAAACCTGAATCACACTGAGATGTGTTGTAATCTGGTCTGTGTGTGTGTAGTCATAGCTTCCTGTCATGAAAGCCTATCCTTTTTTTGATCCTTTTGTTTTCATTTGGATAAAACTGAAGATATTCTTTAGTTAATGAAACTCCCACTGCACCATCTACAGATGCATTCAATAGCCTGATGTAATGTGTGTATTGTGTGTGTGAAACACTGATGTATGGATCTACAGTTTATAGGCATACACATCACGGCTGCTATTAAAGCGATTCTCTCTCAGCAGAGCTCAGCGGCCAGCTCTTAACTCATTTCACACTCATTTCTCACCACAACATTCACACACCATCATCGGCGCACTTTCAAATGAGTGGCAATTTGCTTTTTAAAATGCATGACCACCCAGTCACCGCACGCAAAAATAAAAATAGATTAATTATGTAATTAGCTGTAGTGGAGCCAGTTTGGAAACATATTTACACGACGTAATATCTCCACCAGGACCTGAGCAAACTATCAGGGTCCTTAGCTGCTACAGTGTTCTGCAGTCAGCTGCTCACTGGGTCTGAGCTCCGTTCACTTTGAGAGTAAAACAGCAGGAAATAAAGTTTAGATGCAAAGTTTGCAGCTTGTGAAACTGAAAGTGTGAAGTGGATAAAAAGCTCCATTAAGCTGGGGGTGGGGGTTGGGGTGTAATGTCATGTGATTGTTTTTAGCGGGACCACCCACAGCCCAGTGCTATGTCTGTGATAGTCCCCAACTGACTGACTGACTGAGTATTGCAATATTTTGCATGGCAATACTGTCAATACAAGTATCGATCTGAACAGACTAAGAAGTAGGGATGGGCATTTCAAGCAAAAGCACTATTCGATAATAAAATAATTAAGATAATATACACTCTAACACACCTTTATGTGTGAATTTGGGAACTCTATGATGAACAGAACTGAAATACATGACCAAAAACTCACAATCTGGACATTTTATCATAATTCAGCTTTTGATGGTTGCCACATTGGGTTGAATCAGTGGCGAATGCAACCCTCTAGGTGCCAAACATAGCTGAATAAAACAGCCCATCAGTCCAACTAGTGAAAGGACAATTCCGAGCAAGTTCAACTCGGGGCTGTATTTTCCTAACATTTTAGGTCTAAAAGAAGGAATCTGAAGATTTTCAGTTTAATTGCTCCTGTTCTGCGGTGGTTGTGTCTGTCCCCGCATCGCCACGGCAGTGATGAATGGAGTGGCTTGAAGTTCCGCTGCTTAGGCTGTTTACATTCCTCAAAACCGCAATTTTTTTCCACAGACAGCGTCATATGGCTACTCAAACATGCACCGAGAAGTTTATTTACTTCAAGCAAGTCAAGAGTTGATATTCCTGTGTTTATGACACAAACCGGAGCTTCCGACTGCACGTGAACACACCAAGCACGTCAAATTGGGTCTCATATCGGCTTGCTTGAGGTAAATAAACTTCTCGGTGCATGTTTGAGTAGCCATCTGACGCTGTCTGTGGAAAAAAAAATTGCAGCTTTGAGGGATGTAAACAGCCTAAGCAGCGGAACTTCATTCATCGCTGCCGTGGCCATTAGGGCTGTTAATCTTCCCCCCAAATCAGGTTCGAATTTCAAACCCATCTTATGTTAAATATTCGACTAACATTCTTATTTTTAATATGTTTTTTTTTGTTGTTTTTTTTAACCTCATTATGGGGGGGGGGGGGGGGGAGCGATGACGGCGGCGACAACGACACAGCAGAACAATCCTGCATTGGAGCTGTCCATGGTTACTTAACCAAAGGGATAGTTCAACATTTTTGAAAATTGGCCCATCGCCATGATCCCCCTAGTAATAGCAGTAGGTTCGTTACCTTTAATTGTTGGTCCAAGCTGCTTTTAGATCGGGGGAGAAGAATACCGAGCGGCGCAGCTACACTACGGAGGCTAATGGAATTTCTTGGTTTTGCTCATCAAACTCAGCAAATACACAACCAAAAAACTCAAAAACGCTGTGGTGGACAAGTTGTGACCTGCACATTTACCACGCTATGAGATAATGGCGGAAAGTTAAGAGAAGTGAAGCAAATACTCGGAACTACTTTCTTCAGTGAACGTATCTGCAGTAAACAGGCGCTTTTGAAATCACTCCGCCGAGCAGCCGTCTAGAGTGTAAAGTCCGACTTTGCCTCTAAAACAACTCCATCTCGCAACTTTCCGCTATTATCTCATAGCGTGGTGAATGTGCAGGTCACAACTTGTCCACCACAGCGTTTTTGAGTTTTTTGGTTGTGTATTTGCTGAGTTTGATGAGCAAAACCAAGAAATTCCATTAGCCTCCGTAGTGTAGCTGCGCCGCTCGGTATTCTTCTCCCCCGATCTAAAAGCAGCTTGGACCAACAATTAAAGGTAACGAACCTACTGCTATTACTAGGGGGATCATGGCGATGGGCCAATTTTCAAAAATGTTGAACTATCCCTTTAACCAAAAGTCTCTTGAAGTGTTAAACAAAGAGAACTATGGACTGTGGAAGTTTGAATAGCAAAAATACAGAAGTTATCTTGACGTGAACCATATGTTGCGGTATGTATTTAAAAAAAAAAAAAAAAAAGGATCGTTGATTCGGTGGAAACCCGGCTTCACAGGCGGGGGCGGCGTCCCCCCACTCCCCCCTCCTCGCGGGGGCTGCGGGGTTAGGGCACAGAGTAGTGGTGCAACAGATCACAGCTGATCCGTGATCAGCACACAAGTGGTCCGCGGATCTATCGATTAAAAAAAAAAAAAAGGTGTGCGTGTAGTGTGGGGACACATACGCGCACCGTGGCGGCCGAATGAAAGGGCAATTTAAAAAACTCTGCTCGTATATTTGAAGCTGCAGCTTTACCTTGTGCATAACAACAACTGCATTTTGTTTTATCAACATGTGTACTACTCAGAACGTCGCGACGCACTACGCTAATTTGCCTCGTTAACGTTCGAACGTCAGTTTCCACCTTTGAATGTTCTCATTTTGACTAACATTCGAACTGTATTCGAATAGCGAAGTTCGTTCTGACAGCCCTAGTGGCGATGCGGGGACAGACACAACCACCGCAAAACAGGAGCGATTAAACTGAAAATCTTCAGATTCCTTCTTTTAGACCTAAAATGTTGTAGGAAAATACAGCCCCGAGTTGAATTTGCCTGGAATTGTCCTTTAATATAACAGGTTAACAAGTTCATAAAGTTCGCGATCTCATTCTGCATCTCTGAATCCATTGAATTCTTCATCCTCGGCACTGGCGTAGCCACGGGTGTGCCAGGGTGTGCCAGTGCCACCCACAGAGGAAGCTGGCACACCCAAAAATTTGATGTATTTTTTGTTTTTGTTATAGTCTAGCTACTAACATGTTATCGATCAGTCAATAAATTTGTAAAAATTGCCGTCAGGTGATGCGTTACGACACCTGCACCATCTCGCGGAGAAACTGGACTAATGTAATTAAACGAGTTCAAGGCCAAGCCACGCCGTCTTGCCCTTTAAATTGAGAGCTGCCCAGTGCGCACAGGTAAACGGCGATATCGTTGTCCTCTTCTGCTTTGCGATATAAAACCATCAGGCCAAGCTGTTACATAATCATATGTGATGAATGATGAGCCCAGTAGTTGTGTTCAGATGGTTAAATAGCTTTCATGCGATCAAAGTCATTTAAGCGCCATTACGCACGCCACATCTCTCTCGTCCGGTGCACTCTTCTCCTCTCCTCCCTCTCCAGTACCTGCTCAGCTCTGGGACCGGGGCTGAGAGACGTCACCGCTGCCTTCACTCCGTCCGTGATCCCTCTGGTCAGCACGTTTAGATCCGAGTGTGGCCTGAGTGTCCCACCTGAGCTCTGTGCCATAGCGCGCAGCTCCAGCTCAATGAATGACAGCAGGTCTCCCAGTTACCTGCTCAGCTGCTGCTCAACACTGATCAGAGCAGCTCTCCCTCGTTTGCTGAGGTTTTATTATAAACTAAAATCTTCTTTTGTTCTTTGCCGCATAGGCCTATATCTCCCCATCTTCTCTTCACTTCATCTCTTCTCTTCTTGTTCTACCAACCACATTTTAACTTTCTCATAGATAATCTCCCACGTTTCTTATGCTGCAGCTCCACAATATGTTTATTTTGTGCCTCTCTCTATTAATGCGTCGGATCAAATTTTTATTCTGCGTTTGTACCCATCCAGTAGCCTGGTTGGCACGACTTTCCAATGTTGATACTCAGCATTGGGTCTGGCCAAGACGTTAAGAGAATCCATTTCTCAAAGCGCATCCTTCAAACCTGGTTTACCCGCCCCCCTCAAATGCCTCAGTCTGCTATTGGTCGAAGCCAGAATAGGCGGTGTCGAAGCTTAAACCAATCACACCGCTCTTTCCTCTGACGTGCTGAGTATCAACCTATCAACATTGGAAAGTCGTGCACTTGAACACGCCTCTACCCAGAGCCGTTGGAGAGGCTCGACGTTGATTGGCTCTCGAAAAAGAGGGTGGAGTTCCCGAAAATTCGGGAGACAGAAATCGAGTTAATAGCACGGTTGGCCAGACTAGGAGTCAGCAGCGCTTTTGCGAGGCGTGACGTCACTAGTGTGGGCGCGACCAGGCTACCCATCCAGCTCTGTCCACACTCTCCATGGCGGAAACGGTTACGCGCAAAACCCTCATTTAAATACTGCGGTTTGCATGTGTTGTCATTTAGCATGTTACTCTTAGTAGATCACCTATTGTACATGCGCTAACCAGACACGCAAAAGTGTGTTTTTTTATGACTTTGTTATTGATTTATTTGAGAATGTGAATGTTTAGACCTGTTGTACTGTTGACTATAAGAGCAGTTACTAAGCAGTTTGTTTTTACTCAGTGTTGCATATAGATTAGAAGATAAGTATGATCATACAGGCTTGACATGATGCCACTGTTAAACCCATGTTATTATGTGCAGTCTATGTCTGATGCTTGTTAAAGGCCTATGGCTTATTGAGAGCGAATAACACATGGTTTGTTATTACTGATGAGAACGCACACAACATATAATGTTGGAATTCTTTTGAATATTTATGGAGGTGTAACGCTCAGTTTGTTGAAAATAAATTTGGCACACCCAGTCTTTGCAGGTGCATACCCAATGTCTTTTTTCTGGCTACGCCACTGATCCTCGGTGTCGCTTCTCACCAATTCCGCCAACTCACCATCAGCATCAGTTCCAGTCAGTCGGGCCTTTCTGAATCCTGACAGGATCGGTTTGGTTGTTGCATAGCACATCCGGCCGGTTGCCGTCAAGCCATCTCCAAAAAAGCTTTTTCTTATTGGTGGCATTTTATTTGTGTTCTGTCTGTTCTTTTTATGGTTTTAGTCGTGTAATTCTTTCGGTGGTGCAGTAGCAGTATGTAGATGCTGCCATCTTGTGGTTATAGATGACATGGCGTATATTTTGATATATAAGTCGCTTCGAAATATACGTTGCATGACCAGCCAAACTACTAGAAAAAACATGGCTTACAGTCCGGAAAATACAGTACTTAACTAATTTTTTCTGTCTGGAGGTTCATCCCTCATGTATGTGCCCCGGTCTGGAGGTAAATGCCCATTGGGGTTACATGAAATGAGTATCCTGTCTGCCTCCGGTGCTGGTATCCACCCTCAGAGGGTGACTCAAAGCCTTTTTGTTCAGCAGCTTCCATTTAGACCAAAATAACTCGATCTCAGCCCTATTTTCATTTCTCTTTCCTCCTACACACACAGAATCAACCCAGCCTGGCTGGCACATATGGCTCTTTTGAAAAATGCAGCAGGAGGTGGTGGTAAAAGACGGATAGGGGGAGGAGGGGTTCAGCTGTCAATCCATCACCTGCTTTTCATCCCCTCTATATAATCTTACAGGTTGTCTCCGTCTGCTGCTTTGCCTCAGTTTCTCACATAACTTCTCTCCCCTCCTTGAAATTCTCAGGTAATATCCATCATAGAGAATAATGGGATGTAGGTTGATTTATATGAGAACGTATTGGGATCACTGAGTCTACATTCAGTCAGGAAAGTGAACTGATAACAATTGGGTTTTGATGACACCAAGATCTTTTTTCTTTTTTTTTTTCCTCATGACATGATCCCTCACCAGCTTCCCACCCGCCAACGCTGACAATTGTGCTGAGAATGTAACTGGAAACACTGTGATCAGTGCTGTTGATTGACGTCTATGTTTAGCTTTTTTTTATGTAAAGCCATTTCACATGAACTAGAATCTGTTCATCACTGGAGGATCTATCCAACCCTTACAATTATAAAAGTGAGAAATGTGCTAACATACCATTCACTACTGCTGAAATGACACAGATAGGTGGTAAAGATTTTTTTTTTTTTTACATAACGTGTGAAGTCACAGCCACCTTGGTGAAGAATATTACATAAACAATAAAAGTAGGACGTCGTGGATTCAGGCAGCCACGGGCTCAACGTGCATTTCTTTAAGGTTCATGAGTTGATTCTGATATCTTGATATCAACATAATTCCTTCACATTTGGCATCAACATTCTCTTTGACGAAAGGATGAACTGATTAGCTGTTGGTGGTCCAAGGTCAAAGATCAATGTCACAGTAACTTCACCAAACATAGTCATAAACTTTATTACTTCATTAGACACTTAGACACACTATACAATGGAAACAGGTGTGTCAAATTAAAATGTAGACAGTGTAAGTGTAAGGCAACACTGTCAACAACAGTGATATGTAAACAAAAGAAGATAAAGTTCAAGTGTCAACCTGGACTCAAAGGAAATTGATCAGATTTTCAAGGTTAAAGCTCAAGGTCAGTGTGGCTAGTTTAAGGCTAGGGGTGCCTGAAATGAGTGTGAGTGGTGGTAGTGCTTCTAGTTTGTAGTGTTAAATCAATATTAGATTTAGTTTGCCCTGCCCTTTAGTTTCATGTCAGCATCCTCTCAACATAAGGGATGCTTGCACCACTGACACCCGTGCACACAGCAGGGCTGTGAGCTGTGTGGAGGTGTTGTGTTCTGATTAAATAGAGCAGAGGAGGACGACAGACAGACAGACAGACAGACAGACAGACAGATCATGTGGCATAGTTCAGTTTCATGTGGAAGGGAAGTCAGACAGGGAAGTTAGTGTCATGACTTTTTCTTGCTTAAACCACATGAACTTCACATGTGATTTTTCACATGTGAACCAATTTTCCACATGTGGTAATATGTTTGACACATGCGTTCTGGGTAACACGTGATCACATGTTGCATGTGGAAAATGGGTTCACATGGGAATTCACATGTGATTCACAAAACCACAGGTTTCCTACAAATAACATGATTCCCATGTGCAAAACTTTTCACATGTGAAAAATCCGGTGAATTACATGTGAAGTTCATGTGGTTTTTCCATGTTTAATTTTCAAATTGCTAGAATTAAAAAATTTTAAAGGTATTTTTTCGCCTTTATTTGATAGAAAACAGGGAGAGAGACTAGGGAATGACATGCGGAAAAGGACTGTTTGTGTGCAGGAGCCGAACCGGCGATCAGCCCCTCAGGCATATGCCAACTCTAACCACGCGACAACCCAGCAAATTTTTATTTTGATATCCCAAATATTCAAGTGAAATTTCTCATGCAGCATTTTAATTTTCAAAAATGAATTAAGGTTACAAATCTTCAGATTCCTTCTTTTAGACCTAAAATGTTAGGAAAATACAGCCCCAAGTTGAATTTGCCCGGAATTGTCCTTTAACTGTGTGTACAATAAACATGTATAGAAAAAGGATATGTATCGGTGGACAGAAATCAACATAGCTTTCTTTAGATAATTAATCTTGTTTACATTATTGTTTTGATACAGCCTCCCCTATATGCTTCCATACTCACCACTGACATGTGCGAAATGTGAACACTCATATTCCAACATGTCATGTGCACATTCTATTAATGCATGCGTGTGTATGTGACCAGTGCCATTGAAACACGCATGACTCATGATGTATTTGATGTAATCGGATGAATATATCTCCTGACAGAAATAAGAAAAAAAATGCGGCAGATATGAGCTTCAGTTATTTGGGTTCTTGTACAGTAATGTCTGACTTTCACTAACACATTATGTGGAGTGAATCACTTCCTCCCTTGATTCAGTCCCGTTTTATTTTTAGACACAGTTTTGTGAGTAGGCTACAGTGTCTTTTCAGTTTCCTGCACATAATCACCCATAAAGCAGACACACTAGTGTTCAGTCACAAGTAACACACATGGTTCATTAACACTAACTCTTCTGGTGAAGTGGACACTGGTCTGGACGGTCCACATCTCTGTGTTAATGCTGTTTATAGTATAGAGTTTCATCAGTGCCTCTGTAGCATCCCATCCCCAGATGTAAAAAAAAAACATTAATATCACCTCATATCACACATTATTTTACATTCGCTGGGCTGAATCTGTTCCCATTCATGAAAAACCTGTTTTAAATATGTTTTTTCTTCAATAACAATCCACTATAAAGCTAATAATAATCTACAGTAAGTAGATATTAAAACATTCACATTTGCCCTGTTCTCAGTCATTAAACACAACATCTGGATAAAAAAACCGCAGTTTAGCAAGCTGTCATACTGAATTTTGACTCACAACTTTATTGCACAACTGGTTAAACACACTGCTGTGTGATACAAACAAAATCAACGGCACACACCAACCCTTTGTCTCTATCAACCAGGTGCTGAATGAACAAAATATATTATGTACTTTCAAATATGAATATGAAACCCTCATATAAAGCTCCTTTTCTTTCCATTTCACATTATAGCACGGTTGTATTGTCACTGCAGTCTATGTTTTCTGATCACACACTGGTGTTAATGGACTACATGAACTGTATTGAACTAGTGGCCGGTACCTGGACTGGATTAGTTGTATGTGGACTTGAATTTCCAACATTTAAACAAGAAAGGCTTCAGTGGACACCACATCTCCTCTAACATAAACAGACACACATCAGCATCTATATAATCAGACAGAGAAACATATCTACTGTGCAATATATGATAAACAGGATAAACACTCAGTTATTAATGCTAACATCAACCAGAGTCACCACCCCAGGACTGTTTCTTGGAGCAGTGCTTGTTGCTTTCATACAAGCCCAGACCAGCAGCACTACAGTAAGTGGGATTGTCACACTGAACCAAACAGGTGAGGTGTGAAAGCACCTGAAGAGATCAGGCAACATGGGTGATGTAACGTCACCTCAATGTCAGAATAACGAACACTGATTCACAGCAAATCTGTAAAACTCTGGATGTTCCTGTGAGATTTTTTTTTTGAGTTTCATGCAAAACAGAGGGAATAGAGCAGGTTTTAACTGGAGAATGCACATTGCATTGAACTAATTCATTAAAATATTGTGTTATGTTTATTCATGAATCACTTAAACATTGTCTAAGCTAGACTGTATTATAGCCTACTCTGATATACAAGCTGTCACTGTTAAAACACACTGATGGACTATTGGTCATTTATTAAACTGTTTTGGCTCGGGGTCCGGCAGAGGACAGAGACTGCTTTGTTGTGGATCACAGTCAAGTAAAGTAACAGAGGTCCTGATGGCTCAGAGTCTATTTCTCTGTGGACTGAGGCGTTGATACTTTCACAGTATTAATATAGCACCTAGAGCTGCTTTATAATCATACTACACATGGGATTCTACCTTTATGGAGCTTTATGACTTTTTTTTATTAATCTGTACTTGTCATTTAGATGAAGATCAGGTCACATTTTATGACCAACTTATGCAGTAAAAGCAGATCATTGGGAGGGCTGACTCTCTTTCTCTCTCCTGCCATGACGCAGACAGGTTTGGTCTGTAGGAAGAAGGAACAGGCTGGGAAACAAGTGCAGCCGAATTCTTTAGTGCTCACTGACGCTTTTATTTCATAGTTTTACGTATAATTTTGCATGTTTTTGTGTAAATTTGATGTTCACATTACATCATTTTAGGCAGTTCATCTATTCATCTTCTCATTAACAGAACAATTTAATAGGTTTTCTATTTTTTCAGTTCAATCAGTTGTACTGTAGAGTTTCATTAGATACACAAATAACAGTGTTAGGAAAGTTCAGTAATTATCATTTATTAAAAAGTCCAAAATGGTCGTGAGTGTTGTATGAACACTACGGCTGTCCCGATTACCATATTCAGAGAATCGATTATTCACGGACATAAAATCGATCATAATCAATTATCATCATCATCATCATCATCATCATCATCATCATCATCATGTGTCTGTGTATTATTAATGTTTAGGTTTATACTATAATAGAGGAATAAAATGTCAGAAAAAGACGATAAATTCACGTAAATTCATGCAAAACCGCTGATATGCGTTCCTTCAGGGGCAGTTCTTCAGCAAGTAGTCTCTGCATTTGTCTCGAAAACAACTCTGTCTTGTAGCGTTCTTGGTGAATGTGCAGGTCCCAACTTGTCCACCAGAGCGTTTTAGAGTTGTTGGATTGTGTATTTGATGAGTTTCATGAGGGAAACCAAGAAATCCCATTAGCCTCCGTAGCGTAGCTCTGAGCAGCTCGCGGCTCTGCTCCACCGTTCTAAAAATAGCTTGCACTGACAATTAAAGGTAACGAGCGTAGCTCTGAGCAGCTCGCGGCTCTGCTCCACCATTCTAAAAATAGCTTGCACTGACAATTAAAGGTAACGAACCTACTGCTATGACTATAGGGGATTATGGAAATGGGCCAATTTGCCAAAATGTTGAACTATCCTGTTAAAATTTGGCACAACCTCTCACCTGTACTCAAATGTGTAGGGAGTGGTGACCTCAGTGAACACAGGTTTGACCTTGTGAACACAACATCTCTCACATATTTGGTACAAACATTCATGCTCAAGGACAAACGGATGGTCATGGTCATGGCTCACAGAGATATAAATAAATCACAGATTCCAGAAGTCACAGATTTGAGAAGGAAATTCATCTCCAAAGTTACAGCAAAAACCAAGAGGCAGACTGGAACACATCACGCAGCAAATAAATCTATCATTGAGTGATCAATTACATCATCAGCACCGGAAAACCCGCTACTGTCCGTTTGTGAGCCCGTAACTCGTGGACATCCAGTGGAAAATGGACAAACAGCACTACAGTACAAGGCTGTACAAAGTGCTTAAATTGGTCACTAGAGTGTTTTGACAGTCATCACTGCTGCATCGGTGCATGTTTCCAGTTAAACATTATACTGTAATGGTGTGACTACCTTCATTTTTGCTGTTAATGCGGTATTTTGCGGTGAGAGGTCGACCACAAACATTATCCCCGCAGAGGCTAATACGTAGCGTTTAATTAAATCACTGTCATTCAGTGTTTGGAGAATATATCTCTGATCTCTCTATCTTTCTGTCATTTCCTTCTCTGCTTAAGTCCTCCTCCCTCCTCAGTTTGTCACCTTAGGAGCTCTCTTATGATGCTTCATGAATAACTTTTATCTTTACAAGGTCCTAGTCTTAACTTTAAGGGGAAAGTCTAAGATTTTTTTTAGAATTACGTCACTAAGAGCTACTTTTAGTGTTAGGATTCTTTGTGAATACAGGCCTTGATACTTTAAGATGTACTCAAGTAATATTCTGAAAGGTCACTTTCTGATAAGATGCTTTCAAGTACTTTGTTTTTACAAACAAGGAACCAGAACCCACAGATTGTGCGTGAGCTCTGTAAGATTCACTCTGATGGAGCTGCAGAAGGAGAGAGGGGCCTCCACTGTGTGTGTGTGTGTGTGTGTGTGTGTGTGTGTGTGTGTGTGTGTGTGTGTGTGTGTGTGTGTGTGTGTGTGTGTGTGTGTGTGTGTGTGTGTGTGTGTATGCGTGTGGCTTCCCCAGCACACTGAGAGTCACTGTAGCTTGTTAGCAGCGCTTCTACCAGTGGAGCTGTCAGGTTGTGTTAAGCAGTTGTGTCATGGGCCAAGTAGGACAGAGGAAACTCTCTCTCTCTCTCTCTCTTACAAACACACACACCTATTCCACTTCACCACCACAAACGCAGGAGTGCAGGGACAAACACACAGGCCTGCGTGCAGCACACACACCACCGCTGTGGCCCTGCATAGCTGTTCATCTGTAATAAAAGTGCCTTGTGAGCAGTCTGATCCCTGGAGCCTTATTCCATAGTCTCCTGTGATGTGAACAGTGTTATATAAAGTCTGAGAGGAGGGGGTGGGGGGGTCGTCTCACAGTACTGTTACCTGCACTAACAGGAGCAGGCTGACTGATGACCACTGAGTGGAGCTGAAGGAGACAGGAAGACTTCTAATCCCCCTCCTCTGGTGTCAGCAGTTGTGTTGACTGTCACCGGGCTGAAACACAGCGGGTTTGGACCGACCTGCCTCCGGAAGCCACTTCTGGTTTTCGCGTTCTAAATTTGTTTTCTAGCGATTTTAGAGATTCAATATTGCCTCGAGCAACAGCTTCGTTGCCATGCAAGCCGCTCCGAGCCTTGTACTGTATTTGTGTGTGTGTGTGTCGTGGGTCACGGTGGCTGAAAGGAGGGATGCACAAACACATGGGCAGATCAAACAGACAGACTGGCATGTGTTTCCTGTTCCGCCTGCAGTCGGCTCAGCTCGACCTGCGGGTCAGAGTCCACCTCCATTCAGCTCTGTGTGCACTGTTGGCCAATAGAAATGCTGATGCTCTGTGGTGTGTTGCAAACATTATTGTGCCGCACTGTGATGGCTTTGCTGAGTATAGACTGGGTAGCCTATATCTTTTGCTTTCTTCGTAGCTGGGGCTAGATATAATGACTTCACCAATGTCTGACCTATATGGTTGGGTGATCTAACTAAAGATTATGTGAAGGTCTATTGGGTAGAAATCCAAATGCTGAATCAGTCTCCACACAGGCTGAGTTGAACTTGTGATCATATGAGTTGTTAGCTGTGCATGTGGTTACCTGGATACAAAGCTTGTCACTTCAAACTCAAATCTTTCCATCCTGTTTTAATTATGTTTGTTCTGATGTTGCTTTGTTTTCTCCACCATAAAAAGAAGTAAAAGATGGAAGTAGCCTCTGTGACGTCACCTACAGGTTTCTGAAGGTGTAGTTTTGAAGCTCAGAGTGAGCTGCTTCATTATTGTCATCTTGCCTGTGACTGATTCCGCCCTTAGCTCCCAGTTAATCCAAATTTAAGCAGAAGTAAGCGATCCGTTCGTTTTGGCTAGTTAGCAGTCCCCGCCCTCGTCCCTACGTCACCACATTCACGCGCATCCCTTGGCTGCACACACAGAGAGGACCACGCCTTTATGCCGTTCTCTCTCCTCATTGGATAAAGGTTGTAGGATACAAGGAAAGTTTTCTCCTCGGCTTACAGCAGAGCAGAGTGACTGACAGACCCGTGTTTCAGACCAAACATGTAAGTGATTGCTGTCGGAAGATATAACTATTTAAGACTTATTTTAACACAAATATTCCGCTTACTTCTGCTTTAAGCAAAGAGGTGGGGTGTGTGGAGCTGAGCCCATGTACTCACAGAAAAGTTTTCATTTACATGTGTTTGGGTCTATCATTAACACCTATACAACGTTTTTGGTCCTTAAAAATGGATATAGGAATGAAAACAGAGTTTTTGGTTGCCCAGGGAGCCGGAACCGGGGAGTGAGCTGGTGCTGGCCAAGACACCAGCAGGCTCTGGGTTCCAGGTAGCATGTTGCTGCTGGAGAAGCCGGTCTGTGGAGCTGATAATTCTTTTTAATTCGGTTAATTCTTATCACATGACATGCATGTGCTTGCTGCATGTGTGCCGCTATAGTGTCGCTTTGGGTTATGAGCGCGCTTCACATGTGCCTACATTGAGAGTAATGGATTTGTGCTCCCAAAAGGTGCTACTCCCTGAAGGGGTCACCCATGCCACTCTTACAACAGAAGGTATGACTGGTAGTCATGGATATAATAAACAAAGATCAGACTGGAAGTATGCCACTTGTATGCTATATGATTGGTCAATGCATTTTATAAAAGTTACAATTATATTGCTGCCTGCTGGTATGGAATGCAATGCATGAGTTTTTATAGCATTTTGGCATTTACAGGCGGAAAGAGATTTTTTAGAAATGTGCTCGTCGTGTGGATGTGATTTTTTTCGGAAATGGCGGAAGAGAAACTCAATATCAAAAGTACCCAGTAAAGGCCTGAGACTTCGGTGCATGTCAATTTGTGGCAAGCATACACTCACCCAGCTGTGACTCAAAGAGGCCACACCCTCAATTATACATTTCTTGAGGCCTTAACAAAATGTGAGCAGAGGGAGTAAATTAACTGTAGAGACCAAACTGTTTCTGTACCAGGCTGTAAACATGTTTATTTCTGTTGTAAAGTTGGACATTTTAACATGAGAGTCTATGGAAAGTGACTCACTGTTGGAGACTCATTCTAGTGGTCGGTAGAGGAACTGCAATTTTTGATTCTTCATGTTCTTTATTTTCCACCCTCAGAGGTTACAATACTATCTTCTGTTTAAAATTCTGTTGTCTTGATTCCATGCTCTGATTACGTTAACACAATAAATTTGTAATTGGCTTTTCTCAACTTCTGTATCGATGCACACTGCTCCAACTCTAACAGACCATCAGACAGCAGTGTGTTAACCATCATACTGTAATACTGTGAGTCTACTGAAAGGAATAACTTGCAGCTGTGATGTCACTTATCCTTCGGCGGGGGATTTTAGAGAGACATCTTCAGAGAGTGATGTTTGGTTGCTTTTCACTGCGAGTACAAAGACGCACAGATGTCTGGTCCCATCAACGCAGCGCCGTGGGGACATGCGCTCTGAGCTCTCGACATCTCCAGCGCTAACATCATGTAATTAAACCCAGTGGGCCGTGTCCCGACGCATTGGAGTTTCCGTCAGTCTCGCGGTTTGACCTGTTTATGTTGGACTTTGTTGCCTTCCTGCATTAACACTTCTCCCCTGTTGCTCCTCTCTCTCCCTGTCTTCCAGAGTCTGCAGCTCTCCTCTCAGGGACAGTCTTCGGCAGCCCTCCGCTGACCACAGGCCCGCCCGCCCGGCATCTCTCATCCATATCATTCCTCTTTCCATCCACCCATCCTTCTCCCTGTCATGAAGGGCCTGTCCAGTAGTCGGAGTCACCATCACGTGGTCTCCTATGAGCCATCGTACGATCCACTGGGTCACCACGTTGACCGCAAGCCATATTTGATCAGTCAGATGGACATGCCTGTGCCCATCCCCATGCCGCATCCAACTGAGCTGTCCTACTACAACGCTCAGCGCACCCCATACCCCTCTGACAGCAACAGCATCGTCCCCTACGGAACCTTCCCTCGGAGGTGCCACTCCACCTCCTCGTCCCACCATCCTGAGGTAAAGGATGAGTGTATGGCCATGGTACCATATGTAGGAGGAGGAGGAGGAGGAGGAGCTGGAGGAGGCTATGGAGGTAAAACGCCCACCCGGGTCCCGGCAAACTTCGGGGACCCGTTTGAGCGTCAGCCGTCCTTTTCCCGAGACGGCTATCACACACTGCAGTACAAACGAGGAGTGCTGGCCCACAGTGGGGGGATGGTGGTGGGGGCCGCCAACAACAACAACAATGACAGCCCGGGGAGAATCCGCCACCTGGTCCACTCGGTCCAGAAACTCTTCACCAAGTCGCACTCACTGGAGGGCCCGCACCACACGCAGTCCTCCAAGGGCGCCAATAACGGGAGCGTTAATGGTGGCGGTGGTGGCGGAGGAGGTGGTGGTGGTGGTTCCAGGGCCAGCCCGGAGGGTGAGACCCCGCCGGTGGGAGGGCGCCACCGGAAGCGCAGCAAGAGCCGCGAGCGCTGTCGATCAGCGGAGCCCAAGCATCGAAGCCACCACCACCACCACCACCAGCTCCACGGCTCAGCGTCTGCTCCGGGCTCCGGCTACTGGAGCTCCGATGACAACCTGGAACGGGAGCTGTGTCTCTACCACCCTCACCACCACCAACCTCCACCCTCGCCCTCGCCCTCCATGTCCCCCTCGCCCATCGCCATGACGATGGGCCGGTACCTTGGCAACAACCCCCCCGACAAGTTCCCTCAGACTCCCCTCCCTAGCATCTCCTCCTCGCAGTCGCAGCAGTACTTCATGATGGACCCTTACGGCACGCTCAACGAGCACGCACACACCCACGCGCACCATGGCCACACGCACCACCACCACCCAGCACTCAAAGTGTCCCGGAGCAACAACGACGTCAAGTACGCGTCGTCCGCGTCGTCGGCGTGTGTGCCGGTTAGTGGTAGCAGCAATAACGGCGGTGGCGGTATCGGTGGAGGAAGCGGCCCCTTGCTGCCGCTGGGCCTTGTGGACGGGCCCCTTGTGAAGAAAGGGGCGTGGTCATCCAGCCTAACGGTGAGCAGGGCCCGAGAGGTCTACACCAACAACAGCAGCCACAACCAGCCACGAGCCGGCGCAGGATCCGGTAACCTAAACCTAGATAGAGCTCTAGTCAAATCTAAGGGCAGTCAGCAGCAGGAGCGCTCATGCCATTTCTTACAGGTAAATAATCCCTCACCGACTCCCATCCAAAACCAGTCGATTCACCCCCTCCCCCCACCTTTGTTGACCCCCTTTTCTCCACGACTTACTTTGCTCACCAATGTTTCCTCTAACTCAGCGGTTTCCAGTCCTGAGACGCTTCAGGTTTTCAGTCCAACCAAACACGTCCCTGAATAGACTCAGACATCGGCTGGACCGAGCCGACCAGTTTTTAGGAGTGAGTAATGAGCTCCAAGACAGGTACAGCACTCAGTAGTTCAGCAGGAATGACGTGGTAGTTTAAGGGTACCCCAATGCCAACAAGTCTTAATGCCCTTGAACTTTTCCACATTTTGTCACATTACCACAAACTTATTTTCAGTCAGACAACTCACAATTAAAATGCTTATTGCAGTTTCATTATGCATTTGGGTTTGGTGTCAAGGCTTCGACCTCATCACTCCCTGAGAATAGGATTTCATTAAAGTATAGAACGAATCACCTTCTTGTTTACAACTACTTCCGGGTAGAAAACCAGCATGAGAACAATAGTGACGGATGAGAGTTTCGCTATATATATCTAATTTTTCATGTCACTATATCGCCGTTTAGACTAATCTGATGTTTGTAAAGTTTATAAAACCAATGATTGGACAAACACTACTATTTATGTGTGCACATTTTTGTAATTAGTCATGGTTATCATAAAATTAGCAGGGCTAACGGTTACCTGTTGAACTTTAATAACTCGGTGACTCAATAAACGGTCCATGAAAAAATATTTTCTCCAGCGGATATCTATATCTATATCATATAGTTACAACATGACTGAGCTAACTGGAGTAGTTTCATGTCGTGTCCGACAACGAGAGGGTTTTAACAGCTGACGTCCTGATGTTAGCTTTGCTACTGCCGTTAGCTTAGCTACCGCCGTTAGCTGTTCCTGTCAGCTGAGCCACTGATGCTTTCTGTTCCCCCAAACTGGCGGGTGCAGAGCATCGCAGTCTCCGCCCACCCTCCAGAGGTGCATTGCTAATGAGCTGCTGGTGTTGTGCAGAAGGAGAGCCCTGGGAAATGGCCCAGGTTTTGTGATTTTGGCTAAAAACGTCATAATCACAATTTAAAGACCACAGAGAGTGTTTTAAAATAACCAAAAAGGGTCGCAGGAGGGGGACTTCAAATAGACCGCCAAATTGTTAGGGTGTGTATGATTGTGTTAGATATGTCATGTGAGTGATGCAGCGCAGCTCAAGTTGGCTGCCTGAACTAGCTCACAGGTTTCGCTTCATTTTATTGGGATTTTATGTAACGGACCAACACAAAGTAGCGCATTATTGTGAAGTGGAACGAAAATTATACATGGTGTTGAAGACTTTTTACAAAAAAAGTGTGGCGTGCATAGCCTATATGTATTCACCCCCCCTGAATCAATAATTCAATACAAGTCTTTTGGGGTGTGTCTCTACCAGCTTTGCACATCTACACACTGCAGTTGAGTCAGATTGGATGGAGAGCGTCTTTGAACAGCAGTTTTCAAGTCTGGCCACAGATTCTCAATAGGATTTAGGTCTGGACTTTGATTGGGCCGCTCTAACACATGGATATGCTTTGATGTAAACCAGTCCATTGTAGCTCTGGCTGTGTTTAGGATGGCTGTCCTGCTGGAAGGTGAACTTCCATCCCAGTCTTTTTCTGCCTCTAGCAGCTTTTCCTCCAGGATTGTCCTGTATTTAGCTCCATCCATCTTCTATCAACTCTGAGCAGCTTCCCTGTCCCTGCTGAAGAAAAGCCTCCCCACAGCCTGATGCTGCCACCACCATGTTTCACACTGGGGATAGTGTATTCAGGTGCAAGTAGGCCAAAAAGTTCAATATGGTCTTTGATTGGTAAAAAATCTTAAACATCATGTATCATTTTCCTTCCACTTCACGATTATGCGCAACTTTGTATTGGTCTATCACATCAAATCTCAATAAAATATGTTTAAATTTGTTGTTCTAACATGACAAAATGTGGAAAAGTACAAGTGGTATGAATACTTTTGCAAGGTGTCATGAAGTAATGACTGCTAACTGCAGTCCAACAGAAACACTCACTTCACCCTGAACCAGGCAGTGATCAGAAACGCAGCCTCTGAGGTTCTTTCAGTGGATAAATGTATTGACGTGTCCTGAAGACTATGGAGTTATTTTTGTCTCATAAATATCTGTAAACGCACAGAAGGTGATCTACAAATGTTCCTTGGTTTGCACACGTGTTTTGCTTTTTTTTTTCACCAATCACACACACACGCATCTCTTTCCGCAATGACGTATTTCTGAGACAATCCTGCCGAGATCCACAAACTCACAGCTGGTGATTCACAAAGGGCCGCTCTCCTCACCAGGAGGGGCAGTGTTGGCAAGTAGCTGAATGAAAACTAACGAAGAAGACTGCTACTGGCTTATAGAGTGCCGAAGCGGAAGCAGGAAGTAACAGCCCCATGGGACCTCAATTCGAAAAAAGGCTCCATAGAAATGAACGAGACTGCAAGATTTATTTCGTGATCCGTTTGAATTGTGCCATGACAAAAAAATATGTCCTCTACCTGTTTAAAACATCACGTTTCATGCCGAGAAATCAGCAGTTTATCGTAAAACGGCAACAGAAGAATGTATTTTGTGTGACGACGCTCTACGGACTACAGATTTGCGTCCCACAAAAAATACGTCACCAACTGACACGGGAAAGGGCGGCATTTGGTGTGTGACGTCACCTACGCGACTTGTAGTCTTTCTGGTTACGGATTCTTCCGAATTTTATTTTACAATAGTTTTACAACAAACTGCTGATTTCTCGGGATGAAACGTGATGTTTTAAACAGGTAGAGGACATATTTTTTTCTCATGGCACAATTCAAACGGATCACGAAATAAATCTTGCAGTCTCGTTCATTTCTATGGAGCCTTTTTTCGAATTGAGGACCCATGGGGCCGTTACTTCCTGCTTCCGCTTCGGCACTCTATCTCGAGAAATTATTTTAATTCCCACTGTTAATGCGTCACTTTATTAAGTTTTAATGTTTTTTCATGCGATAAAGTAACTGTTTAGATCCCCAATATGCGGTTAGTTTATCCAAATGACGCCTGTTTGGAAGTTTGCTCCGCCGTTCGCGGAGCAGTGAAGCTCCATCTGTGGAGCAGCTAAGCTAACTAGGCTACCACCGGACGAGCGGTCTATCACAGAGGCTACAGCCGGGCTGCTGTGGTGGTCGGCCGGCTAACCTCCGCTGTCATCCAGGTCTCCCCCGGCTCGTTTTTTCCCCCGGAATGACGAAGCTGGTTAGCCAGCCCACCGCAGCAGCCCGGCTTCTGTTTAGATCTGATTAGATGTTTAGATGTTAGACTGTTTAGATCCCCAATATGTGGTTATTTTTATCCAAATGACGCCGGAGCAGTGAGGCTCCACCTGTGGAGCAGCTAACTAGGCTACCACCGGACGAGCGGTCTATCACAGAGGCTACAGCCGGGCTGCTGTGGTGGTCGGCCGGCTAAGCCGCGGTCTCCTCCCAGGGGAAAAAACGACCTGCATTGTTAATGTCAACTGACTGACCGTTTCATTGTAAAACATTTATTTATTGATGTAGCGGTGGTGATTGTACATAGCCCATTATAGACTAAATAGTTTTGTTTGTTGATATAGCCTACTACACCACTGAATGAGACAACATTTATCTCCTAAAAATAATTCATCCAGCCGGCGGTAAACCTCTAAAAAACTGCCGGTAGATTGATGGGCTCCTTTTCTCCCCTGGGAGGACGACGCAGATTAGCCGACCGACCACCTCAGCAGCCCGGCTGTTGCTTCTGTGATGATCCGCTCATCCAGAGGCAGCAACCGGGTTGAGGCTTGGTTTCTCCCCTGGAATGACGCCGTGGCTAAAGCCAGGGACACACCGAGCCGACCGTCGGGCGTCTGGCCTCGTCGGACGGCGTCGGCAGCTCGTCTGTTTGGTGTGTTCCTCTCCGTCGGGGAGCCTCGGGTCTTGTCGGATCTCATCGGGGCCGATTGAACATGCTCAGTCGGGACTCGTCGGCCGTCGGGAGAGTAGACTCGTCGGGTACTCTGATTGGCTGTGTGCTAGCTATGGCGATTCTGATTGGCGGGCCTAAGCGAATCAGCGCGGTGTGTGGGAGGGACGGAAGTGACCACAGTAAACAAACGGTGTCCTAGCCTGTGCTACAGTAAAAATGGTATACAAAATAAAAAGAGGAGTAAAGCAATATATTAAGCGGCAATATATATATATTTAAACATCAAAGATGTTCAATCAAACCCGCATAGTTTGAAACAACGTTCAAAACACACACAGCTCACAACTAAGCATATAAAGCCCGCTAGCTTAATGCTAACGTGTAATGTAAAACACCATAGATGGGCTAACAGAAATTAGCATCGGCTATCGCCAATTCGCGGCAACCGAGCCACAGCAGTAAGCTGCTAAAAACTGTTTTAAATCGGCTTTAGCGCTGTTAAAACGTGGCTGGTTAATTTGTTTTGGGGAGATAAATGTTGGTCTCATTGATGACATTAAAGCAGATATCAGTGGAATGTTTTTGTTAATATAAGTCCTAAATAGTCCTATTTTCCGTCAGCAATCACTTACATGAAGTATTTCAGCCTAAACACGAGTCTCTCCGTCACTCTGCTCTGCTGTAACCCGAGGAGAAAATTTTCCTTGTGGGATACAAGTGTTATCCAATGAGGAGAGAGAACGGCATGAAGGGCTGTGTGTGCAGCCAAGGGATGCGCGTGAATGTGGTGACGTAGCACGAGGACCAATTGATGCCTGACAAGGGCGGGGGCTGCTAACTCATGGTGCGTTCAAAGAAACTCGTACTTTGTGTTTTTCCTTCCTGTGAAGTCATACCAGTTCGATCTGGTACGAGTTCACGGGTCGGAAGTTACGAGTGGCCGTTATAGGGAACTTTCACAGACAACAGGATGGTAAAAACACGAGCTACGGGTTACCTGGAACGCTACCAAGTCGTAGTTGTGACTTGAAGCTGTAACTTACGGTTTCAAAAGCCTGCCTTGAACGCAGCATTAGCCGAAACGGCCGTGAAGCTGATATCTGCTTTAACTGTGGCAGTGGCATTAGTTTGTTTGAATGAACAGTGAGCAGGGCTGCCCCTGGTCTGTATTGGTCTGTATTTCTATGGGGGAGTCCTCGCCACTCAATCGCTCTGGTCGGCAGTCGGGGCAGTGTGTTTCACTTTTTCCTTTCTCCCGACGAGAGGCGACAGACTCGTCGGCCAAAGCCGTCGGCGTCGAGACGCGTCGGGAAGCGTCGTGGCGGTGTGTCAGGGGCTTTAGCCGACCGACCACCACAGCAGCCCCGGCTGCTTCCTCTGTAATGATCCGCTCATCCAGAGGCAGCAACCGGTTTACTGAAGTGCTCGTTTTCTCCCCCGAGAAGACGCCGTGGCTTCGCCAGCCGACCACCACAGCAGCTCGGCTGTAGCCTCTGTGATAGACCGCTCGTCCGGTGGTAGCCTAGTAGCTGCTCCACAGGTGGAGCCTCACTGCTCCGGCGTCATTTGGATAAAAATAACCACATATTGGGGATCTAAACAGTCTAACATCTAAACATCCAATCAGATCTAAACAGCAGCCGGGCTGCTGCGGTGGGCTGGCTAACCAGCTTCGTCATTCCGGGGGAAAAAACGAGCCGGGGGAGACCTGGATGACAGCGGAGGTTAGCCGACCACCACAGCAGCCCGGCTGTAGCCTCTGTGATAGACCGCTCGTCCGGTGGTAGCCTAGTTAGCTTAGCTGCTCCACAGATGGAGCTTCACTGCTCCGCGAACGGCGGAGCAAACTTCCAAACAGACGTCATTTGGATAAACTAACCACATATTGGGGATCTAAACAGTTACTTTATCGCATGAAAAAACATTAAAACTTAATAAAGTGACGCATTAACAGTGGGAATTAAAATAATTTCTCGAGATAAGCTAGTAGCAGTCTTCTTCGTTAGTTTTCATTCAGCTACTCGCCAACACTGCCCCTCCTGGTGAGGAGAGCGGCCCTTTGTGAATCACCAGCTGTGAGTTTGTGGATCTGTGTGGATCTCGGCAGGATTGTCTCAGAAATACGTCATTGCGGAAAGAGATGCGTGTGTGTGATTGGTGATCCACAAATGCAGAGTCACACTTCACAAACAGAATTTTCGGTTTTACAAATGGCTTTTTTGTTTTTACAAATGGAAAATTATACATTTACAAATACACAATATATTTACAAATACACATTTATTTGTAAAAACCAAAATACAAGTTACAAATTAGAAATTTGTATTTGTGGATAGCAAAACATGTGTGCAAACCAAGGAACATTTGTAGATCACCCCTTGTGGATAGCAAAACACGTGTGCAAACCAAGGAACATTTGTAGATCACCTTCTGTGCGTTTACAGATATTTATGAGACAAAAATAACTCCATATGAAGACAGGGAGTCAGCAGGATGAGCTAACGGCTTCTCTGCTTTTAAGAGGTCTTAAATTATAACGATGTTCAGGGGCTCTTCTGTGCCACTCAAATTCCACAGTACTGGAACAGTTTAGGCAATCAGGCATTCTGGGAAAAACTCAGCAGCACCTCCTAGTCTTGAGATCACACCCATCTGGTCATGTTAAGATCCACGAGCAGACAGGGCTTACCTCACGTCTGAGCAGGGACGTCCCTGACTTTATCAACTGGGGTCCCTTTCTACCTCAGTCAGTCTGTGTGTTGGTTCATTGTTTAGTTGGAATGAAAACTGCAGATTAACCATGACTGGACATCACTGTCTAAGGCTGGGGACACACTGAATTATCATATACACACAATATGAACGGTACACACAGTCAGCTCACACACAGCTTTCAGATCATATTTATATAAATACCGGTACATAATGATATAATCTACTGTACAGGGTCAGTGGTCACTATTAAATGTATTTAATTCCTTGAGTTTTTTTTGGCGGCTTTTATGTCTTCAATTGATAGGATAGACAGAGAGAGAGCTATACGATGCCCCTTAATTTCCTTTAAAGGGATAGTTCAACATTTTGGCAAACTGGCCCATTGCCATAATCCCTATAGTTTTAGGAGTAGGTTTGTTATCTTTAATTGTTGGTGCAAGCTATTTTTAGAATGGCAGAGCAGAGTCGCAAGCTGCTCAGAGCTGCACTATGGAGGCTAATGGGATTTCTTGGTTTTCCTAATCAAATTCATCAAATACACAATCCAACAACTCCAAAACACTCTGGTGGACAAGATGTGACCTGCACATTCACCACGCTATGAGATAATAATCGAGACAGAGTTGTTTTAGAGGTAAATGCAGAGACTGCTTGCTGAAAAACTGTCCCTGACAGGAATATGCGTCAGCGGTTTTGCATGAATTTACCTCGAAAACAACTCTGTCTCATAACGTTCTGTTATTATCTCATAGCGTGGTGAATGTGCAGGTCACAACTTGTCCACCAGAGCGTTTGGAGTTGTTGGATTGTGTATTTGATGAGTTTGATGAAGAAAACCAAGAAATCCCATGGCCCTCCGTAGCGTAGCTCTGAGCAGCTTGCGGCTCTGCTCCGCCGTTCTAAAAACAGCTTACACTGACAATTAAAGGTAACGAACCTCCTCCCTCTGACTGGCACCAGGTCAGTAAGCATGTGAAGCTGATTCTCATTCACATCAGTAGAGTTATCAGTCAGATGTAGCTAGTGTTATTAGTGGTTGATCAATTTTGCTTCATTGATTAGCCAGCTCATATTTAGAGCCATATTTATTTATCATATTTGTATATTACCTGTCAGCATGCACCACCGCTTCCACAATAAATTCACACTGCTGCTGTTTCACACATGTAAATAGAATCATTGGACCAATGAGTCGGCCCATTGGTCCAGATCAGCCTGGTCCCACTCCACAGCTCCGTCATCACAGCAGGGACAGGTGCACATACAGTGCGTCCACAGCCTTGGAGAGGAACATTGCTCCCTATCACCACCAGTCTATTTACTCTGATCTCCGGAGAACCCACACACCCCCCACCCCCCCACTGCCACCTCCTCCCTCTCCTCCACCACTCCCCCACCCCTACTCACCCACTCCCCCCCCTCCTCTTGCCTTTTCTTCACTCACCACCCCTCCAAACTCACCCCCACGCTTCCTATCAACCCGACCCCACCCCCCCACCACCTCCACCTCCTTTTACCTCCTCTTGGTTTGGAGAGCCTCCCTCTTCCTTCTCCTCTTCCTCCTCTGTCCTCCTTTTGAGTTGAAGAGAGAAGTAAGTGCAGAGCCAGTAGCAGCCTTACTCTCTGAATGCTAGGTGATGACATGAACTCATGAAGAACAACATCCTCTCCTGTTTGTAGACTTCATTTTTAATTTAGTAGTGCTTCCCTTTTCCTGCCTCTCTGCCAGCTCTTGTGCCTCTCCTCAGTCTTTGTGTGTCTCTTGGCTCGTTGTTGTTGTGCCGTGCCGTACCGTGCCGTGTTGTGTTGTGTTGTGTTGTGCTGCCGTTTGAAGTGCTGCTGAAGTGTTGGGGAGGTGTTTAACGACAGAGTACACAGGAAGCAGGGGAGGCTGCGAGTCTGTGGCAGTTAACCAGTGTAATTCAACACAATTAAGATTAGAGGGGGATTTGGGTCCAGATCGTGGATGTGAAATCAGTTGTTTTTGTTTATTCAAGGATGTTCAAAGTTAACCATGTTGTTATCATAGTAGCTAACCATGGCAACAAAGATTCTTGAATATTGCGAAAGCATTTAATTTAACTCAAATTAACACATTTCCTAAACCTAACCAAGCCACAATGGTTATTATGTTATTCATTATGTGGCTCCATTAGTAACCGTGGCAACCTAGAGGGTTAAAAATCCCCCTGTGTGGTTGCTCAGATTGGAGCATTGGTTACACTTCTTCTCATTCTTCTTGTTGCCGGCAGGATTACAAAGAACGTACTGCACTGGGAACAGGACGTCCCATAACTACTGTCATGTTATGGGTGAGCAGCTAGCAGTTAGCACAATGTTAAAGGGATAGTTCAACATTTTGGCAAATTCACCTTCTGTAATAATCCCTATAGTTTTAGGAGTAGGTTCATTCCCTTTAATTGTCGGTGCAAGCTGTTTTTAGATCGGCGGGGCAGAGACGCAAGCTGCTCATCTAACGCAACCGAGGCGAATGATACTTTCACCTTTCCCTCATCAAACTCATCAAATACACAATCCCACAACTCCAAAACACTCTGGTGGACAAGTTGTGACCTGCACATTCACCACACTATGAAATGATAATGTATAGTTATGTAACATAACGATACATGAAGCAAATACTCTTGCGTTTTTGAAATCACTCCGCTCAGCAGCCATGTCTGGAATGTAGTTCCAGTTACGCATTTGCCTCGTAAACCACACCGTTTTGTAATGTTATATTTTTATTTCATTGTGCGGTGAATGTGCAGGTCACAACTTGTCCACCAGAGCGTTTTGGAGTTGTTGAATTGTGTATTTTATGAGTTTGGTGAGGGAAAGGCGAAAGTACCGTTCACCTCTGTTGCATTAGCTGAGCAGCTTGCGTCTCTGCCCCTCAGATCTAAAAACAGCTTGCACTGACAATTAAAGGTAATTAACTTCCTCTAAAACTAAAGAGATTATGGTAATAGGCGAATTTGCCAAAATGTAGAACTATCCCTTTAAGGTTCCACTTAGTAAATATTGAGTAAGTGAGGCTTTGAAATGAGGGAGCAGCACGAGTGTGAGATATCCATTGTGAGATTTATTGATTAGATAATAAAAGAGTCATTCATGTGTCTATTCATGTTTTTAGAGTCAGTTTAACCTGAGCCATCATCACATCACACTCATACAAGGTCAGTAGTGTACAACTGTTAGCTATCTTTAGTGTTGGATCAGTACTGTGTATCAGCTGATGTACTGGCTCAGATTTAGATGTGTGTAGGCTCGTGTGGCCTTAGTTTCCGGGAGTTGCCGTCCCAGTTTGCTGTTGAACTCTGGTCTGCAGGATTTGTCCTCAGTCTGGTTTTCAGTGCTACAAGCTACATGTCAGAGCTGATTATCAACAGAACACACTCAGGCTCTGATTGTGGTCACTTCTGATCATCTCTTAGGAGTCAACTGATGTAGCTCATCTTGTCTTGTTAGAGTTAAATGACCTCCCCAGCACCACTACTGTTGTTGATGTGTTACTTGTACTGTGCTGTGTGGGTAACCTTGTGATTCAGTGTGTGTGTGTGTGTTTAGGGATCCCGTTACACAGTACACATGTATGACACACATCAGAGTTACCGACACAATTGATATTTCTATCATAGACAGATGATTTATCCACTATGTCCCTGTTCACCTGTCACCTTGGTATATTCAGGACAGTGTGGGGTGAGTTAGTATAAGTCCAATACACCTTCAACACACTCAGCGCAGATGTTCCACAGTGAATAACATCTGGAAGCTCTGAGGACGTATACAACCTCAGAAAGTCAGAAAAAAATCAAATTAATTCAGTAAAGATGATTAAAAACAGAATCACTTGAGAGTTGATGACACCTTTATGTCGACCTGCACTAGAGCAAAAATGTTCATCGGGTCCCAAAGGGAACATCAGTGTCTCCTGAGGGTTATTTAAAAAACAGCAGAATCCCCCAGAGAATGTTGTGAAATGTGGATTACAATATATTGTGTCCTCTGAATGACAAAAAAAGTTTTTTAAGCCAATTAATGGTCTTTCAGAGAAAAGCGGTGGTTTCCATGGTAACTTAATAGGCTACATGAGAGGCACAAACAGGATCATGGGCAGTGTGGTGTGTTTCAGGAGTAGACCTGTGTGCAGGAGACACAGATCATTTAGACTGTGTCTGTGTGGCTCCTCTCATCAGCTGTCACACACACAGGAATTCACTCAGTCTGCAAATGAAGTCCTAAAGCTGACAGGGGATCAGCTTTCTATGGGGATAGCCTTATAGTTATAAGACTGAGAGCTAGAACTATACTTTTCTCAAATATTCATATTGTGTCATTAAAGGATAATTACTGGTTTTTACAATCTGGACCTTATTTCTAGCATAAAATACGATCATTTACTCACCCAGATAACTTTGGTGTCATTACAAGTCGTTCTGACGAGGGCAGCGGAATGCAGCCTCTAAATAACACATTATCTGCCGTGAAACTTGTTCATTTCACCAATATTTTGTTATGATAGGCTAGTGCTATTCCCCTCTGAGTCCAGAGTTAGCTGTTATCAACATCCGTGGTCTGTAGGTTGACCTACTGACCTCTGACCTGGATGATGTCATCTCCGACCGCGGTGCGGCTTGTTGCTACCGCTAATGCTACGGTTCGTTTCTGCGTGTTTCCGACTTGTCAGAATAAAATGAGCAGCTGGATGAAGTTCAGCTTCCACAGGCTTCCTCTCCTCAACCTGGACTCACTAAAACTCTGGCTAGTTGAGCTAAAAATGGACCCAAATGCCGAAGTGGAATGATTATTATCAGAATGAGACGACATCATCCAGGTCAGAGGTCAGTAGGTCAACCTACAGACCCCGGATGTTGATAACAGCTAACCCCGGACTCAGAGGGGAATAGCAGTAGCGTATCATAACAAAATATTGGTGAAATGAACGAGTTTTGCGGCGGATAATGTGTTATTTAGAGGCTGCATTCCGCTGCCCTGTAGACTCACATTATATGGATATACGCGGCTCTCGGCTGGATCTAATTTTGTCGGAACGACTTGTAATGACACCAAAGTTATCTGGGTGAGTAAATGATCGTATTTTATGCTAGAAATCCAGATTGTAAAAAACAGTTATTATCCTTTAAGGACAGTGTCACGATGGGACGTTGATCTGTTGAAACACGGTCTGTAACTGCTGCCTCCAGTGGATGTCTCCGTCAAAACAGTAATAAAAGATGCCTTCGGGTAACACTGTGAAACGTTCAGGAGTCCTCCTCTCCATTACAAACACACCGGGAGATTAAAACCAGCAGAAAACACTAAAATAAAACAGTTTGACTTGAAACATCAGTGAGTCACTGATGCTCTTCAGTGGACACAGCTGGACGTCTCCAACAGCTGGAGCTGAGCTCTCTAACATCTACTCAGCTTGTTTCTCTGAGAACTTCACATCCAGACTCATCTGCTCCAAATACAGAGATGAAAAAGTGTGTAAGGCTTAAAACTAGATCAAAGTCAATGTTGAGCTTCTGTGAGACAAACACACTGACGCATGATTATGGAGGTTATGATTTGAGCTGATGGAAGCATTTGGGAAACTCATATAGACAGACACATATAGAACACAGGTCTGATTGTTTTAAATGGTAGATTGATATGTTTATTTCTGTCATTCAACAAAGAGTACAATGCACATATATCTTATAAATGTGATCGAAAAGGTGTAAGCTGAAGCTATGAGCTCACGACGCCTACCCTTCTCACCTATTTTACAATTAGCCGACTTATGATTTCCTCCTCCATTGTGATTTTGCAAAGGCAACAATACCAATCGAATACACAACTCCAGTCAACAATTTGCCCAAGCAACAATCAAACAACATTACCTAATTCCCAGAAACCAAAAACAGTTTGCTTATATTTATCAATTATCTTATTTGATTTGATTTTATCTTATAGACTTTAAAATCTTTGGAATGTCTCATATAATTTCAATTCCTCCTCAAGATTGTTCCATAAATTCACCACATACATCTATTATACATTTACAAATTCTGATAAGGTTTGTGCTATAACTTTCAGTCAGTTTTCATTAGGATGTATGGTCGAGGTAGGTGATGAGACATTTCAATAAATAACAAAAATATAAGAGATGCCTGTGTTTGACTCTCCAGCTAATGAATTACTTAAAGGGATAGTTCAACATTTTAGCAAATTGGGCCATTGTCGTAATCCCTGCAGTCTGAGGAGTAGGTTTGTTACCTTTAATTGTCGGTGCAAGCTATTTTTAGAACGGCGGAGCAGAGCCGTGAGCTGCTCAGAGCTACGCTACGGAGGCTAATGGGATTTCTTGGTTTCCCTCATCAAATACACAATCCAACAACTCCAAAACACTCTGGTGGACAAGTTGTGACCTGCACATTCACCACGCTATGAGCTAATAACGGAACGTTACGAGACAGAGTTGTTTTCGAAGTAAATTTATGCAAAACTGCTAATGCGTGTTCCCGTAAGGTGCAGTTTATTCGGCAAGCAATCTCTGCATTTGCCTCAAAACTCGTAACGTTCCGTTATTATCTGGTGAATGTGCAGGTCACAACTTCGTTTTGGAGTTGTTGGATTGTGTATTTGATGAGTTTGATGAGGGAAACCAAGAAATCCCATCAGCCTCCGTAGCGTAGCTCTGAGCAGCTCGCGGCTCTGCTCCGCCGTTCTAAAAACAGCTTGCACCGACAATTAAAGGTAACGAACCTACTGCTAAAATTTTAGGGATTATGGCAATGGGCCAATTTGCCAACAATGTTCAACTATCCCTTTAAGATTAAAGTTCAATTAAAATGATGCAAAAATCATCCAAAAACTCCAGACAGGTGGGTGTAAATATGTTCTTTCACATGAGCGAGTGTATGATCACCCAAACCCAGGCTGGAGTGAGAGAAGCAGGATGAGAGTGTGACTTATATCAGATCACAGTGTTGTGAACAGTGTGAACATCCAGAGGCAAACGTCTCTTACCCTGTCACATTTCAGCGGCAGTATGTTCATACACCAACAAGTCGTCACACCACATGACTAAAAAGGTCAGAGAGACTGCTCATTGGTTTCTGTTTGACCTCACAGAGAGAGAGAGAGAGAGAGAGATTCATCCCAAACAGAATGTGTGAGCTGATCTGTGATCTGCCATCAGAGCCACTCTTCTTGTTCCACTGTGCTTTTATTATTTAACAATGTTATTACTGAGCATCGTTTCATCTGTTGCCATAGTGATGGTTGTGTCGAGGTGATAACAGGGTTAGACTTTAACATTTGCTTATGGTTCGACTTATTTAAGGTTAAGTTGCACGGTTGTTTGAACTGCTCATAAGACTTTTTAGAAAAAGGAAAAAAAAAAGTTTCTCTGAAGCTCAAAGACCAAGATTTAAAAGCATAAAAAAGTAGGAGGAGAGAGCGAGCATTCATTTTAAACTTCAGAGTGTTCTGTGAAGAGCAGCTTCACGTGGTCGCATCAGGAGGAGAACGACAGCGAAGCCCCCACTCCCCCATCCCTCCCGGTGCCCTCGGCTCTATCTGTTCAATCTGCAAAATGATTATCTCCAGCATCTCGGCAGCACAGACGCAGTACCTGTTATCTCTCACGCTGCCGCCCGAAGCGATCAAACAACCAAGTGTTGCCACGGAAACAATGTACAGGCTGTAATATGAAGCACACACATACACCGTGGGTGCTGTGTGCAGACCTGCTGTATGGATGTCACATGCAGAGTGGCTCATTTCTTAAACATGGTTGTTGTGTATATAATATATAGTTAAAAATGCCTGGTGTCTCCAGAGCTTAGCCTCGGCCCTGACGACAGCCTCAGCAGCTCCACTTGCTCCTCAGATACATCACAGAGTGCCGAGCTGCAGTGGAAGTGAGGCCTGTGCGTGGGTGAGAGCCGCTGCTGATGCTGCTGCAGCTGGTCCTTTCCCCGCATTCGCTTTTTATAGCCAAACTGCTCATTTGTGTCTCCTTGACGTCACACACACACACACACACACACACACACACACACACACACACACACACACACACACACACACACACACACACACACACACACACACACACACACACACATACAGAGAGAAGGAGCGAGACATTTATCCCAGCAGAGCTGTTCCCTCAGTGATTCACATGTAATTAGTCAGAGTAGTGGTGCAGCTCTCCTGCTGTCTGTCTCTGTTATTGTCTGTCAGAGTCTCTCTCTGGCCTCCAGTCTGAAGCTGGAGCTGGGAAACACTCACAGGTTTGACCGGGGTGGCTCCGGCTGGGTGAGCATGCTCATGAGGTGTGGCTAATTAAGATAACGAGCTGGAGATGACCTGTATATCATGCACAGCCTCCTCACACTTCATACGCCTCGTTGTGGAGAGTAAGGGTTCAGGTGAGAAGCCGAGGTGTCTGTGGACTCAGGAGGAGACAGGCAGGGTTTATGGAGATGTCATTTACTGACACAAAGTGAATTGAGTGATTAGCCCATCGTCTCTCTGCCAGTTGGCTCATCACACACAGCTGACAGTGATAGCATTGATAATGCAGATCCTCCAGAGTTCTGATTTTGTCCTTGAAAAAGTTATAACTATCAAAATCAGTTGATCTCAAAGGGGGAATATAATGGAAATAGGCTATCACTTTCTGAAGGCTATTTATATTTAAGTGTTTGTCTTGCTTTCCGGCTGTAAAATGTGAGAATTGACAATACTTTTCAGGCTTCCTAGTTTGAAATCCATGTGGTTTTACAAGCTGTTGTCAGTTGTCATCCAATGATGTCATTAGTTTTCGAATTTGCATATTACCACCCCTACCTGTACCGGTAGAGGGGGCGGGGTGGGGTGAGCAGTGGCTCATTTGCATTTAAAGGGACAGACACTGAAACCAGATGTGATGTTTGATCCTTGGGGTATTTTGACCAAAGCATGTCACAGACATGTCTTTAAGACACCTGGGAACTATTTTAATTTGTGGAAAAGGGGCAGAATATGTCTTCATATACAGGTATTTCCATGTGTAGTGTGATTATAAAGCAGCTCTAGGTTCTTTAATACTGTGAAACTATCAAAGCGTCAGTCCACAGAGAAATGACCACAGCCTGTATTCAGACACTGGGCCTTAAAACCAGCTGTCAGGACTTCCTGTGACTTTGTGAGGTCACAACAAAGAGCAGCTCAGCGTGAGCCTCAGAGCCTCCTCTCTTCTGATTGGTTGACACTGACCTGTTGTTAATAGAGCTCCAGAGAGAAGCCTGAAAGAGGAGATGTAAAAACTACACTACAATAGTTTTATGGTTCTTAAAACCACAAATATACCTTCTTATGGACCAACCCTTTAAATAAAACACAGAAGAATAGGAAAATATGGTTCATGTTATGTATTAGGAAAGATGCAGGACTTATATTAGACATTTCAGGAGCATTTATATAAAATATGTTTTTTTGTGAAGTATATTTTTGGGAGGATTTTTTTTACCTTTAAATTGATAGGATAGTTGAGAGAGACAGGAAATGGGAGGCAGAGAGAGGGGGATTGACATGCAACAAAGGGCCACCAGATTCGGGTTTCGAACCAGGGCCGGCTGAAGTGGGGACTGTATATAGCCTCTGCTACTGCTGATGTCAGACAGAGAGAAAACATGATAATTATCAGGATTTATTCATGTTTTATTTACAGAGTCCTGTCACTTTCTTTATCCGATCTATGTTGTAGTGTATCAAACAGTAATGTTTCCATACCAAGGGGCAGCATTACTTCATGAAACATTTTGACATTATGACCTCAGGCTGTTCATCAGTTACTGTCCAGCCTGCAACTTGACTGACTGCTGAAATGTTCCAAACACAGATGAGTCCTCTCTGACACTGATAGGATGAAGCTGAGAGTCAGAGGCTGTGAAGGGGAATCTGCTTGAGTGACCTCTGGGTTTATACCAGGGGTTCAAATCTGAAAAACAGTTAAAGGGATAGTTCAACATTTTGGCAAATTGACCTATTGCCATAATCCCTATAGTCATAGCAGTAGGTTTGTTACCTTTATTTGTCGGTGCAAGCTATTTTTACAATGGCCGAGCCGAGCAGCGAGCTGCTCAGAGCTATGCTACGGATGCTAATGGGATTTCTTGGTTTCCCTCATCAAACTCATCAAATACACAATCCAACAACTCCAAAACACTCTGGTGGACAAGTTGTGACCTGCACTTTCACCACACTACAGACAGAGTTGTTTTAGAGGTAAATTCATGCAAAACCGCAGATGCGCGTTCCTGTCAGGGACAGTTTTTCAGAAAGCAGTCTCTGCATTTGCCTCGAAAAAAAACTCTGTCAGTTATTATCTCATAGCGTGGTGAATGTGCAGGTCACAACTTGTCCACCAGAGCGTTTTGGAGTTGTTGGATTGTGTATTTGATGAGTTTGATGAGGGAAACCAAGAAATCCCATTAGCCTCCGTAGCGTAGCTCTGAGCAGCTCGCGGCTCTGCTCCGCCGTTCTAAAAATAGCTTGCACCGACAATTAAAGGTAATGAACCTACTGCTATGACTATAGGGATTATGGCAATGGGCCAATTTGCCAAAATGTTAAACTGTCCCTTTAACAGCTAACTAGTCTCACACCGACTACATTTCAATTAGAACTAGTTCTCCTGTTTGAAGTCGTCTGAGCAGCACAGACTCAAGTCCATTCACTCCCACTGTACTGAAGAAGAGACAGAAGCTGTTTTAATTTTTAATAGTTTTCATTCGGGTGAAGTCACTTCTGAAAACTGTGAAATCACAAGGCTGCGTTCTCTTCATGTGACTTTGCTCATGGATTGTTCCTTGTGCAGTTACTGTCAGTAGGACGTCTTGTATGACAAAGCGTAGTAAACACACAAACGCACGCATCCACCGGTCTGGCAGTGTGCTGATGAACCGAGCTGACTCCAGGAGAGCAGATGTGTGAATTAGCCAGAGAGAAATCTCAGACCCGCACACATCCTGCTTCATGCTAATTAGCCGACACTGTCCCTCAGCAGTGTGAGTGGAAAGTGTGTGTGTGTGTGTGTGTGTGTGTGTGTGTGTAAAGAAAAAGTGTGATGATGAAGACACAAACCAGCCATCATTTTTAGTCCAGTCTGTGTTTGTAGATGCTTTACTGTAGATGTTGTGTTGTGGTCCTGCATGTCGGCTCTGTGTTACTCTATGTACCACCAGGACAGTGTAGGTAGCCAGTTTGGTGGCTGGGACTCGGACAGCAGCGGTGCGGGTCCCCCTGACGCCGCGTCTCTGTCCTCTCTGCCCCATCGCCAGGTCCCTCAGGATGAGTGGAGCGGCTTCTCTCCTCTGGGGAAGGAGGACGACATCCCCTGCCGGAGGATGAGGAGCGGCAGCTACGTCAAAGCCATGGCCGAGGACGACAGCGGGGACTCGGACGGGAGTCCCAAACCCTCCCCCAAGATGCAGGCGCGCCGGGCCAGCTACCTGAAAGCCACGCAGCCATCTCTGACGGAGATGACCACTCTACAGTAAGAGCTCACTCACTGTCAATGAAGTGTCTTATTGTTCTTTTAGCAGCATGTTTGTGTTATGGACAGATTGTAGACCAACCTGAGGTCCTACTGCAGCTGATGTGATGTCACAGCCTCCAACAGATGTTACTCTCAGTCTCCCAGAACACTTCCATTGACAATTTGCCATTGTTCCCTAAACAGTGTTGAAAAAGTTCACTTTCTATGAACTAGTTCAAAGTTCAGTTCACAAATTTTAAAATGAACTAGTTCAGTTCATAGTTCATAATTCAAAATTTTGAACTAAGTTCACGGTTCCAAAACTGAACTAGTTCATAGTTCTCAGCCCATATAGAACCACAGGCAGCTACTATTTTAACAGTTTTAACCAGTATTAGTTCCTACTACTTTATTTTCCCCAAAAAGTAGCGATGAAAGTAGTAAAAGTATTATGTCCGTGAAGGTTCTCAATCATCCAGGTCAGAGGCTTCTTCAGTTCAGAACTGAAGAAGCCTCTTGGATGAGGGGTGAAACGCCTTCAAACAAGAGAAGAAGTCCAGTTGCTTTTTTTTTTACTACAACTCCATAAGAAAAAGTAACTATTGCGTTAGTATTTTATAGAATTCTCAAATATGTCAAATTACTTGGACTTCCCTCTCCAACCCCTGTTTATCTTTTACTAACCATCTGGGTCAGTATTCCTCCACACAGACAGGCTCTGTGACGTGCTGTATCACTCCGCCTCTTCCATGCGCTGCTGATCCAAACAGCTGATAGGTGTTGCCAGATTGGGTGGTTTTTCTGCTACATATTAACGCCTGTCTACGGTGTGTTTTAGCTGGGTTTTTGCCCGGAAGGCTCTATGGAAATCTGGAACACTCCTGAACGAAGTCATACTTTGAGAGAGCGCAGTCTTCCCCATGATAGTGGAGCTACTGAACCAGAATAAGGGTGTATTCAGACATGGCTAGTTTGGAGCAGCCCCAAAGATCAGTTTGTTTGGGCAGATGTAAACGATAAAAGAAGATAAAAGAAGCGGGCCGAGATCGCTTAGAAGAGGTGGTTTCGACTCGCTTTCATTTGAGCCCTGGAGCGATTCGTTAGCAGTGAGAATGTAATCAACTCAGCAACCGACACAACTGACTCAAAAAAACAAACAACCTGGCCAACCATGCTGCTGATGTTGCATGGTCGTTGTTTTTCCAGGGAAACCTCCTCCTCCTTCCGGATGAGATTTCTGACCAATGAGAGAACAGCTGGTTTGCGCATGGCATTTCTTTACAACTTTGTGGACCATTTGGCACTGTTACCATGTGAACACAAAGGCCCTAAAATCAAAATGCAACAATTGTATCGTTTTAGCCCGCAAGCCGCAAGTCTGAATACACCTTTAGAGACCATTTAAACGTTTGCAGGTGGTTAGAATTCATTAGCCGATTAGAGTGTGACACCATTAGGTTACAATAGTGAACTTACTATATTAAATTTTTTTGATTTACTGAATCTTTGTTTTCAATTTGTTTTCACACTACATTTACCATGAGCCTCCACGCGCACGGTGAAATTCTTTTGCCAAGAATGTTTTCATTTATCAAGAACAGTCGGAGGTTCGAAGACGATCAGATACCGTCGTAGTTCTGACCATAAACGATGCCAACTAGCGTTCCGGCGGCATTATTCCCACGACTCGCCGGGCAGCGTCCGGGAAACCGAAACTAGGAAATGCTGGGCGAGTTGACCACTAAATAATAATATCAAAATAAAATGATACATAGACCCATTAACAAGTGTGGGTAATGTAGATTCATCCACATCAAGTAAACTCTTTGGGGTCTCTGTAAATTATAATGATTATGTCTTAGTCATTACAATTAATCAAGTAAACTATGGGGTCTCTTTAAATTGTAATGATTATGGCTTAGTCATTACAATTAAAAGAAATAAAGATATTAAATATTTCAGTCTGTGTGTAATGAATCAATATAATATTTGGGTTTCACTACAGTACTTGAATTGAATTACTGAAATAAATTAACATGATATTCTCATTTATTGAGATGCTCTTGTACAGTCATGGCCAAAAATATTGGCACCGCTGCACTTATTTTCAGATAATACCCCATTTCTCTCTGCAAAACATTGCAACCACAATGTGTTAGTTTTCAGAAGTGTATTTCTTTGGTTTGCAATGGAACAACACAAACAACTGAGTAAAAAAGTAAAATTTGACATTTTACACACACAACTTCGAAAAGAAACTGGAGAAAATTATTGCAACTTTTCAAAACTGAAAGAAATCATTGGATTTCAAGCATGTGATGCTCCTTTAATTTGTATTTTAACTCACCTGTGACAATTAACATGTGCTGCCAGTATAGGAATCACACAAATTTTCTCCAGTTCATTTTGGAACTCTGTGTGTAGAATGTCAGATTTTACTTTTCTGCTTTTTTATGTTGTTCCATTGCAAACCAAAGAAAACACTTCTGAATACCAAAGCATTTCAGTTTTCAGGAATAAAAAGAGCATTATCTGGGAAAAAAAAGAAGTGCAGGGGCGCCAATATTTTTGGCCATGACTGTATGTCCCTTAAACACCCCACATTAAGACTATCAGTAATAGACGCTACAATGTACAGATGTTCTCTGAATAGCTCACACGCAGGCAACATAAGACATGAGGATCTAGGTACAGCACACATCAGGAGGTTTGGGAGCAGCAGAACTCTGTATAGTGTCATTATTAAAGCTTTAAGGGGGTTTATACTTATTATTGCACAATGTGCCAATATACAGGCCCTGTTTCCCTTGAGAGCAGACACACTCCACACAGGTTTACCTCTGCGTGTATAGTGTATCTGCAGGTCACATCAAAAATGTTGCGTTACATCTTACACAGTTGTCTTCTTCCAGCTTTCTCTCTTTATCTCCCTGTAGATGAACGTCCCTGAGAAACACACAGCTAATATTCTGAATATCTGTATCATTTAAAATGATGTGAAGAAGAACAAATGTTTGATGGCAGAAGTGATTGTGCATCATCAGAGCTTCTTCTGTGTTGACGTGATTTCCTCCGGGACAGACGTTGGGTTCAGATTGTTACTGAGGAATTCTTCAAACTGACTCTTTAACTGACAAGCTTGATAACCTAATATTACACCCGGTGTAATAACGGCGTCACCCGCGTCTTGGATTTCATCGTGAACGACGTCGTGAACTCTTGTAGTGGCTGCTTGGAGAGCGTGCCACTGACAGAGATGTAATCTTCAGTCTGATCTACAGCAGGAAGCCAGAAATATCACCTTGGTCTAATTAAGCTTTCACAGCTCTCTAAATAGTGAGAGTAATTACAGTGAGTAGTCGAGGGACTCGGGCTGCAGCTCGCTTTCTTTTTTTTTCTGTTGTCTGCTCTTACTGTGTCAAGTCAAGCACACATGTATGGGGCTACCTCCAACACACACACACACACACACACACACACACACACACACACACACACACACACACACACACACACACACACACACACACACACACACACACACACACACACACACACACACACACACACACACACACACACAGCAGAGCTGAAGAGATTTGGTGGCAGCTGCTTCTTATGTAACTGGGCAGTTGGAATAGTTGTATTCAGGTCATATTGGTCTCCAGTTAAGTCAGACCATGTCCTATAAATCAGCCTCACCTGTCATCTGGGTGGTTTGACACTGACGCTGACAGGAGTTGAGTTCAGACACTGGCTCATAACTTCTACATGTGGGAATCACCAGAGGCCCTGCAATACGATATTAGCTGCGTTTCCACTGTGGGAGTTCCTGCTCTTGTTGTTGTATTGTTGGCAGTATAGACACATACAGTACTAGGTTTTAAAAATGTTATTTTGATCGTCGCGTTATCATGGAGTTCTCTGTCTACCATATGTCTTCTACTACTACTTATTCTCTTTTTTCGGTAGATGCTTTATTCTCTTTTTTCAGTAGACCAAACAAGAGAACACAGTTTGACCAATCAGCTGTCGGAAGACTGAGGTCAGTTAATTAAATGAGTCCAGTCTGGTGCGCTGCTGCTTAGTTGGAACGAAAACCTGCAGCCACACGGATTTTTGTGGAATAGTTTGGACATGCCTGCCTTAGTCTGTTCAGATCAATACTTGGTGTCTGTATATCGATACAATATTGTCATGCAAAATGTCGTGATACAATGCTGTATCCATTTTTCCCCTCATCCCGAATAACTTCTGACCAAAGTTAGAATCAGCTCAAAAAAGGGAGACTCAGTCCTGAAAGTAGGAAGAGCTGAATAACATCCATTTACACATTTAATGTGTGAATGAATGAGTCAATGAGAGGGGAAAAGTCAGTGACGTAAGAGTCTTTAGTGGTTCAACCAATCGTGATGGGTGATGGTCCTGAAGGTAGGAAGAGGAGAATGAATTGGAAGACTGGGGGTGGAGGAAGTGGAGGAGGTCACAGTGATTCACCTCCGTATGAAGAGATGGAAGCTGACAGCAGGAGAGAGGAGAGCACGTTTGAATGCATGACAGGGAACCACTTGATTGGCTGCTTGAGACTGTGGAGAGATCTGATTGGTTTCAAAACACTTGAAGTCAGCTGATTACGAGGAGTGGGTGAGAGAGGGAGAAAATGAGACTGTGAATGGAAGAAGAAAAGAGAGCCCTCCAGGTTGGACCTCCATATTCACTTGTTATTTAATCACAGTTTATGTTCATACGAGTCAAAATCTTCAGGTTTAGACTTTGTCTGCTCACAAGAAATACAAAAGGCTGGTCCACCTGTGTTGAGGAGGCAAATAAAGTGTCTTCAATACTGATTGGTCAGCACCTTGGAGAAAGTTCATTTTGGATCTTGACATATCGACCTGTGGTCAGAGTAGAACAGACACACAAATGCCACCTAATTAAATGATGTATCCTAAATAAGAGAGGCTAAGTCGTGTGAGTCAGTGACAAGTTAAACATGTAGAGACAAAAGGAGGAGAAAAGTGGAGGAGAAAATAGAAGGACATAAAAGGAGGACAGGAAGGGGAGGGGACACCTATCGTGTGTGTCACTGAGACCTGGTGGACACTTTGACATACAGATTCTCTTCCCTTATAAAGTTCTTCGACCCCCAGAATGTTGTAATGTCTTTGCTGTTAAATACTTGACCAGCTGAAGTTGGAATGTTCTTGAAATGTTGAACAGGAAGTTCTAAACCTGGTGTTTACCATGCAGTCGGTGTTATTAAACGCACACAAGCTGTGATTAAATCCACACAATCAATAATCACATCCCACATGTATGTGATTGTGCTTTAGCAGGGTATTTAACCAAATGACAGGTCTTATATTAGTCACATGTAGCACAGACTCTGCTGGACTGAAGGGCATTATGATAATGTGACAAAGCCCCTCCCATTGTCTTGGAATCTTAGCAGGAGACCCATGTGTCCCTCTGTCCTCTCCCTCCCAGCCTTTTACTTTTACTTTTACTTTTACACATTCAACACCTCCGCATACACCCCTCATCCAGGCACTGTGTTCATGACTTGACTATCTGATTTCCACATCTCATCATTCATTTGTTTACTATATGGCCCATTTCAGAATTGCAGGTACTTTTCAAGTTTAGACAGACAACAAAAAATAAGAAAGATTTTTTTCCATTAAACCTTTTTCATTCTAGAGAATACTTTAAATTTAACATTGCCATCATTTGCTAAGCTTACACCTGTACCATTTAAAATATTTAATCTGAAAATCAGCGTACTAAGAGTAAAATCTATCAACTCTATTACAGACAAATTGGGTTAAGTATTTATAGTACTCAAATGCAATTTAACTTTAAAACCATGTCTTGTCAGGGTTTTTTATGTGGTTTTATAACAGAGATAACAGACTTGACCAGATCATAGACAGATAAAAAAAAAAAAATTAAATGTTGAAATCACATGAATTACAGAAAATAAATACTATCAATACTAACTATTGATAGAATTTGCACAAAAAACTACTAATTATACTTGATTATTTCATGTTAATTCAAGTTGAATGTGTGAATCATGACCTGAAGACAGTCAATAATTGGTGGGGTGGGAATCATTTAATGAATACGTTTATTTGCGTATAAATTGTGTCTAAATTACACACCTAACATTAGTATTGGTGAACATTCACTATAATTAGCAATAAAATTTAAAACATATCCAAACATATTTTAGGGGAAATTTCTGGGAGACGCGAAATGTATGAAATGACCCATATGCTCTATATAATACATTGTTTTTTTCTCACATTCACTGACGCAGTTTGTTAGAAGAGATAAGATCTGAGGGATCCAGTAAGTGCAACCGAATCCTGTAAGTTTGGATTTGGGTGGGCGGGGCTTGGGGCGTGGCTGAGAGTGATGACTGCTTTATTGTGACATCACAAAGTCACAGGAAGTCCTGACGGCTGGTTTTAAGGCTCAGTTTCTGAATACAGGCTGTGTGCATTTCTCTGTGGACTGAGGCTTTGATACTTCCACAGTGTTAACCTAGAGCTATTATAATCACACTACACATGGACATCTACCTTTTGGAGCTTTAATACAAACATCTACCTTTATACTGTATGGAGCTTTAAATCAACTTCATTCTACTGTTATATTTGTTATATTTCATCAGCCTTTACAAGGTCAAATGTCATTGTTTCTTAAAAATGTTTTGGGAATTAGATTTGAATTTCATGAATGTGAATATAAACTATGTTATATAACATTTGTGCAGATTAAATGCTCCACAGCCACACTGAGGGAACCATCTGCTGCCACCGTGCTCCAGCTACAGACCGAGATGCATCTGCAAGACTGTAGATGTGGCTGATTGTGTGACACAGATTTTGTCACAGCAGAGACTCTTTGTGCACGTTCAGCAGTATTTCCATGTGTAACATGGACAGTCACAGCTCTGACTGACACAGTACTATGAACTGCAGAGATGACCGTGCGTATGACTCTCTCTGTTTCCCCCTCCCTCCGGCAGGATTTCGACAGAGCACTCCCCCAAACTGCAGATCAGGAGCCACAGTTACCTTCGTGCGGTGAGTGAGGTTTCAATCAATAGAAGCCTGGATACCCTGGACCCCAAAACCCTCCTCGACCCCAAATCGCTGCTGTCCTCACCCCAATACCGATCACGCAATGAAAGCTACATGAGGGCCATGAGCACCATCAGTCAGGTTGGTTGCCAACACCGCTGCCTTTGTATGCACAGTCTGCTCCACCCTGTCACAGACACACACACACACAGGCCTGGATGGACATGATGGGGTTTTAAGTCATTTTCATGTGAAATGGAGTTTTGAGCTTCTGGTCCACACCGTACTGAAAAAGCTATATTATTTTAATGCTGTTAGATTTATTTATTTGTATTTGGTCTGATCTGGTTCATGTGGAAGATAAACTGCGCTGAGGCCGGTGGACCAGTTGTATTTTTCTCTTTCACTGTCTGTAAGGGTCAGAGTCATTGTTTCTGACAAAATCACCAAACACATCACCGAAGACACAAACTGAGCTGCGTTTTCAGCTGTATTTACTACAAAATGATCACTCACAGAGAAAAGAAAGATACAGACTATCTCTCTCATTCAGTCTCTCACACAGCTCACAGCCTCTGTCTGAATGCACTATCGTTTAGTCTTAGTCAGACTTTTACCTTGTTTCCACTGTGGGAGTGGGGGATAGGAACTTTATAAGAACCGTCCTCCCACTTGTCTCCACTGCAGACCAGGACCTGTCGGACTCTTGAGTCTTGAACAGTTTTAATCAGGCCATATAGATGCTTTCTAATAACACTGGGTTATAAAAATGCTATTTGATCATTGTGTAATCGCGCGATCACATAGTTCTCTGTCCACTTATACGTCTTTTACTACTACTACGATCATATGTTTATTACTGAGTTATTACAGTATCTCTTTTTTCTAGCCGCATAGACACTTTTTCAATAACGCTGGCTTTTAAAAATGCTGCGTATTCTGGGGCTTTCTCTTAGCGTCACATCCCGCGTTGGGTATGACCAATCAGCACAGAGTAAACCTCAAGCCCCACCCGGGAGTTTTTCATGGGTGTTCTGAGTACCTATCCCAAGGTAGGGACTCATTTAGCTATGTTATATAATTATAACTATATTATTTATAATATATTATTTAGAGCTGTCAAACAATACATTTTTCTAATCGCGATCAATCGGAATTTTTCCATAGTTAACGCGCGATTATTATCTATATTAAAAATATAATATATTGGGGGCTGCTCGTTAAAAACAGCCGTGATACATGCTTTTAAGTCGGAGTCTTCAAACCAGAAACGTTTGTAACAACACCGGAAAAAGTCGCTAGATTTGTCGCTAGTCGCTTTTGACAAAAAAAAGTCGCCAAGAGGGGTTGGAAAGTCGCCAGATTTAGCGAGAAAGTCAGCAACACTGCTCAGAACTCTGGTACATGGATCTATATCCGCTCTCATTCTTCTTCTTCGTCTCGGGAGCTTAGTGGTGGTTGGCAACCAACTTGAAGGTGCCTTACCGCCACCTGCTGGACTGGAGGTCCCACACTCCAGTCCAGTAGAGGAAAAAGTGGGCCGCGATTTAAACGCATTATTTTTTTTATTAATCACATCACGATTAACACGTCAACTATGACAGCCCTAATATTATTATCATATTATTTAGTTGCAGGACATGTAAAATTACCCCGAAGTTCCTGCAGTGAAAAACTCCTAAAGAGGTGAGGCTCAGTGTACTGGAAGTGCTCCTCCTCTTCCCTGCAGTTCTTCAGCAGAGGAAAACCAGCGTGGCACAGCAGACTGCTTGAAACAAGAGGTGTAGCTTTAAGCCGCCACAATCCAGTCATGAACCAGGTTTACACCCAGTCTGTCTGAAAACACACATGTTTCTAAATCTCATCTCTACAGACAGAGCAAAGTTGTCAAGACGTAGCAGCCTGTTATTCCTCAGTCATTAGTGTGCAGCAGTGTGGCACTTCTTACTAAATGTGCATCAGAGTGTCGTGGCGCACTGAGGCAGCGCCAGTGTGTGTTACACTTGACATAAAATGAAACCTGACAACCACTGAAAAATAGTGACAGTGTAAAAATAACCGTCACTAAACAAAGACAGACAAAAAAACATCTGAGGCTTGATCGGTAAACATCATAATACAAAGAAAATCACATTTAAATGAGAGTATTAGATTGACTTTCAGCGCGGAACAAGTTTTTCAGTTCCATTGTTCAGTTTTTCCGCTTCTGGTTTTGTTTTCACTGTTTTGTAATGTTTCTTCATGTGGTGTTAGTGTAGACCACAGTTTAGAGACACCTGTACACCACAGCCTACCACACTGATCTGACACACAGTACAGCCCAGGTCTGAAAAACAGTACTCTGCTCTTTGTTTCGAAAATGGTTTCAAATCCTCTCTGACCCCAGGTCTGTGCACAGAGCAGATCACAGCCATGTCTCCATCCATCACACCACAGGTATTTCCTTCAGGGGCAAGTCTCAGTCCCACTACAGGGACTGTAGCGTGTGTGTGTGTGTGTGTGTGTGTGTGTGTGTGTGTGTTTGTGTAGTTTATTTAGACCCACACACACATACACTGTCCTGCTGCTCTAAATATACACTACATCAACAAAAGCACTAAATGTAGATTAATCCACCGCTGAAAATAGTCGCTAACAAGGCAATTTTGTCTGTAACCAGTTAGAATAACAGATTTCTACCGAAGCTGTAATTAACCCGGAATACTGAAGCTGTAATTAAGCAGTGGGGTTAAGCCACTGGTTAATTAAGGCTTCAGTATCTCACTTTTCCCTGGCTCCGCTCCGGCTCCTGTAGTCCCCTGCTGCAGCCATGACAAAAATATATGTTTCATTAATTCTGTGTGTGTGTTAGGGGTGTACATCCAGTGTACGATTTGGATTTGGATTTGGATTCGGATTCAGGCTTTTAAAAAAAACCTTTGGATTCGTATTTGTATTCGGGAAGAAACCAGAAGTGGGCGCACTGACTTCAGCCGAGCTAGTGCTACGCCGAGCTAGCCGGCTAACTTCCGCTTTAGCTCTCGGCTAACTAGAACGGGAATAAAATAATTTAATGGTGCGGCTCTTCTAGACTTTCCAAACGTAATCAGACTGAATGGATCAAATTCTGGTAGTGAAACGAGTCGTTTCGCGAGGGTTGTGACACTCACAAAAAAATTATCCACCGTTTTATAGCCGCTTCTTTTCCCATTATTGTCTATGAGAAAAATGCTAAGTTGTTGAACGGTGACCCTGGAAGTAGGTTATCGGTGAGCACTTCCTGTCTACTGTAATGCAATGCATGCAGGGAGTTGCTGTTTCTTAGTAATCCTAACATGTACTAGACACAAATGAAAACGGGTTATTCCCGTCGCGGCAGCTGGCAGTGCTGCTGCAAACTTCGGACAGCAAAACTATTCGGGATCAAAGTATGATTTGTGTACTTCCGAATACGTATTTGTGTTTGGGTACACCCCTAGAGTGTGTGTGTGTGTGTGTGTGTGTGTGTGTGTGTGTGTGTGTGTGTGTGTGTGTGTGTGTGTGTGTGTGTGTGTGTGTGTTTGTTTGTGTTCGGAGGTGATCTAATCAGATAAAACCTGTGTTGGCACCACTTTGATTAGTTCCCTGAAAAGCCTCACTGCATCCCCCCGCCACTCCTCCCCCCCGACCTTCATCATCATCACCATCATTACACTGACTGAACCTTTACTAACTGTCTGATTCTCCTTTGCATGTGCAACTAACGTCACTACACACACGAGCACACGCACTTGCAACTTGTCAGTGTTTTTTTTTTTTTTTCTGGAGTTATTCACACATTGTTTTCAGTTTATCCTTCCTCTTGTGTTAGGGTCGCCACTGACTCGTTTTTAGGTTTTACATGCATAAAAGTACCACATATTTGTTTATTGTATGAAGACTTTTTGACTTTGTCAGGAACCTATATAATAATAATATTTAAACAAAATAAAACAAAAATAATTCACAAAATTCTAGAATTATCTGGTTAAAATTATAACATTTGTGGTGTTAGGGTTGGTTTTGACTCGGTTATAACGATAAGAACAATAATGAGAGTTAAAACTGAAATCAGTGCAAAGTGCAAAACCAACCTTTTCATGGATAAGGAAGCCTACCAACGTAACCAAGAGATGAGAAACAAATGGGATGATAAATAATTGTTTTTATTGTGTTTCACAGCTGATTTAAGACTCGAGTCAAAACTGACCCTATAAGAGATGGTAGCAGAAAGCTGACAAGAGGAAGGTTACATTGAAGACAAGGGGTATAGTGACAAAAAAGGCCCAGGGGCCCAAACCAAAAGTATTGAAACCAACATTTTCATGGATAAGGAAGCCTAACAATGTAACCAAGAGAAGAAAAACTAATTGGATGAAAAAAAAATGTATGTAGCAGAAAGCTAACACAAGACAGATTAGAACAAAGCTGCTGGAAACGAGGAGAGTAGAGGGATGAAAAGCGACGCTGCGTTGTTACACAGAGATGTCAACATCTGATTTACATGAAGTCTGAAGAAGAGAAGAGACTCGACACCACTGTCACATCACAGTGTTGTTGTTGTTGCACAGAGCTGAAAAACTACAGCAAACACACTCTTAACACCTCCTTGTTTTCAGACTCACTTTGGCACTCAATTGTGTTTGTGTGTTGAAACCTGTCCAGACCGACTCGCACAGACGCACACGCACCTCTGTAGGATTGTAAACACGCCCTAAGTGCGAGTTCAGTTTTGATTTTAGTTATGTAAAAAATACAGTTTTACCCTCGTGCATCGTGTTGTTTCGCAGCAGCTGCATGAATGATACATGTGGCTCTGTGAGGGGAGGGGCTGTGTGTGGCACGGCAGCTGCAAAGTCATGAATCATTCAAACCTCCTGACGCCGCCGCCGGGTTGGTCCGAGACCCGAAACCGCACACATCCACAAGAACCGGTGTGCTACAGTAGCTGTAAATCAATCGTAATGTCATCATCAAGTACTGACCTGAGATCAGCTGCTGGACATCAGCCAGAGCAGCTACACAAATACATGAATGGCCGAAAAATTTAAAAAAAAAAGTAGATTCTTCCAGATTGTGCATCATGTTCACATCAACCTGCTCACACCAGCTGCTACAATCTGCTTTACACACAAATACCCAAATGTGTTAATTAGACTTGTCTTTTCATTTCTTTTTTTAATTAATTAATAATTAATTAGATTTTCTAATCACTAATTGAACTCACAGGAGAAACCCTCCAAGTGTTAGGTATTTTTTAAGATATGATGACTCTCTATATAACAGAAATTTTTTTCTCAGAAGTCTCAGCTCCACTCATGCCCCTCCCCTTGTCCATTTTTGAATTAGCTGGGAGAGAGGGGCGGAGTCAGACGCTGGTCGGCTCGCCCAGCATTTCCGCCACCACTAATAATAACAAAATAACGATAGAGACAAAACTATATATTTATCGAAAATGGGCCCATTAACAATTGTGGGTAGCGTAGATTCATCCACATTAATATGAGACTTTTTTATTGTCGCGGAATTTTTTTTTCTGCCGATGGAGAAACTCCTCGTTGTCCCTTTAAAACAAATTATCTTCAGAAACCTGTGGGCAGTGTTGGGCAGTAACGCCAGTAAGAGATTTGATTTCTTTTTTAGTGACGGTGTAATGTAACGCGTTATAATTTCAAAAATAGTAAATAGATTACAGTTACAAGTCCAGGTAACTTTATGTTACCATTGCCAGTCCGCTGCTCTCACCCACACCTAGGCACCCTTCCTTGGATACACAGTGTCGGCCCGCTCTGCTGTCCTACTAGAGGTTGTTCTTTTTTTTCTTTTTGTTGTTGTTGTTGTCACAGTTGTTCATGGCTCTGCCACTAACAGCAAGGCCTCTTCTCCACTGACAGCAGCAGGCTCCACCCCCCGGCTGGGAGCAGAACTAATTGATAAGTGATATTCAAAGGCTCTAAACATATTTAAAGGGGACATATTATGGAAATATCACTTTTTGAAGGCTCTTTAACATACAACAACATAGCCTTACGGCCCCCAAAATGCCCCGCAAAAATCTGTAATTTTCAGGCTTCCTAGGTTGAAATCCATGTGGTTTTACGAGCTGTTCTCTCAGTTGTCTTCTAATGATGTAACTAGCTTTCAAATTTGCATAACCTCACCCCTACCTGGTACCAGTGCAAGGGGCGGGGCAAGCAGTGGTTCATTTGCATTTAAAGGGACAGACACTGAAACCAGCCGTTCTGAACAGGGCTGTTTAGAGAGGATGAGAAGAGCTGTGATGTTTGATCCTTGGGGGATTTTGACCACAGCATGTCACAGACATGTCTTTAAGACACCTGGAAACTATTTGTGGAAAAGGGCAGAATATGTCTCCTTTAAAGCAATACTTACCTTTCTGGAACTTTTGCACATTTCTTTGTCTAAGTTAAAATGCTATTAATAATCTGATGATAGATTAAAATATAAGAGAAACCCAACAGGGTTAAAAACTCATTTTTTTCATTCTCATATAATTCTGAGAAAAGTCTGACCAATAATATTATTCGGTCCGATTAATAAGATTTGACGAGCGACCGAACCTACTTAATATGTAATCACTTTGTGCACCCCTCTCCTCTCTCCCCCCTCCCGACCAGGAAGAACGCTTATTGACAGAGCAGTAGCAGGACACAGAGAGCAGAGGAGACTAGAGTCACAACACACTAGAAAGAAGGTTTTTGGAAATAAATAGTTTTTTAAAAGACCAATAACTGCAGCCGCAGCTGGTCGCGGAGTTTCATGTCTGATATTGTAACGTGATCAGCCCCGAGTGATACGTAAACACAGGAAGTCACATCATGTGTATAAAAGATCCAGTGCTAACGGCTAGGGGGCTAGGCTACTGTTAGCTCCCTTAGCTCTGTGAGTTCTCAGCGGTCCGGACCCGGTTGAACTCCGGACCGGCGCGGCTCGACTCGGCTCGGTCTGGATTTATTTTGGCCCTGAACCAGCGCATCAGGTGGCGCTGGTCCGGCCGCCAGCCCGGCTCGTTGAGAACTGTAATCTGTAACAATCACTTCCCCTGCGTCTCCAGTAGCAGTAGGCTAACAACAGTTTATTATAAAACTCATCAGTCATCATCACTGAGTCCGTTTATACGGTTTAAAACTCCGGTGTTGTGTTTGTTTGTGTTGTTCCCGTTTCACTCGCGTTCCTGTTCTGTTTACCGTTGCCATGCCAACGCATGCAGCAGGGAGGGAGGGGGCTCGTGGAGGTGCAGGAGGAGGGAGAGGTGGGTGGGACTTGTGAGGGAGGTGGAGCTGTTGATTTTCAAATGTTTGTGCTCTGCTGAGTGAAATGCCAGATCGGTAAGTATTGCTTTAAGCTCAAAGTTCAGACTGAGACAGACTCCAGATGGGTTGAGCTTGAGCTTTGAACTCAAAAATTCCCTGTTTCTCTAATATTTACAAAGTATAACTCCACATCTAAAACTCATTTTATTCCCTGCAACTCAGCTGAAGCTTTTAATGTTGCTGCTTCACTTGTTTCTGTTTTGTCATGTCTGGGCGGCCATATTGGATGTTGTTTTCTAGGACTGACTGACAGACACTGAAGCTTTCTGCAGCACATGTGACGCTGGTGCTGCAGCTGTGGATCAATGTTAACTGTCGTCGACAGTATTTTCATATTGTTGACTCTGACCTTTCAATGTGCTGTTATGTAATGACTTCAGATCCCTCACTTAACTGTGTTTAAGTCACAGATGTTGACACTCTCCACTGTTGGTCTCCTCTTCTTTCTTCCTCCTCTCCCTCCTCCTCCTCCTCCAGTTGAGTGAGGTGGAGGTGAATGGACAGATTGAGCAGGTGTGTGAGCAGGTCTACAGCGAGATGCAGGCCCAGGCCATGGAGGCTGCCATGGACAGCATGGACACCATGGACACCCTGCCGATGCCGGGGTGCTTCCGGATGCGGAGCCACAGCTACGTGAGGGCCATCGACCAGGGCTGCGCCTCAGAGGAGGAGGGAGAAGGAGGGAGGCCGCTGCTCCTGCTGCCGTCCTCCCCACCTCGCACGTCCGCCACCACCGTCAGGACCATCCAGAGCAGCACAGGTAGGAGCGCACTGCTTCATTTGTAACACCAGGAGGGGGCTGTTCCAGCAGGGTCAGAGTGAGAGAACACACACACACACACACACACACACTACACAAAAAAAACGGCGTCCATGGTGACACTCGGATCCCTGAACCAACTATACAAGCACTGATACTATCAATCACCCCTGCCCTCCCCCTTTTCCCCCCTTCCGTCCAATGCGAGGCTGTGAGCTGCCTGTGTGACTTATGTCACGTGATCAAAACAACTACACGATTCTGATGATGACGTCAAAGGTGAAAGTTCAAGCAAAAGTTAGAGCCTAGGTCAGGACTCGGGGCAGTTAAAAAAATTGTTTATTAACGTAACGTTTTGGTTAATGGTTCAAAATGGTTAAACAATCCAGTTTCCGTAGTGTGTTGTTACTGGTAACGTTATGCTCTCTCTTTTTTTCTCACGCGTGTGTCTACGTGCGGTGCGCCCGCACGCGAGAGAGGCGGCAGGTTGAGAGGCTGACTGGCAGAGTGTTTTGTTTAGTTTTTTGAAATATTGATTGTACATTGTAGGCAACAAAGGGCTAAATTATCAAACAAATACAATAATTATCGTACAACTGGCAACCCTGGCTGTTTGTAATTATGTAGAATTCTTCAAGGTGTAGCTTTACAGGTGTGATAAAAGACACAACACTGACTCAGATTCAGATTCTTTTACTATTCCCAGAAGGGCAATTAATTCCTACAGTCAACACATTTGTAATAAATAGAATAAAAGGAAATAAAAAAAACAACAATAGGTACAGCAGATGACATCCACAGTCAATCATCTTACAGCATCAATCCAACAACAGTGAAGGACGGGATGCAAAGAACCAAGATCAGTCTGGGGTCCACTCAAGCTGAGTGAGACAGATGATGAGTTACTCAGGAAGGAAACAGCTCAGAAACCATCCATCCAGCCGGCCTCCACCTGACGTCTACTTACTAAATATGACTATGGCCACTGGAAGATCGGACCAGAAAAAGCTGCTGAACACATGAACTGTGGGCTCGTGATTTTTGCATGAGGATAGTCTCTTAATATCAGTCATGTTTCAGGAAAATTGAAGCTAGCAGTTAGCGCCTTTCACAGAATAAACCACAACCAACTCAAACTTGGTCAGAAAATGCTTCAGACCTTAATGATGCTTTCTTGTGAAAATATTGTTGCCTATCTGTGGTGGCAGTTTATACTTTATATACAGTAGGGATGGACCAATGTGTTTTTTTGGTTCTTAGGTTCCCTGTAACATCTGACCAGGCACAACAGATACAAATTAGCCTTATTGGCTAACTCTGGCTCTCTTGCAGTTTTTTTTTTTTTAAATTATGTTTCAACATAATTTAGATAGTCAATATCACTATAAGGTGTCTTTGAGACTTCCCCATTTCCAAAAAAAAAAAGCTGAGATTTTCCATGTAACTTCATATTAATTGTATTAAGTAGATGTTATGCTATTAGAAATGCATGATGGTCAAGCTCCCACACTTTTTAGAAATAAACTGAAAGCAAACAAAGTATATGCAAACAGTGAAATATGTCCACCCTGTCATGGACACATTCAAAGTAGAATAAATACATTGTAATTACATAGTGATTATAAAATGTACATTTTTAGAAAGCTTTTTAGTCCCTTTCTCAACACTATATTTTAGTTAATGGGAAAAGTATTTGGATATTAATGAAATTATGGCAAACTCTTTGTTTCTCTATAAAATCTGCGAGAATTGCACTTTCTTTTCTAAATAAAATCTAACAACAAAGATATCTGGTCAAACTTTCAAACAATTCTATTTGGCCCTCTTTTGTTTATAAAAGAATCACACAAAAGGTTTCAATAACTTGTGAAAATAATTTGTTTATTTTAATAAAACATGAAAATGACGGGGTGGACAATGACAGGGTGGACATGGGCATGACAGGGTGGACACTCATAAATGCAATAAATCTAAAAGAAATTATGTAAAAAAAAAAAATGTCAGAGGTCTTTTTCCCATATAGGGGGAAACCAGTTGAACAATTGAATCTTCTTATATTTCTGAGTTTTAGTTTTCTCTTTTGCGAGCTGTTTTTTCAGTTTCCTCTTCGAAACTCCTTCGAATGCTTTCCCCTTGACGCTTTTGCCAGAAACACAATTTGTAATAATATCACCAAAAAAGTCCATATTGTCCACTCTTACTATGTACAGTACAGCATGTACTGTTATAACATGTATAGTAGTGTGTAACATTATCAGCATAAGGCCAAAATTATGCACATGTCCTTCCTGTCATGAACCATCCACCCTGTCATGGGAGGTTTACAGTACTGTACTGTACTGTACTGACAGGGTGGACCATGACAGGGTGGACATTTTAAGCTAATTTTAGCATTAAATGAGCACATGGTGGACCTTCAGTTAGTAACATGATTCAGTTAGCAAGCTGACTGTGTACTTTTTAACAAATATGTTTCAAATTTTTGAAAGGTATTTATATTAATTGATATTTCACTATGACAGAGTGGACATGTTAAGCTTGACAACATCCAACTACACACATAATACGAGAACAATTACGAAATATATGTGTAAATACTTACTTTGCAACTAGCCACTGTGTCAGGCTCCATTGAAGAAAGACAAAATGGTGGTAGTATGTCACTGAAAACATCGTAGGGTTTCTTAAAGGGGCAGTTACCCCAAAATGACAGGGTGGACAGTGATTTCAGGGACACACACAAAATGTTCAATATAATTATGAAAATAGAATATACATGATCAAACTTACTGTTTTTCTCAAATAGGCTGTTGTGGACAATAAAACCATGTAAAAAAAGTTTTAATTTAGTATAATTTAAGCACTTATTACACACACTGTAGTTAGCAGAGCACTGTGTGGGACATGCCAAAATCACGTACATCCAATGCAAGAAAATGGTATAAAATAAAGGGAACATATTTTAAGTGAATTATGATTATACCAATATGTGAGTAAATGTTTGGCCATTTATAATAGGACCTCAGAGTTTCATTATTCTGCTACATTTTCATGACTGAGTGATTCTGATGAGGACACCAAAGGCACTCCATAGTGATATGAATCGAACGCAACTGGACTTGGTATTTGTCTTAGAAGACGTTTCACCTCTCATCCAAGAGGCTTCTTTCTTTCTTTCTTTCTTTCTTTCTTTCTTTCTTTCTTTCTTTCTTTCTTTCTTTCTTTCTTTCTTTCTTTCTTCCACCCATAGAAATATATTCATCTCTCACCCTTTAGCTTTAGCCTTTTTCAACATTTCCTCAGCAGTTTCTTCAGCTAACTCAGCATTGTTTCAACAATTTCTTCAGCTCATTCAGCAATAGCGTTCAGCTGCTTTCAGCATTCACACGCATTTCCTGCTGGAAATGCTTCTTTTTCTAGTTGTTGACAATCGTCCATGCCAATAATCGGTTGACCCCTAATGTACAGGAACACAAAATGTAAAGTGGACGCCAAAACTGCTCAACAGTATGAGCATTTTGAGTTTTGATTATCCGTCTTATCTCATATTGCAGTTTTTATCTTCCATGTTGCCTGCATGCTTGTGTGTTTTGCTGCATCATCATTGGCTGACGGTGCTGTGTTCATGCGGGAGCAGGACTCAAATCTGTGATGTTATAATGAGTCAAAAGAATCAGCTCAACACAGCTGACAATTATCTGGCCTCCATTTCCAGCTGACTTCATTCTGTCTGATGGGTTACATGCTGCCATTCCGACATGCTGCCACTCCGACATATCGCCATTCCGACATTTTACTATTCAGACATGTCACCATTCAGACATACCACCATTCCGACATGCAAACGTCCTGCCATTCCGACAGTTTCGTCCCGCCATTCTGACAAGGCTTTAATTACCATAAGGAAATGTGCCTTACTCCGAGCGGCGGTTAGGTGTATGTGTGTATGTTTTTTTTTTTTTTTTTCATGTTTTAAGACATGTGTACAGATGTGATACAGTCAGTGGAAGCTTAATAAATAAACAAACACAAAGTCTCGCCATGTACAATCACACACTCCGATGTCAGTTTGTAACAATTTCCCTTACAATAAGGATATAAGGGGAACTGACACAACTGCTGCAGGCGGATCTAGGCTCGGCTACTGGTGCGTCCAGGGAAGCAATAATCAAAGTCGCTACTTAGAGTCTCTGTATTTCACTGAACTCAAAACACGCCCATCACAGGCGGCATATAATAAACAATTACACACAGATCAACAGAACCCGAAAGCCCTCCCCCCTCCCGCTGTCCATTAAGTCAGAGTGGGAATGAGTGTGTGTGTGGGTGCGCGAGCGCACTGTCAGTCAGTACGTTTACATGACACTTGAAAAAACCGAATTATTGCCTTAATCCGACTATAACTGGACAACTGAAGTGCATGTAAACACCTTAGTCCGACTGAAATCGGAGTTGAGAACTCCGATTAAGACACCTAGATAATGCGATTGGAATTCGATTTTCTCCGTCATGTAAACACCTTAGTCGGAGTATAACTGGACAATGCATGTGCGCATGCTCCACAACAGTAGAGACGGCACCAAGTGGAGCAGAGAAGCCGCCCGAACCCCGCAAAGAAAAAAAAACCCAACGTCAGCGCAGATTCAATGCATTTCACACAGCGCCACCAGCCAGATTGTTTTATTAGAGAGAGAGAGAGAGAGAGAGAGAGAGAGAGAGAGAGAGAGAGAGAGAGAGAGAGAGAGAGAGAGAGAGAGAGAGAGAGAGAGAGAGAGAGAGAGAGAGAGAGAGAGAGAGAGAGAGAGAGAGAGAGAGAGAGAGATGAAAAAAGGAAGCCCGTATCCTATTCTCAGCGCGCATCCAGCCCAGACTGACGCGTCTGGTCGGGAACTGCAGTTGAGAATTTATTAATAAGCTTAAAGTTGTTTATATTCAGTTTTTTACGAGGTGACAGAAAAGTCAACAGGACGGTGGGCGTATTAACCCGCTGAAACAACAGGTGACGGTGCATGAGGGGGCGGACCCCGTCAGTTATTCGATTTTCTCAGTTGCATGTATATTGAGACAAGACAGAAGTCCGACTTGACGCCAAAATCGAATTTTGAGCATAGCTCGATTAAGCTCTGTATGTAAACGTACTGACTGTCCGTGCCGGCGTGTATGTGTGTGTGCGGGGGTACGCATGCCTCTGTGCGTCTGCAGATCAAATTGTCTATAATTAAACTTGGAGCCAGACCCGGCCAGGCTACAGGAGAGATACAAAATATGCAGGGGTCCAGGACCCCCATGAGAACCACTGATTCTGTTGAACGTACTGTAACCACTGTGATACAATAAAAAACAACATCACTGATCTGATTCACCGGCGTAGCGTTCCCTCTCTCCATTAACTCTCTAGCTCTCTCGACCACAGCTGCAAACTAAGTAGCACAGCGCCAATAATAATAATAATAATAATAATAATAATAATAATAATGCATTTTATAATCGAGATGGGATGTGACAAGGGCGTTGACCAGAGTCAAAGTGCTGTTAGAGGAGAGAGATGGGCAGGCAGGGAGGCGGTGATCATTATTAACCTACACATTTAATGACCTTATGTCGGAATGGCGGGACGTTTCCAAAAAAGGAAAGTACCGCCATTCCGACAATGGAAACAAAAATTGTCGGAGTGGTGGGACGTTTTCAATTAATGGAAGTGCCGCCATTACGACAATTAGACGTCAATGTCGGAGTGGCGGTATGTCGGAATGACCCGCGGATACCTGTCTGATGAGAGTGAGCCGCATTCACTTCACCTGTGTAACTTCAAACATGGCAGCTCTAATGTTTCTGCTGCAAAGTGTTTTCGTCTCACTGTCTGTGTGCATGCATCCCGCTCCTTCTCCTCTGAGTTGTTTCACAGGTTTTTAAGAACAAGAGACGAGACTGAGTCTGACGCTGCAGTCACATGCTGGAAGAGGGCAAACTGTTTACTTCATACTAAATATGCGTGTGTTTGTGTGTGTGTGCAGTGGAAAATGACAACCAGGGTCCTCTTTAAAAAAATAAAAGTAGGTCACTGGTTTAACAGGGATCAGTTGAAAACTCATTTAGTTATTGTCTTATTTTTTAATCTGGATTCTGCAGCTCTGTAGATTACATGAGGACAGAAATGTTCCTGCACAGATCCATGTGGAGTGAAAGTGTGTGTTATCATTTTACAGACTGGCAGTTGTTCCAGATGAATAAGATTCAGAATAAAACTGTTTGCATTGCCAAGAGCAGTAAAGGTCAGTTTACAGCACGAGGAACTTGTCTTGGTGTCAGGTGCAAACATAAAGGTACCAAAAATAGTTAAAGGATAATTACCATTTTTTACAATCTGGACCTTATTTCTATCATAAAATACGATCATTTCCTCACCCAGATAACTTTGGTGTCATTACAAGTCGTTCAGACGAAATTAGCTCCAGCCGAGAGCCGCGTATATCCGTATAATGCGAGTACACTGGGCAGCGGAATGCAGCCTCTAAATAATACATTATCTGCTGCGAAACTCGTTCATTTCACCAATATTTTGTTATGATATGCTAGCTGTTATCAACATCCGGGGTCTGTAGGTTGACCTACTAACCTCTGACCTGGATGATGTCATCTCCGACCGCTGCCCGGCTCATTCTGATAATAATGATTCCACTTCAGCATTCGGGTCCATTTTTAGCGCAACTATCCGGAGCTTTAGTGAGTCCAGGTTGAGGAGAGGAAGCCTGTGGAAGCTGAACTTCGTCCAGCTGCTCATTTTGTTCTGACAAGTCAGAAACACGCAGAAACGAACCGTAGCATTAGCGGTAGCAACAAGCCGCACCGCGGTCGGAGATGACATCATCCAGGTCAGAGGTCAGTAGGTCAACCTACAGACCCCGGATGTTGATAACATGCCACCACGGGCTCAAAGGGGAATAGCACTAGCATATCATAACAAAATATTGGTAAAATGAACGAGTTTCGCAGCAGATAATGTGTTATTTAGAGGCTGCATTGCGCTGCCCCGTGTACTCGCATTATACAGATACGCGGCTCTCGGCCGGATCTAATTTCGTCGCAACTACTTGTAATGACACCAAAGTTATCTGGGTGAGTAAATGATCGTATTTTATGATAGAAATAAGGTCAAGATTGTAAAAAACGGTAATTATCCTTTAAAAGGGAGGGATAAAAATATAATTAAAAATTTAAATAAAATAAAATAGAATGAATTAAAATATTCTAGTGCATATTTCTTTGCATATAGTATGTGCATATCTCATGCACATACTATATGCAAAGAAATATGCATATACTATAAATACACAAATACTATATAAAAGAATAGAATAAAGATATATACAAAACACTACTAAATATTGTGCAAATTGTTGTAGTAGTGCAGAGTGACTACGTGAAAACTATGCAAAAATGTATAGATTATAGAGTGGAGCAGTTTCACACGTAGCTGTTGGGAGCAGGAATCATCTCAGAGTTTGACTGTGCAGTGGAACAATGGAGCAGATATCTCACACAGATAATCCGCCTTCATGTGTGTTGCTCAGAGAGCAGGCCACAGCGGGGCCCTCGGGGGACTGTGAGTGAGGACCGGCTTCATTTCAAAGTGCTCAGCCGGAGATGACCCACATTCACTGCTCCTCTGGGACTTCTTATAGAGTTAAACTAAAGAGGATATACACACACATGCAGATATGCAGAAGCGCCTACGTATACGTTATCCACTCATACAGTAGATGGTCAGCTCCTCTTCCGCATGACTGCCGACTGTGCTGGTGAACGCTGCTGTCGTGTCCACTGGACTGAATCATCACCTCAGGACGTCAACGGCTTCATTTGGCATTTTTAATTGTTGACTCATCTACAGTAGCTACAGTGTGTTACATCAAACACAATCTTATCTAAACTCACAGGGCAATGAGATGAGAGGAAGATGACGTTTGAATAAACAAGATTTTTTTTATGAGTTAGCGAGTTTAAAGACATCCTGAAGCAGCTTAGAGCGCTGTGCAGTTCCGCATGATTACATGTTTACGGTAAAAATAGGAAGCGAGGGAGGGACATGCAGTGGATATTGATTGCCGTCTACGGTAGCAAATCACATTAAATGTACGTTAAAGGGGACATATTATGGAAATTATCACTTTTTGAAGGCTTTTCAACACATAATTAGGTGTTTTCTTGTTTTTCAGCCACCAAAATGTGAGAATTGACAAAAAAATCTGTAATTTTCAGACTCCCCAGGTTGAAATCCATGTGGTTTTACAAAGTATTTCCTCAGTTGTCTTCCAATGATGTCATTAGTTCTCGAATTTGCGTAATACCACCTCTACCTACCAGTAGAAGGGGCGGGGCAAGGCAAGGCAATTTAATTTGTATAGCCCGTTTTTACAAACAGTTTGTCTCAAAGGGCTTTACATGGCATCGTAACAACATCCTCTGTCCTTAGACCCTCACATCGACTGAGGAAAAACTCCATGGAAAACCCTTTTAACAGGGAAAAATCGGAGAAACCTCAGGGTGAGCAACAGAGGAGGGATCCCTCACCCAGGACGGACAGACGTGCAATAGATGTTGTTACATACAGTTTACAGTTTATGTCACAGAATGTGCGAAATATGGAAATGTTAGCAGGAGCAAGCTGTGATTAATTTGCATTTAAAGGGACAGGCACTGAAACCAGCCGTTCTGAACAGGGCTGTTTTGAGAGGATGAAAAGAGCTGTGATGTTTGATCCTTGGGGGATTTTGACCACAGCATGTCACAGACACCTGGGAACTATTTTAATTTGTGGAAAAGGGACATGATATGTCTCCTTTAACCACCACCACCTGAGGGATTGTCTGTTGCTGTGTAAGGCCTTCTCCCCCTCACCTTCACACACACCTCTGTACCTCAGAGGTAAAAGGAGGAGAATAAGAGAACAGTTTTGGACTGAGACTATGCAGACTGTTTGAGTCTAGAGCTGTAGGTAGCAGTTATTTTTTAGCAGGAGAGATGCTCCACAGAGTTAGCACAACGAGCTCATTACAGCTAGCAGGGTGACTAGGTGACAGGATTTACGCAGGATGTATCCAGACAACTTGAATCTCTGGATTTTCTGATCTCCTATATAAAAACAGTGCAGGATGGGTCATCTGAAAAAATGTGGATGTAAAAATACTCCAATAATAACTTTGTGGCATGAATCTGGCAAATCTCAACAGAGAAACAAGCATTTATATGAGAAAAGAGTGGTAAAGTTGGAAAAATACATTTCATTTCATTTTATTTCTTGGGGGCTTTAAAGGGAGTTTATCACAGTGGCTTTAAGAAACTCAGGTAAAGAGACTAATTCATCTCACTTACTGTGAAAATGTGGATTAAAAGCAACAGATCATCCGTAACACATGTACTGAACTATCAAGTGTAGAGTGGTTGTACTATTTATGTCTCAGAAAGATGAAGAAGATTCTGGTGGTCCAAGGTCGCTGTGACCTCACCGAACACATTTTTGACCCATTAGTCCAATTAGTTTTTTTCTTTATGTGATTACTTTCACACCAATTCCAGACTGGCTCACTGCCGTGGTGGAGCCAGAACATGGCTAATGGGTAGGCCTGGAAAAATCAGGATGGGCCTGATTATTTATGGCACTAGAACCGCCATCAACAATCGACAATATGGCACTTTATATCCAACACAATCATGATCTACGAAAAAAAGCACAAGGCTTACTTCAGGCAGTCACACGCAGGAGACAAGGTGATGCGTAAAAAGCCTTTAATAAATCAGGGCATGGATACAAAAGAATGCCAACCGGTTTCGACCGACACGGTCTTCTTCAGTGTGGATCAATCGCCCTGATCCACGCCCTGAAGAAGACCGTGTTGGTCTGTATTTTTTTTCTTTTCTTTTCTTTTTTCATGAATCTCAGTGGTGGGCAGTCAATTTGGGTCGGCCTGTGCCCATCCAGGCCCACCCATAGCTCCGCCCCTGGCTCACTGTATCAAAACACCACCCACAAGCCAAATATGAGCTGAAAATCTCACAATGAAACACTATCAGTACCTGACAATAATGTTTTTTTTTGCAAACTCATACACACACCTGTTGAATCTTTCAAAGCTGCAATAACACATTGATGTCAGGGACTGTCTTTGTGAAACCAGCTCCAGGTGAAAGTGACACCAGGTGTTTTTAATGTAACGATTAGACTCGTGTGCTGGCAGAGTGCCTTCCATCAGAACTAAATGAGCACACCTGGTCTCATCATGTGATTTAAAGACGGGTTTCCTGCTCAAGTTGTCGGCTGAAGCCTCTGATAGGAAGAGAGCAGGGTGACAGCTGTGGTTAATGAGAGAGGACGAAGACAGATCAGCTGCAGAGAAGAAAGGGCCATAGAAGGTATTATAGAGAAAGGGAGAGAGACAGTGGCTGAGACTGAGTCAGAAGTTTCAATAGTAAAATCAACTTGAATGAGGTCAATGTGCATTAAGGAGCAGAGCAGGCTGATGAGCTGTGTAAGCCCAGATAATCACCGCCTCTCTCTGCTTCCTCACACATCCAACTTTCCCATCAGCCCTCTGTGCTCTCAGGGCACTCTTAAAATCAGCCTCTAGAACTTTATTAATATTCACATAAAGTGAAGGAGAGAAGCTGTCATGAGATCTGATGTAGTGAGCCTTTGGAGACTGGCATCGCCCCTATAGCAGAAGATATTACATCATATCATGTCTGAGATTTCTACTTGTTGCCATCAAAACATGTCTCCACAATATAATTCTGCAATATTACATCTTGCACCATGAATTAGCTAAATGTTAATATTGCAAATAGCTAAAGAGCCAGCTAATACAACAATTAGGTAGGTAAAACCTGCACTAGTCAAATTTAACATGATCTGAGCTAGCACATACTGTAGTTACACCACCCTCCGCAGTCTTTAATGTTGGACTTAATCTCTTATTCTGGAACTCCTCCAGTTTTTTCCTTGTAAGGGTTACAGCATTTGCAGCACTAGTGATGTTACTTGAGCAGTACCATTTTTGACATATTTTCACATATTTCCAATGTAAAGCCTCACCTCTTGTCTGAGAAACTGTACGTAAGACCTCCAAGAGAAATTATGAAATGTTGAGGCATTGACTGTTTGTATTTGTGAAGAATCCACCAGGGAAAACCAATATTTTATCATATTTTTCCAAATAGAATACAAGTATAACATGTCTATAGATGTTCCAGGTTCATTGAAATATACTTATTAAGCACATACCGGTATGCTGATATACATTCTGGCCTCTAGAGGCTGCTCTGATAGAGAGGAGCATCAAGAAATTAACCTTTCCAGTGCTTCACAAAGCACCATCACTGCTCTGCTGCACCATTCTCCCTCCTCTTTTTCTGCTATTCAAGCCTGGCAGAGAGTTCACAGCTGTTATCGGCTTATTAGCTGAACAATTACAATTCAAGCCATGCTAGGATGGTACCACTCAAGGAGGGGCAGGATGCATAAGGATAGATACAAGGTGCTGCTGGCAGACAATTTAGGCTGCAACCAGGTAGCTGTTACTGTTATATAATGCAGCTTTGTTGGAATATTTGTTATATGATCAGTCCACTAATGGGCCAGAAATGATAATGGTCCACAAGGAATTCTCCTGACCTTCCTGATTACCTCTCCACTACCGATACAAAAGCAGAAGCTCTGCTGTGGTTCCACCACTACTAATTGGTTTTCCAGGTTGTCAGTCTGTATCTAGAACTTCCACAACATCTTGGCTCAGTCATTCTCGACCACCTTTGGACGTGTCCCATTTTGACCTTGGGACTTCCAGCTGTTTGTATACACTATGCCAGAAACCTGGTTGTATCCTCTGCCTAACATCTTACACCCTGCTTGACTATCTCAAGGGTGTCTTTGCACAGTCTGCAACTGGGGTCGGCAGGTGTCTACCACACCAGGCAGGAGCACCTATTCCTGTTTTTCCATGATCAGTATCTGTGCTGTCCTTCAGTCCAGTCCAGTCTTCTCCATCCACTGGTATTGGTAGGATCAGCCACTCCTTCATGTGCCAGTAAGGGTTTGCTTAGAGTTTTTTTTTTTGTGTGTGTATTTATTTTTATTGCTTTTTTAACTCATTGGCTGCCAGCCATTTTCAGAGCAGAGAGCCCCATACTGCCAGCCGTTTTAGAGCATTTTGAACGATCTTATAAGACCCACAGAATATTGTGTTCTATGACTATATAAACACCGAAACTACCAAGAGAAAGAGTAGACTCTCTTTGTTCAATAGGAAAAAAAAGTTTGTTTCTACCTTTTTCCGTTCTTTTGTAAACAGCAGTAGAACGTAGGCTGGTTTCGCCAAAAACAGCAGTTTTTGACCAAAACACTGAGAAAACAAGCTTTTTGTGGAAAGAAACATGTCAAGCAGAACAGTGACTTTGACGTTGATATTTTTTGCTTTAGTGACACCTCACACATCTGAACAGTGTTCTCCTTCTATAAAACAACAAAAACAACACTGAGAAAGGACTTTTGATGGCAAAATAATAATTTATTTACAAATATCAGTAAAAATGCATTAACTTTTTTGTACGTTTGTAGCTGTCACATGACCTCTGCCCCATGGTCGACCACTGCTCGATCCACCACCTGTAAATTATAGAAATATATAGAATTACCATAAAAATACATCTCTTAGATGTAGTCAAGTGTGATGTGGAGTTTTTTTTTTTTTTAACCTTTCCGATCAAAGCGATCCGCCCTTCTCTAAGCAGTAAAAGTTAGCTCGCTAGCAAGTTAGTTTATTTTATTATTTTTACCATTGATGTATTATATTATTACCTTCATGTCTTTCTGGAGCGTGGGGACGAGTCTCTGCTGCTCCTGGTTGATCCGGACGGAATCGCTCGGGTCACGTCCACCGAGCCGTCAGTTGAGCTGGGCTCTGGTCTGTGGTGACGCACCGTCAGCTGCTGCTCTCACCGGCCGCTCGGCCCGGCTTGATCGCCGGTGTCCAGCGTCGGTGTCCTTTTCAATGATCTCCGTCATTTTCTCACGATCGCGACCCTCTTCCTCTCCGAACTACCGCGACACACACGGTACATAATGTGCCGACGTGCGGAACACATAGGCTCCGTGCATAAGTTTCTTTAGCATATCTCTTGTCATCTCGCTTCTTCTTCTCATAATCAATGCTGATCTCTCATCCAAAGAGGGCACTGCTGCCCCCTACAGGGCCTACAGGGCACCTACACGTCTTTACACTAGTTTACAAGCCTGATATTGATGGACAAGCTCCGCCAGACCGTCCTCCAGCCCTTCCCGTTGAAAAACGCAATTGACGTCTATCGACGTCAATGGCAGTGAACGGTTGTAATTAGATTGACGTCTATAGACGTCAATGGCAGCCAATGAGTTAACAGAAAAATATATACAAATTAACATGAGATGGTGGTGCTAAACAGAACAGTACAGATTTTTTTTTGACAGAGTTTCTTCTTACATGAGACAAACAGGACATATAGCATGTATGGCACAACGGCAGAATAGCACTAATTCAGTTATTAGACATTAAATCGAGAAAAGGTTGCCAGACTTTAAAAAATATTTCCTCTTTGGCAGATATAATGTACCTGATTTTCTCCAAGTGTAATACATTTCCCAGTTCTCTCAACCACATTTCAAATGTAGGAGCACTTTCAGATTTCCAAGACTGTAAAATTAGTTTTCTGGCTAACAATGTTGAAAGGGAAATAGCCTTAGCTTCACAACTACTTTTCACATTATCTGGATTGGCCACCCCAAATAACACGGTGAATGGGTCTGGGTTACATGGATGTTTAAAGGCCTTAGTGAAGAACTCAAACAAGCTGCCCCAAAGTGATTGTAACTTATGACATGACAAAAATAAGTGGGATAGTGTCCCTTCTTCACTTCGACACTTAATACATTGGGATGACACATCTGGAAATATTTTCTGCAATCTGGAGGGAGAATAGTGTAGTCTATGTACTACCTTGAATTGTATCAAATTATGTCTTGCATTGATTGAGCTACCATGAATATTCTTGATACAATTCTCCCATATCTCGTCTGGAATTTCCCTATCCAATTCTCTCCCCCAGGCCTCTTTAAATGAGTTTGACAATGTGTTATTCACGTTCTGTATTATTCCATAAAGTTTAGATATTGCACCTCTTGTATATGGTTTAATTTGAAGAAAAAAAAAACAGTCTAATGCTACGTGCTGAGGTTTACGTTCGTATTGTGGAACATGAGTTCTCACAAAATGTCTCAACTGTAGGTAACGGAAAAAATGGGAAGCTGGGAGCTGGAATGCCTGTTGTAACTGTTGAAAAGAAGCCAAATGGCTCTCAATATAAACATTTCTCAGTGTGATAATACCTTTCTCTCTCCAATTTGAGAAAACTACATCATCCAGTGCAGGTTTAAATGCATGGTTACAGCAAATAGGAGAATCCAAATAAACTTTGGGTGTTTTCAAAGTTGTTATTACCTGCTTCCATATCTTTAAAGAATTATAAATTATCGGGTTATCATTATACAAGTACTTATTAATCTTTACTGGGCTATTAATGAGTGCTGGTAAAGAGGTGCGCTGACAGGAGAGATGTTCAATTCGTAGCCAAGCAGGCAACTCCTCCAGATCATTGCCTGGTTAACACCTCAACCAAAACGAGAAGATATTCAAATGTGCAGCCAAATAATAGGATTTAAATTGAGGCAGACCAAAACCTCCCTCAGACCGACTTTTAATAAGATGTTTTTTCGAGATCCTAGGTATTTTGCCGGACCAAATAAAAGATGATATAATTGAATCCAGCTTTCTGAAGTGATATTGAGGGATACATACTGGGATAGATTGAAAAATATAGAGGAACCTTGGTAAGACCACCATTTTGATGGCGTTAATACGCCCTACCATTGAAATAGGTAAAGTGTTCCAGAATTGTATATTCCTCTCCAACTGATCAATTTTCTCATCCCAGTTATGTCGTAGTAGCTGACTCAGTTTCCTTGTGACCAGGGGCGGAGTGGAGCACCAAAATCTACCGGGAAAATTCTGACCGCACCGGCCCACCATCGGTCCAACCCCCCCCCCACTCACACTCACACTCACACACTCACACACCATTTACATACATATTTCTGTACCGCTCACCGCTCAAACAGAGCTATGAGACATTCCATATGGCAAAATATTTGAGTGCCAGAAAAAAAAAAAAAAAAATTTAATGTGGGTGAAACAACTTAATTGGGGGTATAGGCTAGACACCATTTCCCATATTCTGGTGCATTTTAACACATGTTTACTTTTATCTAGCTAAAATAAAAAAGAAAGAAAGAAATTACAGAAATACTGAATGTGAAAGAGCTGCAATTAGTGCCTCCCAAGCAGATTTAGCCTACTTAACACTGCTGACCATAACATTACATCCAGTCATGTTTACTCCTTTATTTCCCCCTCTCAACTACTCTACTCTGCAAATTGATTTTACTGACAGCGCGCTGCAAACGCCACGGTTTCGGGTCTTGTCCTACTCACCAACATGCTTCGGTGTCCATGGAGAAGACAGAGCAGCTGCTGCTGTGATGTGAGAGGTTCCGGCTCGTAACGGTACCGCGGTCCGCGTACCGCCGCCCCCTGGCCCACTTACAGTAAAGCACGGACTGTGTTGTCTTGTTAAATTAATATACTTATAGATTACGTAACACACGGGCAGGACTGATAAGGTTTGCTGGTTGGCTTCCGTGAGTCGTTCTGTTTTTAGCCGTAGCCGCTAGTTTAATGATAACTTTCACAGTGATAGGCATTTCCCATTTCCCATGAGGCTTTGCACCATTCTACATTAGTTTAAGAACAAACAAACAAATTAAATTGCTGGTTATTTTATGTTTGTGGTCATGAAAGTTCTATAACATCTGAACAGAAATAATTAGATAAAGATAGGAGGCTAAACAAAAATCATTTAGTAGGCTGGATTGATGAGAGTCTGATTCACTACCGCAACCATGAGTGAGATGTAGAGAGACATGAAGGGGTACAAATAATGGTTGGCCTTTGTTAATGGTTAAAGAGGTAGAGCTTGGAGATCATCATGGGGGCATGCGCGATAAATGTTACTTTTAACTCGTGAGCACCACACGGCCACGCAGGGCAGCTTGCGGGCCGGCTCACTTGAGCTTATTGGCCGCCGGCCGACCGGGAAATCTCCCGGTCCTCCCGATGGCCACTCCGCCCCTGCTTGTGACTATAATACCCAGACTTTTGAACTTATCTGATACAATTCTAAACGGAGTCGTCCTAAGGAATGACATATCTACTAAATTTGACAATGGCATTAGTTCGCTTTTCCCCCAATTTATCTTATATCCTGAGAATGAGCCGAATTTATTAATTAACTGCAGCAGGGGAGATATAGAAGCTTTGGGATCAGAAATAAATAATATAACGTCGTCAGCGTAGGCCGAGATCTTATGTTGAGTTCCTAGATGTGTTATAGGGTGGATTTCAGGGCTAGAGCGAATATAGGAGGCTAAAGGTTCCAGGGTAAGGGCAAAGATGAATGGAGACAGAGGATCCCCTTGGCGTGTCCCTCTGTGTAGACGGAAAGGCACAGATTGATTTAGGTTTGTGACTACAGAGGCCATAGGTTCCTTGTATAATATCTTGATCCAATTAATGAAAGAATTGCCAAATCCAAATTTTACCAATACAGACAGCATGTATGGCCATTCTACCTGGTCAAAAGCCTTTTCGGCATCTAGGGATATTATAACCGCATCTTCTGTGTCACGAAGAGGACTATATAATATATTGAAAAGTCTCCTCATATTAAAGTATATATGTCGATTAGGGATAAACCCTGTCTGATCTGGGTGAATGATACTGGAAATATGACTGTTGAGACGGTTAGCTAGAATTTTGCTCAAAAATTTAGTTTCCAATGGGAGAAGAGACACGGGTCTATATGAGGAGACGTTCGTGGGATCCCGGTCCTTTTTCAGCAGTAGAGAAATATTACCCTGATATAATGTGTTAGTTAAGGAGCCCGCTTCTCTAGCGCGATTAAACATACGCAGGATTAAAGGTGCCAGCAGTGAACTGTATGCCTTATAAAATTCTGCCCCAAACCCGTCTGGCCCGGGAGCCTTATTATTTGGGAACTGGACTATTGCTGCCTTAATTTCATCAAGAGTGATCTCGGCATCTAAATCTGCTACAGCATCATGATCAAGTTTGGGTAGATCACACTTTTCCAGGAACTCATTCATCTCATCCTTACTAGTATTATTTTTTGAGCTGTATAGATTACGATAAAAATCTTCAAAACATTTATTTATTTCCTGCTGATCTGTAACAGTCTGACCACTTGTGTTCTTTATTTGGAGTATAGCCTGTGATGCCTGAGAATGTCTCAGTTGCCTAGCCAGCAACCTATGTGGCTTTTCGCCTAACTCAAATAATCTCTGTCTTGAGCTAGTCATTTGAGAGCATACACGTTTAGAAAGTATGGTGTTGTACTCACACTTCAACTTGGTGATCTCACCCAAGGTGTCTGTCGTTGGAGAAGACTGGTAAGACTGCTCTAGCCGGTGTATTTCAGACTCCATGTCTTTCAAAGCTGCATCCTGCTTTTTACTCTTCCATGATGTGTATGAAATAATATGTCCTCTCATGACTGCCTTTAAACTATCCCATAAGACTGAATCATCAACATCACCATTATCATTTGATTCAAGAAAAAATTTGATGTGGTCCTCCATACGTTTATGGAAGACTTCATCTTTCAAAAGGGCAGCATCAAAGCGCCAATTTTTGCAGCCTCTGTTCAAATCTGCCACTTTCAGGGTTAAGGAAACAGGGCTATGATCTGAAATTGATATGGGGTGATAAGTGACATCAACAACCGCAGGGATAAGTTTAGAATCGAGGAAAAAGTAATCAATGCGGGAATAAGATTTATGCACTGGAGAGAAGTAAGAAAACTCTCTGCTAGTAGGAAACAGCAACCTCCATATATCCACAATGTTTAGGTTTTTGAGGACTGTATTTAAACACTTTCCTGATTTTGATTGTTGCAAAGATTTTGAATTTTTTTTTATCTAATTTTACATCGAGAACACAATTCATATCCCCCCCCGACAATGACATTTGTTTGGTCTATATTTGGGATATAGTTGAATACTTCTCTAAAGAACTCTGGACAGTCAAAGTTTGGACCATAAATATTCACAAAAGTCACTGGAATGGAACACAGGCAGCCAGACACTACTAGAAATCGACCATTGGGGTCTGCTATTGTCTTATTCTGAATGAAAGGTATGTTCTTCCTAAACAAAATCGCCACACCTCTGGCCTTAGCTCCAAAGTTAGCCTGATACATCTGGCCCAGCCAGTTTGCACGTAACACCATCTGGACCGAGCGTTTGGCATGAGTCTCTTGTAATAGAATAACGTCAGGGTTTAATGATTTAAGATGAGTAAGAACCTTAGCCCTCTTAACTGGATTACCTAGGCCTTTTACATTCCAGCTTAATATCTTTACTGTGCCATTGTGTGACCTGCTACTGATATTATGTGCCATTCATCACCTCATCAACATGCTTTCTCTCTGTCAACATCCCAACATAACATGTGTACATTATACCACCAACATAAAACATGAAGAGTTTGAACGCCCTGAACAACTTACCCCCCCACCCCTTTAAACTTGACAGGCTTCCCCAACTGAAACCCGATTCAAACTTCCCTGATGTCCTTTGGTGCGTAGGCATCGCTCCTTTCCCTCCCAGGCTCCGCTCGAAAAACTATTGAAAGTACATGTTCATCCCTTATCTGGAGGAAAAAAAAAAAAAAAAAGGCAAAGAGCAGCGTATTTTACGGGCCGATGCAATTATAGTCCAAGCTGGATAAATACAGAATATTTACCCGTGACCATTGATTTAAGAGGAGGAGGCGGATAACTTATCACGGAGAAACTGTTCTGCTTCATTCGGGTTGTTGAAGATCCTGGTAACACCATCCAGTGTCACACGAAATCTGGCCGGGTGAAGAAAGCGGAGGCCGGCCGCCTTGCACGTCTTGCGGACTTCATCAAACACTCTGCGCTGGCCAAGAACCTCCGCCGTCAGATCCGTTAAGATGAAGAGCTTCGTCCCATTGTATTGTAGCGGAGATTTCTGAGCGGCAAGTTTGAGGATGAGCTCCCGGGTCTGGTAGTAGTGGAGTCTGACTATGAACGGCCGTGGGCGAGCTCCCTCCGCCGGCTTCGGACCCAGGGAGCGGTGTGCCCGGTCCACGACCACCGCAGGATTTGAAAAGTGTTCAGCCCCGAGCAGAGCTGGAATAAGCTTGGTGATTAACTCCACAGGTTTCCCCTTCTCTGCTCCTTCAGGAATGCCAATGATTCTGACGTTCTGGCGTCTCGACCGGGATTCAAGGTCCGCTAGTTTCTTACGTTGTTCATTCACACTCTCTTGCAGGTTTTTGCACAAAGTCTCCAGTGTAGTTAGCTTGCCGTCATGTTCATTCACGGCCTCCTCCATGTCACATACCTTCCCTGTCACAGTAGCCAGAGTAGTTTGCAAAGCGCCCATGGTGTCTGAGATGGCCGTGAATTTCATGAGGTCGGCTGTGGATGGATTCGATTCCGAGCACGAGGAAGCTACATCCAAGCTAGCCTCATTTAGCTCGGTGGCTAATTTTTCGCCCGTCTCGCCCGTTTCACCGAGTTCCTCGGTCGTTTTGTAATTTTTCTCCCCTCCTTTGTTGTTCCTTGTCTTCATCATCCTTTTATGCTGAACTTTGGCAAGTTTTAAAGAGTTATCGTAGCGGGAAATTTATATTTAAATAAAAGTCGAGCAGAGCCTCCTCGGAACACAGCTACTCCATATAGCTCGCTGGCCACGCCCCCTGCTTAAGAGTTAATGGGGAGTCACTGTGTGTTCACTAATGCATGCACTGTTTGAGCTGTGATAAATTTTTACTGGTGTACGATGATGGCTTCAGACTGAGGTAGTTAAACCACTGACATTGACCTGGCCTTGATGCTGGTGCTCAGTGGAGCTGGTGGCACTCTGCCAGGCTGGAGATAGATCGGATCTGAGCAGAGAGGCCTGGAAGTAGAGCTACCACAGATGTCACTGTACAAGGTCACAGCCCACACTGAGAGACTCGTACAAGTCAGAAAGAGAAAAAGTTTAACTGCATCATGTAATATTAATGAAATCAGTTTCTCACAAAGATTAGACTGGTCTTGTATGTGAAACAATTCACTCCTCCACGTGTGGGAGTCAGGCTGAAGTTCTCACAGCTCTCATGAGGAGAGAGGATGTGTGTTATTTCTGATAGAGCTCAATTTGCTCTTTTAGCCCACTTATCTCTGCTAGCTCTGTTAGCCCAATTAGATTAACTCGGTAGCTCGTTTAGCACAGTTCCTTCTCTTAGCTGAGTTTCCTCATTTAGCTCACTTAGCTAAGCAATAGCTGTTAGCTCTTGCTCTGTTAGATTTGTTAGAGTGCAATTAGCTCTGGCTACTCATTTAGCACAGTTCCTTCTCTTAACTCAGTTTTCCCATTTAGCTAAAAATTAGCTGAATAATCTCTGTTAGCTCTATCAGTGCTTAGTTAGCTTAGTTAACTTTTTGTCTGTGTTTTTTTTTTTTTTTTTTTTTTTAAATAGGCCTAGGCCTACCTGACAGCCAATAGGGGAGACCAGGGACAGTACAACTTTTTGCATTTTTCTCAATAAATCAGAAACCCTATAATTGTACTAAAAACCTGTGTCAAAAAGTATGAAAGTGGTTTTAACTAATTAACTAAAGTGACTGCAATGTAGTTGTAACACCTGTTGCCCCTTAGAAAAGCCACTCGTGATCTTTTCGTAGTAGCTAGGCTAATGTGAGTGTACTCTTATTTTGGAAATCAAAATATGGTCACCCTATTTTAACGTTGGCGTCTATGTTCCCAATAAGGGTTGCATGACTTCAGATTTTTAAGAGTCGACTCTAATGTTATGAAAGTCGAGTCGACGTCGACTAGTCGCTGATGACGTCATTCATATTTTTCCCATCATAACTAAAATCACAGGAGGAGGTAATGCTTTGCAACAATCTGTAGCCTATTCACTGACTGACAGCTCATGCACAGAAATGAGTCCACAGAACAGCAGCTTTATAAACAACAAGCTGTAAATCAGTTTGTTTTTTTTGTAACATACACTCCTAAGTGCAAAAGATAATACTGTAGCTACTGTCTGTTAAACAATTAGGGAGGAAAACGACTACAGGCCTCGTCACCATCACAGTCCTCCTCAGTCACAGTTTCACTCAGTTTTTGTTTTTCCTGGTTGGTTGTTGCTGTTGTGCGCGACGTAAAGCTGTCGATATGAGTGGAGTTTTTTTTTTTTTAATTGCCGGCAGCCCGGACACACTGCCCGTGGAAGCGCAGCGCCTCACAGGCGCTTGGCAGGTCTCGCAGGCAGCAGCTTCTCCTACTCTCTCCGCGCCAGTCAAACATCGACCCGTCTGTACTCAGCTTTCCACACACACAGGTCTGTCTCTAGCGCTGTATGGATGTGTGTTCTGTGTGCAGACGCAACAAATATTTATAGACGGACAAGCAAACTTATGCTGCCTTTGATTGCACTTGGAACTCGGAAAGATCCGGGTTGGAAATTCCAACTTCAGAGGTAAATGCGTTTCATTGCAACCTCGGAAAACATGGCCGGCCACAGTAAGCTGATGTCTTTCGAGCATCCAAAAGTACTGCTGGGGAAGAACATTAGCTGCTTGGGGGAGAGAGGGAAAGAGAAATGCCACTTCTGCAACATATAGTCTTGAACGCAGCAGCGAGGGGAATCCTGCATGCGTCATAGTGACGCACGATCTCGTTCTATCCAGCTTGACGGCGCTCGTATTGTTTTCATTCAGCTCACTCAGCTGTTGTTTCAAGCCGCTACTCTTGTACTGTCACATGATCAGCGACTAGTCGACATTAAGCTCAAAACGTCATTGTGGAGCAGTGCAACCCCTAGTTCCCAACCAAAAACCCAACCAATGGGACAATTCCACTTCTCACTCAATAGGCAAAAATTTGCAAATTCACAACTCCACTTCCAGGTAGGCTATGGGACCAAAAATTGCTGTTCCCCAGGTCCTTTTGGGGAAAAGCGTTCCCTGGTCACATACAAAGCGGGAAACATAGGGATGACCCCATTTTAACTCAGTTAAATCTTAGCTTCATGACCTCAGTTAGCTCTGTTCTCTGTTAGGCCTACCTGTTTGACTGGTTTGACCTTTGTGTATAATGTTGTTGCTCACTGTCACATTGAAGCCCAAGTGGACTGACTCTGGTGACCTCCTGGATATCATGTAAGTGGGATGTGTGAACATCTCCAGTCATTTCAGCACTCACCTGTGGACAGGTAACAAGCAGCCAGATGAGATGAGGCAGGACCAGAACTGCTGATAGAAAGCAGTTCTGATGGCTGACATGTAACATAACTCGGCTAGTCTGGGAACACCTTAGGATTCCCACAGAGGGATATAATAGGTGGAGAGAAAGGTCAGTGTGTTGTGAAGTGCTCAGTCTGCAGCCACCAGCTCTCCAAACATAATCGTACAGCAGAAAATAGACTGAAGAGTCTCTGTCTGATGTCGAAGCTTTGTTGTGTCATTGTGTGTGAGGAAGTTGCTGCAGGGATAAAACACCAACAATAAACCCACACACAAACCATACCTGATAGAGGGAGCTTAGACTAACTAGTTTTAGAGGCTGCGGATTCTTTTCTATTGGAGTCACATTGGGCCCTTCCACTTCCAGCAACACCGACTCTGTCAAAGCACAGATATCATGTGATTTTGTGTGCTCCACTGATTTGACTTCTCGGGCCCAAAGAAGATCCACTTATACCAACAGGTTTGTTCTGAAGTTTCACGTGTGAGTGATTTAAGGGAATTTGTGACTCAGACCTGTTGTATAACTCACACACTGGTCAATTCACCTGATGTTACAGTTATTATAAAGGTAGATTTGACTCTACATAGCATAAATGTGACCCGTTCCATCAAATTGAGTCGGAAGTCGCAACTTTCTATTTTTAGATAATCAGCTGATAACATGGAAAACCCATAGAAAATATATATATATTTTTTTACCCTAATTTCAAAGCAATGACATTCAAAAACAATCTCCCAAAGTTTCACAGTCCAGATAATTGAGAAAAGGCACGTAAATTATGATTAAAGTTGACTTGCAGCTTAAACCCTCTGAAAATGAGTGTTGCTTCGGTGCAAAACATGAAATATCTCCTGAACCGTTCATGATAGAGACGAGCTGTTAACTGCATCTGAATCGCGGGATTCTCCACTTTCCGACGGTCATTGAATGTTGCCTCTATGACGAGAAGGGACGGGTACAGAAACAGATGCTAAACCGAGTAGCATCGACGCTAACAGAGCGTAGCATCGATGCTAACAGAGCGTAGCATCGGTGCTAAACCAAACGTAGCATCAATGCTAAACCGAATGTACACGCTTGCACATTGTAGCTGCCATCAAAGTCAGTTATACTATTTAAGTTCATTTAAATAATTAATAAATAATTGGTAGTTAAAAATATGAATAATATGTGAATAATTTAAGTTTAAATAAGGGAATATATTTGTGTTAATTTACATGGATGTAATTATGTCTAAAGAGAACTGTTTATTGTAGCGGAACCAATGTTCGCCGGTGTCAGTGCTCTCACGTCGTTTTGTGTTGACGCACTTTTACTTTCACCATGCTTGAGGTGAGCAGCGGTCAATAAGTCCGGTATGAAAGAAGCAGATGAAAGAAGAAGAATAAAGTGTCCTTAACTCCGTTTAGTTAAGAAGGCCAATGAGGTATGTTTATGTATTATCATTGTTTTTATTGTGCTTCGTAACTTGCTCTGTGTTACGTGAATTTAATTGTTTGTTTATGTTTATTTTATTTAGTTCTTACGACATTCGTCGACCTGTGAACTTTTCTTGACAATTCCTCGACTGAAGAGAATAAATGCCTGTGAGAGGAACACCTTGTGTCATGATTGACTGAACGGGAGTTACACACATGTTTTACAAAATGTCAACAAAACATGACAACTTCTGAACTGTTTATGATAGAAACGAGCTGTAAAAAGCATCTGAATTGTGAGATTCTCTGCTTTCCGAGGGTCATTGAATGCTGCCTCTATGACAACAAGGGACCCTATAGGGTGCGTGTAATCACGTGGTACAGGAACAGATGCCAGAGTCACTGGCAAAAACTTTAACTGCTATTTTCTCAGGTTTTAGAACGGAATAAGAGAGTAGGAGATCGTAATTCAAATGGCCACATCTCGAAAACCATCAAATGTATGACTCTGACTAGGGTATCATTTTAAAGCTTATTTTCTAATCTTTCCATTGATACCAAAATCTCAACTTTGAAATTTGGGTCACTGTGACTCATTTTGATGGATCGGGTCACAAATGTGTAAATGTAAAATATAAAACACATTCCCCAAAATGGATCTGAACATACCTGTGAATGCTTTCAATTATATTCCTAATAAAAAGCATTCCAATATGTTGTTGTGAATCATTTCCTTGAAACCAAAAAGCACTCATGAATCTACACTAAGTGTCATTGCATTTTTTACACACATATCTTCACATACCGTCCTATAAAAATCCGCTTGGCTTTTATTTAGAAATGACCATTTATTCTGTCAATAGAAAATGGACCAAAGGATTTCTTTTGCCTGGTGTATTTTTTTTTTTTTTGCCTGGTGTATGAACGGTTGTGAATGGCCTGTCTGACATGCTCAGGCTTTAAAACACACTATAATAAAAGAGAGAAAGAACATACACCACTCACTCTTTGCCTGACTGAGTTGAGGTGAGGGAGGTGAAATTGTAGACTCGATGAAAGAAGCTTCTATGCAAGCTATTGTAAGCTTTTGTCTAAATGTTGAACACACTGACTGATACTGGTGTTCTGTATTAAAGCTGGTTTTCTCAGCCTTTCCTGCATTTGTTACCTGACCATGGCTGTAAGGAAAATGTCGCCTTCATAAATTAAAATAGTTTGGGATAGATTTAAGTGTGCAGACATGGAACATGGAATATTAGACTCCAAGTAAAAACATCCATTATGGCAAGTTTTATCCTGACAGACTATTTCTGTTGACTCTGATTGCCTTGATTATCTAAGTTTGATCACCTCTGCTAAAGTCTCTCTCTTCTTCAGTTTGTCTGTCTCAGTCCCAGGGAAATTCTTGCCTCAACTTTGAACTGTGGACTTTTCTATATTAAAGCACATTCATTGCACGTTCCTGCCTGGTTTGTTGCCTGCATTTGGGTCTGACCATCCTAATATGTCAAATTCTTTTAAATCTGCTTTTTGTCCCCAACTTAGAATTTTCATAGTCAAATCTGATTCGTCCGATTTTGCCACAGTCGACCAATCATTGAATCAAGTTGTTTTTCCCTCATTGATTCATGATCTCATCTGCATCTTTTTCCACTGGAGAGAAAAGAGCTAAAACACCCAGTTGACATAAATCACCATGCATCACTGTCTGGGGATGATGCAGCGTTGAGTGTATGAGTTTGTGCTGTGAATTAACGAGTGCGTACGTCCCATCGTTGTGTGTGCATCATATGTGCATCAGTGCTTGTAGCTGGTTCAAGAGTAGCATGTCATAGCTCCATGGACAGCACTGTTTTTTGTGTATGTGTGTGTGCGACAGAAAGAGAGAAAGGAGTCACTCAGTTTAATCTTGTAAATGAAACTTTTGGCTCAAATTCACTTGAAGGGAAACTACATGAAGTGAGAAGGGAGGGAGAGAGAGAGGTGAGATTGGCGGTTAAAGCAGACTTCTCCAAATCGAATCAACAGGGTCGCTCTCTCCTCGTTAACAGTTTTGAGTAAACTGAAGTGGAGCAACAGCCCAACATGGTCGTTTTAGTTGATAATGCCACCGATGAAGTCTTAAACTCAAGCGATTGACATTAAGTTAGACCAGTGACAGATTAACCTTCCTCTTGTATTAGGGTCACCACTGATCCAATTTTAGGTTTCTAATGCATAAAAGTACCACATAAATTTGTTTGTTGCATCAAGGCTTTTTGACTTTGTCGGGAACCTCTATTTAAATTTTGTTTTTAAATTCTAAAATGCTCTGGGTAAAATTATGACATTTGTGGTGTTAAAACTGAAATCATAAATGCAAAACCAACCTTTTCATAGATAAGAAAGAGAAACAAGTGGGAGGATAAATAATTGTTTTTAAGAATCAGGTCACCAACCCTAACACAAGAGATGGTAGCAGAAAGCTAACAAGAGGAAGGTTAAACAGAAGTCAAGGGGTATAGTGACAAAAAAGGTGCAGGGGCCCATACTAAAAATATTAAAACTAGCATTTTCATGGATAAGGAAGCCTAACAATGTGACCAAGAGAAGAAAAACTAATTGGATAAAAAAAAAAGTTTTTAGTGTATTTTACATCTGATTTAACTCATTGATCTCATTTTTCCTTCCCATGTGTTGAGTGTCAAAAACGTAAATTTATGTTTTTTGCTTTTTTTAAAATTATGAAAATAGACACTTTAACACACGTTTATGTGTAAATTTGGGGACTCTACGACGAGCAGAACTGAAATAGATGACGATCAAAAACTCATGACAGCTCATGATCTGGAAGTTTTTTATCATAACTCAGCTTTTGCAAACGGAGTTCTGCATGTGGATGCAGCGCAGCTGCTCTGCTCTCACCCACGAGGCTGCAGCAGCTCGGAGCAGAAACAGGAAGCTCTCAGCCGACAGTCCCGCCCGGTCTTCATCTGGAGCAACACCGTGTCCTCCCCAAGGTCCTCCCGCGGTAAAATGTGATGGTCTCTGGGCCATAGCAGGCCGCCGGCACCGACCCGTACCACAGAAGAACCGTGACCACCGGTGGGGCCGGTGTTCCCGACCTGCTTTGGCCGAGAGACCATCACATTCCGCAGCGAGAGGCTGGGACACTGCACGGCGCGTCTGTGTTCTTGTTGTTTAGTGCAGTAACAGCAGCTCCTATGTCAGTCGACTTCCTGGAGCAAGAGGCTAAGGATCCTGTGTGATCAGAGGCCCCAGTGAACCTTCATCTTTCTGCTGCGGCATCAGAAAGTGAGTGATAAGCTGCCCTGACCCTGTCCGGAAGCAGCGCGGTTATTCTGCTGAAACACTGGAATCAGGACGAGCCGGCGAGCTGCAGGGAGGGGAGACATGTTTCTGGTGGAGGGAGAGTGACTGAACAGAGACGGGGAGGAGGAAGAATTTAAATGAACAGGGTATAAACCTCCCTCAGTGAGGATTATCCTCATATTCCATGTTTAGCCCTGAGGTTGCCTCAGAGCCAGAGCTCAAAGTTTCCTCAGTATTAGAGGAAGAGAGATGGAGGAGGCTGTAGACAGATGTGGGCAATGACAACTCTGATTTATGTGTAGGGTTTCCAGAGATTACAGCCACCGGCACCGCACTCCTGGAAAACACTTTGGGCCGGATTTACTAAAGGTTTGCGTGTATTAAAACGTGTGCAAACGTGATTGCACGCGCAAACACATGTGGAACCTGATCTACTAACCGGACGCACCGAGGATTGCGTCTCTCACACGGGCAGAATAGCACGTGCGATCCATTTTGCGTGTTTGCCTTGATGCATATGTAAATATGGGCGTTTCAGCCAGAACGTGCAGAATACTGGGAGGAGTAGATGCAAATAGATTTATTTAGCGCGTGCAATGTGATTTACCAAACCAGGAAGAGATTGCGGTGGCTGTTTTTGCGTCTTTATTCACCACGTCTGAAAACCATGTACTAACTGATACAACTTTGCCAAAACGTATGCGTTTATTGATTTGATACCTGTCAGAGCCCCGTGATCTTACATCTCTGCATTTCCTCACGTCTGGGTAATTCTGTAACAGTTTTTCAGCCGTGTTAAAAGTCATTTACGCGCCGTTACGCACGGGGCACGTCTGTCCTGCAGTGCGCTCCTCTCACCTGGCTGCTCAGCTCCGTCTCTCAGTCCTGGTCCCGGACTGAGAGACGTCACCGCTGCCTTCACCCGTCTTTGATCCCTCTGGTCAGTGGTCAGAGCGTTTAGATCCGTGTGTCCCACCTGAGCTCTCTATTAATCCACTGGATCATGGGCGGCACACACACACACATATTACAGGTGTGTGATTGTCGCTGCAGCTGCTGCCTGGAGTTGGGCCCTGTAGCGATTTGTGTTTATTTATCTAAACAGAGCGCGAGAGAGATGAACACACATGCTGTCTTTGTCTGCATCGGATCAAATGTCATTCTGTCCCTTCGTCCGTCCAGCTCTCTGTCCACTCTCGATGGCGGAAACGATTACCATGCGCAAAACCCTCATTTACATATTGCGGTTTGCACGTGTTTTCATTTAGCGGGTTACTCTTAGTAGATCACCTGTTTTGCGTGCACTAACCAAACTTGCAATATTATAGCGGGCGCAAACAATATAGCGCCCGCTATCTGGGATCTTAGTAAATCCAGCCCTTTATATGCAGCTGATTTACAACGGCAGATTGATACTAAAGGAACGTGATGACGACTGGATTATGTTTCTACTAATAAAAATAATAATAAAAAAAGGTGGTGCTGATAGTTTCAATATGATGTTCTAACACAGAGGTCTTCAACAGGGGGTTCGTGACCCCTAGGCATTTACAGAGGTGCTGCAGGGGGGGCATGAAACCTTTGGTTGATTATACAACTTTGTTTTTTTTGTTTCCACATTTATGCTTAGAATAAAAATGTCAATTTGAATAGCTTGTATGCATGATTATCTTATCGAAGACATTGTTGATATTGGCAGTTAACAAAGTCTGTTTATAAATGGCAGTGGCACGACCATGAATATATGAACTTGTGTATTAATTGAATAGCTGAGTGTTGAATCCAGGGTATGTTTATACATAGGCCTAGTTTAATATCATATACAATTTTATAAATATTTAAAGGGACATTGTGTAACTTCTCCTGTTATCTACTCACGAAAATCGATTATTTAGTTCAAAAGTATGTTTTTCATTAAAGCAGAAGTGAGTGGTCCGGTCGTTTTCGCTAATGCTGCGTTCCAGGCAGGCTTTTGAAATCGTAAATTACAGCTTCAAGTCACAACTTACGACTTTGTAGCGTTTCAGGCAACCCACTCGTGTTTTTCCGACCTGTTTTACCGGTGAAAGTGCACTATAACGGCCACTCGTAACTTCCGACCGGTGAACTCGTACCAGATTGAACTGGTACCACTTCACGGTCGGAAAAATACGAATTTCCTTGAACGCACCATAACAGTCACTCGTCCCTACGTCGCCACATTCACGGCGTTCCTTGGCTGCACACACAGCCCTGCATGCCGTTCTCTCTCCTCATTGGATAAAAACTGTAGGATACGATAAATGTTTTCTCTTCGGCTCAGAGCAGAGCAGAGGGACTGAGAGACCCGTGTTTCAGTCCAAACACTCTATGTAAGTGATTGCTGTCGGAAGATATAACTATTTAAGACTTATATTAACACAAATATATCACTCACTTCTGCTTTAATCAGTAGTCAGCCCCATCAACAAACTGAAGTGTTCCTTTCAGCTCTGAATCTGCTGTTCATATCATTCATATCTACATGGAGCGGGTAAGCTCGGCGCTGGCTGCCATGTCGTGTCGCCATGTTTTTAGGTTCAGTGGCAGCGTGACGGTAGGAAACCACGGAAACTCAGCGGAGACGCCGGAGCTGTCGGCTCAGGTCGAGGTGGAGGAATGGAGCGTTACACTGATGCTGCATTCACAACAAACCAGATGTCATTTTAGTCACAGAAGTCGAGAGAAAGCCGGTAAAACGTGGGTCAGGTAAACAATACGACATCGCCATGACAACATATTGTCACATGTATTGTTTTGCCTCATGCTGTGCTGACAGACCACTTGTTTACATAAAGGCTTGTTTATGCCGTTACGTGCAGCGGCTGTCGTCCGTCTGCCGTCTGCCCAATTTCACGTAAATGCAGCATGAAAAATACAACTGAGGTGCTTGCGATATACAACCGCAACACTAGATGGGAGTAATTCCTACACAATGCACCTTTAAAATAGGTGGTCCCTGCTTTATCTTTCCATCAGTTTGGGGGTCCTTGGCCTGAAAAACGTTGAAGACCTGTGTTCTAACATGTTTATTGTTGCAGTAGAGACTCCACTCATGGTGCTCCATCTTTATTAAATTGGTTCATGTTTGTGATGGTTCAGCTCCTGGGTCAGGTTCAGGATCCTGGTCTGGTTCCATACAGAAGGAGCTCACAATTTGTTTACTAAAGTCTCTTACCCCGTTCACACCTGGCATTAACGTGAGTTTTCAGTGATGGGAAAACATACGTGAATGTTTTCAATCAGATAGTGCTTGACCACATGAAAGTACAGGTGTAAACGCACCCAAGACACATTGAGGACGGATTGTGATCCGATCAGCCAGACCCCCTCCGAAGAGGATAATGGAACGTTACCAGACAGAGTTGGTCTAGAGGTAAATGCAGAGACTGCTTGCCGAAAAACTGCCCCCGACGGGGACGTGTATCAGCAGTTTTGCATGAATTTACCTCAAAAACAACTCTGTCTCATAACGTTCCGTTATTATCTCATAGCGTGGTGAATGTGCAGGTCACAACTTGTCCACCAGAGCGTTGTGGAGTTGTTGGATTGTGTATCTGATGTCTTTGATGAGGGAAACCAAGAAATCCCATTAGCCTCCACAGCGTAGCTCTGTGCAGCTCACGGCTCTGCTCCGCCGTTCTAAAAACAGCTTGCACCGACAATTAAAGGTAATGGACCTACTCCTAATGGGCTCTTTGCACAGCTCCACTACTTCCTGAACTTAATGCTGCTCCTTTGTTTCCTGTCTTACATTATTGGACAAACTGATTAATCCAGGTGTGTCTGAGTAGTCACAATGGTCAGACACACCTGGGTTAATCAGTTTGTCCAATAATGTAAGATAAGGAAATAAAGGGGCAGCATTAAATCCAGGAAGTAGTGGAGCTGTGCAAAGAGCCCATAGGGATTATGGCAATGGGCCAATTTGCCAAAATGTTGAACTATCCCTTTAAAAAGTGAAACGTCAATGTCACGATGATTATAATCACAGGTCTCATACTGTAGCTCTATCAGACTATTAGGAAAAGTTACAAACCTGAACCAAAGAGCTGAACCACACATGGTCTGGATGTGAACCTGGTCTGAGGTGTCACAGTTCTGATGTTCTACACCTGCAACCATAACCCACTTTGCAACATCAGTACAACACCGGTAAAGAGATTATATAACAAAAGTCTAGGAGGCGGGGCTGACTACATGGTCTGATGTCACCATCAGCGCATCTCTGCCACATGATTAATTTCTGTCCATGAAATTGTCTCTTCCACATCTAAATGTGCGCCTTCAAACACGCTACTCTGTCCGCTCAGTGGGTTCGTCTTCAGGTTGATGTGATCTGCATCAGAATACATTGTTAAACTGCCACATGTGTTTATATTAAAGGAGCAGGCTGAGGGGGCAGCTACTGTCGGAACAGTTCCTCCATTCTCTGTGAAAACTCTGAGGAACGACTGCGACAAAGCACAACCAATCACCAGAGTTAATAACAGCATGACCCTCGGAGAACAGGACTGATGATGCTGAATGCTGTTATTGTAGCTGTATAAGATTACAGCTCTGAAAGCACCTGAGACCACTTTATTGTTGTTGATGTTTTACTGGTTGAAGATCTGAAGAAAAGTTCAGTCCTGGACTATCTGCAACTTCTTAAATTATGTTCTGTTTTAGTGAATAGAGTGAATAGAATAGAGATCAGTTGAAATCATCCCATTGTCACTTTCTTTTTTGAAGAAGAATGATCAAGCATCTTTAATCAGATCTGTTTCTGAGGACAAGAAGCTTTGAGTGACTCAGCTTCTTCAGTTATTGCTGTTTTACACCCTGAGGTGACACTTGGTGATTCTGTTTCTGTCTGTTTATGGAAAAGTTCAGCTCTTTCAGACAATTGCTTATTTGTGTCTATCCAAGAGTCAGATGGTTGGATAGAGATGATGTTTGTGTGTTCAGCACGGAGCTGGAGCGTTGACGTTGTTAGCGACCCCATTCTGACATCACAAATTTCTGCCGACCCCGTGATCAAGATGCGCCAGCTCAGATATTTTTATATGCTGCATTTTATTTGAAAGTATAGAATACAGTTGTTTAAAGCAGATATCAGTGGAATGTTTTTGTTAATATAAGTCCTAAATAGTCCTATTTTCCGTCAGCAATCACTTACATGAAGTATTTCAGCCTAAACACGAGTCTCTCCGTCACTCTGCTCTGCTGTAACCCGAGGAGAAAATTTTCCTTGTGGGATACAAGTGTTATCCAATGAGGAGAGAGAACGGCATGAAGGGCTGTGTGTGCAGCCAAGGGATGCGCGTGAATGTGGTGACGTAGCACGAGGACCAATTGATGCCTGACAAGGGCGGGGGCTGCTAACTCATGGTGCGTTCAAAGAAACTCGTACTTTGTGTTTTTCCTTCCTGTGAAGTCATACCAGTTCGATCTGGTACGAGTTCACGGGTCGGAAGTTACGAGTGGCCGTTATAGGGAACTTTCACAGACAACAGGATGGTAAAAACACGAGCTACGGGTTACCTGGAACGCTACCAAGTCGTAGTTGTGACTTGAAGCTGTAACTTACGGTTTCAAAAGCCTGCCTTGAACGCAGCATTAGCCGAAACGGCCGTGAAGCTGATATCTGCTTTAAGATTAGGTGTGGTGTTTTAAATAATAATTTAAAAAAGAATAGTAGCCTAATTGGTTAAAAACTTTTTAGCAATTACTAGACATTTCAGGCGACCCCATTTGAATTCCAGGCGACCCCACGTGGGGTCCCGACCCCAAGGTTGAAAAACGCTGGCTCACACATACACTTGGGCTGTGAAACATTAGAGAGACTGACACATGTTTGAATGGTTGTGCTAATGCAGTGATCCTCACTATTTTTTTCACAAGAGCCACATTGGCAGTGCAAAATCAAGGGGAGAGCCACTTTTGCGACAACATACTAAGTCACCTTTGCAAATGTGCATTTCTACATATAAATTGGACATCCCACAAAAAAAGAAATAACACAGCCAATACATTATCATTTAAAGGTGTACAGAAATGGCCGTTTGTCCTGTTTGTCGCGCCGAGTTGTCACGAGCTGCAACACGAGTTTACCCGAGTGAGGAAAACGAATTTGATTGGTCGTTATCGAGCGGGCGGGATATTCAAAGTTTGGGGTGAGCCCAAGCTCCGTGTGTGTGTGCGTGTCTCAGACGTTTGAATGACGGATGACGGATCCAATATCAGTGGCTGGTGAATCGTGTACAGGCTGACGTATAATCCGTGCGCCTGCATTATCCAATGCGAAAAAAAAAATACACACTTTCATCCCGGATTTACTCAAAAATAGAATTTTGCACAAAGTTTGGCCTACAACGTCTGAAAGATGAGTTATCACATTAATTTTATGACCCAAAGTGGGCTCAAATTCAATTTTCTTTTCTGTACACCTTTAAGACCATATTTACCTTAATACTGGGATGAGCGGAAGCTGGGCATGCATGTCCTTGACTTTCTTAATGTGTATTTGTAGTTTGTTGTTGCAATCACAGTGAGGGTTTGTTAGGGTTCATGCCATGCAGAACAAATAAAAATGTGTCTGTCCACTTGTCTTGAAATTTTCTGTGCTCATCTTGTATGCTTCCTATATTACACCTGCTGTTTGCCTGCTCGTCCCCTCTCTGGTGTCTTCGTGCTGATTTTTGTTTTGCTGCTTCCTCAGACTCATTTTCCTCACCCACTCCACTATTCGTTACAACACTGTGTGTCTGTCCGTCTGGTTTTTGAGCTGGTTTCTGTTCCTTTTCTTGTTAAAAACGGCCCATGACGCTGGAGGAGCTAGCGGAGCTAACGTAGCCTAGCTGCCTGCAAGCTTGAGCTGCAGTCAAGTGTTGTAAACAATGCCACATGGCTTGCGGGCTGTGTTGCTAGGTTTGACAGTGCCCCCTTTAGGGATTACCATTAAGGCTTAAAATACTTCCTTTCACCTTCATTATTTGGGTGAAGGCAGGGAGAAGTATAATTCGGATGTTTGCGTTTTTGTAGTCCAGTGTTGTATGTTTATGTAGCACATTTGAAAAAATGTATTGGCTGTGTTACCACATAGGAAGCTACCATGTGAGCCACCAATGGGCTCTTTGCACAACTCCAATACTTCCTGAACTTAGTGCTGCTCCTTCATTTCCTGTCTTACATTATTGGACAACCTGATTAATCCAGGTGTGTCTGACCATTGTGACTACTCAGACACACCTGGATTAATCAGGTTGTCCAATAATGTAAGACAGGAAACAAAGGAGCAGCATTAAGTCCAGGAAGTAGTGGAGCTGTGCAAAGAGCCCATTATAGCTTGACGAGCCGCATGTGGCTCGCGAGCCGTGCAATGAGTAACACTGTGCTAATGCAACCACACTGTCTTTGATACACTTTTTCGTGTTATCTATTGGTCCTCTGTCTTTTTGGACTTTTTCTTGTTGTATTGTTTTGGGGACTACGGATGTAATTTAGCACATGTGCTAAATCCGGTGTATTTACTGTGGGTACTCTAGCACTCACTGTCTATTAATATGCATTGTCCCGACCAAATAAACAAATAAGGTTTCAAGTTTATTTAGCCTCGCCTCCCTCATCACCAGAAGTTGATGGGATTGGTTCCGTTTGTGATGTATGAAACAGTTTGGATCTGTTCCATGAGGTTGTCATGGTGTCGACTGATCATTGATATGACGACATCTTTTATTATATAAAAGCGTCATGTAGAAGTTAGATTTTCGGAGGAGGGATCTTAAATCTCTACACAGTGAAATGACAGTATGTGTCCAACAGTGTGTCCCTTTGTCCTTCAGCACTAGTTTCTGGCTCTAACTATTGGTTTGTGTTTGTCGCTATAAATGCACAATGATACCAAACTTGACATACTTCATGAAGCTGCACATGGTGTGTACTGTACACACAGATGTTTGCAGGGGTTCCTCAGCCTCACTGGGACCTGCCTGGTTTTACATAAAGTTAGTAAAAAGAAAAGTTCCATTGTAACCCCCACTGAAACCAAAAATAGATTTTTTTTTTCACATGGATCACACAGTCTGGCACTGAATCAGACTTCTCCCTCCACACACACAACATCCTGGCTAGCCTTTGACAACAGCTTTCCTTTTTTACCCACAAGGAAATAGACGTGAGCAAGCGAGCGAGTTCCTGCTGCAGTGAGTCCACATGTCCCACGATGCATCGGGAACAAAGCTACCAGAGACACAGACAGACATGGCTCATCGTCTCTGTCATCTGCATCCACTGTACCAGTCAGTCGCTGAGGACGGAGACACGTCAGTGGATGTTACTGAATATTTTCTTTAATAGACAAAGTAACCGCATTGAAACAGGATGATTTAAAGTTCCACTTCCTGTCTAGAGTTTTTATAATTTCTGTTTTCTTTTAATGGTGGCAGTTTAACACATGTCAAACCAAACAGTGTTAGGCCGAACTACTGTATAATCCAGGGGACGACACTGCTTCACAGTTTACGACAGCCTCCAACCTCTCAGAAGCCACAGCTCTTTTAAAGGTTTATGAGGCAAGAAATGCACATGCGTTTTAAGTTTTTTACTGCTAATGGGCGATGAAGCGTTCAAAACCAAAAAGAATGAGACCACTCGCGTATCTCTCTGTTGCCTTGAACAGGCTGTGTGCTGCAAAATGCGCTGCAATTCTGGGTCCGAATTTCCCGCGCAGTCCGCGGATGTGACGTCAAATGACGCTGCATGCGCGTCCTCGACAGCTTCGGCTTTCCACCGCTTGCGACTAGCGGTCGGCGGATGTCTTGCAGCCTGAACAGTTATGTGAGCAGCGAGTAGAGAAATAACGTCACTTTCTTACATTTTAATATTTTTTCATGCGAGAAAGTGACAGTTTAGATTCCCTATCTGTTGTCAGTTTATCCAAATAACGTCTGTAAGTAGGTTTTCTCCGATATTTTTCGGAGTGCAGAGCCACACACGCAGCAGCAGCGGCTCGTCACAGAGGCTGCAGCCGGGGAGCTGAGCTCATCGGCCGGGCAGCAGCTGTCCTCCTCCCAGGGAAGAAAACCAGCCGAGTAACTTCCCCACAGGTTTTAGCATAGACTGTAAAAAGAGTTTTTTAGAGGTTTTCTGCCGGCTGGTTGAATTGTTTTTAGGTGATAAATGCTGGTATTGATGAAATCTAACAGTGGCACTGTGGCAATAGTTCATTTGAATGAAAAGTGAAGCTTCAGGTGTGTGTGAGCAGCGCAGCCTTACGCCAGGAATACACTGTGAACGGCCGCGAAGCGATACGTAAGCGGGGCGGAGTTTTTTAACTGCTACACCGGGCACGGACGCGACGCGACACGGCTTCACTGTTTGTTGTTGCTGGCAGCTGTCAGCTTCACCTTGTCAAGCCTGCAGTAAATGAGTGCACTGTATGCATCTCAACACATTTTCACATCCCCCCTGTTAAAATGGATTGACAGTACCTTTTTCACAGGTAATTTGCTGACTATGTAGGGTTTGCAAGTGCAGACTATATTAAATGGTATCAATTAACTGTTTAACTACACGATCATGGATCCACAATGTAAAAAAAACAAACCCCATAATGTTGCACTGCTACTGGCTTTGCCTCTGGTACATGAGACATTTATTTAAATCACTTTTAAACGTAATATATTCGTTTTATACACAGTTCTCTGTAGTTTTCTACCTGTTGGAGGGCCGCGTAGTACGCGACGAGGAAATAAAATAGACTCTGCGCGAAAAAGAAGAGAAACGCCGCGCGACGGCCGCTGGAGTGCGCGTCGCTCACATGGCCGGTGGAGGAGCTTCCATTGACTGAATGGGCGCGAGCTGCTGCGGCTGTCGCGCGACGTACGTTTCGCGCCGCGGCCGTTCCCAGTGTATTTCAGCCGTTAGGGCTCTGTACGTACAAAAATCACCATATTTAGGCTACTTCAATAAATAAATAAATAGTTTTACAATGAGCCGATTGATTCATCCGCGGTCAGTTTATCCAAACTGTAAGGAAATTCTCCGACGTGTCCGGAGGAGTGCAGAGCCAGTAGAGCAGCCGAGCGGCACCAGCGGCTCACAGAGGCGGCTGCGGCCGGTGTGCTGACCTGATGCCTGGGCGGGCAACCTCCGGGTGTCGCGGTAAATTGAGCACTGTACAATGAGCGCGGCATGGCGCATTTACTGTTTATTAACAGCCAAGCGCAACGTGTGTGTGTGTGTGTGTGTGTGTGTGTCGCGAGAGAGACAGCAGGTAGAGGGGCTGACTGGCAGAGATGAGAGAGTGAAAGCTGTTCTTTTTTTCTGTGAGAGACTGCTGCGGCGGACCCAAACGAAACTGTGGCGGCTGATTAATGTAAAACACTGGTATAGTAACGTTATGCCGTTTCCAATTCAGCCACAGTGTCACTGTCACAGCATCAGCTGCACTGCTGTGGAGAGTTGATGCGCGCTCCCGCACCAGCTTGGCTGATGGCTGCAGTAACCCTGACGGCCGCTACGGCCGTTGTATCGCTAATGAGTTTTATTCCTTGATCTTGCCTCAAGCTCCTTTAAATGCAGGAGTGTTTATTGTGCTTCATCAGGCTGAGATTATGTAACATTATGAAATAATAGAATATGGCTTTTCCTGCAACGTCAATGTCCACAACATTTGGTGTAATAGAGTAAGAATAGTCTACACTCTGAGAGGCGTCAAGGAGTTTTCTTAATTCTAGGCCTCCCTCACACATATTATACAATGTCTTACTGTGAAGCATCTATTGTGACTGATGGTGACCATCTGGAGACTATTTTATCGCCTGTTGCCATGGCAATCAAAGCCTTATAGATAAGGATGTAGAGAAGAAGTATAGAGAAATATGCCCCAGTCCAGTTTCAGAGAGAGATGATGTTCAACAACTTTAGCCTGTTAGCATGCTAACAGCAACAACTCCAAAACGTTCTGTTGGATTGTGTATTTGATGAGTTTGATGAGGGAAACCAAGAAATCCCACTAGCCTCCGTAGCGTAGCTCTGAGCAGCTTGCGGCTCTGCTCCGCTGTTCTAAAAATAGCTTGCGCCGACAATTAAAGGTAACAAACCTACTGCTATAGGGATTATGGTAATGGGCCGATTTACCAAAATGTTGAACTATCCCTTTAATGTGTTATTTTAGAGCCCTGGTTGTTTAGGTTGTAAACTGAAAGGTTTACAGAAAGTCATAGAATCAGGAGGTTATTATGGTTCATCCTGAGGGAAGATGAGCGCGTGCAAACAACAAATCCATCCAGAGAGATCTGAGCCCGGATCAGAAAGGATGACTCACCATCATCTTGTCACTGAAGCAACATCTCTGACGTGTCTGACAGTCTTCAGAGTGCTTCTGTAGAGAGCTTGCTTCTTCCTGGTGATCTCTGGAGGTCAAGGTGCTCCAACATGTGGTCTCCTCTGCAGTGACTGTGTGTGAGACGGAACTGTGTTACTTTGTCACTACAGTACGTGTCTGTGTGTAGCTCCTGTAGCTGCCCTCCTCCCTGCAGAGCATTCGCAGCTAGCTGCATATCTACATAACAAGCTGGTGTACTGTAGCTCTCCCTCAGGCTTCATCTTATTTATGAACACATGAGCATGAATAAATGTCATTTCACGTCTATATTTAGATTTTTTCATAGCCACCAGCTAAGTGCGTAGCATGGCTGCAGATTGTCAAACAATGCGGTTATGGATAAGGGGAAAATGGCTGTTCCACCACAGCATGGGATGAATGAAAGAAAGGGGTGGATGTTCCGTAGGTGGTGTGCATGCTCGGTGACAGCTCCACCGGTGACGCGGCTTTCAAAGCAATGGTAATCCAACAAGGCTTTCACTCATCCACTCTACACAGGGGATTACAGTTGAATTGAAGCAGGGTAATTATCATGAATTTAACTTTCCCTCCTCTCTAATCTCCTCCACTCTGATGTGAAAACTGAGAGCCAATTAAAGGAAATTGAATTCATACAGCTTCAGGAATCAAATTAAAACCTGGAGCTGGCAGGAGGGAAGGGCACATCCTTTGACTTATTATTATTGTCTTATTGGTTGAACGCTGTTGAAGAGTTGATCAGTTTAGGCCTTGTCCATACAGAAACTGAGCTTTCCCTAAACATGTTAGTTCGCAAAAGGTTCTCCATACACAGTGTTGTTTCAAGACATGTCTGCTGGCACACAAAACCACTGAAAACCATTCTAAACACTGTAGTACATATACCAGGCCTGTATGTGGCGCTGTAACATAGAGTGACGTCTAGCATTGTTGCTCAGGTTACAGGCTAGCAGTGTTTGAAAACAAATTAGTTCAGTTCATAGTTCATCATTCAACAGGGCCGTTTACAGGAACCTTAAGGGGCCGAACAGAGTCCCTGTCTGGGGGTAGGTACTCAGATCGGCCTTGAAAAAGTCCCGGTGGGGCTTGAGATTTACTCTGTGCTGATTGGTCAGACTCAAAGCAGGATGTGACGCTAAGAGAAAGCCCTGAAATAAGCGGCATTTTTAAAACCCAACGTTATTAAAAACGCCAGATGGCCGGAAAAAAGCGAGAGCAAGTCAGTAAAAGAGGAGAGTAGCAGTAGGCCTAGTAAAAAAGAAAGAAAAAGTGGAAGCATGCCTTTTGTTTTTGTTTTTTTGATGACACTATGGTGTTTGGTGTTGCCAGATTCTGTGGTTTTTCAGCTACATGTCAAGCCCTGGGTTTCGCCTGGAAGGCTCTATGGAAATCTGGCACACTCTTGAATGAAGTCATACTGTCAGAGAGCGCCGTTCACAAACGGCAGAATGAATGCGTTCACAATAACGTTCATCAAGCGGAAATACAGTATGTTCAGTTCACGTTTGCCCAAAATATGAACAAGTTCATGAGCGATCGTTCATTGATCGTTCCACAAAAGATGTGTTGTAGGCTGGGAAACTGTGTCTTTGGAATGTTAATTTGACCAGGAATTCTTCTACTTTGTTCTTTGTACACAATACAATACACAATTCAATACAATTCACAAAACTACAATACATTCTACTCACACTTCTCCTCCCTTATTCTGCTACTCACACATAATACTCAGAATCCAAATAAACAGGCATTTGTTCAAGAAAACACCCACTGGACACCTACGTCATTCACATGTAGGATCCATCAGGCAATCGAATCGAATCAAATGTGTGACTTCTTTCCCTTATAACTCAAACACTATAACATGGAGAGTGACTGTGACTCTTGTTCCTACAGTATGACACTATAACACACCTTTTTTCTTTTTTCTCTGATTCTTTGTAGTTTCATCTTGCATCACCACTTACAAGAAAACCCCTCCGCCGGTGCCGCCCCGGACCTCCACCTGCTCCACGGCCTCCAAGCCCTACATCTCCATCACAGCCCAGAGCAGCACAGAGTCTGCACAGGTACTGATGCTGTTGTCTGTTGGCCTTTTAGTGTGGTAATAGAACATCACAGCCTCTATCCAGTGGGGTCCAGGGGGAGCCCTGTGGTACCAACCCCTGTAGTTCACGCCTTGATGTTACACTCTCAAGAAATTATAGTCAATGTGTGCGAACCAACCAGTTTTCGGTGTATAGCATCAGTTTTTACACATTCAGCAGCCTCATTGGCTACAGCTGAAATGAACATAGATAAAGAAGATAGCAGCCAAGAAATAAGATAAGATAAGATAAATGAATTGGATTTACGTGTAGACACATTACTGTTGTTATCGGTTTAGATGTCCAAACTGAATGAAAATGCTGCATATATACTGTACACCTAAGTCAGAATAAACTGGCACAAAGAGGGGTAGAATATTTCTTCTCCCAAACTGATCAAAAGTCAAATTATATCATGTAAAGGTGTGTTCACACCGGACCCTTTATTTTTGTCGCTGACGCTCGTATTGCTCAGAAAAAAACGCTCCGTCGCTCAGCTGCATTCGCTCGTCAATTTGGCACAGAGCCACAGACTCGCATTTTCGCTTTGATGACGTCATGCCCACTGCCATGTGTCTCTGTTTACACCAGCACCACCGGGATTACGGCAGCCAATCAGCGCTGAGCGCCGAGCGACAGAGCGAAAAAACGCTCCGTCGCTGTTGCTCCGAGCCCCAGCGTTTTTTCGCCTGGGCGATTAAACGCTCAATCGCTCGTTTGCATTCACTTAACATGTAAACTCGTCGCTCGTTCTAAAAACAAAAGGTCCGGTGTGAACGCAGCTTAACTGCTGAAACAGAATGTTGTCTGGCTGTGTTTTTTCTGCTCATGCTCCGGCTCAACATACAACTACTGTGCTACTTAGTCGATAGATCTCCATCTTTGGTCGGTCACATGAAGTTTTGATCAATCTGCCCTTGAGCTCTCAACGGGCCTGAACATTAAAACCTGACCCAGCCTGACATGCAGGTGTTGAAGCTCGGACTCAACACAGGCCGACTCATTAGCATTAAAGGAGACATATTATGCCACAAATTAAAATAGTTCCCAGGTGTCTTAAAGACATGTCTGTAGCTGCGTTTCCATCAGCGTATTGAGATGCGCATCTAGATGTATCGCATCAGAAAATTATGATGAAAATGCCATAATTCGCAGGGTCATAGTTCCTCCTCGGTAAAAACGAAGCTTATCAACCAGCGCATCCAGTATTTCTCATTAATAGGCGGCCCCGGTTCGAATCCCGCGTCGAGTGGCCCTGTCCTGCGTGTCATTCCCCCCTCTCTGCCTCCCATTTCCTGTCTGTCTCTCAACTCTATCTCCTGTCCATTAAAGGCGAAAAAGCCCCCAAAAGATATACTTAAAAACGGCAATCAATATCCGCTGCATGTCCCTCCCTCGCTTCCTATTTTTACCATAAACACGTAATCATGTGTAACTGCACAAAAAATCTTGTTTATTGAAACGTCATCTTCCTCTCATCTCATTGCCCTGTGTGTTAGATAAGATCGTGTTTGATGTTGTTGAGTCAACAATTAAAAATGCCAAATGAAGCCGTTGACGTCCTGAGGTGATAAGGAGCCTTTTGTCAATTCTCACATTTTGGGGGCCGGGAGGCAAGACAAACATATGTTAAAGAGCCTTCAAAAAGTGATATTTCCATAATATGTTCCCTTTAATTCTCGGCCCGAACCCAGCCCCAAAAAATGAGACAAGTCATTTCATTTTGGCCCAAACCAGTGCGCCTGGTTGGACTGATCGGGCCGGCCTGGCTTTTTGAGAACTCTCTGCGCATGTCACATGGCTGTGAAACGTCCATTCTGAATAAATGCAGACTCACATGTAAACACCAGATCAGAATAGATCATGTCACATGTTCACAGTTGATATTAAATCTTCATTTGGAATGATTTGAATCAGAATGAAAAAAAGTCTGTATGTAAACCTGGCTACTGTTTCAAACCAGTATCATATGACACCTGTATCAGTCATGCCTGCTACATTTCCCTTTGTTTTCATCCTGAATTGATTTCATATGTAACAGCTCATTGTTCCATGTTTTCTGAAACCAACCAGGATGCCTACATGGAGGAGGAGGGACCCAGGGGTGATATGACTATCCAATCAGGGCTCAGTAACTCCACAGAAAGCATTGACAGCATGAAGGCTTTGACGGCGGCTATAGAGGCTGCCAATGCACAGGTCAGTGCGTTTTATTGTTTAATAATGCAGCGTTTGTACTGGAAACAAGTTGGAACTTTCATTATTTATTGTTTATAACTTTCAAAAATCGTGTACTCACACTGTGCTTCACGTCTTGCTCTCTTTGCTCCTGTGCAGGTCCACGGACCAGCCAGTCAGCATGTCAGTAACAGCACCATGACAGTCAGCACCCCCGCCCCCTCAATCCTGAGCAGGGGGCCGGTTCTAGAAGACCACCGGGATGAATACAGAAAAGAAGCACTCAGGAAGGGCAAATGTCTCTCCATAGGCATCCAGGTATTTATGATGATGAGCAGGTGTGGAGGAGTAGACAGAAGTCTGGCTTTGTCTAACGCAGGATGGAGAACCACTACATCTTTGTTTCTGCATAGTCAAAAAATACTAATAAAACACAAAACCTGGCATTTTCATGAATTTATTATTAGTCTTGATTATTAGAGTCTGTCCCCTGCAGGTGGACGGACCGGAGGAGGTTCCAGATCCAGAGGACCCATCCAAGTTCACATCTGTGGGGGTGCAAGTGGAGGACGAAAGAGGGTGAGGAACAAGTCTGAATAATCCTTTTGACTTCTGTTGTGTATCTGATCATTTGCAGTAAATGTGAACAAGGCTGGACAGTCTATTTCCAAGGAAATTGTTATATTTTTACGGGGACATATTATGGAAATATCACTTTCTGAAGGCTCATTTTTTGGAGGGGCTTGGTTCGGGCTGAGAATTAAAGGTGACATTATACATATTATGGCTCTTTAACAGTGTTTGTCTTGAACTTACGATCCCCAAAATGTGAGAATTGACAAAGATTTTCAGGCTCCCTTTTAAAATCTATGTGGTTTTATGAGCTGTTCTCTCAGTTGTCTAGCAATTATGTAATTAGTTTTCAAATTTGCATAACCCCACCCCTACCTGGTACCAGTAGAAGGGGCGGGGCAAGCAGTGGTTCATTTGCATTTAACGGGACGGGCACTTCAACCAGCTGTTCTCAAAAGAGCTGTTTTGAGTGGATGTAAAGAGCTGTGATGTTTGATTCTTGGGGTATTTTGACAGAAGCATGTCACAGACATGTCCTTAAGACACCTAGGAACTATTTTAATTTGTGGAAAAGGGACATGATATGTCTCCTTTAAGTCTGTAATAATCGTCCCGTGTCCATATGAACATTGTGGTCATCATTTAAGTGAAGGGGCAGTCACAGGAGGGGCTAACTTCTCTATTTCTATGAAATGACGACAGTAGTCGGTACTAAATACGTAGCTGCTGAGATGTTGTATTATTACACCTTTTATTACAAACAACAGACCATCACCATCATCTGTGCCATCATGTGATCAGCTGCAGTGAGAACTTACAAAACAGAACCGTTAAAGGCAGTTTGCTAGAAATCACATACACTGTGTTTTTCACGTACTGATATATTCAGTCACTGAAGTTACATATGGCGTGTTTTCCTTCAGACACTGCTTTGAGCAGTTTTGGAGATCTAGCTGAGTCATTTCCGACTGTCGTGTAATTATTTCTCTCTCTGGTCTCAAACAAACACCCACACACTCATCTGCCAAGGTTGTTCTCTGCTATAAATTCTAATAAATGCTGCTGAGTGTTGCAGGCAAAGTGAGGCAGCCCAGACGTCCCTCTCCTCGTCCTCCACCTCCAAACAGCCGATAACATTCCCAAGGCTCGGTGGGGGTGTATGAGATTCACTGACTCCCTAGTGTGCTCTAGGTTTAACTGCAGGGTCTCTCATTTGGGCAACAGTGTGAAGCACATTGGACCTGTTTGCTGAGATTCACAGCCTGAAGACACCAAGTCAACACTCTCCTCTATATGAATCCTTGAATGAGCCCCACATCCACTGAAAACATGTTTGACTATCAGCTTAGAAGTTACGCAACACACGATCAGGTATAACATGTGGTCCACGGACAGGTGAAGTGAATAACACTTCATCATGGCATCTGTTAGTGGGTGGGATATATTAGGCAGCAGGTGAACATGTTGTCCTCAAAATTGATGTGTTTGAAGCAGGAAAAATGGACATGTGTGTCAGGTTTAGCAGATGACTGGACTCAAAATGCAGGGTCAGGTAGATGAATGAAAGATCTTGACTTTAAAGAGCAATTACGTTGTAATTGTAATTGTAATAAGTCCAGTTGCTTTTGTTTTGCTAACCCTCGTCCCGGCCATGTGCATTTGTTTACAAGGACGCAGGCGAGAAAGCTATCAATAGAGTGGTACATAATGTTATATATCACATTTCTGCAGTCTTATCTGCCATAAACAAGAGACTCTGGGTTACAGGGCGCGTTTGTGTGGCGGTGCCGCAGAGACGAGAGCTGGGACACCGGGTCGGAGGCTCTGATCTTGCAAAGTTGGTTTTCGGCCAAGAGACACTAGGTAGAAGGCAGAGAGCCTCCATTCTCTAGAGTGTTTTGGAGTTGTTGGATTGTGTATTTGATGAGTTTGATGAGAGAAACCAAGAAATCCCATTAGCCTCCGTAGCATAGCTCTGAGCTTGGCTCTGCTCTGCCGTTCTAAAAATAGCTTACACCGACAATTGTAACGAACCTACTGCTATGACTATAGGGATTATAGCAATTGCCAATTTGCCAAAATGTTAAACTATCCCTTTAATGTCCCTGACAGGGTTTATAGTCGTATTCGGCAACTTGTTAGCAACCGCCTTTTTCACAACATGTAAAAGCTTCAAAATTCACAAGTAGGGTATTTACTGACGTGTTTTATGTCGTAGAACAAAATCTGAAACTCACTTAAGTTTTTGTTAACCACAGACCTAATTTGGGGTATTTTACTAAAATCCCATTCAAAAAATGTATTGACCTTTAGACAAGGGAACCGGAAGTGCTAAAAGCACTAACAGAGTTCCGGGTTTACTGGCAGAAGTTGTGCCCAACAGAAAATTCATCATGGATGAATAATTGAGGGTCTGTAAACTGCTCCAGCTCCGGTCCCTAATGTGAAAGCTGTTTATCAGAAGCTGTTGTTCCTAACAATGCAGGGCCCAGAGTTACAGGTACACACAAAGCTCTCATTGATATCAGTGGTTACCATGGTCACTGGGAAGTATCATCAGCAGTAATCAGAATGTGATCATAATTGTTTGGTATTTTAGTACTTACAGTGTGTTTTCCCTGGTGGTCAGGTATCGGCGGTTCCAGCGCTCCAACAGTGTGACAGCAGCTGTACAGGTAAGTCTCTACTACTGCTCTGTTGTTAGAGACTTGTTTACTGTAGGTTTGGTTACTTTCTGTCCACTGCTCTGTCTCCATATTGTTTTTTATATGTTTTCAGATTCAGATTCAGGATATACATTTTAAAAAATAAATACAAATTCCCATACAGCTATACAACTCATCATACTGTATGTGGTCTACAGCAGTGAACATACAGGAGATAAGAAACTGACTATTCTTCCTGCCATTTCTGCTTAAGAGTCTAAGAGCTGAAGGAATAAAGGAGTTTGAGCAGTGGTTTGTTTTCCTCACGGGTACGCAACAGCGCCGCCCTGAGGGCTTTGAAAGAACTGAAAGAAAGAGAACGTGGTTAGGTTGGATTATAATGCTTTTCATCTCTGGATAACACAATTCTCCCAGAGTGACTTTAGATCTTTTTACTGAACTCCTATAATCTTTGAGCAGATTTTGATGAGGCTCTTAAGCCTGTTTTTATCCGTCACCGACAACCCACTGAACCAGTTAAAAAGGACTTTGGATGAAACAATAGTAAAAAGTTATATAAAATATATATATTTTTTAAACAGTCAAATAGTTCATAGAAAAATTTAACTGGCAGTCACACATTTCACAACATTATCTTAATCTTTGAGTTAAATATGTTTCAGTATCATCAGAATGTCATCACAGTGTGGGTGTAGTGTTTGTTTCATTCGTTCAGTTCAGGTCTGATATCATGTAATGGAAACATGCATCTACATACAATATCATGTGAGATGTGTCCATGAGGACTTTGCTCCTTAAAGCAGAAGTAAGTGATATATTTGTGTTAATATAAGTCTTAAATAGTTATATCTTCCGACAGCAATCACTTACATAGAGTGTTTGGTCTGAAACACGGGTCTGTCAGTCACTCTGCTCTGCTCTGAGCCGAGGAGAAAACATTTATCGTATCCTACAGTTTTTATCCAATGAGGAGAGAGAACGGCATGCAGGGCTGTGTGTGCAGCCAAGGGACGCGGTGAATGTGGTGACGTAGCGACGAGGACTGTTATGGTGCGTTCAAGGAAACTCGTATTTTTCCGACCGTGAAGTCGTACCAGTTCGATCTGGTACGAGTTCACCGGTCGGAAGTTACGAGTGGCCGTTATAGTGACTTTCACCGGTAAAACAGGTCGGAAAAACACGAGTGGGTTGCCTGGAACGCTACAAAGTCGTAAGTTGTGACTTGAAGCTGTAATTTACGATTTCAAAAGCCTGCCTGGAACGCAGCATTAGCGAAAACGACCGGACCACTTACTTCTGCTTTAAGATGTCGTATATCTAAATATATCCCTTCATTCATAACATTTGGAGAGCTGTGCAGCCTCCACAGAGGTCTGATCACTGCACAGTGAGAATAACCTTCAGTCTAACATAACGTTTCATAAACGCTGCATCCTTATTGTTGAGGTTAACCACAGGATGAGTCTTTTTGTATCAAGCCAAAGTTTTAGCTTTCTCTGAAGATAGAAGTGTCAAGTCACAGTCATGGTGAAGACAAGAAGTCAAGACAAGAAGTTAGTCAGAGATGGAGGTTTAGAATAAATGTGAACTTAAACTAGACCAGGGTCTTAAACCTGAACCAGCTGTGAGCATCTGAATAGAACTTTAAACCAATTTAAGAAACAGGAAGGAGAAGGCTGATGTTGTAGCTGGGTTTTTTTCCCCCTTTTTTGGGTTGTTTGTTTTCACTTCTCTCTCTCTCTTTTCTCTTTCTCTCCCATCTTGCATGTATATTTCTTTGCTTATACGCTTTCTCTTTTTCGTGTTCCAATTGTTCCAGTTCATCCCCATTATTTCCAACACATACGTATCCACACTCATACACACGCACAGACCAACACATACACATACATACTTACACCACAACATCAATTCATATATACTGTATATACAGCACTGTTTGTACCAGTATACTGTAGTATTTGTCTTCTCTAACCCTTTAATAGCTTGTTTTTGTCTTCATATGTTTCCCTTTTTTTTCCACTTGTCTTGTATTTGCATCATTTAATGAAAATAAGTCTCAGATTTAACAAGATTTCCTTATCATGTGATACTGTGTGAAGGGGTCATCTGGTTATCTGGTCTGTTATAGAGTGTATTGAAGAAGGTACAGTCAGGTGAAGGTCCAAACATTCCCCTCAACAGAGAAGGAAAAAGTCACAAAGTCTTTTCACTTGCATCATTGTCATTGGGAATTATTCATGATCCCCGTCCAGGCAGATCTGGACTTGCCCGACTTGATGGACACCCCCCTGGACTCTCCAGACACGGACTTGGAGGTCCTGTCGTCCGGTGCCCTGTCTCGTCAATACTCCCGCGATGCCGCCACCTCCACTGTCAGCATCCAGGGCTCAGGGAACCACTACCACGCCTGTGCCTCCGACGACTATGAGGATGTGGGCTTCGATCCGTCCATTCTCCCCCCTCCCGACCCCTGGATAGACAGCGTGTCGGACGACCCCCTCGATGTCAACTTCAATAGCTCCACTATACTGGAGGTAGGTGGGAGACTTGGTCCATGAAGGCTGAAGGCGGCTACAAAGCCACAGAGACTATTTATCTGGTGCCCTGATGAAGACTATTTATCTATTTCTGTTTCTGCTGAAATAAGCAACATTACAACATTCACCTCATCAGCTGATATCAGGTAGTGATATATTAGTCTGGTTTCCATACGGTCCAGCTTTAAAGCTACAAAAAGCTGCCGTTCCTCTACTGACCACTACAGTGAGTCAGTCTCCAAAGACTCTCATGTTAAACTGTCCAACTTTGAAATAAAGAAAAAAATCCGCACACCATAGGAGCTCCCTTCAGAGGATTTAATAGCGTGATGTTTCGAGCAACAATGCTCTTTTTCAAACTGCTGTGTAGCTGGTACAGACAGGGAACTGCTTAAATACAAAGTGACCCCGCCCAGGAGAGCAATCAACCAAATTGGAGTCAACCATTTTGAAAAGAAGGGGGGTGTGACTTCCACAAAATATCCATATAGAAAAAAATTAATACAAGCAAAAATACATTTTCCATGAGGTAAGTACATGGTGGAGAAAAACATTTTTTGTAGACAAAAGCATCATAGATCTATAGAGTACAAACAATCATCATTCTGTAGAGAATAAATAAACAGGCAGAGTTGTTGTATTATGTAGTAGGGACACAGCAACCTAACTACAATAAAGAGGCGCCACTGTCTATAAATTCAAGAATCAAATGACCACATAAGGTGGATATACCGGTATATAGAAGTATACAGTGGCGCCGCCAGGATTCAATTTCAATGTACGCACACAAGAAACGGCAAATAGGCTACAATAATTTTTTTTCCGGGCGACCCCCCTCATGGGAGGAGGTCGCACACCATGCAGGCTCTACAAACACTGGTGTGCTTATCATGCCACGTAGCAATGGGACTTGTGGCTCATTAATATACTGCACAACTGAAAATATTGATGTGACCCCGCAGTAATGTTGTTGTTATGATGTGTGATTTCTGACTGACTGTGAATGTGTACGGGCAGGTAGGGTATGGTTGGATGAGAAACTGAGGGGCCGGAGTGAGTGTGAGGAAGACCTGTGTGTGTGTGTGTGAGTGAGGAGGAGCAGAGGAAGAAGTGAGAGCTGTCAGATAAGTTTGTGTTATGTTGTTGTAGTTACGTCGGTTCGGACGCTACAATATCAATAACAACGCTTGCTTAACATGGACATCGGACGCGAAATAGCCGCGGAACGGAGCCAGTTTCCTTTCGGTGCCGTTAACAGATTGTGCCAGATGCGCCAGAGCGCGAACCTCTGTGCCTGGAAAAGGCTCAACTGTCTTTTTGACATTTCTATACTGGACCGGGCGTAATCATCACATAGCCGTAGTGTAAATAGGCGCCAGAAATCAAAAAGAGACAGATGACATGACGTAAACGACAATCACTGGCTTTTACGTTAGGCTTCCAGTGATTGGTTTAACAATCAATGAACTCAGCACGTTTAGCCTGTTACAAACAACAAGCGTCTTTATCACACCCCCTCAAAATAAACAAAATTGCTTCTTCTTTTTTTCACCTATGAAAAAAATTGTACGCACAGTGCGTACAGGATTCCGGCTGGCAGCGCCACTGCATACACATAGATACCAGTAGTAAAAAAAGTGAGGTATACCAATATTACAAATACATTTACACGTATACTGGTAGTAAAAGAACATCCCACGACAATGATCATAGAAAATAGAAAGAACAGGATACATATATATATTTTTACCTACAGTCAATAAGAGAGAAGGAACATTACAGGCAGGGTCTAATATCAAAATCTTCGTTGAGCCCCCTAGGAGATAAAGTGTCCAGAGTATGAATCCAATACAGTTCTTGTTTAAGCAACAGAGTGTTGATATCCCCCCCTCTGCGCGGTTTTTTAATTGTCTCAATCCCTACAAGTGGATATGTTGTGTTTAGCCTCTGCAAAATGAACAGCAACTGGGTTTGTGGCAACGTGATTTCTAATGTTGCTCCGATGTTCAGATATTCGTGTCTTCAGAGGTCGGGTGGTTTTTCCTATAAACTGTCCAACTTTAGAATCATAGTCAGAAAGCTTTATTTATCCCCAAAAGACAATTCAGTCCCTACAGTCACCAACTTCACATGCACAAACACACATAGATTCTCTATTAGAGGAGCACAATAAGTGACATAAGGGATTAGGGTCACAGCCACGAGAAAGAAAATTAAAATACATAAAAAATAACTAGAGTAAAACCTAATTAAAAGGAATAAAAACAGCTTGGTAAGTAAGTTTGCATTTTACAGCCTGGTACAAAAACAGTTTTAGTTTCTAGTTTTCAGTTTTCTTCCTTTTACGTTCTGTTAATAATTACATTTATGTGTAATTGGTTTCTGTTTTTGGCTCCCCCTCTTAAAGGGGAACTATGTAAATCTGGTCTCTTTTCCACTGTTTTATTAACCCTCCTCCCGGCAATGTGCATTTGTTTTTAATGAAACTGGTTAGAAAGCTATCCATGGAGCAGTGGATAGAGTTATATATGATATACCATGTTACCATGTGTATATTTGTGTAGTCTTATCTGTCATAAACAAGAGATTGCGGGTTACGGGGCGCGTTTGTGTTGCAGTGCTGCAGAGAAGTGAGCTGGGACACCGGAGCAGAGGCTCTGATCTTGGTTTGGTTTTTAGCCAAGAGACATTACTGTCGGTGGAAGGCAGAGAGCCTCCATTCTCACTCGTAACAGTAATTTAACATTTATTTAACCCTCACAATTACTCCAAAGCTGTTTAATTAATGTAGAAATGTAGCAAAACTAAGCTAAAAATCTTGCAAAAGTCCTCATTAACCTATTTTTGGATTAGCTGGAAGTTAGGGGCGGAGTCAGGCGGCAAAAATACGCTGATTAATTGTCCCTCATTGACAACAGTGTACTGCCTGTGTCTTGGTGCAGTGTGATGCGCTGGTGTTTCTCAGTGGGGGGGAGCAGAGACCTTTCAACTGCAGATATTATACTTAAAGGTAAATTGTGTAGGAATTACTCCCATCTAGCGTTATATATTGCAAGCAACTCAATCATATTTTTCATGCTGCATTCACGTGAAATTGGGCAGACGGCAGACGGACGACAGCCGCAGCACGTAACGGCATAAACAAGCTGAACGTAAAAACATGGCGACACGACATGGCAGCCAGCACCGAGCTTACCCGCTCCATGTAGATATGAATGATATGAACGGCAAATTCAGAGCTTACCGGAACACTTCAGTTTGTTGATGGGGGTGATTACTGATTAATGAAAAATATACTTTTGAACCAAATAATCGATTTTCGTGAATAGATAACAGGAGAAGTTACACAATGTCCCTTTAATGGCCATTTGTAGCTCATACAACCCCACTTCAAAGAAGCTGAACTATTCCTTTAAGCTTCAAAACTGCTCTTCAGAAACCTGTGAGTGATGGCACAGGGGTTACGCCCACATTATATTTATACAGTCTGTGTGAACCTCATGAAAGTTCATAGAGTACATGTGTCTGGAAGAATCTATATTCTACAAACAAGACACTTAAGATTCAGATTCAGATTCAGAATCTTAAGTGTCTTGTTTGTAGAATATAGATTCTAAGCTGACAGGTGTCAATGTGGCCTCTGCTGCTCTATTATCATCATACAATAAAGGCTGGCACAATGAAACGCATCTGAAGCACTTACTCTCCACTTCTCCTTTAACCAATCTTCTTCACTCATTGAAAATGTGTAGTACTTTGTACCCGCATCAAGGTCTCCTACTGCATTGAAGCTTCAGCAACGTCTCTCTCTCTCTCACTTAGATATAAATGCAGATATGAAGCCGACAAACGTGTCACATGTTGCTTGTTTCAGTCTGATCGTGAGGAGCGTTTTGAACATCAGTATAATTGGTGTAAGGCTGTCTGCTCCGCTCCGTTTGCGGGGAAGTGTCATCAACAGGAAAGAGAAGAGCCTGAAGTCTGCAGACAACAACAGAAACAGACTGTCAGCTGTGTCGGCAGCCCAAACAATTAGTCAACATTAATACAGCTGTTGTGTGATCAGAGGAGAGCTGCACTGTGACAGAAACAAAGAGGGACTGAAGAACATGTCTGTCAGGAAGAGTGGTCTGTGACTCATGAGGGGAATAAATCAATGTGCATGTGACGTTGATTTAAGAGAGAAGGTCACAGATGTTAACTAGTGTGAGGAAGGTTTTTCACCTTGATCCAGATACTCAGCACAACAAACCCCTCCACAACTGGCAGAATACGACACTGCAAAATATGCGGGTAAAATTATTTCTTATAATAATAATCATCATAATGATACATTTTATTTGTAAGCACTTTTCTAGATGGTCAAAGACACTTTACATACGAAGATACAAACCATAAATTTACTTTTATTTTTCTTCTCATTCAAAATTTCAGAAAATGTTTCAAAAGATTTCCTCCGCTCCCACATCCTTCCTCAATTCTTGGTTCTTATCTCTCTCCCGTATTTCTAGAATCATCGTTGTTACTAATTTTTGTTGTTGTTGTTGTTATTATTGCTGTCACAACTGTTATTTTTTTTAATACTGTCATTATTATGACCAAGATTATTATTACTATTCACCAATTTCCTTTTTCATCACTATTATGATTACCATAATATATTATAACTGAGTTACACACGCGCACACACACGTGCACCTTATTTCACATTTTATGTATACATCAATGTAAACCACCAATGTATTTTCACTGTGTTGTATGTCAAATTTTTCACAATAAAGAAAAAAAAGAAAAATCTAAATCAAAAACAAAATTAATGGAACTCTAAAACAGCATTAAAACAGTAATGGACACACATAATTATACATTAAAAGCTGACTTAAAAAGATGGGTTTCGTCCTGGAAAGACATTACTATCCAATCGGAGTACCGGCTCTCCCCGCCACAGAAACAAACACTTTTTCCTTGTTGTGATGATTTCTTTACAAAAATAAACGGTGGAGCAGTGCAGTGGTAATGTCCAAAATATCTCTTTTTTTTGTTTTTTTAAAGTATTTTGGGGGGCTTTTAATGCCTTTAATTGATAGCACAGTCGAGACAGAGACAGGAAATGGGGAGGCAGAGAGGGGGAATGACATACAGGAAAGGGCCGTCCGATGCGGGATTTGAACCGGGGCCGCCTGCAGTGAGGACTATAGCCTCAACGTGGGGTGGCAGCTCTACCAAGTGAGCTAAACGCCACCCCATGTCCAAAATACAGTATCTCTGACCGTTTATTTTTGTAAAGAAATAATCACAACAAGGAAAAAGTGTTTGTTTCTGTTTCTTTGCTCCCTCCAACACTGGGTGACCATCAGGAAAACGATTTAGGGGTCAAAAATGACCGGAATTATCCTTTAATGGGCATCTGTAGCTCATACAACCCCAATTCAAAAAAGCTCAACTATCCCTTTAAGGTGAAAGAAGAAGAAGGTGGTACTGCTGATGTCAAAGGTTGCAGATGTGTGTTTGTTACATATTCTTCTACGTTTATGACTTTTCCTTTGTTTACATTATCAATCAAGTTTATTTCTAAAGCACATTTAAAGGGATAGTTCACCCAAAATTGAAATTTCACTCATTATCTACTCCCCCTTGGCTGGGAGAAGTTTCAGAGTTATCTGTGGCTTCTCTGAGTTACAGGGGGTCTCGGCGTAGCAGTGCATGTCCATATGACGGTTGCAAATGGATACCAACTGTCTTTGTAACAAAAAGACACACCAAAAAACATCCAAATACCTCCATGCTGCTCGTATGTAATCCGTCTTGTATTGAAGCCCCAAAATAGACTTATTTAATTTTTTTCGGGACAATTTCGCATTTCAGGGCTTCAATACAAGACGGACATTACATACAAGCAGCATGGAGGTTTTGGTGTTTCTTTTTGTTACGAAGACAGTTGGTATCCATTTACAACCGTTATATGGACATGCACTGCTACGCCGAGACCCCCTGTAACTCAGAGAAGCCACGGATAACTCTGAAACTTCTCCCAGCCCTTAGTCGACATGAGGGTGAGTAGATAATGAGTGCAATTTGAATTTTGGGTGAACTATCCCTTTAAAAAAAAAAAAGTGAATGTACGATCCACCTGTGCAGGTTGAGCGTCCTTACCTGTGTGTGTGTTTGAATGGCAGGTGGTGCAGCGCTCGGTGTGTCAGAGAGACGGACGCTGGTTCCTGAAGCTGCTGCAGGCCGAGACCGACCGCATGGAGGGCTGGTGTCGGCAGATGGAGCTGGACCAGCGGGAGAACGACCTGCCCGAAGACAGTACGTGTCCGTGTGTGTGTGTCCTCGTCCTGTCTTCATCACTACACACAAGTCAAGTGTCTGTGTTACTGTGGGAGAAAGTCACTGTTTCAGTGCTGCTGGTAATTTGATGGCGGTACAGTGGAAGGAAACAAGCAGCTCATGCCAGGTGTGCTGGAGTGGAAAACTAGCACACCCTCCTCTCATGCACAGCTAAATTTCTATTCATCATATGAGGGAAATCTAAAACATTGAAGTTAAATAATGACAGAACATAGACCAACCTCTCCTAAATACTATGTAATATTGTAGTGTTTATTACATGTATATTATTACAACAACATAGGCTATACAGTGGCAAGAAAAAGTATGTGAACCCTTTGGAATTTCTTACTTTTCTGCATTAATTGGTCACAAGTATAAACAAATACACACACAAACAATTATAATATTTCATGTCTTTATTGAAGATATCCATTAAACATTCATAGTGCAGGTGGAAAAAGTAAGTGAACCCTTGGATTTAATAAGTGGTTGAAGCTCCTTTGGCAGCAATGACCTCAACCAAACGTTTCCTGTAGCTGCAGATCAGAACTGCACAACACTCAGGATGAATTCTGGACCATTGGTCCTCACAGAACTGCTTCAGCTCAGCCATGTTATTATAGGATGTCTGGTGTTAATGGTTCTCAGGAGGTCATTCCATAGCATCCCTATTGGATTCAGGTCTGGGCTCTGACTGGATTTTCTTTTTTTGAAGCCACTCTAGATTATCTAGTAGATTTACTTCAATGTTTAGTGTTGTTGTCGTGCTGCATCAACTAACTTCTACTGAGTTCCAGCTGGTGGAGCCACCCTGACATTATCCTGTAGGAAGCCTGGAGAAACTTTGGAAGTCGTTTTCCCCTCGATGAGGTCAAACTGTCCAGGCCCTGAGGCATACGTCCATACGTCCAAAAAATGAATAAATAAATAATTGCAAAAAATTAAATCCTGGTTTCATCAGTCCACAAAACATTTTCCCATTAGTGTTGTGGAGTGGTAAACTTCAGGCCTGCAATGGAAAGCAAAGTAATTAATGCAGAAACCTATAGAAATCCCAAAGGGTTCAACTGTATGCAACTAAACTGCAGCAGCAGATGCTGGTGCCTCCGGGCTGACTCAGACCTAAGACCAACGTTACCATGGTAACAATCAATGACCAGTCACCCAACAACATCTCCTAAAGTAACATGTCCTTGTAACCGTTTCTGATTTCTTCCAAAAAACACAAACATCCTCTGCCGGAGTAAGTGGAGCTCAGTGGTTACATCTGTCACCATGGAGACAAAGTCTGTGTTTGTGAAACCAGCTCCTGACCTCTGCTCTCTGGTCTCTGGAGTCCAGGTCTTTGTCCTAGAGAGACTTCTGCTGCTTCAGTCTGTCCCCCCTCCTCCTCTGTTCATCAGAGTAGAAAATGAAGAGGATGTCTTAAATGTTTGATGAGGAGCAGGAGAATTATTATTTCAGTTCCCTCCACTGTCTCTACAAGTCAGTATTTTATTAGCAACTGGTTCGCAGTGACACAACACTGGAAATTATGGGCTGGATTATATAAAGAGTTACCAGAATTAAAAGTGAAGAAGTCCATTATGAAAACTAATCACACAGTCAGGTGCTCCTAGTGCTCCCAAAGCTTTTCTTTCCGCTCTGCTGCCTGGCTTTGATCTGATCTTTTCCTCCAGGCATCGGCTTCTGCATGATGCATTACTTATTATTATTATTATTATTATAGATGTGAGAATGACTTTACAGATGAACTGTTGCAGTCTGAGGGTTTGTGTATGACAAGCAGCTCAGTAATGAGTCCTGTGTCCCAGCCATCAGGACAGACGGCTCAGGACCGGAGACTTGTCCACCAACAGTCACATAGAATATGAGCTCCATCATGTTACCAGCCGTCCTGAGCTCATGACTGATAACTAACCTGTGTCTCTGTCTAACATCTGTCTTTGCGTCTCTGCCCAACCTGTGTATCTCTGTGTCTCTGTCTAACATCTGTCTCTGCCTAACCTCTGTCTTTGTGTCTCTGTCCAACCTGTGTGTCTTTGTGTCTCTGTCTCTGTCTAACCTCTGTGTCTCTGCCTAACCTGTGTGTCTTTGTGTCTCTGTCTTACCTCTGTGTCTCTGTCTCTAGCTAACCCATGTCTCTATCCAACCTGTGTGTCTCTGTCTCTCTGTCTAACCTGTGTGTCTTTGTGTCTCTGCCTTACCTCTGTCTCTGTCTAACCTCTGTGTCTCTGCCTAACCTGTGTGTCTCTGTCTCTCTGTCTAACCTGTGTGTCTTTGTGTCTCTGCCTTACCTCTGTCTCTGTCTAACCTCTGTGTCTCTGCCTAACCTGTGTGTCAATTCAATTTCACAAGCTTTATTGGCATGACTGTCATTACAATATTGCCAAAGCATTACAAAAATGGTAAAATAACACATACAACATAAATAAATAAACAGATAATATAATAATACAGATGATACTAATGAACAAACAGTGTAGATATCATTTAGCAGGTAAAACTCAACAGGAGCAGCAGCAGCTGCTCATATAGAGGAGCTCATGTTAAGCAGCTCTTCTCTCTTTTTGTGACAGGCACAAATATATTTTGCTGCTTCTAAAGCAGTGGCTCTTTGTTCTCCTAACAAATGACAGAATTTGTTCTGGTCTGAGAGTTGGGTGAAGTTGGGTGTTGTTAGTGTGATGTTAGTGTATGTCTGTGTCCTGATGTGTGTGTATGCGTCACAGTGCAGCAGGAAGTGCTGCTCTGTCTCCACCTGTCTATGTGGACAGAGCTGACAGAGGCGCTGGTCTCTGGGCAGCCAGGTCTGTCTGTGGCGGCCGCTCTCTAAAGCCAGGCTGTGGCCGCTGAGTCTGTACATAGTCAAGGTTTTCCTCAGTCTGGGGTCAGTTACTGAACTCAGGTAATCTGCCATGGAGTATTCTCTGTTTAGGGCCAAATAGCATTGCAGTTTGCTTTGGGTTTTGGTTGTACATGTCCAATAGTTGATGTAATTGTCTTTTTGTTTTTCTATAATTTGGTGGGGCCGGATTGTGTGAGGGTGGTCTTGGTGCTCGGTGCTGGTGGAGCTGAGCCTGTGGACCAGCTGGCTGAGGGGACTCCTGTCTTTGCTCTCCTCTTGGCACTGCAGGGCTTTGTAGTGGTAGGAGTTGGGGTCGCTGGCTTTGAGGTGTTGGTAGAATTTTATTGCTCTTTTTTGGATCCGAATTAAAAGGGGAAATTGGCCTAATTCAGCTCTGCATCCATTATTGGGGGTGTTCCTATGGACTTTGAGAAAGCTTTTGCAAATCTCGGTATGCAGGCTTTCGATCGGGTGTTTGTCCCATTTCTCAAAGTCTTGAGTTACAAGAGGACCCCACACTTCACTTCCATATAGTATAATAGGTTCAATTACCGATTTAAATATTTTCATCCAGACTCTAACAGGGATATCAATGCATGAGGATTTTTTAATGGACCAGAAAGCTCTTCTGCCCTTGTCTCGCAGATCGTTAATGGCCAGATTGAAATTTCCTGTGGCTGTAATGTTTAATCCGAGGTATGTGTAGCTGTGTGTGTGTTGTATGTCTGTAGAGTCCAGGAGGAACCTGTGTTGGTCTTTCTGACACTTGGGTCGTTTCTGGAAGACCATGACTCTGGTTTTGTCCAGGTTAATGGTCAGGGCCCAGGTCTGACAGAACTTTTGCAGATGATCTAATTGCTTTTGTAAAGCCTCCTTAGATGGAGCGAGCAGGATTAGATCATCTGCAAAGAGTAGACACTTGACTTCAGTGTCAGAGAGGGTGAGACCAGGGATGTCTGACTCTACCAGGGATTTGGCCAAATCATCAATATAAATATTGAAGAGGGTGGGGCTGAGACTGCAGCCCTGCTTCACCCCTCTACTTTGGGGGAAGAAGTCGGTTTCCATGATTCCAATTTTTACAGCGCATTGATTATTTATGTACATTGTCTTGATTATGTCATAGGTTTTTCCCCCAATACCTTTTTCTAGTAGTTTCAGAAACAGACCATGATGCCAAATTGAGTCGAATGCTTTCTTGAAATCTACAAAACAAGAGAAGATTTTGTTTTTGTTGTGGTGGACGTGTTTCTGGATGAGGGTGTGGAGGGTGTAGATGTGGTCAGTGGTTCTGTGTTGTGGAGTGAATCCAATCTGACTCTTGCTCAGGACATTATGTTCACTGAGGAAGTGTCTCTGTCTCTCTGTCTAACCTGTGTGTCTTTGTGTCTCTGTCTTACCTCTGTCTCTGTCTAACCTCTGTGTCTCTGTCTCTATCTAACCCGTGTCTCTGTCTAACATCTGTCTTTGCGTCTCTGCCTAACCTGTGTCTTTGTGTCTCTGTCCAACCTGTGTGTCTTTGTGTCTCTGTCTAACCTCTGTGTCTCTGTCTAACCCGTGTCTCTGTCTAACCTGTGTCTCTATCTAACCTGTGTCTCTGTCTAACCTCTGTGTCTCTGTCTCTATCTAACCCGTGTCTCTGTCTAACCCCTGTGTCTCTGTCTCTGTCTAACCTCTGTGTCTCTGTCTAACCTGTGTCTCTATCTAACCTGTGTCTCTGTGTCTCTGTCCACAGTCCTGGGGAAGATGAGGAGTGCTGTAGGAAGTGCTCAGCTTCTGATGTCCCAGAAGTTCCAGCAGTTCAGGGAGCTGTGCGAGGAGAACCTGGTGAGTGTGAAACATCTTCACCTTTATATTCATGCAATCTTTTTTTTTCCTGTTTGCTCTCGTTCTTGTCGCATCACATACCTGTTTCCTCACCACCATTACTTGTCTTCTCTGGATCCTCAGGATGTATCTGTCAGTTTGTGGCCCTTTCATATGAAACAAATACCATACTGTTTAAACCGTACTGTTAAAACACATTTATTTATTTGATCCTCATTAGCTGCTGACTTCACAGCAGCTACTCCTCCTGGGGTCTTACCAAAACCCTCAACGGTTGCATAATGTCAAACCAGAGCTGCAGGTATTTAATATAACATTTATCAAAAATATAAAAGTACTTGTATATAAAATGTATCACAATGTGTAATTATGTGGATTTCTTTTTTTTAAACTACATTTTACAGATTTGTACTAAATTAGAGGTGAGCCAGTGGGCGGAGCCTGTGTCTTTATAAAGAAGGACTTGTGGTTTAACTGGAGGAACTCACATGCAACCTTGGAATCATCTTTGACATCAGCAGGACCACCTTCTTCTTCTTTCACCTTAAAGGGATAGTTGAGCTTTTTTGAATTGGGGTTGTATGAGCTACAGATGCCCATTAAAGGAGAATTCCGGCCAACTATCCCTTTAACCGGCCAGTCTGCAGGTATTTCTTATTATAAGAGGCAGTACAGCGCTACACCTACGACATGTGGTCGACCCGTTATTGTCTGGGCTGTTAGTGAACGAGGGCAGGTCTGTTCCGTTTACCTCTTCCACTCCTCCTCCGCCCACTTTCCCTCCGCTCTCCAACTGGCCTCCGTGTAACGTATTACCAAGGGCTGAAGGCGAGTGAGCCCATCACTCACTATCCATTTGCTGCTTTACTATTGGTTACATTCTCATTTTCAGAAAATATAAAGCAATATTGAGTCAACAATCAAAAACTTCAGCTTGTTGTATTATTATTAACATGATAATAGTTTCGTCAAAGGAGCAGGTCTGATCTCTTTCCTCTGAAGACAGACGACACGTTTCCTCAGGCTGCTCTCTCACAGATGATTGGATTCTGTTTCTGTAAACGCTGCAGGACTGAGTTTCCCTCTGTTGCTCTGGAGCCTCCACATATGATGTTATAAAACCTCTCCAGCTGTCTGAAGGTGGTAAAACACTGAGCAGTAATAAGAACGATTTGAGCCTCTCTAACACAAGACGTGCCTTGCCATGCTGTATCACCGTTTTCATCTTTGCAGCAGATTTTTATTTAATTTATTTTGCTGCGCTGCAAATAAACCTGTTGTCTAAATATCACTTTCTTTTTTTTCTCCTCACTGGATCTGATGCATGAAACTTCTCCTCCTGTCACAGAACCCCAACGCCCACCCCCGCCCCGTGGCCTCAGACCTGGCCGGGTTTTGGGACATGCTGCAGCTGTCGATCGAGAACATAAGCCTGAAGTTCGACGAGCTCCACCAGCTCAGAGCCAACAACTGGAGACCCCTGGACCCCCCTGAGAGAAAGGTACACACACATCAGCTGCAGGTGCTGCAGCACCAGGCCACCCAAGGGGCAACACCAGCTTTAAAGGGATAGTTCACCCAAAATTCAAATTTCACTCATTATGTACTCACCCACATGTCAACTAAGGGCTGGGAGAAGACAAGACATTACATACGAGCAGCATGGAGGTATTTGGACGTTTTTTGGTGTGTCTTTTTGTTACGAAGACAGTTGGTATCCATTTGCAACCGTTATATGGACATGCACTGCTACGCCGAGACCCCCTGTAACTCAGAGAAGCCACGGATAACTCTGAAACTTCTCCCAGCCCTTAGTCTACATGAGGGTGAGTAGATAATGAGTGAAATTTCAATTTTGGGTGAACTATCCCTTTAATCTGAGCCGCTATAGTTCCTTCACGCCAAGGACAACATGAACCAGACTCATCAATCTGTCTGTAAAGGCTGATAAAACCCAATCAGGGAGCAGCTGTGGGTGTCTACACTGTCAGTTTCCCTACCTCCAGACAAAAACACAACCCCATGGAGTTTTCAAAATAAAACAGGTCAGCAGAGTTTAGGAAAGGTGAGGTGAGCAGAGGTAGGAATGCTGCAGAAGATATGATTTTTTAAAAAGCCAAATGTAGTGGTGTGGATGGAGCCTAAAGCTGAACAATCTGAGCACACGGTTTACAAAGCAGGATCACCGGTAGAACTAGAGCTGCAGTGAACGGCCTCTTTCAACTGATCTTTAAAGCTGTTCAGAAAAGAAAAATGAATTTGATAGATGAATGATTACACTAATGTTAAGACCCATAATGGGATCAGACGATGTAGCCCAAACTTTGTGCAAAATTCAATTTTCGAGTAAATCCGGGGTGAAAGTAGGGTTGTTGTTTTTTTCACATTGGATAATACAGGTGCGTGAATTATGCATCACGTTGCTCACGATTCATCAGCCAATGATATCAGGATCCGTCATCCGTCAATCAAATGTCTGAAAAAACCAGGAAGCTTTAGTAGTAGCAGATCCCTGCGGTCCATCACTTAGCCTAGCTAGCTAAGTTATCAAGCTATAACGTAGCAAGCCTACTAGCTAACAGTTAGCTAAACACGCTCGCACACACAATCACACACACACACACACACACCGAGCTGGACAACATTCAATCAAATTCCTTGGAAGCACTGTGTGTCCTGCCCACTCGATAACGCCCAATCAAATTTGTTTTCCTTACTCATGGAAACTCAGCAGAAAGGTCATAGCGAAACTTTGTTTATCTTCCTACGTCGTTCCTCCAGGCACTCCCTCCACTTTGGTTGCCTTTGACCTAAGTGGAGTGTTTTTCGAGTTGGAGATGATTGATGTGGAACAACAAATAACAATAACAAATGCCTTTATCGCAAATGGTAATTTGGAAACAAAGTAGAAGATATTTGTGGAGATGGTCTGTACGACCACTGAACAACTCCGCTACCAACACTTTAAAAATGGCAGCATTGCACGAAGGGGAAACCGGGAAAAGCTAAATGCCACTACAGAATGTGGTCTTCGGGTTCCTCATCTGGGCAATCTGGTTCATATTCCCTGAGAGGCCCATGTAAACAGTGAGTTCCTCTTCACATTAATCTGATGACATAATAATCTCATGTCTGAACAAGGGCCCTTTAACCCGTTATCCAGCAAGTAACCACATTCAGTAACTAATAAAGTAAGTTATTTAGATTTAAGCTAAGTACTTAGGTTTAAGTATTTTTTATTTATCAATAACTGTTCCTTTAATTTTATCCATGTGTTTTAAAAATGTTTTATATATATATATGAAGAGTTCTTTTCCAAAACGCTATAAATCCATTTTAATAGTTTTCCAGAAAATGACATTTTTTACCTAGACCCACCCATTTTGTTAATATTCAATTTATCCTGTTAAAATGATTGTTGGCTCAGTCTGGACATGTTGAACAATGATTATTAAATCAAACAACAATATTGTTGATTAAAAACTCAAAGTTTATTTTATTTTTTCTCAAAACGCTATAAATCCACATTTAAAAAAACAAAAATTGATGGTTTCTGTCTTGAAAAACCAACCAACATGACATGAGAACATCACTGAGGTGCTGCGTGTCTCTCTCTCTCTGTGTGTGTGTGTGTGTGTGTGTGTGTGTGTGTGTGTGTGTGTGTGTGCGTGCGCGCACGTCGGGGGGAGGGAGGGGGGCGGTAATGATGTCTGTCTCTTTACATGTTAAACAAAGAGAACTATGGACTATGAAAGTTTTAATGGTCAAAATACAGACGCTATCATGATGTGAGCACATGTTGCTGTAAACAAAACGACGTCTTTGCTGTAAAAAAAAAAAAAAAAAATCGATTGTTGATTCGGAGGACACGCGGCGTTACAGGCGGGGGCGGGGCTCGTACGGTATGCGGGGGCTGTGGGGGTATACTTAACGGCACAGTGTCCACCACATAAACAGATACAGTAATTAACACAGAACCCAGAAACTACTGAATGAATGACTGAAAACAGACCTGGGTTCAGAGCACCGCCATGTTGGACTGCATGGAGCGCTGCTCATAGAATTCTGAGGAGAGGGAGGAGATGTCGCGTTTTGGCTAAAAATAGATTTGGCGCTTATCGCGGTTTGGAGGGAAACTGCATCTTGCGGTGCCTTTTAAACAGGGAAATGTAGCGATTTGACGTGATACGTTGATGGAGCAGTGTAATAGGCTCAGTACACAGCAAAATGGCGTGACAAACTCATTTTTTTTAAATTTGGCGTTTATCGCGTTTTGGAAAAGAGCTCTTCATATATATACACATATTATTACAAGGGCCCTTTAACCCTTTATCCAGCAAGTAACCACATTCAGTAACTAATAAAGTAAGTTTTTTAGATTTAAGCTAAGTACTTAGGTTTAAGTATTTTTTATTTATCAATAACTGTTCCTTTAACTTTATACATGTGTTTTAAAACATGCTTTATACACACATTTTACCCTTGAAGGGTGAAGAACCATATGATAACTTAATTGATTTGCAGCAGGAAAAATAATAATAAAAGGAGTTAAAGTAAAAGTCTGCTCTAATATCCTCCAATAATGATCCAAATATGTGTCAAAGGTTAATGTCACTCAGTCTCTCTACATACAGCATGTGAGCTCGTATTATTTTATTTAACCTTTATGCAAGCAATTAAGAACAATTTATTTCATTTGTATTAATGAAACATTGATCTCAGTCTCGTGCTGTCCCTCATTACTGTACATGTCCTCTGTTGGCTCTCTAATCATTTAGAGCAGAATCAGTGAGTGCATCAGAGTGTCGGCTGCTGTCACTCTCACAGTGCCCACGTCTGCAGACCAGCCACTTAGAACATAGCTGCAGATAGACTGAGTGAGGCCATGCTGTAATCACAGAGACACACACTGTAATCACTGCCAGCTCCTCAGCCTGATGCAGGTGGATGACGCCAGTTGATGACATCTCCCCGCTTCCCTGCGTTTCTTTGTATCTCTGTGTTGTTGATAGATTATGACCACACACACACACACTCTTAAGACTCTACCTAGACTTTATTACACAGTATGACAAGTATGTTGCTGTCAGTATGCATGGGCTTTCATGGTCTGTGTACATTCAGACATTTTTCGAAACAATTGAAGATTGAAAAAAAGTAATATTTATTTCCAAATAGAGGTTAGAAAAACCATAGACAGCATTCAGCTATTTGCTCTGCTATTCAAATTTCCACTTAGGTGGACAATAAAGTTAATCAATTATATTCTATTCAGAGGAAAGAGAGTCATCAGAAACTCATTTCACCCATGTTTAAGACAGTAAATGCACACCTAAAGGGATATTTCAACATTTTGGCAAATTCACAGGAGTAGATTCATTACCTTTAATTGTTGACGCATGTTGCTTTTAGATCGGTGGGGGAGAGATGGAGGAGCATGTTATTTCCATGTTTCCCTCATCAAACGCCTCAAATACACAATCCAACAATTTCAAAACGCTGTGGTGGACAAGTTGTGACCTGCACATTCACCACAGAACGTTACGAGACGGAGTTGTTTTCAAGGAAAATGTGTAGCCGTAACTACATTTCAGACGTGTTACATAATTATACGTTACTATTTCATAGCATGGTGAATGTGCAGGTCACAACTTGTCCACAAGAGTGTTTTGGAGTTGTTGGATTGTGTATTTAGTTTGATGAGTGGAAATACCGTGCAGCTTGCGTCTCTGCCCTGCTGATCTAAAAACAGCTTGCACCGACAATTAAAGGTAATGAACCTACTCCTATGACTATAGGGATTATGGCAATAGGCGAATTTGCCAAAATGTTGAAATATCCATTTAAGATCCCCACTCTTTCAGCCAATCAAATGCTTGCATGCCTTACTCCAGAAACGATTCCACAAAGGGCCGTGATGTGGCTGCAGGTGTTCTTTCCAACTGAGCAGCAGAACACCAGACTTGACTCATTTAATCAACCGATTCAGACAGTTGATTGGTCAAACCATGTGCTCTTGGTGGAAACAAAAATCTGCAGCCACACGGCCGTTTGCGGAATAGTTTGGGACATGCCTGTCTTAGTCTGTTGTCGTTTGGGGAAGACACATCAGAGATATCTAATGACTTCAGTCAGGTTCTCTCATGCTGCGGTGTGCGTGTGTCTCTCAGGTGTCGTCTGCCTGCTCTGTTGCTCTCAGCAGCGTGTGTTGTGATTTTGCTTCGTTGTGAATACTGACTCTGACGGCTTCCTCATCTGCTCTCATTGTTGTCTTTTTTTCTTTCTTGTGCTTTTTTGTGTTGACAGTGAAGGCGCTTGCAAACAGCCATGCATCAGTCAGCATAACTGCAATGCCAACACCACAGGGCCTTGACACCTCTGGGCCGCCGTAGATCCATCAATCCTGTTTTTCCATCCATCCGTGTCCACGCTTCCCTCCCTTCCCCTTTCCTTACCTTATTTCCCTCCTTTCTTCCTTGCTTCCTTCCTCCTCTTCATCTGCCGGCTGCAGCCACTTCACCATGTGTGTTTTTTCTTTTTTGTTCTTTTTTGTTTGATGTGACGATAGGTGGACGCTCCTGGAGCTCACTGTTTACACACGACATAAGAAACACACTCACTGGCACAGCAACACACTAGAGTGAAGAGGCACATAAATCCACCAGCAGGGAAGAAATGGGTGTGATGAGTAAGTCTCACTATTTCACTGAGCAGACTGTGATGTCAGAGTCAGCAGGAAAGGTCAAATCAAAGCTGCTGCTTCACCAGGAAACAGAACAAGCTCCAGTCTACAGGTGCTTCACCTGTTCAACCTGGAAACACAGTTGAGGGAGGATGTTAAAGCTTTGTCATTTAAAAACACCAACAGCATTTCTGTAGCAATAATTCTAACAACACTGGAAAATATTAACATTTTCTGGCAGTTTCAGGTCCAATAAACGATTAAATCATTTAAATCTAATTTTATTTTGATATCTAGTGGTTTGAGGACCTGTAAATGGTGTGCTCACCTTGTTTAAGCATATATCTGGTTTGTTACAACATGGGTCTAATATTCATAGATTTGTCAGTTATAACAAGTGCAATTACCTCAGATTAGCCCAAATTTTCAAGTCAGAAATCCCAGGTCGTCCAGGTCTTCATGTCTTTAAGACACACCTGAGGACAGACCCCTGTGTCCTGTGGACTCAAAATCCTGATTGAACATATTTGAATCATCTACATTTGGACGTAGTTGGATATAAGATTCTTGATGGGCTAACACATCTGGATCAATACATGATGAAGAGCTCTATGGGAGACATGCACTGTGAAAATAAGAGCCAGTAAACCCAGTCTATCTCTTAACCTTCCTCTTGTGTTAGAGTCGCCACTGACCCGTTTTTCTTTTAGGTTTTAAATGCATAAAAGTACCACATAAATTAGTTTATTGCATCAAGACTTTTTGACTTTGTCAGGAACCTCTATTTAAACAAAATAAAACAAAAAAAAAAATGTTTCACAAAATTCTAAAATGCTCTGGTTAAAATTATGACATTTGTGTTGTTCCGGTCGGTTTTGACCTAGTTATAATGATAAGAACAATAATGAAAACTGAAATCATAGTGCAAAACCAACCTTTTCATGGATCAGGAAGCCTAACAACGTAACCAAGAGGTGATAAATAATTGTTTTTAGTGTGTTTTACAGCTGATTTAAGACTCAGGTCAGAATCGACTAACACAAGAGATGGAAGAAAGCTGACAAGAGGAAGGTTACATTGAAGTCAAGGGGTATACTGACAAAAAAGGCCCAGAGGCCCACACCAAAAAATATTAAAACTAACATTTCATGGATTAGGAAGCCTAAGAATGTAACCAAGAGATGAAAAACAAATTGGATGAAAACAATGTTTTTAGTGTGGTTTGCAGCTGATTTAAGACTCGGGTCAAAACTGACACTAACACAAGAGATGGTAGCAGAAAGCTAACACAAGACAAAGATTAAAAATATCTGCAGCACAGGGAGCTATGTCCATGTACAGTTAATGAAAGAATACAGATTGTGCCACAAGATAGACTTGCATGCAATTGAGTATGTGCATGCATCAGGGCAAAACAGAGTGGTGTCACACACAAACACTAATGTAGCTGTCCCCATGTAGATAGATCGTTGTACAGCCAGGGATAGTTTGTAAATCAGCACATGAAGAAACTCACCACATCAAACCAACAGCCAAAGCTGCATTAAAGACAGTGGGAAACACACACACACACACACACACACACACACACACACACACACACACACACACACACACACACACACACACACACACACACACACACACACACACACACACACACACACACGTCTGTGTCTTTCCTGAAATGTTCTGCCCCTCCCCTTCCTCCTCCTCCTCCTCCTCCCCCCTCCTCCTCCCACCAGGAGAGGCGGCTCCCACCTCCAGTGCCAAAAAAGCCACCCAAGGGCCCCCACCACCACCCGCCCCTGGCCAGGGACCGCTCCCTGGAGAGCTCGGAGAAGCAGCGGCAGGAGGCCAGGAAGCGCCTGATGGCTGCCAAGAGGGCCGCGTCGGTACGACAGAACTCAGCCACAGAGAGCGCCGACAGCATCGAGATCTACATCCCCGAGGCCCAGACCAGGCTATGAGGACACTGCCAGGGACACACACACGGGGGAGGGGGAGGGGGGGGGGGGGGGGGGGGGGGGGGGGGGGGCTGACACAAAGAACACACAGAACACACACACGTACACAGACAACAGCACACAAACACTAACATGTACGGTTGTCCACACCGAGGCATAGGGGTGTAACATCAACAGATGCACTGAGCTTCGATCTTTAATTGGTGAAGGTGGAACTTAATTTTTATTAATTGGTTTATTCAGACACGTGGTTGAAATAATATTTTATTTTGTCTGCATTTAAACTGAACTAACATTAGTGCACCAGCAGGCTCTTCTGCTGTCTTCTCTGGGTCCTGGTCTCTGTGTTATACAGGGGCAGCTGGTGCTTGAGGTTCTTGAAGATGTATCCTCAGAACTTCATGAAAGTCCAGCACTGGACTGGATGAAAAACACAGAGGTTCACCCCTCCACTGATACACTCAGTATATCTGTGTTACACCTCTATTAAGCTATGTGCATCTCTAAGACCCACATGATCCTGTACGAGCTGTCCAAACCTATGATACAGTGTTGTGACATCACAAAGTTACAGGAAGTCCTGACGGCTGGTGTTAAGGCTCAGTTTCTGAATACAGGCTGTGTGTATTTCTCTGTGGACTGAGGCTTTGAAACTTTGACAGTATTCCTATAGAACCTAGAGCTGATTTATAATTTAAGAACAAATGGAAATCTACCTTTAGAGTATATGTGTGGTGGCCTGGGAAAACGGCGCTTGCACATGTTTTACAAAACATCAACAACATATTATAACTTCCGAACCATTTATGTTAAAGACATAACATAAAAATAAGTACTTTCTGTTTTGTTTTCTTAGAATATTTATTCACCACGATGTAGTAGGGAGTTCAAAGTACCAGAATCACACAAATACTTTTCCACCTATTTTGGCTATTTGCCACAATAGAACGTCAGTGACTTCCGATGGGTTTTCCCAGGCTGCCACACACATGGGACATTTAAATGTCTATTGAAGTGAGGTGAGAAAGATGGAGGAGTTAGTGGACTGTGATTTGGTTGGTCAAGTTCAGTTAACTCTAACTTTCTTACAATAAGCTCTCCAAAAGAGACAGACAGAATATGGTTCAGAAGTGTGTCCAGGTGTGTGTAGGTTTCCCTCTCCACACGTTCTTTCACTATGTGTGTGAGGTGGCTGTGCGTAACAGGTCTGGTTCAGATCCTCCAGGACCTGCTCTGATTTTGTGGGTGTGTTACATAAATATGAACATGTACAGAGGTGATGGACAATCTTACACGCACACACACACACACACACACACTCACTCTTAAACCCGTGTCACGGTCGACACAGACTGAGCCGATCAGTACTCACAGGTAACTCCTTCAGGTTGTCGTGGCTGTATGAACACTGCGGGCGGCCGGAACGTGGAAACAGAGGAGGACGCCATGATCACTGTTCTCTGTCATCTTCTTCTTCATCACCACTCGACGTCGGTTTCTTCAAGGAGCTGAAGGGCATCACGTGACGAGCCGCCGGAGAAAAGAACCTAAAGGAAAATTCTGTTGTTTCGCAGTGCGGAAGTCTTCTCACGCCGTCCCCCAGCTGTTGACGAGCAAAACAACAAAAACAGCGGTTTCAGTTGAAAAGACGCAGAATTTTCTTTTACGCTTTTGTATCACAGAAAGCCATTAAGTGAATGATGAAGTGCTGACAGTGTCACAGACTCCATGTCAGGTGGGACAGCAACAAATGAGGCCTAATAATGAAGTGGTTTGGTGTCTGTGTAACAGCCACCTGTGCACAGGTGACGATTTCTCCCTCTTTTAGTTTGACCTTTAAATCCCTTCTTCTTCTTCTTCTACTTCTACTTCTTCTTCTTCTTCTTCTTGGGTGATTTGTCTATTACAGGGTACAATTACACACAAGCAATATTTGGTGGAGTTGGAGGAAGTGCTCAGTGGTTTACTGTGTAAAGACCCTATAATCAATGAGAGGGAATCAGACTGTGTCAGAGAAGCAGTGTAGGATCAGTCATATAAAATCTGCTCAAGTCGTGCAATTTAAATAATGACCTGATCTTTCTGATGGGACCGTGTCCAGGTGCAGTTTTTTGTTTTTTTGTTTTTTTCATTTTAGGCTGAAGCTGCTCCAACTCTCAATACGTCAGTCAGTCAGAGCAGGACTAAGCTCTCAGTCTGGTTTATCTTGTTGCTGAGTTTGTGTGAGGTGTGTTCAGCTGACCACAGAATGATGTGGACTGTTCTTTGAGCCTATTAAAAAATCCTAATATTCATTAATTTATAATGTAATATTTCAAGAATTAGAGATAAAACATTTTGAGAGGAAAAAATGTAATTTTTAGAAATATTACATTTACTTATAAAATTAAAGGGGCTACGCGGAGTTTCAGAAAGCGAAGTGTTTTCACACTGCATTTCCCATGAGCCTCTGCGCACACGGTGAAATTCTTGGACCAGACGAAAGCGAAAGCATTTGCCAAGAATGTTTTCATTTATCAAGAACAAAAGTCGGAGGTTCGAAGACGATCAGATACCGTCGTAGTTCCGACCGCGTTATTCCCAGCGTCCGGGAAACTGAAGCTAGGAAATGCTGGGCGAGTTGACCACTAAATAATAGACAAAACGATATATTTATCGAAAACGGACCCATTAACAAGTGTGGGTAACGTAGATTCATCCACATTAATATGAGACTCTTGGATAACCTTCCTTGGGGGCTCTTCTGCTGTGACCCTACGTCATAGTGTTGTGACGAGACCTGTCCCACCTACTACAAATCCGGCCTTCTCTTACGTGTTCTTGGAGGATACACCACACCTATCCTTTGTGGCCTCCCATATCCCAAGATTCTTTGCGCGCTGTTAATTATTAGCTACCTAGCATGCTAGCCATCAGAATGTTGAGCCGGCTCCGCGCTGCAGCCGTGGTAGCAAGACTGACACCAGGGTGATAGATGACATGAATAAAATCGCCGCTGCATTGGTTTTCTTACCGTCAGTATTGCAATTCAGTTCAAACAAATCAGTAAGTAAATCAAAGCACATTTGTTCTTGAAATTTCACAGAATCTTTATCTGTGCTTTTATTTTGGTGGTAAAACGAGCAAGCCTGGTGTTATTTCCCTGTTTCTGCGGTCAGCTGTTCTCACCTCTCACAATGTGGTGTCACAGCCTTGATTCTGTTTCTATAAATCAAATAGGATTATAAATCACGCTCTGGATCCCTCCTGTCATTTCCTCTGCTGGAAATCGCTGACATAAAGGGATAGTTCAACATTTTGGCTATGAGATAATAACAGAACATTACAAGACAGAGTTGTTTTCGAGGTAAATTCATGCAAAACCGCTGATGCGCGTTGCCTTCAGGGACAGTTTTTCATCAAGCAGTCTCTGCATTTGCCTCGAAAACAACTCTGTCTGGTAACATTCCGTTATTATCTCATAGTGTGGTGAATGTGCAGGTCACAACTTGTCCACCAGAGCGTTTTGGAGTTGTTGGATTGTGGATTTGATGAGTTTGATGAGGGAAACCAAGAAATCCCATGAATCTCGTCTCTCTGCCACAACTTAATGCAATAGTGAATTGCTGGAGTAGAAGTGATTACAAAGCACATCAGACCTTTTTTTCTTTTTTTTTTTGACTGAGTCTGGATTCATGGCGCTCTGACACAGAGACGTCTCCTGCAGAGGCTTCACTTGCTTGACCCACCACAACACATTCCAGACGCATCTGGCTCTGGTGCTCCACAGCCGCTCCACACCTGGCGTCAGGGAAACATCTCTGTGGTCAGGACGATCTTCTCATTGTGATCTGATATTATTTCTATACTGCTCCTGATCACACGTCTCTGACCGCCTCCTATATAACTGCCACTCATCGTCTCTGCAGAGCCACAGTCTGGAGATCAGAGGGAGGTTTCACAGGATTCTACTGATGACGATGATGATGATGATGACGATGATGTGTTGTTGATGAAAGTATATTGTATTTATTTTCCTCTTTTTGTAAAGGTTAGATGTGTGTGCGAGTGTGTGTGTGCGTGGGTGTAATTTTGTACAGGATCTGATTACCTCTGTGTTTAAATGATGATGACAGTGACAATGACAGTGAGCCATATTCAATGTGAATTACCCTTCTTATCAAGAGGAAAGGGCCATACAGACGCTTTTTTTTTTACCATTTACAGTCTTTAGTGTTGAGTAGCAAGCTTACTGTGTGTGCGGATGCGGATGCGAGTGTGGGTGTGTGTGTATGTGTTTGGGAGGAACAGAGGAGCAGGAACAACATGAACATGCGAACCAGGAAACAGTTGGTTGTGTTCATGGTCAAAGTGGAATTTGGCCTCTGAAGCTCGGACGAAAACACGATGTCAGAGCAGAGCCCCCGGTTCCTGGTGGTGGCTTTAAAGTCATGGTGTCAAAAGTGACTAAAGTGACTTGTACCTCTGTGTTTTTTATCCTGTGGAAGGTCAGGGTTGCCAATATTCAGATTTTTTTTTTTTTTTTTTTTTTGTATCACATTTCCACCTTATCATAGTAGCCCTGAGAGGTCACTCCACTGGAACTTGAGTAGGAAAATGAAAAAATAGCACAAACAAAAGACCAGTGATGGGAATAACAGTATTAGGCCTATAAAATAACGCTACTTTTTCCAGTAACGAGTAATCAAAAAAGTTACTGTTTCCCCCGTTATAACGCCGTTACTGTTACTGATAATGAAATGTGCCGTTACTAACACCCGTTAGTGTGTGCGTTATTTACACATTTTTTTCGGTCCATCCACTGGTCATAAAAAAAGCCGTTTATCTGGAACTAACCAACTCATTCACTCACTCACTAAACAATTCACGTATTCCTTTGCACAGGCAGGCCAGGAGGTTAAAGGATAATTACAGTTTTTTGCATTCTGGACCTTATTTCTAGTATAACATACGATCATTTACTCACCCAGATAACTTTGGTGTCATTACAAGTCGTTCCGACGAAATTAGCTCCAGCCGAGAGCCGCGTATATCCGTATAATGCAAGTCTACAGGGCAGCGGAATGCAGCCAAATAACACATTATCTGCCGCAAAACTCGTTAATTTCACCAATATTTTGTTATATGTTAGTGCTATTCCCCTCTGAGTCCAGGGTTAGCTGTTATCAACATCCGGGGTCTGTAGGTTGACCTACTGACCTCTGACCTGGATGATGTCATCTCCGACTTGTTACTTTTATAATGTAGTAATTCAGTTACTAACTCAGTTACATTTTGCGGAAAGTAATTACTTTTTTAAAAGTAATGTGCCCAACACTGGAAGAGAGGCAAAAATAAAAAAATAAATTACAAAACTCAGACTTGATCAATACTTTTAACTTGAGATGTCTTGCAGCATTGTGTCCCAGCAGGTTTGTTTTGTTTGCAGCTCTTATGAGGGTGTTGTGTGTTTTCTTAATGTTGTGCTCTCAGGGACACCATAGGAAAAACATAAAAACCACAATTGAAAGTAAAAATCCTGACAAGTAATTGTAGAATTTAGTTTGCTTTGAATAGGAAAAAAGGGAAAAGGTGCCATAATTACATGACCAGGTAAAAAAAAATAAAAGTTTAAAAACATGAAATACAGAAATACAGCACAATATACAAATTATTTGTCAAATGTATTAATCTATGATAACTACATTTTAGTGTCAGTCCCCAGATTACTGCTTGAAAATATTAATTTCATTCATGCATAATTTTAAACATCAGATTTGCCTTTGCAAATATAGTAAAATGTGACTTGAGTTATGTATGTGATGTAACTGTGTACTATTTATTTATCCAAAGTCATCGTCAAATGAAGAAAACTGACATAAATTAAAATATAATTTGGAAATAAATCCTGAATTTAGTTAAATCCTATGAAAATCAATGAGAATTCCCTTATTTGTTTATTTAATTTGGTTTTCTCTTATTAGTTATTACTGCATATACTGTATTATTCACATCTTCAAAATAAATCTCAGGCAATAATTTTTATTTTTAAAATTTGGCAGAGTCCTTCTGTTTTATGATAGTGAAGCATGATGATGATTGTTATTATGTAAGTTGATATTTTACTTCATTGATTTTCAAACATGAACATTGTTATCTTCAAATATAAAATAATGATGTGGAAGTGAAATTTGAATTGTACCTGATGATTTGGTTTGGGCAACCTTGGACTTCCATAGCACCACCGTGGATGTAAAAGCCCTGTAACTCCAGCCAGTGGTGTGTGTGCGCGTGCGTGAGAGCCGGCTTTGTGTGCTTCTTTTTCCCTCAGGACGCGATGGGAAACGTAGTCTATAAAATCAGGGTCTCCCAGACATGGTGGTCTGTTATTTAAACTGTGTGTGTGTGTGTGTGTGTGTGTGTGTGTGTGTGTGTGTGTGTGTGTGTGTGTGTGTGTGTGTGTGTGTGTGTGTGTGTGTGAGAGAGAGAGAGAGAGAGAGAGAGTCTATATGTTTAAAGTTTGTATGCGTTTCACATGTATATATGACCATAATGGAAGACGCACTGTGTGTGTGTGAGGTCTCTTTAAAGTGCTTCCTGAGTCCTTGTTTTCTATGTCGGGCCTTTCCTCAGTATGGTCTAGTAGCCTCATAGACTCATCCTGTATGAACTCACCACCTGTACCTGCGACCAACCTCTTGTGTTTGTACAGACGATGGTTGAGCGTGTTTCATGACGCATGCAGACACTATATTAGTACTTATGAACCTATATCTAAGTTGAAAACATGTATTTGGTTTTATTTAAGCTCTTATTTATTGATTTTTTAAACTATGAGATTCTGTTGAAGTGGTCTGTCATGCTCTTCTGATCTTCTGTTGTATTGTAAAGAGATGATTATATGTCCATAACTATTGATGAACCCATAATAAAATTATCTATCAACTCTTTCTTCTATGTCTGCTATATGTCTACAGCATGAGCAGAGCCAGCTCAACACCATAACTCCACTTCCATTGTGTTTCTGTGATGAGAAATTATTATTATCAAAAATTATCAAAAGTGTGGTACAGTATTGGTACTGCTAAAATTACTGTGCTGTGCTCCCCACATTCTAGAATTTACTCTATAATTCCATTGGAGTAAAACCAAGGCAAAGTACCGTATCTGAAGCTAATACCAAGCCAAAGTGCAGTATCTGAACCAAAACCAAGGTAAAAGTGCAGTATCTGCCATAAAACGGTCAAAATTGGTCAGAAAGACAAACTACAAAATACATTTAATTCAGTCCACCTTTCAATTCTAAACTTGGTTATTCATAATTGGATGCTTAAACCTGACAATGAAAAACACAAAAAGCAGTTTTTCTCAGTTTGGCATTTTTACAGATACTGCACTTTGCCTTTGTAGGGCAGTATTATTATGTACTTTTCCCTGACTATGAGAGTGGTAAGCTCCTCTTCCCTGCAGCCTCTAGGGGGTGCTATGGGGGGGTTAATGGGACAAGTTGCAGTGAAAATGAATGTGTTCTCTGTGACCACATGGTGGCGTTGGTGCACTAAGGATTAAATAACCAGCATCTGCAGGATTATACCAATTATGTCTGTCCTCCCAAGGGAACTTCACTAGAGTGTGTGTCTCTAATAAAATAAGTTTATCTGTACGGCCCATTTTCACAAACAGTTTATATCAAGGGGCTTTACACAGCATTGAGTGTCTGCTGAATCAGAGACAGACTGTTTCATACTTTTAGTAACTCATGCGCTGAACGTGTTACTGCTTTAAAATCACATTAAACTTTAAGCTCTTATTTATGTTTTGACCAACTATAGGACCATTTTACTGTTTTATTGCTGTTGTGTTTGTTTTAACTACAGTATATGTACACTTGTTAAATGTTTTATAAATATTCTATTATCATTGATTAACCCTGAGTAAATGGAGTCAGCAATTCAGATTAATTCAGAGTGTTAGAGGAGTTACTCGCCTTGGTTTGTGGTGCAGCAGAGTAAAGTGGTCAGAGCTGCAGAGACGTTTGTCGTATTTCCTCAATTAATTACTTTATTGTAACAGGAGTGATGTTTCATTTCTGCTATTTGTGAGATGCTTGTGACAGTTAGATAACAGCTGTTGCAATGTAGGTGTTAATTGCTCCATTGGGGGGTGTACACATGCAGAGCATTGTTTGACCAACAGATGGTGCTATTGGAACATGTAGGATAAAAGGAAGATTTATTGTAACTGTGGTACCTGACAAAATTCAGTCTTGCACCCTCTAGCAGCAGCTGATCAGTCAGCACTGAAAATGTATTGAATAAGATAAAAATAATAATACAATTCCGCTGCTATATTAAAGTGCACAAGATAAAGTGTTTTTTGTAGAAGTCTTTTGGTTGATAAAAGCCACATTAATATTATGAATCATGTGTAAAATATTATGCTTCCACAGTAGAACTGATTGATGCTGAGAGCAGGGGCGTAACCAGGCATTTTTGATAGGGGTGGCCCAAGTGGGACACTGACTTATGGTGGGGTCAGAGATGTTCACAAGTCTTTTTTTGCAAGTCCAAGTCAAGTCTCAAGTCTTTGGTCACGAGTCCGAGTCAAGTCTCAAGTCTTTGAGGGGTGAGACTTCATCAAGTCTCAAGTCTTTGGTCACGAGTCCAAGTCAAGTCTCAAGTCTCTAAAAAATAAAAGTCTCCTGTCTCTTCTGGTTGTAATGACCCTTTATCATCTGCTGCTATCCGGTCCACTAAGGATACTGCACAGCTATATCTAAGAGATTCAAAGCATTTATTGTAGGTTATTATCACTCCTTTATCTATACAGTATTGATTAGTTGTTAATAGCCTATATGATCACTTTAAACAGGATACGAAGAAGAATGAAGAAAACACACAATGAAAGCTTTCCTTTAAAGGAAACTGTATTCTGAGTCAAGAAAGAATCAAGGCTGCTCTGCCCCTCTGCACTGGCCTTTTCTCTTTTATTTGCTTTGTTGAATTCAGAAAACCCAGATGAACAACATGGAAAATTATTTAGACTGTTAATTATATAGGTCATAAGATCTGGATGGTATAGCTCACATCTTTATGTGCAGCAAAACCTTTCTGGAACCGCATGTTTCTGAGAGAAGAACTGGTTGTTATTATTTTTTTAATTAGCTCCGTCAACTCATGGGGGCGTGTCGACGCGTGCAGACTTCCATACTGGCCTTCAGTCATATTTCGCAGCAAAAACATAAATAAACAGGAGGATTTAGCCTACAGTAGCCTGATATGTGCCAGTTATGCAGCAGCTCGTCCCCGTGAAGGAAGGTCTGACAACAAACGGACGTTGTACCTCACATGTAGGCTACGGACGGTGCCGCTATTAAAAAAAAAAAAAAGCCGGTTCACAGTCACCTGTCACTCACCCGCAGCAGCTGACTGCGCTGTCAGAGGAGCTCTGCTGCTCCTCTCTCTTTAGACACTGGTGTTTGGCTGCACTCTGTAGGAGTTCAGTATGAAGATCTAACCTCCATCTGAAAAACGTTACCGGCCATGTGGCGCTGCTCCGCTAGTGGTGTGTTAACGGCAAAAAAAAAAAAAAAAAGATTGTCGGTCGTCCTGTCAGGAGGGAGGCACGAGCCAAAAAAAATAAAGATTGTTCACGAGTCTCAAAACACGAGTCCAAGTCGAGTCTGAAGTCTTTAGGGCACGAGTCCAAGTCAAGTCTGAAGTCTCTGTGGGTGCGACTTAAGTGCGACTCGAGTTCGAGTCGCAAACTCGAGTCCCCATCTCTGGGTGGGGTGGCATGAAGCGTGAGCACGTGCACACACAAACACACAGGTTTTGGCCATAACCATTTTGTCTGCAAAACCCATATGTACTTAAATTACTAACACTGCAAGAAAAACTAGACAGGGAAATACAGAAAATACAAAATACAAGAGTGGCAACATACAATTGTGATAGAAAACCTCAATGAGAAAAGAATTACTTGACAAAAGCCAGTATAAACAATGTATAAAATGCCTCCAACTGGGCATATAGAACATTATATTTTGGGTTGGCACCTGGGGTGGCCAATCAGATTTCAGGGGTGGCCCGTGCCACCCAAGGCCACTCTCTGAATACGCCACTGGCTGAGAGAAGGAGAGGGTAAAAAAAAAAATCATATGGACTTTAGATTAGATTCAAATCTCTCAGCACTGAGGTCAGAGTGAAGCTGGTTGTACTGGACTCATTCCTCCTCATCACACTGCTCTTTGAGGATCCTTCATAACCACCATCCAGGAGACGGAGCACAAAATCCACTGTCCTGGTGGGCCTTGAGAATATATAAAATATACACAGTCCAGGGTTTATTTGAAGTTAAAGCAGAAGTAAGCGGAATGTTTGTGTTAATATAAGTCTTAAATAGTTATATCTTCCGACGGCAATCACTTAGAGTGTTTGGTCTGAAACACGGGTCTGTCAGTCACTCTGCTCTGCTGTAAGCCGAGGAGAAAACTTTCCTTGTATCCTACAACATTTATCCAATGAGGAGAGTGAATGGCAAAAAGGGGCGGTCCTCTCTGTGTATGCAGCCAAGGGATGCGCGTGAATGTTATGACGTGGGCTGGGACTGCTAACTCCATCGTCTGACAAGAAGTTAGCCAAAATGACCGGATCGCTTACCTGCTTTAATGTAAATTATTCTATATCATTGTGACACAGCTCAGGCTCCTGCTTTAACCCTTTGGTTCCTGTCTTACCTTCTTTAACTGTGTTTCACAGCATCAGCAGGTGGTTCACTGTTTTCTCTGAGCTGTTCCTCCTCACTGTGCGATCTGATGTTCTGAACTAACAACAGCAGATCGACAGTGTGTTTGACTGTGATTCATCTGCTGCTGATTCAGCATTTGATTCCCAGACTATCAGACTTCTGATGGACCAAAGATGGTTCCTACATTACCCAAGATGCTGCTTGATCACCAGACACTGGGTTGTGTTATTTTAGTAACACCACCTGCAGCAGAGATACACCTGCTGCCTTCAAACCCCACCCACTGTCATGCAGGTGACACTACCCAAGGACATTTATAAGACTATAGAGCTGTGTTCGAAATTGCCCCCTATCACGGATGTAGTGCACTATATAGTGTGTTCGCCATTTTGTATTGTTGTTCGAATTCTCCGTGATTAATTTCATCAACTATATAGGCTAGTGGACGACAAAACACCCACAATGCAAAATTGAGTGAACAAACAATGTACACTACTTTCTACTCCCGTATCCCACAATGCAATGCGGTCGTGTTTTGCCAGAGAAGATGAGCAAGCTAATTAGCATGTTAACTATGATTTATTTAGGTTATTTACCAATAAACTCAGTCCTGAGATGTATTTGCCTTCGCTCCGTTTGCCTCGCCCCATGAGCAGGAGTTGGGCAGCAGCATCCAAACAATAACAGGCAGCATCAATCTAACAAAGAAACTGTAGTAGAATATTTAGCAAATACGAGTTTACGAGCTAAGCTAATGGCCACAGTTCACACGCAAGCTGTTACAGCGGGACACACAACAGTAGTTGACCAAACCAAACTTCCAATAGCCTATTTCAACAGTTTATTGTCCGGGTAACACAACCACACAGAATTATGTTCCCGCAAGTGTCCGGTTTTTCATATTTCATTGTATGTGTCCGGTTTGTTTGCACGATTCTCGGCGCGTCTGGTTACATTACATCTGCTGACACAACCACGTCGTCGTTCCCTACATCGTGTTGTAGTTAACTATATCATATACATGATGTAGGCCATAGGGAGTGAGTAAATGAGTGGATGATTTCGAACACAGCTTAGGTTTACTAGTGCATGGTGCCCAACACCTGGAAACACCTGTAGACTGTCAGAGCAGCCCTTAAATCTACAGTCCAAGTATTCCACTTCTGACAGAGAGTGCACCTCACAGTGAGAAGGGTCCAGAATCTAGACCAGGTCTCACCCACCAGTAAAGAAAATCACAGGAACAAAGTGACACACTTGCAAAGTACAATCAAGGACCCTCCATCCCAGTCAATGATCTCTACAGTCCTGTCAAGGACTCCTGTGCTCAGTCCAAGATCTATAGCACCCACTCGAGTCCCAGTGAAGGACCACCAGAACCCTGTGCCCGACACCTGGGAGCCCGTCAAGGACTCTGGAATCGAAGCCCACGGATCCCCCCCCAAAAAAACCCCACTGTTGACAATAGTCCTTCAAGTGCGCACACATTTGCATGCAGGACTTTCCCCCAGACCCTGACCCTGGTCTCTCTGACAGACAAGCAGACAAAACAGTTCAGTGGAGGAGTTCCTGCAGGACGCCTCCAAAAATCTCTGCTAATCTGCTTCAATCCTCCTGCAGCCATCAACAGCCCCCGGGCAGAGCTGGACTCTCTCCAGCCTCCTCCACATATTAGCCCGGCTCTTTAGTCTGGAACCACCAGATTAACGCCCAAATCAATTACAGCCAGCAGCAGATGAGTCAATTACCCCGCCGCACTGACCCCAGCCCCTCCTCTGCCCAGCCAGCACCGTCAAGGACTTCTGAGGATTATAATACAGGCTCCAGTGGTGTTGAGGGGAAAGGAGATGGGAGGGGTGTGTTTGGGTGTTGTGATGACATGTGTTTACTTAGAGGTTAAAGGTCCAGTGTGTAAAATGGGGGGGGAAAACTTGATAACTAGCCGTCAGATTCTAGATCGCAGCACTCACTCACTCGCATTCACCCCTCCTGTTGGCAAAGTGACGGTGGCCTCTGAGGAGAAAAAAACTTGTTTACCATGACTGGGAGTATTTCAGGAGCATGGAGCGATGAGGTGAAGATAAATAAACTATTTTACAATATGTCTGCTCTTTCCTCCTCCTTCTTCTTTCCTTCCTCCTTCTTCTTTCTTGGTTTATTTATGAACGTGAAACTCGCAAAACACGCTCTTTGGTTGGCTGGATTTTCCGTTCATGCTGCTGTACAAACATGGCGGTGCAAGATGGCGACAATCTCTAAAGCAAGCCTTGTTATATGTAGATAAAAGAAGAATTATAAGGCTACAAAAACCAAACAAATTTTACTTTATAGCGATTATAAACTTATACAAATATATTCATGGTTAGTATATTCAGATTTTGCCAATAAACCTTGACAATTTTTACACACTGGACCTTTAAAGAGGCCGAAGAGTGAGTTTGGATGACAACAGCATCTGGACCTGTGAGGGTGGGTGGCCAAAAGGCGTTGTCTGACTGAGGTCATGTGGTCGTGAATGCACTTCCTCCACATCTCTGTTTGCATTTGAGATTCAAGATAACTTTATTGTCATCGTACTGGTGAGACAATACAACGGAATTTAGTTAGGCAACAATCCATCCAAGACATTCATCATTTCAAAATCCCTGACTGTCTGTATAAGCAACTCCACACTCAGCACTGATACTCACTCATATCCCACCAGACATGCAATTCACATTTAGATTCCGAATTACTTAAATGGACAACGAGCAGTTTCTATTTGGTTATAAAAAAAAGTCTCACGTTAATGTGGATGAATCTACGCTACCCACACTTGTTAATGGGCCCATTTTCGATAAATATATCGTTTTGTCTCTATCGTTATTTTGTTATTATTAGTGGTGGCGGAAATGCTGGTCGAGTCGACCAGCTTTCTTTACTTTCAGTTTCGTGGCGAGTCATGAGAATAACGCCGCCGAATCGCTGTTTATGGTCGGAACTACGACGGTATGTGATCGTCTTCCAACCTCTGACTTTAATTCTTGATGAATGAAAACATGAGTCTGTCTCGTGCCGGTCAAAGAATTTCATGGTGTGCGCGGAGGCTCATAAATGCAGTGTGAAAACGCTTCGCTTTTCCAACTCCTTGTTGTCCCTTTAATTGATCCCCTGAGGGAAAATTTTCTTAGTTACAAACTCCTGAATAATAAGAGAAATCAACAGAAAGTGTCATATACAGAGACAAATAAAATACCATCACTAAAATAAAGTCAGGATATGAACAGAATAAAATAAGATAAAATAGAATAAGAATAAATAAAACTATAATAATAATAATTCACATATGTACATGTAATTAGCATTTATAGGCAACAAACAAGCAGTGCTCTACAGAGCTATTGTAGTATGGAACTCCCTTCTTGGTCACATTTCTAAAACCCAGAGTTTCCAAAAACAGGTGAAGAAAGAGCTCATGGCTGCTCATACGAGATTGTAGTGTACCTAACTATTTTATTTCTTTGCTAGTGGTACTTGTTTTGCTTTTGTTTTTTTGTGTGTTTCTTTTTTTTTTTTTTTTTAAGTATATTTTTTGGCTTTTTTGCCTTTATTTGATAGCACAGTGAGATAGACAGGAAAGGGGGAGGCAGAGAGAGGGGGAATGACATGCAGGAAAGGTCTGCCCGACGAGGGACTCGAACCGGAGACACCTGCGTTGAGGACTGCAGCCTCTATATGGGGCGGCCGCTTTAACACGGAGCACATGGGCCAGCCTTCTCTCCCCACGTGTATCAATGAGCCTGTGGCCGCTTCACCACTGTTCCTTCCTTGGACCAACTTTTGATAGATAGATAGATCCTGACCACTGCAGACCGGGAACAGCCCACAAGAGCTGCAGCTGCAGCACATGAGAGACCCAGTCGTCCTTGGAGAACTGGATCAGAACATCATCTGAACATTTTTCCTCATTCTAACATCAACTTTTAGGACAACATGTTCACCTGCTGCCGGATATATCCCACCCAATAACAGGTGCTATAAGGAAGTGGTATTCAATGTTATTTACTTCACCTGTCAGTGGTCACAATGTTATGACTGATTGGTGTAAGATAGTTAATAAAGTTAAAGCAGAAGTAAGCGATATATTTGTGTTAATATAAGTCTTAAATAGTTATATCTTCCGACAGCAATCACTTACATAGAGTGTTTGGACCGAAACACGGGTCTGTCAGTCACTCTGCTCTGCTCTGAGCCGAGGAGAAAACTTTTCTCGTATCCTACAGTTTTTATCCAATGAGGAGAGAGAACGGCATGCAGGGCTGTGTGTGCAGCCAAGGGATGCGCGTGAATGTGGTGACATAGGGACGAGGACTGTTATGGTGCGTTCAAGGCAGCCCGTAACTCGTGTTTTTCCGACCTGTGAAGTCGTACCAGTTCGATCTGGTACGAGTTCACGGGTCGGAAGTTACGAGTGGCCGTTATAGTGACTTTCACAGGTAAAACAGGTCGGAAAAACACGAGTGGGTTGCCTGGAACGCTACAAAATCGTAAGTTGTGACTTGAAGCTGTAATTTACGGTTTCAAAAGCCTGCCTGGAACGCAGCATTAGCCAAAACGACCGGATCGCTTACTTCTGCTTTAAATTAAAGACTGAAGACATTCTTTCTTTGATCCAGGTTCTGTGTTCCACACAAAACTAAACTCAATCACTATATCCTTCAAACCAATAAATAACACTACCATTACCCAGGGGGCAAAGCAAAAAAACGGACACGGAGCGTTGTAAAAGGTTTGACACCAGAAATGATATCTAGGAACTTCAAGGATTAAAACCTGGGTGGACAACCCGGTCAACTAGCTGCTGGAAAGATACAGGGGGCTAAAACCCCTTTCTGGGGTCATTTTGCTGGCGAAATGATGTAAATGCAAATATTTAGGTACTACAATGACATAAATAGTCATACAACTATACAATTTGGCAGAGAGTATCTTGACACATAGGGGGAGGCATGAAAAAAAGATTCTGGGGTTTGTTGCAACTCAATTTTAAGATATCTCCCTCAACATCCCAAAAAAGACCAAAAAAAGTACTGTTCGCCTGACAAATTCTCATGAAAATTATTATTTTTCAGCACTTTATGGAGAATATCTATGCTTAACATGTATATAGAAAACTTCCTTAATTCATAAGCTTCCATTTGAAACCAAGATAGCCTTTCTATCTCAAAAGCCCCACTTGCTGTGGCCAATGGTCTTCTCTATCTATCTGTTCACTTTGGGGAGACCAGAAATAGAATGGTTTCTGATCATGCCAGTTCAACATGTAGTTTTTCACAATAGGTGTTGCATTGTTTGGAGACAGCCTGTAGCTTTCCAGTAGCTAGTGGAAAGCCTATCTTGGACTCAAATGGAAGCTTATGAATTAAGGAAATTTTCTATATATATGTTAAGCATATATATTCACCATAAAGTGCTGAACAATAATAATTTTCATGAGAATTTGTCAGGCGAACAGTACTTTTTTTGGTCTTTTTTGGGATGTTGAGGGAGATATCTTAAAATTGAGTTGCAACAAACCCCAGAATCTTTTTTTCATGCCTCCCCCTATGTGTCAAGATACTCTCTGCCAAATTGTATAGTTGTATGACTATTTATGCCATTGTAGTACCTAAATATTTGCATTTACATCATTTCGCCAGCAAAATGACCCCAGAAAGGGGTTTTGGCCCCCTGTAGCTTTCCAGCAGCTAGTTGACCGGGTTGTCCACCCAGGTTTTAATCCTTGAAGTTCCTAGATATCATTTCTGGTGTCAAACCTTTTACAACGCTCCGTGTCCGTTTTTCAAAAAACTGTGATTTTGCCCCCTGGGTACATGTAGAAATTATATTTTCAAAGGTTTATAAGAGAATTTGAGTAACTGAGGTAAAGATAACAACACGCACTACATTTATACTGTATCTGTTGGAAAGTGCATAATGCATTTTGTCTGTCAAGTTAGAGATGGTTGGATTTAATGTAAACAACATTATGTTTTTACTACCACTTATATTTATATTTATATCTATTGTCTTATATTTTGTCATATTTTTGCACTATGGTTTGGGTATCCTAAACTAATTTTATTGTTTACAATGACAATAAAGCATTCTATTCTATTCTATTCTATTCTATTCTATTCTATTCTATTCTATTCTATCTATTCTATTCTATTCTATTCTATTCTATTCTATTCTATGTTTAATGTTCTTCACAGCAAGTATGAGTTGATGCCTTCAGAAAAAGGGTACAGGGTACCAAACTGCAAGTTAAATAGATATCAACTGTCCTTCATACTGTACCTACCTCCATTAAATTATTAAATTGTGCAAGATGTGTGTGTGAGTGAGAAATGTATAAGGGGATTGTGCAATAAAAACCAACTATATTCTCCTAATGGAAACAATAAAAGCAACTAAATGTAAAACAACAATTAATTGCGACCTGCTGGGACAATGATGTCGTGACATGGACGAACAGACTCATTATCCTCCACAGAGTGTGTTCATGTGTGTGTGTGTGTGTGTGTGTGTGTGTGTGTGTGTGTGTGTGTGTGTGTGTGTGTGTGTGTCAGCCTGCACAGTGAGCTCCCTCCCAATGTCCCTGCTCTGCCTGGGCCTGCATGCATGTGGCGGGATTCCCAGGCCTCCCTGGTTCTACGGCAGCAAGTTGCTACACTGACATCCTGTGACCTGCTTTCACCACTGTTTGAATGCATGCACGTGTGTGTGTATGTCTGTGTGAGACATGGTGCATGTATATGTGTGTGTGTATACGCACATACAAAGATTAACAGGTGGGTAGAGAAGATGGTGGTGAGCTCCTCTGGAGGTTATGTTACGTCCAGCATCAGTCTCCTATTGGCAGAACATGATCAATAATTATATCTAATTCATTTATGTACCTAGAAAAGCTAATTTAATACGACAACACACCAGGACACAGCTTTTTTCATTTCTTTTCCACTAATTTGTCTATTATATTTAATTGACAGTGATGATCTGCCCCTTCACAGTTTAATCTCATTATCTTATTTGCACAGACTGCTCACTTGACTTTTGCTCTCTGACCTTAAGGACCTTGTCTGGACACCACTGTCTGTTATTGTCCATGTTGGTGCTGTGTGTCTTTAATGTGTGTTTTCTATATGTGTATTTTATTTTGTAAATCAATTTGCCTTTCTGTTCAGGATGAGATTCTGCTGTAACATCTCAACATGTGGAATATATGATAGAATTATTATTATTATTATTTTTTTTTTTGGTAACACTTTACAATAAGGGTCCCTTAATTAACGTTAGTTAGTACATTATTAAGCATCAATTAACTGTTTACAGATATATTACCAATCATTATTAATTATTTAGGATTAGGAAACACATTAATTAATGTAGCCTATTAGTAAGCAGTTAATTATTGTTTACTACTCAAAGTTAGTTAATAAATTATGAAGTAATAATAGAAGTTGAATAATCATATATTAATGCTTAATAATGTACTAAGGGACCCTTATTGTAAAGTGAAAACGACGTGTCATGTTTTATAAAATGTCCAGTATTTGAACTTTACATGTGATAGATTCACATTTTAACATCTGTAATGGAGCTTCCAAAGCTCCTCAACTCCACATGAGCAACAAACGACCTTGATGACTAAAATAAACAGTGTAACATCAGCTAATTGTAGCTTCTCCCTTCAAGTGACCAACAAGCAAAGGTTATGTTGAAGCAGAAGATGCCTCTAATCAGGTTGTTAAATTACTGTTCAGTAAATCCCTTTAATTTGTTGTATAGTCACCCAGATGGATAATCCCCCTGTGAGAGATTACAGGGATTACCACTGAGTGGAGGATTAGCTGCAGCTCTAATTCCATACACTGTCTGCTTTCCTTCACTTTCTGGAGTTCCTCTTCCTCCTCCTCCTCCTCCTGACAGGAGAGCTGCTCATAGGCACTACGGCAGCAGAGCAGAGGAAACTACAGACCTGCAGCATGATGACAGGCAGATTTTAGGTGCACTGAGGCTGTGTTCACTTTTTATTTTTTATTAGATGAAAATGAAGGAAACAGTTCAGCAAATATATATTAAATATATCAAATGAATAGGCCTATATAATGACAGGTTTCTGTCTTAAAAACTTTTATTTAGAAATTAATTAGAATATAATATATTATTATATAATATTATAATTAGGAATAATGAATGCCTCCTACATTGCATATTCATTTATGCATATTGAATGTTTGAATGAGGTGAATGTCAAATATCAACAGGCAATTATCTCTATTTAACACTGTAATGAATGAGTGAATGAGTGAAAGTGGCACCTGAACATGAACTGTCATACCTGTCTTGAAAGACTTTACAGCTCTTTCATTATGGATGTCAGTAATTATATCTTATTAATCTATAATAATTCATCCTTTATTTTAATTTCATGCTTTTAATGTGAAACTATAGGTGTAAGATGATTACATTTAGACCTATATCATTATTATTATTATTCATAATTATAATGATGATGATGATAAAAACAACAACAATGCTCATAATAATAATGCTAATGCTAATAATAATAATAATTTAAACTGGGTCTATCAACAATGTCATCATGGGAAGATAAATGTGTTTTTTTGCGTGCATGTGTGTGTGTATGGTGAGTTTGTGTGCAGACCCCCCCTCCACTCATCATACACCACCACCACCCTGTCGTGCACCGTGACCGGTGTGTTGGGGGCTGTTGAATGCAGCGTCCAGCCTGCTGCATGCTGCAGACCGGGGGCTGCATGGGAACCGAAACACTTGGTGCGCTCGCGCAGGTCGGCCCGTTCAGATAGACAGCACGTTCATCAATGAGGCGGCGTGGAGCGCGCGGTCACGGCGCGTTAAAAACCTGCACGGTTCGAATTATCATCTGGTTTTTCAGCAAAGTGAGGGAGGGAGGGCGCACACACACACACACTGTTGCCTTAGTGATAAAGTTTTAACAGACTGACGGAGCAGGAACAATAAAGTCCTGCAGGACACAAAGATGTGGTCATGTTGATATTGTGAGAGAAAGTGTGTCATTTAAATTGCAATGTGACAAAGAGGAGGCTTTAAAACCAGGAGAGGAGAGAGGCTGATGTAGACTAAACACTGAAGGCTACTCGTTCTATCTGAGGTGAACTTTCATTTAAATCATGGCACATGATGCACACTATGTTATGATTAATTAGAGAGGATGACAAGGCTGTTATGAGTGTGTATTTAACTGCAACACATTTCAGATGCAGTATGGTTCCATGAATGATAATTATATTATAAGCAGTTAGTTATCTGCATATTCAGTGAATTATAAAATGTGATTAATGTGTATAGACTGCGTATTGTAAGGCTTATGCATCAAAGGAGGAAGGAATTATTATTATTATTATTATTATTATTATTATTATTGTTGTTGTTGTTATATATGATGATTTTAAACAGTACAAAAACTATAGGTTAACATTATAAGCTATGTTTAATTTATATATTTATATGTAGGTTAGGTTATTACTGTAAAACTACACATATAGGCACAGACTAGCAATTTATTTTATTAATTTGTTTTTTTGGGTTTTTTTTTTTTACTTCCGGGAAAGTGGTCTATGACTAAAATAAACTAAAAAAGCTTCGAGATAAAGACTATTGTAACATTTCTGCAAAAACCAGATAACATTTTATTCAGTTATATCATAAATACATTTTATAATTTTAGTTTTAGTTTTTTTTTCTCCAGGATAATATAAATAATGATTTGAGTGAATGTCACTTTATAATCTAACCGTCCTGGTTGAGTTCATGGCTTCATGATGATGATAAGTCACAGTCCTGTATGTGCAGCAGCCTGTGGTGTTACTGATGGCTTGACTGTGTGTGAGGGGGCCGCGGTCCTACAGCAGCAGCAGCAGCAGCAGCAGCAGGGTCCTGTCAGGGTTTGGTGTTGTGTTGTTGATGCGTTCAGCACCTGTGCGTGTATTGTGTGTGCCGGCTACAGCTTCATTATGTCGGACAGCAACACAACCCTCATTTATAACGCGACGTGTTGCATTGAGTGGCGATGGGGACGCAAGTGGTCTTCTTCCCACGGCCGCGGCCCGTGTTGCAGCTTTCTGCCTCTCCACCCATAGGGTGCGCGCACACGCGGGTCGCCCTGCAAAAAGCTCCACTTTGTGCAGAACAAAGTGACCCCCCCCCCCACACACACACACACACCACCACCACCACCACCACCTTCCTCGCTCAATGGGCTGAATAGATGCGTACTTACAGAGGCAGACCGGTGGGCAGGCTCCTCTCGGTGTAGTACCGGGGAGCGTTAATTTGTAGCTGGAGGTGTCAGAGAGGCGCGCGCCCCGGGGCCCACCACTGTGCTTTTATCCGTCAACCAGCTCTCCCAGTCACAACCCGCACTGGCTGGCACAAGTGGCGCATCGACCACTCTACTGGTGCGTGTATTTACGGCGGCGGCGCAGCCCACTTACTGCGGAATAAATGAGCGAGGTGTCTCTAGTCTCCACTGAGCTGAGCCTTGTCTCAATACAGGTCACCCTGCCTCACTGTGTACACTGTCTGATGATGACAACACAACCTGCTCCTGTTCCACCTGCCTGACGCTGGAGGAGGCCGCGATTTGTATAAACTTTCACTTTTACTCACTTTGACTGTTAGAGTAAAATTAATAACTAATGTAACAAACACAATAATTAAATAAGAATTAGTTGGCTTATTACAATAATAATAGTTGTTTTTGTTATTATGATGTTTATTATGATGATGATTATTACTATTGCTATTGCTGTTATTGTTTCAGTACTGATAAAACGCATATTATATAGCAATATCTAGATAGACAGACATAGCTATTATAAAACACATATAATAGAGGCAATTCTTAAAGGTCAACATCGCGTGACTTTGTATCTGTTTGCACTTACTGTGTGGGGAGAAAAAAAAGGAAAAAAACAATGTACATGATGTAGACATATATATATATATTGTACTTTTTCAATGAAAAAGTTGATCTCAAAAAAAGGTCAACATCGCATCAAAAAGAAAAAAAATCTAGGTCATGTCCTCACCCGGTGGTTCACCTGCATAGTCTGAACACACACACACACACACACACACACACACACACACACACACACACACACACACACACACACACACACACACACACACACACACACACACTGAGCTCTGCAAGGTAGAGCTTATGATAGATAGATAGATAGATAGATAGATAGATAGATAGATAGATAGATAGATAGATAGATAGATAGATAGATAGATAGATAGATAGATAGATACTTTATTGATCCCATGGGAATTCATTTTCTCCGCTACACAACATCCCACTTAGTGCATAAAGTGCATATAACAAGAAAGATAACAATAAATACTCATAGAAAGATAGCAGCCAATAAATATTATAAAAGATGCTTCTCGTGTGTGCATTGGCAGCAGTGAATTGCTGCTTCATCTCCTCCTCAGCAAGTTTTATTTCCAACAACAGCCTCTTATTTAGCTGCGAGGTCCTGGTGGCTCGTTTTCATCATGACAGTCTGCAGTGTAAACCTGTAGCAGGCGGCTACACGGTGAGTCAACAGGTCTAAAGATACTGTCTTGATATAGATACTAGAGATTAGACATAGGGTTCCGTCAGGTCAGGTGCAGCCATCAGTGGAGATGTGTGCAGGTGTGTATAAATGTCTAAAAGTGTGGTTGTGGAGCGGGGTCTGGTCTGGTGTCAGCAGAGCGGAGTTGAGATGTCAGCTCTGCCCGGACAGTGGAGACAAGAGGGGGGGTGGGGGAAGGGAAGGGGAGGGGGCGTGGCCTTCTGGAGGGGATTATCTCGAGGTGCGCCGCGCGGACCGAGCTGTGATTGGTTGGCCCTCCTGGCAAACGGCACGCGACTATGGATGTCGCTATAAAGACGCCTCGCGTGCCGGTTCTCAACCCAAAAACTAAAGTGTTGCGAACACCGGAGCGACAATAAGGAGCTTCATAAAGAAGAAGAACAACCAGCTCATTGTTTTGCCGCGGACAACGGCGCGAGACAAGAGATGGACGCTGTGCTGGACCCGTTCTCCGGACTGGACTCTTTCTCCTCCCCTCCCTACTTCGACGATGACGAGTTTTTCACCGACCAGTCGTCGAGGGACGGACACTTGGACACCGACGACTTTCTGGACGACGACGTGGACTTCCTCGCCAGTCACTTCCAAGACTACTACAAGGACGGAGACATCAGCCGCGCGGAGCACGACGCCGACTATGACATCGGCGACCTGTCCTTCTCCTCCTCGTCCTCCACCTTCTCCTACGGCTGCGCGGACAGCACCACCCCGGACCTGTCCCCGCACCACCGCCACCACCACCACGGAGGAGGAGCGCTGCTGAAGCGGAGGAGGCGGATGAGGTCCGACATGGAGATGCAGCAGCTGCGACAGGCGGCTAACGTGCGCGAGCGGCGGCGGATGCAGTCCATCAACGACGCCTTCGAGGGACTGCGGTCCCACATCCCCACGCTGCCCTACGAGAAGAGACTGTCCAAGGTGGACACGCTGCGTCTGGCCATCGGCTACATCAACTTCCTGGCCGAGCTCGTGCAGTCCGACCTGCCCATCAGGAACTCCAGCAGCGAGATGCACGCGCAGCCCAAGAAGGTCATCATTTGTCACAGAGGAACAAGTAGGTCCACTTCAGATCATTCCGCTACATGATTGATGTAGAGATAGATAGATAGATAGATAGATAGATAGATATATAGATAGATAGATAGATAGATAGATAGTAAAAAAAAATAATACAAATAAACAAATGAGAGTGCTTCTGATGAAGATGATGAAAAAACAGAAATATTAATGTTCTCCTCTTCCTCCTCCCTCCCCAGGATCTCCCTCTCCCAGTGACCCGGACTACGGCCTGCCCCCGCTGGCCGGACACTCTCTGTCCTGGTCGGATGAGAAGCAGCTCCGGGAGCAGAACATCATCCGCACCGCCAAGGTCTGGACCCCGGAGGACCCCCGAAAACTGCACAACAAACCGGGCCTCACGGACATTGAAAACGAGCCTCCCTTCGGCCTCGTGGCCTGATGATGATGATGATGATGATGAACACAGAGTCCATGTAGTAGACTCGACCTGTATACGACGCACAAGTGTGGAAGACCGCGATGCGGATCCCGTGTGTGTGTGTGTGTGTGTGTTTCGTGTGCACTTAAAAGGCGCGCGCTGTAAAACTGTGACCACCAAGTGATCTGACTCGTTGTAAATAGTTTTATCATGTTGATAATTTTATTTTTTTGTAATTCAGGCAACTGGCAATCATGTATTTATTTTTTTTCCCACGAGTGATAATATATGTTTTAATTTAACTGCAATGAACCAGAGAAGACATATTTTTATATTGTTGTACAATGATTTATATTTATATAGAATCTGTTAATAAAAACATCTGAAACTTCATGTTCGCTTTGCATGTGTTTTTAATCTATTAATTTATAAAAACGATTTATAAATATTAGGCCACACTTAATCATTTTATTATTATTTTACTATGACTAACAATTTAAAACCTTACTTACTTACATACTTATATGCAGATATCATTCACTTCCATTCAATTCAGTAAACTTTAATCAAATGGGCCAGAGAGCAGGAATGTTTTTTAAAAAAAAACGCACAGGAGAAACATCAGTACAAAGAAAAGACAAAATTAGAGCAACATGAGAAATAAATCAGCAATAATATACTCTGAATCAGGATCTTGACGTTGGGAGAATAGAGCGAAGTTAACTCTCTGACGGCTGAGTAAACTGACGAAGGCCACGCGCTGTGACTGAAAGCTCCTGCTGTTTTTTTATGGGGAAACACGCGTGAAAGTTCCCCCCCCCCCAATCAAAACACAATATCAGCTTTAACTTGTCTATTTCTTGTTATTGACTAAATTAAACGGGTTTATTCGAGACCATCAGCAGGGTTACTGAGGGTTACAGAGTTACTGTCATGAAGAAATTAGATCAGAACCTGTAACTCTCGAATAGTCCTCTAATAAATAAAATGCCCAATCAGTAGACTACTGATTAAGGCTTCGCAATGACGTGGTCAGGGCCGTTGCAAGGAATTCTGGGTCCCCTTAAAGAATACTATAGTTGGCCCCTACCCCCTAACCTTTCCAGTTCTTTTTTTTTTCTTAGACTAGGTATGTATTATCATTTTTTATTTTTGTTTTGACGCTAATGCAGCATTTCTATGAGTATTAGTCAGGGTTTTATGCAGAATAATTCAGTCATACAAAGATTAGACAACTGGGGTTTTTTTGTGGGCCCTACTGGGCGCTGGGCCCCTAGAATTATCATCTTTCTCCCCTATACAACAGCCCTGGACGTGGTGAGCTGTTACCTACAGCAGGGAGCGGCCTCTGGACTGATGATGACTGAGAGAGAGAGAGAGAGAGAGAGAGAGAGAGAGAGAGAGAGAGAGAGAGAGAGAGGGGGGGGGGGGGGGGGGGGGGAGCTGACAGTTAACTCGGACTAATCACGCCTGAAAATTGTGACATAAATATGCAAATTAGATGCTAATGAGGAGCCAGTGTACAAACTCAACAAGCCAGCAGCTGAAGGTGTGGGTCTGCCGCGCCGGGCCCGGGTCTGGGCCTGGGCCTGCAGCAGGGTGGTGGGAGGCTGCTGAATGCTGCTCTGTGTTGCCAGGTGCTGCAGGGACACATTTTCCCGTGGTAGCGACGTCCCTCCAGCATGTGTCCCTGTCCCAATCGACCTCCTCCTCTCCTCTCCCCCCCCGCCCGCCCCCCAACGACACCGACACTCCGCCGGGTATATGAACCGCACATGGTGGAGCCCGGAGCTGCAAACAGCAACAAGCAGCAGCGACGGAAAGAGGCCGGAGGAGAGGATGGATTAAAAAAAAGATAAAGATGCAGCATCACAGGTGGGTTTCCTCTGGTGTGTGTGTGAGTGTCTGACTCTGATCACATCATGCATCTCAGCGGTTTCATTACACACACACACACACACACACACACACACACACACACACACACACACACACACACACACACACACACACACACACACACACACACACACACACACACACATTGCGGGCTATTCTCCGGTTCAACTTTAGGTTCAGGGAGTTCTGCTCCTCTCTCTCTCTCTCCTCCTCTTCTCCCCTTGTCTCTCTCTCTCCCCCATTCTCCTCCTCTCTCTCCTCTTCTCCCTGTCTGTCTCTCTTTCTCTCTCCCTCTTCTCCTCCTCTATCTGCCCCCCCTCTCTCCCCCATTCTCCTCCTCTCTCTCCTCTTCTCCCTCTCTCTCTCTCTCCCTCTCTCCTCCTCCTCCTCCCCCCTCTTTCTCTCTCCCTCTCTCCTCATCTTCTCCCTCTCTCTCTCCGTCTCTGCTCCTGCACTCTCTCTCCCTCTCCTCTCTCTGCCTCTCTCCCTCCACGTCCTCTCTGAATCCGCTTCTCATTACCCGCGCGTCAGGAGCATGTAATCCCATTACAGCCATTAGAAAGTCAAATGTTAGCCAGTCAATGCTGCGCAGCTTCATCTCTTTGGCAGCAGGGCCGCTCCTCTTGTGGGCCGGGGGTTAAAAACAGTGGTAGCTTTGTGGAGTCTCTCGCACCTTCTTCAACCTTTTGTGTGGTTTGATAGTTTTTTTTTTGTTTTTTTTTAGAGCGCCGCCCGCTCCGCGCCTCTCCACGGCCTTTGGTGCGGTCGCAGCCAAGCGGAAGGGACAGGCTGAAATATTCCCGGCTATCTTGTCACTGGGCTCCGGCCTTGGCACGGCTTAAAAGGACTCGAGCATTTTACTGTGTGACAGGTTTTATTTCCTCCAGCCCCTCAGCAGGACCAGACATTATGGGACACGTCAAGGGCTAATTTGGTTGAAAAAAGGCCTGATTCACCACAGACAGACTCTCATACCTACAGCTACTGCTCTGTGTCTGTGTGTGTGGAGGCTGCGAGTGTGGAGACATGTATTTTAATTCTTACATTACTATCTGCGAGAATTAAATCTGATTCTAGTAAAAATAACTATATAAATACAGAAAAATCTATTTGGGTTACGTAAACTCGTTGTTTGAGACCTCAGTCAGATCAACATTTTCCCACAGTGGCTGCAGCTTCATGGTTTAATGTTCATCAATCTGTGTTTGTTCAGCTCAGAGAGAACAGTTCACACAGATAATTTACTCTGCTTCTGTATGAACAGTGTTTTCATTCTGTGAGCGCAGCTTTATGTTTACAGTGCGAGCTGCTGCCAGTCCGCCACTGGTCAGCTGTTGCACATTCAAAGACTAAAATTATTTTTTAAAAGTCAATTAAATTGATATAACAGCAGGAGATGTTATAACTGTAATTGCCCATCAGTCACCGAGGCCTAATTATGTATTTTTAACACTGGTATTTGTTACAGTGAGCTGCAGAATACTTGAAATCTCCTATTTCTGATGAATTATTGTGATACTGATATTCTTCTTATTAGTTTTTCCTCTGCACCGCATCGTTTTTTTCTTTAAAGATTCTTCATCACGCAGATTAAGTGACAGAGGATAAATAAAAGAATATTAATACAGCGCTGCAAAGTGGATCATAATAGCATTTGTTAAAGTAAATGTAGTTAACTGTAGTGTAAAGTCCTGGACTGGTCGGCAATATAATTGTATACTGTATGTGACGTCATTATCACTGCATCATCGGTGAGTCAGCAACTTGTTGCTGTTGGAGCTGGTTTAATAAACTGTTGTGTACACATCTGAGAGGTCATGGAATGATGGGGAAAGAGGAAAAAATGATTCATCTGATGTTTGATTACTGATCAGATATTGGGCCATTTATTAAAATGAAAAGTGAGTTCAGAGGTAAATCTGCTCATAAATGCCCAAATTTGTGTGCTTTAGCTTTTACAGTAAAACTGTAATTAATAACTGACAGCTAGTTGGGAACCGGTTCATTCCCAGACTTCTTCCAGCTCTGTGAGTGTTGAACGTCGTCTCAGGTCTTGCAGCCGTCGGCACTTTTACGCACCGATGTGAATCGGTTTGGATCCGTGATTGACTTACGAGAAACTTAAGGAGAAGATGACTTTGGCTGGAGAAAACAGGAGAATGTGTGAGGATGCAATGAACAGCTCTGTCTGATTCAGGTTTCCCATCTAAACTATAGTGAAATAAACCCAGTCCAGAATCTGGTCCATTTACAGAATTACTGTTAGATGCTATTTGCACATCTGGGCCAAATTCTGGTGCAAATGCACAAAATATTCCAGCTGTCGATCAATACCGGAGGGTAAACAGTCAGGCTCTGTCCAGATGTGGACGCACTGACCAGAGGTTGCACTTTGCTCCGTTTAAATCTCACTGCACATGAATTATTGATGTCCAGATTATCAGTCTTTCTGTGCAGCCCGGTATGAGTGTGTGTGTGTGTGTGTGTGTGTGTGTGTGTGTGTGTGTGTGTGTGTGTGTGTGTGTGTGTGTGTGTGTGTGTGTGTGTGTGTGTGTGTGTGTGTGTGTGTGTGTGATCCCTGGTGCACATGAACTCTCAGCCCCGCCGGCTGACCCGAGGCCGCAGAGATCCGCTGGTAACCAACAGGTGTCTGCGCCCACAGAGGAGGAAGCAGAGGGGGGGGAGGAACCTTCCAATCTAAATTACATCTTTATGAGCGCTTCCTTGTCCCCGCTGGAACAGATCGGTCTGCACCGTGTTCTCCGGGAGATGCACCTGGTCGCTCAAACGTTGTCTCTTTTCATGTCCGCGCGCCTGCCTGAGTCCCTGGACAGCAGCTGCCTGAGAGTAAGCAAAGAGAGGCCCTTGCAGTGTCTTCGAGACGGGGTTGGCACCGTGTTCCACGTCTTTAATGCTCCATCAGCCCTTTGTCCAGGACACAATATGGCAACTGTAAAGCATGACGTTTTGTAATAATAAAACACATTTTCAATGATGTGACACCCGGGCTGAAAGAGCAGCGCGGGCCAGCCAGGCTAAAACACGTCCCTGGGTTTGTTTTGTGCGCCCCCAGCCAATTAACAGCGAGCTCTTTTCGCCGCGCCTTGATAAGCCAATTAAATTTATGTCTTCTATTTTTTTTTTTCAAGGAGAGAAAAGGAGGTGGATTTGGTGTTCTCTCCTTCTCTGGAACGGCGATTTTGTAGCCATCACCTGGCGCTTTCTCCACAAGAGAGCAAACTGTCCCGGGTGCCCCCGGAACCATACGGCTCTCATCACCCCCCCCCCCCCCCCCCTCCCCGCCACCAGCACCATTGTTTTCCTGCGTTGATCACTCATTACCGGGATTTAACAAATCCGCTGTCTGCTGCGTTTTGTGTCATATTTTCATCCGCAAGATTAAGCAGATGCTGCGATTGTAACAACCCAAAGTGTAGGGGCTACTCAAGGCTGAAAGAGAGACGAGCACTCGGTGGCGAGCAAGGGAGAGAAAAGAGCTTTGGGCACATCTTCAGAGGAATAAAACATTTAGGAGCCATAAACAGACTTCAACCTGCTCTATTTCAGCCTTTGTGTTGTTTGTGAATAATTAATGTTAATAGGGACAGGTTTGTATACTTTGAATGCGGGACCACAGGTGCGGAGTGACAGGATGAATAACCGGCCCTGATTTTTGCCAAAGCTCGAGGGCTCTTGTCCGGGGTCTCCAAGCTGATGGAAAATATTGTCATGTCTTTGATTCGCAGCATTACTTTCACCGAGAACAAAGCCGGGTGATGAAAAGCTTATGTTGGAGTGAAACGGGCGATGACGGTGGCCGCTTCAGACTCCTGAAAGAAAGAGAAAGGGGCCGAGTCAATGGCAAAGCGCGCTTCTGGTTTTGTGCGCAAGTGCTCCATCTAACTCAAATAAAGGAGCCTTTCCAACTTTTAAAGGAACACTTTTTACCTTTGAAAAAAGCTGCACGGCTGTAGCCATTAAGCATATGGTACTAAGGCTGGTCCTTTGTCCCCGCGGAGCCCTTGAGATACTAACTTGTGTTCTTTCCGGGATATTTAACTTCTCAAAAGCTCCAACTTTGCGCCGGCAGCAAGTGGCTCCGGGGCGCACGAGCAGCCTCCCCCATTGGGAGCGTCTGGGCGGCTGCGTAACAGGAATCAGACGGTAAATTAGCAGAGGAGGGTTTTGTTTCTTTGTGTGGCGCTCCATTGTAAAGTTTAGGGGGGTTACTTTATGTTTTAACCTTGGAAAAAGATGCGTCTAGTAGACTTTCCCCCCCAAAAAACCACTGTTTGTGGTTTGTTGTTGTTGCGCACGGATTTCCATGGTTAAGCATGGGTAGACCGAGCCTGAAGTTTTTTGCGCATCGACTCAGTTTAAAACCCTCATGATATTTGAGAATAAGAGAAACGCAGGGGCTCAGGTGTGACCGTGCAGCCTCCTCCTCGGCTCCGGATCGACCGTGTGGTCTCAGTGAGGACTCCCAAGCTGTAGTGCCTGAATGGAAAGGGACTTTCAGTGAAAGAGAGGGGGGTGGGCGGCGCAAAGAAAGTGTCATATTAAAAGTTTCACCCAGGTACAGTCTTATAAAAACAACCTCCCGCTATTATCTCTGAATTCGGCCGCAGTGCGTTCATGCGTAAAAGCTGTTTCCACTGTAGCCGCGTTGCGTAATGATGCGTCTGCAGCGCGCCGGTTAAACGGACGTGCACATGGCTAAATCGCAGTCTCCATGAGCGCACGAGAGACATGTGAGGTCCCGTATGGACAGAGGGGACCAGGTCTTTGTACAGTGCATGTCTGTATGAAGGGACGGTGGAAGACGGAGATTAATGGTTTCTATTCAATTCACTTCAGTTCCATTCTTGTCAAGAAAAAATATGACCAAAGCGTCACAATATAATTATTTAACTTTATGTCTTTGTGATTCTTGACGTCATAGACTTATACGTTTATGATACATAAACTTAAACTTATATGAATCCAAACAGTTCAGTGAGCTCAACAAGTAAGGGGGGAGAGAGAGGTTTTTGTCTGATCTGGGACCAGACACAACAGGTGGCGTCACAGTGAGCTGCAATCGCTCAGTCTGGTTAGGTTTTTTTTTCTTTTCTTTTTCTTTTTTATTGCAGCACTAAGAATTTCCGTTAACTCTTATCATCTCCTGCCAAAAGTTAAATTACTTCCAAGATTTTTTATTATTATTGTAATTTATCTTATCTTATACTTAATTACAGTATTATCATTATTATTTAAGTGGAATTGTTCTCAAAATTAAAAGATAAAATATGATCTCAATCGGGAACAGTTACCACCCTGGCCTCAGTAACAGCGGAATGCTACCGTGTGTGTGTGTGTGTGTGTGTGTGTGTGTGTGTGCGCGCGCGTGTGTGCGCGCGCGTCGGAGCCAGCTGGCCGCCTCTGCCCTTGTGAAAACCCCCCTGGTGGACGGAACACGGCGGCCTGACCTCCGCGCCGAAAGGAACGGGAGATGCGCCTTTGACTGAATTAGCCACAAAGACGTCTCGCTATGATCATTGTCGCGGCTGAAAGCCGGGTGGATATGAGAGGCATTGTGCACAGCTTTTGCGTGCCCCCGTCATGAAATATTACAGTCTATTCAGCAGGAAGCGGCGCTGAAAGGAAATGGAAATGAAGCAGACTGAGCTGGTGTCAGTGGGCGCGACTGCAAGGGAGAACAACAACACTGTACACAAACAAACAAATAAACACACACAAACACTGGCCGCCTCTGTCACACCATGATCTGCTATAGGCCTCCAAACACTCAACACGTGACTGTTGTGTAGAGGAGCTCCACCTTGACAAATGATCGATTTTTTTTTTTTTTTTTTTTAAGTCTTTAAAAAAATCCTTGAATAACTCCACAAAGTGATAAATTACTAATATGCTAATTTCAGTCACGGCCGTTTGTACGTGTGCGTCACCATCCATCTCAGCTCTCTGCGCCGCTGATCCCCGTCGTGCGCTAGAGGATCAGCCCGTTCAGACCGGGGCTCCTTTGTCTGCTCCAACACTGACTTTACCCTCCAGGGAGAAGAAAGTTTTTTTTTTTTTTTTTAATCTTTACCCCCCTCCACACCCCGCAGCCCCCCCATCCCCTTGACTTGTCAGTTGCCAGGCTTCAGAGGTGTAAAAGCATGCATCATTTTTCACCAGCTCTCCGTTTTGATATCGACAAAAGCGGCTGCTATGGAACAGCCTCTCCGCTTGTTCGCTGGCTTGAACTTCACTGACGTCCGACTGCTCTCTTTTCCTCGTCTGAACTGCGGCGCAGCGGGGATGGATTTGCAAGACAAATGCAGCTGTGTGTGCGAGCGGGAGTCAAGTGGCACAAAAAGGCCGTTTCAGTCAGCCGATGGGGCTGGAGAAAGTCAGCATTATGCGGACGTCAAATCAATCAAAAACAAAAGCTGCATGCAGAAAATACTGAGTTTATGAAGCTGCTCGGAGTGGTCCGAGGGGGAAGAGCTGATCCACAACCGCACTAACTCAACTGTTTTCTCTGGGGTCTGTTAAAATGTGTTAAATAGCCTATCATTTTTGTGTGATGAAATATGGAAACTGCATCCCTATCTGTTTAGTAGTTTATTAAAAATGATCAGCCGAATTAAAGGGGACAGTGAGAATGAATGAAGTTGTAGTGTTTTAGTTTGTAGCTATTTCTTTTTCAATTTTTGTGATTTATATAGAAGATGTATTTGTGGTTTAAAGAACCAACAAACACCACAGTGTGGTCTTACACCTACAGTATAGTCTCTCAGGCTTCTTAGTAGCAACAAGTCAGTGAGCCAATCAGAAAATAGGAGGCTTTGAGCCTCCATTCTGAATGACCGAACATTTTCTGAGCGGTGCATATATAACAGATTTCAGGTAAACACTCGGAAAAACTTAATACAAGGTTTGATGGTTGGTCTATAGGAAGGTGGCTGCTTTGTTGTGACATCATAAAGTTACAGAAGTCGTGACAGCTGGTTTTAAGGCTCAGTTTGTGAATACAGGCTCTGTGCATCTCTCTGTGGACTGAGGCTTCAATACTTAAAGTATTTATATAGAACATGGAGTTGATTTAATCACACTACAGAAAGTGAATCAAGCCTTTTCTCATACTGTCACAACAGAGGACTGGAGGGCATGGGCTCAGACATCACACTCTCATAGTGTCAGTTTGTTGTCCTAGCCTAACATATTTTTGCACTTCACTGTTTTTTTTGCTTTTTGGAAACTTACACCACTAAACAACTATATCGTATAAATATTGTATTTCTGACTTTGACTTCAGTCAGGCATTTGCTTAATAATTACTGTCAAGCATTTTAGGAAAAAAAGAAAAATCATTTGATTTTAAATGTTTAACACAACCAGCTAAACGTCATCACTGCCAAAAATGAGAAGAGTACATCTGTTGATGTTGTGTTGATTTTTTCAGCCCATCAGCAGACGTATAATTCTATAGGCTACAGTCAATCAGTTGTGTTAGTGTCATAATGTAGAACAATGCAAGCATAAAAACAAAATACTTTTTGAAATTTGAAAAAAAGAAGTGTTCCTTTCCTTAACATAAAAAAATCATTTGAACTGTATAATAAGGGTCTGTACTGGAATAATGTAGCTGTGTACTTTATAGTGAATGATAACACAGTTCTACACCTACCTAAACTGCCCTACAAAGGCAAAGTGCAGTATCTGTAAAAATGCCAAACTGAGAAAAACAGCTTTTTGTGTTTTTCATTGTCAGGTTTAAGTATCAAATTATGAATAACTACCAAGTCTATAATTGATTAGATAAAGGTGGACTGAATTAAATGTAGTTTGTAGTTTGTCTTTCTGACCAATTTTCATCGTTTTATGGCAGATACTGCACTTTTACCTTGGTTTTGGTTCAGATACTGCACTTTGGCTTGGTATTAGCTATAGATACGGCACTTTGCCTTGGTTTTACTCCAATGGAATTATAGAGTAAATTATAGAATGTACAGTACTCTTTGCAGATACTGCACTTTGCCTTGGTTTTATTCCAATGGAATTATAGAGTAAACTAGAGAATGCATTTCCTGAAGGAAATACGGGTGAATGCTGAAAGCTGGAAGCTGAATGAGCTGAATAAATTGTTGAAACAATGCTGAATTAAAGCAGAAGTAAGCGATCCGGTCGTTTTTCTGACTTCTTGTCAGCCGATGGAGTTAGCAGCCCCCGTCCTCGTCATGGATCTATATTGGTCCTCGTCCCTACGTCACCACATTCACGCGCATCCCTTGGCTGCACATGCTGTTCTCTCTCATTGGATAAAGGTTGTAGGATACAAGGAAATAAAATAAAAGTTATCTCCTCGGCTTACAGCAGAGCAGAGTGACTGACAGACCCGTGTTTCGGACCAAACACTCTACTGTATAAGTGATTGCCGTCGGAAGATATAACTATTTAAGACTTATATTAACACAAACATTCCGCTTACTTCTGCTTTAAGTGAAGAAACTGCTGAAGCAATCTTGCAGAGAGTAAATTATACTGTAGAATGTAGGGAGTACAGTACTCTTTGCAGATACTGCACTTTGCCTTTGTAGGGCAGTAAACTGTAGGCTACATCTTGAAATGTTTCCTGAGGGTGAACGGTGAGGCCCAGTGGAGACAGACAGTGTTAGAGGAGCTGGAGCAGCAGTAGTATAGAACAGGATGAACTCATCCTGTCGTCGTCAGCTGGTTAAAAAGTTCCCATGGTCCTGCAGCCTCCGTGCAGCTGAACCCCAGCTGGCTGTGCTGTAAGTCAGAGCCTCCAGTGGCTGGTGGCCAGTGCAGACTGGGAAAGCCTCCAGCCTCAGAGGGACCGTGATTAACCCAGGAGCGGTCAGACTCGGCAGGACGCCCCCCACAACCAGCCACTGCCATTTATCTGCTTTCCAATGAAACCAATTACTTTTACAGCGAGCCTCGGAGCCGACACTCTCCGTGCTGTTGTTGGCCACCAATAGAGTACGGCAGTGAAAGGGGAGGCAGACGTGAAGGAGGAAACCCTCCTGAGCTGCTTCAACAGGCTGTAAAATATACCTAAAGTCTGTTTCCATGGAGATGCTCTGGTGTGTGAGGGCAGCCTGAGGGACTCACAAAACCTCTTAGAAAACTTGATATATTTTAACTTGATATCAAAGCAGCTTCAGTGTTTCAGTCTTCTAATGTTTCCCACCTTCACCACATCACTGGTTTCTGTCTGTTTGATAATGATACAACCCAACCATCCTGGACTTTACATCCAAAGCCTGTGAAGGAAAGATTTGAGTTTGCATTAAAACATGTTAGCGCTTGCTGCTGCTCTCAGGTCTTCAGACACGATTCCAATGGCTCAGAGCATAGAAATGTAACCATTCATCTTGTGTTAGCTTTTGTGTTCGGGTCAGTTTTGACCTGTGTTTTAAATCAGCTGTAAAATTCACTAAAAAAATCTGTTTTCATCCTATCTGTTTTTCTTCTCTTGGTTACATTGTTAGGCTTTCTTAGCTATGAAAACGTTGGTTTTAATATTTTTGGTTTGGGACTCTGGGCCTTTTTTGTCTTCAATGTAACCTTCCTCTTGTGGCTTTCTGCTACCATCTATGGTGTTAGGGTTGGTTCTGACCCGAGTCTTAAATCAGCTGTAAAACACACTATAAACAATTATTTATCATTCTATTCCAACACTGATAGATTTAAAAATGAGTGACTGAGGATAACTTGGCTCTGGTTAAATTATCTTCTGTGATGAGATATCACATTTTTGAGATAAAAGAAAATTCATGCCAATGACTCTCTGATTCCTTCATAGAAATGTAGTGTAGTGGAGTCTAATATGAAGCACAACAAAACGTTCAATCCTTCCATCAGTATGTCAGAATGTCTTTGGCTAAGATACTTAACCACAGTGTGGGGTAAAGTGGCTCCGTATGAATGTGACCAGTAAGCGTGAAGAGTGTTGAGTTGCTGCAGGACTAAGAATTCAAAAGGAATGACAGTCGGATGTTTCTGCAATAATGCTCAAGTAAAGTGATGAATGATGATACATGGAAAATATACAGGTTCATCTCAATAAATGAGAATATGATTTTAAAAAAAGTTAATTTTTTTCAGTAGTTCAATTTAAATATAGATGCATTATACAGGCTGAAATATTTCATGTCTTTATTTATTTTTATTGCAATGATTATGGCTTATATTTAATGAAAACCTGAAATTCAGGTCACAATTGTAACCTAATGGTGTCTCACTCCAATCAGCTAATTAACTGCAAACACCTGCAAAGGTTTCCTGTGCTTTTAAATGGTCTGTTATTCTGCGTTCGAGAAAACTCGTAAACTTTCCCAGATGAAAACTCTGAGTTCTGTCTCCAAAGCGTTCAAGAGGCACCACATCAAAATATCCAAAACAAACTTTGCACTCAAAGTGCCAAGTTTAAAACATGACAAAAGGGCACAAAAAAGAAAAGAAGAGGCATTTTGAAACAGATCATTTAAAATCATAGAGAAATTATATCATGAATTTACCGTGTTCCACAACATCATCAGGTGATCTGTATGCGCAAGTAAATAGTGTTTATTTCATAACGTTTGAATGTATTCTGACATTAAGAATGCATTTTAATCGATGTTTTATGTGGTTCTGCATGGGTGCAGATTGTTTATGTGACGTCAGACAACTGATTCTTGGATAAGTCGGGGTAGATTTTTTTTCTCTGAGTTTCCCGAGTGGGAGCTCCGACTTGAGGTGACGTTTAATTGCACTTTTTCTTTTTTCCTTTTTTTAAAGGGTTACGGTTTTTTGGGCTTTTTCACCTTTAATGAAAAGCACATAGTTGAGAGAGAGACAGGAGATGGGGAGGCAGAGAGGGGGAATGACGTGCAGGAAAGGGCCACTCAATGCGGGATGGGGCTGCATACCAACTGAGCTAAACAGTCGGTAGTTTGATTGCACTGTTTCAAGTAGGAAGTCGGAAAAAACCTGAGTTCCGAGTTGTCTGGAATGCAGCATTAGTCTGGTTCACTATCATAGGGAAGAATGCTGACCTTCTAATTTACTGAGATGCACCTGTGCTGAATAACACTGTATAAACAGGTGGATTTCAGCACTGAAAATAAGGTCAGATCAACTATGAGACAGAAGAAGATCCCTGAGAGACATCCCCACCTGATACAAGCTGATGATGAAGATGACAGGAAGTCACAGTGTGAGCCTCTGGACTAAACCTCAGCCTCCAGCCTCTCAGTGTGGCTGATCCATCGGAGGCCGGAGCACGAGGCGTCCGTCTAATAACTGTCGAGTAACTGTGCCGTTATTAAGTTACTGGTGTTAAGTTGCAGCAGCAGAGGAGGAGGGCAGCTGGCTCAGCTAATAAAGCACTCATATCCCCATCACTGGCTGGGCTAATTGACAGCTTCATGAAGAGAGAACAGCTAATTGATTATAGGCCTGTCCTATTGCAGCGCACCAGGGGACTGATGGGAAACGGACCGAGGTCAGGTCGGCGTCGGACCGTGCGTCCTCTTGAGTTGGTGTTTTTTTTAAGGAAACGCTTTGCTGTATATGTTTTTCTTCTTCAGCCGCTCCCCCATAAATAAACCAAGTTATTTGTGGCTTGACAAAAGTGGCCTCCCACAGCAGGAGGGAGGAGGGGGGGTCGTCAGAGCCTCAGACCCTGGATCCCATTAAAGAAGTGAGGGATTGTTCAGTTCAAGCTTGGGCTAAATGTAAAGAGAGGTCTGCATCCTGCCCCAGTCCCTGCCCCTCATTGTGTGTGTGTGTGTGTGTGTGTGTGTGTGTGTGTGTGTGTGTGTGTGTGTGTGTGTGTGTGTGTGTGTGTGTGTGTGTGTGTGTGTGTTTGTGTGTGAGGGGAATTCCTTCACAGAGCCTCGTTGGCATTCCTCTGTGTTTTGTGCAGCTCGGAGGAATGAGAGCTGCAGGTTCCTCTTCAGAGTGGAGACCCAGAGACGACCAACTGTATCTGTGTGAGACTGACTCAGAACACAGAGTAAAGGTCACGCTAACATCTCCACCTCTAAGTGCTGCTTCAAGGACCGAGACCAAGACTGGGATCTGGATCCTCAGTACAGCTCTGTCCTACAAAGGCAAAGTGCAGCATCTGTAAAAAAAAAAATACCAAACTGAGAAAAACTGCTTTTTGTGTTTTTCATTGTCAGGTTTAAGCATCAAATTATGAATAACTACCAAGTCTATTTTGTTGTTTGTCTTTCTGACCAATTTTGACCATTTTATAGCAGATACTGCACTTTTGGTTTTACTCCAATGGAATTAGAGTAAACTAGAGAATGCATTTCCTGAAGGAAATATGGGTGAATGCTGAAAGCTGAAAGCTGAATGAGCTGAATAAATTGTTGAAACAATGCTGAATTAAGTGAAGAAACTGCTGAAGCAATCTTGAAGAGAGTAAATTCTAGAATGTAGGGAGTGCAGTACTCTTTGCAGATACTGAAAATGAAAAAATGCAAATACTGCACTTTGCCTTTGTAGGGCAGAGCTCATGACCAGTTTTTCCTCCTGCCTGTCTGAAATCGGGAAAACCAAGATCTGATTATTACATCAGACAAGCTGCTGTCTTGTACAGCAGCTAATGGGGATAATAAACAAACAAACAAACAAAAAGTTATCACCATTATGTGGTGATGATTTTCTTTTTAATACATTGGTGCTGGGAACAGTCTCTGCACAAACTGGTTCCTAATGTTGTTTATTGATGTGTGTACCTGATTCTTCAGATTTAAATTAAATCTGGTTTTATTCTAACTTAGTTGTGCACTTAAGTTTTCTGTCTACTTGCCCTAAATACCCTAATTCCTAATGCGTCACTTATTGTGCTCTGATGATAGAAGATAGATAGATAGATAGATAGATAGATAGATAGATAGATAGATAGATAGATAGATAGATAGATAGATAGATAGATAGATAGATAGATAGATAGATAGATAGATAGATAGATAGATAGATAGATAGATAGATTCCCCCGTTCCCCCTTGACAAAATTAAAAGTGTTGGGGACCACTCAAAAAGAGAGTTGTGAGACACCAACTACTAAAAACATGAATAGAAACGCACATTATGGTACCATACAAACAAAACAAACAAAAAAACAAAACAAAGCAAAACAATTATTTTATGAACTGGAACTCATAAGAGACAGTCTTCTATTGAGGATGAGGTGGCAGGCTTTGGCACATTCATTAATACAATGTTTACCAGCTAAAATGACACACAATTTATTCATATCATCAAAATCATTAAAATTAAAATAAAACTTAGAAAGTGTACTAAATAGATCAGCACGAATGTCCATATAAGTAACACAGTGCAAAAGAACATGGGCTTCTGATTCAATGGAGCCAGAATCACATAAAACACAGTAACGTCTCTCCAATGGGGTGTTTGTGTATCTACCAGTTTCTATTGCTAAAGGAGCGACTCCACATCTAAATTTAGCAAGGGAACTTCTATGTTGTCTTGAAAGTATATTCTTTACATAATGCTCTGTCTCAAATGTACCCTTAAATAGGCAATAGGTGCGTAATTTATTCCCTTCTGGTTTATTTATTAAAGCAGAAGTGAGTGATATATTTGTGTTAATATAAGTCTTAAATAGTTATATCTTCCGACAGCAATCACTTACATAGAGTGTTTGGACTGAAACACGGGTCTCTCAGTCCCTCTGCTCTGCTCTGAGCCGAAGAGAAAACATTTATCGTATCCTACAGTTTTTATCCAATGAGGAGAGAGAACGGCATGCAGGGCTGTGTGTGCAGCCAAGGAACGCCGTGAATGTGGTGACGTAGCGACGAGGACTGTTATGGTGCGTTCAAGGAAACTCGTATTTTTCCGACCGTGAAGTGGTACCAGTTCGATCTGGTACGAGTTCACCGGTCGGAAGTTACGAGTGGCCGTTATAGTGACTTTCACCGGTAAAACAGGTCGGAAAAACACGAGTGGGTTGCCTGGAACGCTACAAAGTCGTAAGTTGTGACTTGAAGCTGTAATTTACGATTTCAAAAGCCTGCCTGGAACGCAGCATTAGCGAAAACGACCGGATCACTCACTTCTGCTTTAACTGTAGCCATGAGTCCTCATCTGCCTTTGACACAGCCACATCAAAACATTTAAGGTCGTTACTAGAATAAACCATATCTGTACAAGCAAGATGAGGTAAATTCATAGTACTGAAAAGGGTTTTTACCGTTTGCATATATTTTTTTACATTTGTCAAATGAGCCGCCCACTGAAAAACACGTTTACATAATCGACTGTCAGACATTCCACAGAGTCTTTGCCAGTTTTTAAAAATACAGGACCACTGATGTTGCCATGGGGTTTTCCAGCCCATATCACTTTGTATAGCAGCATTTGGGGTGTATTTACCCACACCTAGATAGAATCTACATGCTCTATTAAACACAGCATTAATAGGAGAATAACTTTTGTATCCCCAGACAGCAGCAGCATAGGTCAAAATAGGCAGGACCAAGGATTCAAACAATTTAGTATAGCATTTAAAAGGAAAACCATGGATGTATGTTAGTGTGTATGAACTGAATGGTCCCCCAGGAATAAATAATAAAAGCTTTCTGATTCTGATTCTGGATCATCATCCTCTTCCTCTCAGGAGGAGAGGAGACAGCTGAATGTGAGCTTCCTCAGTTTTGTTTCACTTCCCAATTGATTAACTCCTGACTCCTCTAACTGTTTCAGGGACCAGGACCAGGACCAAGACCAGGACCAAAACGGGTGCCAGGGTTGGGCATTGATAAACAATAATACATATTGATTGAAAAGAGTGAGGAAAAATAAAATGTCATTGTTATAATGGTCCAAATTTCAGTTTTATTTTGAAGCTCGTCCTTAATCATGTTTTTCTTATTGTGAATAAATCCTCTCTGAAATGTTCTGGCTCTCAGTCTGTTTTTATTGACTGTTGAAGCGTCTCTTCATCTCTTCATCTGAGCAGACTCAGGGATCTTTGTGAATCTCTTCTCACCATCAACAAAGAGCTTCTCCTGATTTATTCTATTAACTGTCCAAGGTTTATGTCAGATAACACATTTTCTGGTGAAATTGTATTTAATTGCTTTATTTATTTATTTTTATTCATTCATATGTTTTCATTGTGATATGTTATTTTATATGTTGTTGGTTTCTCTGCTCCATAAATAAAGAGTATTATAACAGATAAAAGTTGAATTTACACTGTTAAACTGCCACTGGTCCTTCTCATATTAAATTTCCATATATGCACATAAAACATATATGAAAATTAAACATAAAACATTTTCAAATGGAAAAATCTTCATATATCAACATACATATATATATACTGTATATATATATATTACGTATATCGTAGATATATTACATACATACATACATATCCATCCCAAAGCCTGTCAATAATTATTGACATGCAGGTTTAATGTTTCTAATGTTTAAAATTAAAGAGAAAATCATATATACAGTGAGTATACTGCCTTTTTTTCATGTCTATATTAAAAACATATTCTGTGTGTTTATGTAACAATTATAGGAAAACATCACTCTTGATGCTATATTTTATATGTGATTAAAGAGCAAATTAAACTGTTTCTCACTCAAACAAGTTGGAAACAGAGAAAGGATTAGAAGTGTTATATCTGTATATCCTCAATAAAAGTTTCCAAACGTTTCTATTCGAGCTACAAAACCCCCCCGTCCTCCACAGAACCAGTTTGTGTCTGAATTCCCTTCAAGTCTCATTGTTCGGCGTATGGTAACGAACTGAATCACTGCATCCTCCACTTCAAAGTCCGCCGTCACCAACCGGCAATTCATGGCGTTTCAAAGAGAGCCACTGGTTCACTCCCATCCCGAGTCATTTTTTTGTTACCTATCAAAGTGGATGTCAGGTCCGGCCCATGGGAGGGGCGACATGACACTTCCACGGCGGCTTCTAAACAGGTCAGCCAAGGGAACCATGGAGTCCAAAGCGGTGGGAGGGGGCCACTTTCAACCAAAACCGTGTAACTGAATCTAAACCAGTGGTTAAACCCATTCAGCAGTGCAGGAATGGGGAGAGCCCACGACAATACAATACCATTCATAGGCTAACACAGCCTGTGGAACACAGGGGAATGACCAGGGAGGGGTTATAATCAGGCAGAAAGGCTCTCAGCCAGCCAGCCAGCCAGCCAGTCAGTCAGTCAGTCAGTCAGTCAGTCAGTCAGTCAGACCACAGAGGCCCAGGCTCCACATAAAGCCCCACATCTCCACACCTACATCTATCTCTCCTGTTTGTTTAGGCCTGTGATTCTCTCAGAAAAATGTAAAGGCTCCGGTCGGCAAGCGGCTGAGAGATGTGATGGAGTGAAAGGGGAGTGAGGGGATGGAGAATGGGCACTGAGAGTCAGTCTGCCCTCAGCCTGACCTGCAGCTTTCAGGGGGCTTGAACACATCAGAAATCCCATTGTGGGAAGTGATTAATTGAGAGTGATAACTTACCATGAACACAGATTGTTATAGGCTTTAATGTGGTAGGCCTGGCTTTTTAAACGCTGCTTTCACGTAGCTTTGTAGTCCAGCATATGGGCCCAGACGTATTCAGTGACAAAAGACCAACGCAAATTTATCACGCTTGTACGTCCTGCTAACAACGTGTTCTCTCTCTCTCTTTATTTAAAGCCCCTTCTCTTCTGGCTTTTCAACCTGAAGCATGATGGGAAAACACACTCATACGGTGGTTGGTTGGTGAAGCCACTCTCGCTATTCATCAGTCTGTTTATTAATTTCTCAATGAACTGGTAACACGTGGAATATAATGACTGTACACGCTGCTTATTTAAAAGACAACACTCAACAGGTTTTGTTACAGTGAATCAGTATAAAACTAATCAGAGAGACAGGCGATATTTGGTGGTTTTGTTGATTAATCAGCTATCAGAGTCATTTCCAGCTAATTATTGTAATTTCATCACTGGCACGTATTGAAATATATGCTGACAAGATGTTTTCTTCCAACACATAAAAAGCTGTGAACAGTTTATAAATGAAACACCTGCTGAAAGAGTCAGGATCACATGACACTCATCAGCCATACTGGTGACTCATGGATGAATGAAAAGCTACAGAAAATTAGACAAAATACAGCTCAAACAAGTTTTAAAAAGAGTTTAAAATGCATGAAAGGGACAACGAGGAGTTTTGGAAAAGCAAAGCGTTTTCACACTACATTTATGAGCCTCCCCGCGCACTGTGAAATTCTTTGACCGGCGCAAGACGGACTCATGTTTTCATTCATCAATAATTAAAGTCAGAGGTTGGAAGACGATCACATACCGTCGTAGTTCCGACCATAAATGGCGATTCGCCGGTGTTTTTCTCATGACTCGCCACGAAACCGAAAGTAAAGAAACGCTGGTCGACTCGCCCAGCATTTCCGCCACCACTAATAATAACAAAATAACGTTAGAGACAAAACGATATATTTATCGAAAATGGGCCCATTAACAAGTGTGGGTAGCGTAGATTCATCCACATTAACGTGAGACTTTTTTATAACCAAATAGAAACTCCTCGTTGTCCCTTTAAATTATGAAGCTGAAGTATCACAGGTTTTCTATAGAGGCCCTGAGAGCTTTGAATTGTATTAAATTGAACTTAACTGAACTGAAATTAGTTTAATTGAATTAAATTGAACTGAATTTAATTTAATTGAATTTAATTGAGTTTAATTGAATTTAATTGAATTGAATTGAGTTGAGTTGAGTTGAGTTGAGTTGAGTTGACTCAAGGATGAAGAGACTGGATTTGATGGGAAAAGGTCAAAGGTCACTTTGACCTCCCAAAACACATCATTTGGACACAAGCTGCTGCTCATTATGACTCAGCTGATGGAAGAAAATATGAGGTGGTCATAACAAAAGAACAAGGCAGATCTGTCAGACTGCTGCATTTCTGTGCGTCATCCTGCAGAAGCAGAGTCCTGCAACCTGGATCAGAGTCCTGCAACCGGGACCAGAGTCCTGCAACTGGGACTGAGTCTTGTAGTTAAGACCTAAATCCTGCAGAATCCTGCAGTCCTGCATTTCAGACCAGAATCCTGCATTATGGACCAGGGTTCTGCAACTTGGATCAGAGACATGCAGCTCAGACCAGAGTCCTGCAGCTCAAACCAGAGACATGCAGCTCCGACCAGAGTCCTGCAGCTCCGACCAGAGTCCTGCAGCTCCGACCAGAGACCTGCAGCTCCGACCAGAGTCCTGCAGCTCAGACCAGAGTCCTGCAGCTCAAACCAGAGACATGCAGCTCCGACCAGAGACCTGCAGCTCCGACCAGAGTCCTGCAGCTTAGACCAGAGTCCTGCAGCTCAAACCAGAGACATGCAGCTCCGACCAGAGACCTGCAGCTCCGACCAGAGTCCTGCAGCTCAGACCAGAGTCCTGCAGCTCAGACCAGAGTCCTGCAGCTCCGACCAGAGTCCTGCAGCTCCGACCAGAGACCTGCAGCTCCGACCAGAGTCCTGCAGCTCCGACCAGAGTACTGCAGCTCAAACCACCTGCAGCTGGGACCAGAGTCCTGTCAGGATTTGAACAGATGGACCAAACAGGGAAACGAGAGTCACGCAGCTCTTGTACGGTGACACAGTGTTTGTTCTTGGCTTTTCAGCAGTGTCAAGACCCTGGGGCCTCGTCTGCTGGCCCTTATCTACCCCGGCTCAATTACTGATGTGTCAGCAGTGATCAATGAGCTGAGAAGGCCAGGGGTGGGGTTGGTGGGGGGGGAGTGGGGTTGGGACCTGGCTGGAGGTGGCCTGGGACCACATGGTTGGGTCATCTGGGGCGATTGTGTGAGACTGGGACCTCCTCAGACCTGGTGGTGGTGGTGGTGGTGTGTATGGGAGGAGGGGGGGAGGGGGAAGCTGTGTGGGTCACATTGTGTTTCAGGGTGTCAGTGTCTGAGGACCCTCCAGCACACTCCCTGTCAGCCCTGTTGACTTCTACTTGACTGGAGTGGACACACTAACACAGAGATGTGTTTGCAGGCAGCATGGACACAGTGATAGATGGACGCACATGTGCTGAGCTATTGATGCTTGTTTCTGTGGAGTGGGGGTTTTCTGCATGGTGACCAACAGAGGAGCCAGGGGGAGTCTCATATAGCCTAAAAGACTCAAGTTTTCTTGATGGCAGCTACAAAGGATCTCTGTTCTAATACATAACATTACAGCAACATAGAAAAGCACACAATCAGAAAAAGGAAGAAACACTATCGGGTGAATAATGACAGCAGATGACAGATCAAGCTGACATTCATAAATCATAATAACTTCTGCAGGGTGGTAGCCCACTTTATAAAGGATTTAATGAATGATTTAGAATCAGCTTGTTAACACTTAAAGGGATACAACATTTGTTTTCGTGTCTTGCCTCACTCCCGAGTCCATGACAAGCAGATAGACACCATCCTTTTGGTAGGAGGCAGGCTAACACTACCTATGCACTTCCAGAGTCTGAGCTAAGCTAATTAGCGGTGCGCCAGCTCTGCCCGTATCTCCCTTGTTACTGCACACACAGTCAAAAGGATGGTGTCTATCTGCTGGTCATGGACTCGGGAGTGAGGCAAGACACACACAAAAAATGTTGGCGTATCCCTTTAACCCTGTTGCTTTCCAAATAGTGAGCCCACATGTCTTTGTACTGTTCAGCCTCATATCTCCTTAGTTACTGAGCAGTCTTTGTTTTCAGCATCATCCTGTGTAAACAAAAAAAATACTAGTTGGATGCTGGATTTGAAAAAAGCTACAAGTGAAAAATAGTAAAGAAATAAGCAAAGCTCCCATTTAGGATATTTATTAAGTAACGTTTCAAGCCATCATAATTGTAAATGGAGGCGCCATCTTTAAATATCCTTCACTGCAATTAGAGTTAAATGATACAGCTGTAGACTAATGGCGCATTTCCACTAGCACGGCTCGGCTCGATACGGCTCGGCACGGCACGGCTCGGCTCGGCACGGTTGTGTTTCCATTACAACTGAGTATCACTAGTGCCGCCGTGACGTCATTTACACGGCGCCGAGCAACGCTCTAAACTCTGTAAATATATAACTTTAGCAACATTTGAAACATTTTCAGGCGAGAAAGTAGTCGTTTAGATCCCCAACGTGTTGAAAAACTGACAAAATACCAGCTGTTTACAATTTTGTTTCAACGAAGTCGGCGTTACTAAAGCTAGCCGTAGTGAGCAACGCACTTCCGGTTTTCACAAAATAAAATACCCGTTGCCTTTTATCATAAGGAAAGCCATTACGATAGAATTGGTGCTTTTACTTTGTAAACAGGAAGTGAACCTACCCTCGCTGTAGCTAGCTTTAAACCGCCGTTTTGACTCCTATGCTCTCGTCCCGTTAACGGCATTTAACCGTTCAATATGCCTTACCGGAGAGTCTACCAGCTCTGAGATCGGCCTGGTTCATTGTAAAACATTTATTTATTGATGTAAATGTGGTGTTTTCTGTGCGTACAGACCCCAAGGCAGTGCTGCTCTTCTGTCTAACCACAAACAAACTTCTGCTACAGCCACAATTGTTAGATTTCATCAATGAAACCAACATTTAAGAGTTTAACCAGCCGGTGGTAAACCTCTAAAAGCCATCGGGGAAGTTAATTAGCGGTCTGTTCTCCTCGGGGTGACGATGGTAGGCTGGCCCGGCGGAGCACGTCAGGAGCCGGGCTGCTGCCTCTGTGATGAACCGGTCGCTGCTCGGACCTGGAGCTTCACTTCTCCGAAAAACATCGGGGCAAACTTCTAAACAGCCGTCGTTTGGATAAACTAACCGCACATGGGGATCTAAACAGTTACTTTCTCGCATGAAAAAATATTAAAACTTAATAAAGTCACGTAATAACAGAGCCAGTCCCAATATTAGAAATTCTCTGGTAATAACAGGCTTCAGGCTTCAGCAGGAACATTTCTGTTGTCGGTCGTCGCTTCCAGTGACGACACTCATCGGCCAATCAGTGGAAGGCAGTCGGCTGACGTCACGTTTTAGTAACGCTTCGGCTCGCTTGGAACCAGGGCTGAGGTGATACCAAAAATGTACCCGCTACTGCGTGCTAGTGGAAACACGCAATAGCGCGCCGAGCCGTGCCGTACCGAGCCGAACCGTGCTAGTGGAAATGCGCCAAAAGATTAGTCAGTGACATGTTTTGAGTGCAAAGATGCTGTATCACTATCCCCAGTAATATTAGATTATTTTTTAGAGGCGCCTTGTTTTTCATTAGTTAGGACAGTATGACGGCTTTTTAGCCTGAGTCCCTCCAGGGAGTACCAACCAAATTAATATTTTGAACCCTAACCCTAGGACCAGGGTTGGGTATTGATAAACATAATTTGATATTTGCACCAAGTCTATCAACCTGATTAAAAATAGAATAAAAATAAAATAACGTCACAATGATTTCAGTTTTACTTTATAGTTTTATTAGAACTCATTAATACATGGTGATGTTTCACCAATCGTGATTAAGATTAATGAGTGGTAGGCATTAACTTGATCTTGCCTGCATCAGTGTATGAACCTTTGTTCATGATAATGAATGATAATGAAATCAATAACCTCCAACTGTGTCCTTTAAAAAGTGTAGGTGCAGGACACTGACACATCCTCCTCATCAACTTCTATGTCCCATTACACAAACATTGATTTGACACTTTATCCAAGAGCCAGAAGCAGCTGCTGTGACCTCTGTTCATCTAGCAAACAAGATGTGATTGTTGAACTTCTGATGATGAAGATAAATCCATGGAATCCATACTTGTGTTTGTAATGTTTGACCCAACATATCCCCCCCCCCCCCCCCCAACACACACACACACAGCAGGACAAAGGCTTCACCAGAGCTCGGTCAGTCTGGGCTCTGAGCTTCCATATTGATGACTGAGCTGCTCAATGGGGAGCGAAGCTTGTTAATCCACAGACCAATTACCAGTGAGTCAATAAAGAGAGCGGCAGATTACAGCGGTGAACTCAGCTGCTCAGGTCACACTGACTCTCAGCTTCCTCATCAGCAGCTTCAGGAGGAAACAGCCCTGACCTCTGCTCCTCCCTCACCTCCTCACAGCCCACAGGAGAAGGTCACAACAGGTGTCAGACCTTTCTCTCTCTTTTATTCAGGAATAGCTTTGCAGGAGTATGTGTGATGTCAGTAATGATTATCACTGGCTTTGAATGAAGTCTTTAATTTTTTAACCTTTGTCTTGTGTCAGCATTCTGCTACCATCACTTGTGTCTTGAGTCTTGAATCAGCTGTAAAACACACTAAAAACATTGTTTTTCATCCAATTAGTTTTTCTTCTCTTGGTTACATTGTTAAGCTTCTTTATCTATGAAAATATGGTTTTAATATTTTTGGTTTGGGTTCCTGGGTCTTTTTTTTCAGTATACCCCTTGGCTTCAATGTAACCTTCCTCTTGTCAGCTTTCTGCTTCCATCTCTTGTGTTAGAGTCGGTTCTGACCTGAGTCTTAAATCAGCTGTAAAATACACAAAAAACAATTATTTATCATCCCATTTGTTTCTCATCTCTTGGTTACGTTGTTTGGCTCCTTATCCATGAAAAGGTTGGTTTTACACTTATGATTTCAGTTCTAACTCTCATTATTGTTCTTATGCTTATAACCGGATCAAAACCAACCCTAACACAAATGTCATAATTTTAACCAGAGCATTTTAGAATTTTGTAATTTTTTTTATTATTTATTTCCATTTTTATTTTGTTTAAATATAGGTTCCTGACAAAGTCAAAAAGCCTTGATGCAATAAACAAATTTATGTGGTACTTTTATGCATTAAAAATCAAAAAAAATACTCTAAAACCTTTATTCAGTGTATAGTAAAATCAAAAGCTGTCTGTGTCTGTTTTATCTACTGAATTTGGAGCCAAAGAAAATGGTGCGACATGCGTGTCATGGGCTTTTCTTACTTGTTATAACATGAGTGAAGTGAGCACAGAAATTCACCTGATGGAGCGGGCGTCTGGGAAGCTCTACCTGTCTGATATTCTTTGACACACTGTTAAACTAAGCTTGACAGTCAGCCGGAGCAGGCACACAGTTATGGAACATAACTCCAATTTAAATAAGCCAGACTTACCAAAATAAGTAAGATTTTCCTTTAATCTTGCTTCATGGACCCTCCCTCCCCAGGAACAGGACCACATGAGAACATGGCTTCATGTTCCATGTTTTATAGTAATAAAGTGTAGTTGATCCGCAATGACAACAATAACAACAGTTTGTGTTTCTCTGCTTCATCTGATCCTGGCGGAACCCTCCCAAGATTAGAAGAGAAGAATTAGAAGAGACCATGGTGTGTGTGTTTGTGTGTGTGCATTGAATGCAATTGTTTCCCCTGTGGCTCAGAAGACAAATTAAAGTGTGAGTGAAGCAGCATGGACCTCAGTATGAATATTCATTGGCTGAGTGAAAGGCTGGATGAGACGAGTAGGGCTTAACGGGACCTGCACCTGGTGAACCTTGATCTGCTTGTATCAAAATGTGCTGAAGTGAAAACCCTGGTTCACAATGCCACGTGTGGAACAAACACACGGTCACTGAAGAGGTTAATGAATATTCATACTTGTTCACATACACTTCCATATGATGCCCACTTAACCCTCAGTGGTGTGTACATACGGTCTATCAGGTTGGAGAGCTGAAGAGCATTCAGACCCTATGGGGCTGAAAATGAAGCCGACACTGAATGAAGAACCACAAATTGCAGTTCCTTGAATGGCCCCTAGAGTGAGTCTCCAGCAGTGAGTCAGTTAAATGTTCAAATGTTACAGCAGAAATCAACATGTTTACAGTCTGGAACAGAAAAACAGTTCCAATTTCCTCCTGTTGACATAATTCACCTGTTTACACTTTATTAAAGGACAATTCCGGGCAAATTCAACTCGGCTGTATTTTCCTAACATTTTAGGTCTAAAAGAAGCAATCTGAAGATTTTCAGTTTAATTGCTCCTGTTTTGCGGTAGTTGTGTCTGTCCCCGCATCGCCATGGCAGCAATGAATGGGAGATGATGCAAGTTCCGCTGCTTAGGCTGTTTACATCCCTCAAAGCCGCAATTTTTTTCCACAGACAGCGTCAGATGGCTACTCAAACATGCACCGAGAAGGTTGTTTCCGTCAAGCAAGCTGACATGTTTGTAAAACTAGATCTAATTCAAAGTCTCACGGAGTCTCGCGTGAGACCCAAGTTGCCATACTCAGTGTGTTCACGTGCAGTTGGAAGCTCCGGTTTGTGTCATAAACACAGGAATATCAACTCTTGACTTGCTTGAAGTTAATAAACTTCTCGGTGCATGTTTGAGTAACCATCTGACGCTGTCTGTGGAAAAAAATTGCGGCTTTGAGGGATGTTAACAGCCTAAGCAGCAGAACTTGCATCCGCTCCCATTCATTGCTGCCGTGGCGATGCGGAGACAGACACAACTACCACAAAACAGGATCAATTAAACTGAAAATCTTCAGATTCCTTCTTTTAGAACTAAAATGTTAGGAAAATACAGCCCTGAGTTGAATTTGCCCGGAATTGTCCTTTAAGGCTTCAATATCTGCATAATTGAGGGTGTGGCCTCTTTGACTGACAGGTGAGGAGGTGTATATGACACAAAATGTCAGCTCCACAGCAAATTTTCAGCTCCATGCACCCGATTTCTTTAACTGCTGTTGGATTAGCTGGGAGTTAGGGGCGGATGTGTCTGACTCTGCAGCATCACAGAGACCATTGGCCCTTTTCCATTACACAGTTACAGCTTTGGCTCTACTTGACTCAACTCTATTCAGTTCAGTCATATTCCATTACAACTGAGTACTTCAGAGTACCTCCTTAATGTGGGCGGGGTCATCATAGCAGCTATAGGAATAGTTTGGGAAATCTGTCCATTGCCATAATCCCTATAGTCATAGCAGTAGGTTCATCACCTTTAAGTATCGGTGCATGTTGTTTTGAGATCAGCGGGGCAGAGACGCAAGTTGCTCAGCGAGGAGGAGGTGAATGGTACAGGTCCTCTGTACCTCATCAAACTCATCAAATACACAATCCAACAACTCCAAAACGCTCTGGTGGACAAGTTGTGACCTGCACATAACCACGCTTTGAAATAATCACGTAACATAGTTGTTCTCAATCAAATGTGTAGCCAGAACTGCATTCACATTTTTGTATATCTACCTGTTTAATTATCACATCATTCTGACATCTTGAATGTGAACCACTTGATTAGAACATGTTGTGTTGTTGTGTATTTCAGTTGTAATTAGCAAGTGTCTGCATTACGCAGTGTTAATCAGGTGCTGTGTGTTGAAGTGAGGCGGACAGCGGACCTGAGGCCTGATGATAGCTTCATGTTTGACTGCAAAATCAATACATCACATGTGAGCGAGTAAAGACGTCATTCACTTCATGTTAAGTCCACATTCAGATTAAAGAGGCGTTGCTTTGTATGTTTCTTTAAAAAAGCCTTTGTGTGTTTTTGTGTGGCCCTCAGGCTCCGCCCAGTGCGTGGCAGTATTTGTGCCTTAAGTGCTGGCTGTGCTGCTACAAAGAGCCGGGGCTGACCTGGCTGCCGCTGTCCTTTTCTCATGGCCCATGGCTCTGCGTGGTGAATGGACGCGCTGGCCTTTCAGGACCTCAAGCCAGCGGCATGAATGGGGTGCGGTGGCTGATTTAAAGCCTGTGGTCAGAGAGGCAGGTGAAGGTCGGGGCAGCAGGGGTCAGCCCGGAACATCCGATTTACTCTGCCTCAATATGGCCGCAGTCACGTAGATGGAGCTGTAATGACCATCAGGGCAGGAGCAGCCGGCGCTCCGTCACACACGCATGATGTAAGAGCTTTCACAAGGCAAGCCATGCTACTTTATACACTGAAGAAAAGTCATGTCATTTAAAGGGTCAGTTCACTCTAATCACAAAACACATATTTCCTCCTGTCCTTGTCCCTTTAGTGCTGTCTGTCCAGTCCAATCACTGTGTACACAGGTTAGAATCCACAGACTGACTGTGGCCTCCTGGTCCAATGATCTTCATGCTTTATTATCACAGCACTCTATAGTACATGTTACTGTGTGGACACAGAATAAAACCAAAACTCTCTGCAGGGTAAGATGTTAAAAATAAATGATGCATGATGTCCTTATCTCAATTGGGAAATAGTTTCAATGATGTTGTGTGGATTAAAAATAATTAATCAATTACAGTAATTAAATCATAATGGAATCCAAAGACAAAGGTACAGAGATTAAAGGATCATATAGATTTAAGAAAGAAAAAAATATGATGATTTATTTTTAAAGTCAAAACCAAGCTCAGTGTGAATGAAGGGATATGGAGCCAGTCATTAGTCTGATTTGGTTCAGTGGACCAAACTAATGGGAAAGAAAATTGAAAGATTTGAGAACAAATTGATAATGTTTCAAGAAGAAACATCACAATCATATAAATATAAAAAATAAATAAATAAATAAAATAATAAAAGTAAAGTGGTGATTCTATAGGTTGTGAGCTGTTGAAGGGAAACATCGGAAGCTTTAAAATTAGCAACATGGAAAAACTTTCCTTTTTTTTGGCTCATCAGCAGCATCATATGCTTGAAATATTCCTTAAAAAAATCTAATGAATCTAAATCTTTTTTTTTTAATTCATAAAATCATCTTCCAATATGATGCTATATTCTAAAGATTTTAAACTCTTTATATTTCCCCTAATACACTGTCATTTATAAGCATAAGCAGCATGGAAAGATACATGCTTCATATTTATATATTTATATATCTACGTATATATTTTTATCTGTCTTGTTACTAGCATAAAGCTGATTCATGCTTTGATCAGCCTCACTCAGCAGATTTATCTGTCAAATCACTCAACTCGAAACAGAAAATGTATAAAAACTGAGTAATGGAAAAACAAATAAACCTTATCACACCTTTGGAGAACTAAATAATAATAAGAAAGACATAACCTCTTCAGTATTCACCTATATTAAAACTTCACAATATCCAGTTTGAGAGGAAATACCCCCCCTTTTTACTTGAAAATATGAATAACTGGTGCTGACTGTGTTTCCTGCACACAGGAGCTGAAGGAGGCTTGGATTAACATCATCATCATCATCCTTCCAGTTAAAATCAGACAAACCCAAACTTATCTCAGCATCTTCATGAACATTAATGCTGAGAGCTCACAGTGAATCAAACAGTGTGATGCTGGGCCGAGTGAATAAGCGCAGATACAAAGTGAGTGTGTGTAACTGTAGACGGGACAACAATGAGGATAATCCCAGTAAAAGGCTGTGGTGTGGGAGGGATTCCCATCACCTTCTTGTCACATTATCAACTGGAGTGAAAGCATGTTAAAAAGCCTTTGAGTGCCACTGGGGTGCTGGCTGCTTGTGTGTGAGTGTGAGTGTGTGAGTGGATGAATAGCGGCCTGGGCTGTCACATTAGCCATGGTTGGGAGTGTTAGTGGGCGTTTTTCTGTCGCTGTGTGTTTTGGACTGGCTCAGAGAGAGAGAGAGAGAGCGAGCCTCAGTCTGAGAGCAGAGAAGAAAGAGCGGAGGAAAAGATGGAGGAAGAAAGAAGACAGACCTCCCGCTCGTCCGGGCCCTGACGTGCTTTGTGCGCCGAGACAAGACAGTAAATGTGTAGGTGTTTGTTTCTGACAATAGACTGAAAACAGCATCTTCTGCCTGTTTAGGCACAAACCTTACAGCTGCCACACGTTGACTTGACTGCCTGGCCTGCTGCCTCTGGCTGCATGAGCTTTACACTCACTGGCTCAGGAGCTTTCATCTGTGACCAAACTGGCCAGACTCCAGAAACACACACCTCAGTGCCACATCCAGCACAAGCCTGCAGCCGCCTGTTGGTCAGTCAGTCAGAACATTACCTATGCAATTTTTCAACAGGTATATGGATCAGCAAGGCCGTAATTTCCTATACAGTATTTGCTCTCTGACCACTTTTTTCAGTTTCATTAACCTTCCTCTTGTGTTTGTCGCTTTTAGGTTTTTAATGTGTAAAAGTACCATTTAAATTTGTTTACTGCATCAAGGCTTTTTGATTTTGTCAGAAACCATTTAAACAAAATAAAACAAAACGTAACCAAGAGATGAGAAACAAATGGGATGATAAATAACTGTTTTTCCTGTGTTTTACAGCTGATTTACAGCCAACCCGAACACAAGCGATGGCAGCAGAAAGCTGACAAGAGGAAGGTTATTGGGTGTACTGACAAAAAGGCCCAGGTGCCGAAACCAAAAATATTAAAACCAACATTTTCATGGATAAGAAAGCCTAACATTTATAAAAAATATGTTTTAGTGTATTTTACAGCTGATTTACAACAAGGGTCAAAATTGACCCTATAACGCAAGAGATGGTAGAAGAAAGCTAACACAAGATGAAGGTTAAAACCTCCTGACTGGTGCAGTTCTTCAGACGATACTGAAACACTGGAACCAGTTAATTGGAAAGATTAATTCACCGCGTAGTGCGTAGTGTGACTCCCATCCATGGCCGAACGATTCATGACTCAGGCCTGAGGCTCACGTTCACAGTCAAACTAGCATTGTTGTGCATTGTGTCGAACGTTCACAAACAACAGAACACTAGCTTGTGTTCATGCGGCTTGAGTCCCGGGCTACAATAGCCGTTAGCAAAAACAATCTCCATGAATGTATATCCCTGCAAAGAAATGACTTAAATCACTCAGAAAAACACAGTTTTTTTTGTGCTTGTTGTGGTCCAACATCCTTGATTATGAGACGGGTTTTCCTAAAATGAATATTTAAGGTATTTCTGCGATTCTTTGTGATGAAATTACAGGTATTTGTAAAAAAAAAAAAAAAAAAAAAAAAAAATGTGGGAGCTGGCCAAAAAAATGCAATTTCATGAAAAAGGCAAAAGAAAGTGTTTCCCCGACACAGTGATAAAGTTTCATGTTGTGTTATTACGTCACTTCATAACATTCCCAAGGCAACAGGTGGAACATGGCTGCTCCTGTGTGAAGTAAACATACAACTTTCTGCTAAGAAATGTGTGACTTTTTTTCTGAAATCATGCAAACCCTGCATGCTTCACGCATTTTGTATGGATATCGGTGATTAATGCGGCAAATGTGCAACCCCCGTATAATATGCAGGCTTTGGCTGATTATTCTCTGAATTCTGCTATTATGACACCAATGCCCCAAAGCCCTGAATGGTCAGGCCCCTGCCTACATCCGTGGTTTGCTTTGACCATACGAGCCTGACCGCTGCCTGAGATCTGCCGGTGCTGCCCTGCTTATGGTTCCAAGGTCCCGTCTTGTCACCAAAGGTGACCGGGCCTTTGCTGTCCATGCTCCACAGCTGTGGAACACCCTGCCCGGCGATCTCAGGCAGGCGAGCTCAGTGGCTTCTTTTAAATCTCTTCTTAAAACTCACTTTTATCGATTAGCCTTCTCTTAATTTTGTTTTAATTTTGTTTTATCATTATTGTATGATTACTCTGTTGTGGGTGGGTGATTTTATAATTTTAAGTCCAATTTTATTTCTCAGGTGGTTTTATTATGTTGTTGCCAGGAAATTGTATTGACCTGTTTTATTTCTGTTGTTATTGTACAGCACCTTGTAACTTGTTTTTGAAAGGTGCTATATAAATAAAGTTATTATTATTATTATTATTATTATTATTAATGCTGTATACAGTAGGACTGATCTATTGTTGTATTAGACTGGATTTGTTTAACATAGACCTGTTGAACTGAATGGGAGTCACCACAGTCCACTCCACCTCACACGTGGTTCACTTAATAGCTGGTGTTGGGATTGGTCATTTGGATTTTCTTTGTAATCTTGTCCCCATTGTTGATCAGAGTCTGTGTGATGCTGCTGGTTAGTTGGACTAACGATCTGTGAGTCCTGACCCCCCGGCTCTTCATCCTCTGGGCTCTTTGTGGACTTCATTATGTTCTAATGGTGGCCTGAGGCCCGAGGCTCAGCTATTAAAGTAAAGTATTGCAGCAGAGGTGAATGCAGAGAATCCTCTTCTACTGCTGCTTACCACTCTGCTTTTACACTCACTACAAAGGCTTCTAATGTGTGCAGCTACCCCGACTACAAGTGACTATCACTTAAAGGTCCCACTTGACCAATGGCTCTCAAGTGCAATTTAGTCACATCCCCCCCTCCAGCATGTGCAAAGCCATCATGTTAGTACAATGACAATATGTCACAAGTCAAGAAAACTGTGGAATAAAACAACCACTTTAACACTTGAACAGTGTAGTTAGTCCGACCACAATGGGCTCTTTGCACAGCTCCACTACTTCCTGAACTTAATGCTGCTCCTTCATTTCCTGTCTTACATTATTGGACAAACTGATTAATCCAGGTGTGTCTGCGTGTCTGAGGAGTCACAATGGTCAGACACACCTGGATTAATCAGGTTGTGCAATAATGTAAGACAGGAAATGAAGGAGCAGCATTAAGTTCAGGAAGTAGTGGGGCTGTGCAAAGAGCCCATTGATCTCACAAGGGAAATATCAAATTATAAAGCAGATATTATTTGTTTATAGTAGGGGTGCCCTAATTCTTTTCAATGCAGGGCCAAAAATGAATCGGGGTGGAGGGTTGCAGAACAAAACTAAACATTCAAGTTGCAGTGCATTAAGGTAAATATGCCTATTGTTTATATAGTTTCACCATTCGAGCATGGGCAGTGGGCCAAAAATAATCGGTCGCAGGTCAACTTTGGCCTCTGTTTGTAGAAGACATTTATTTCTTCTTATTTACCCCAATTATTCTGCAGCTTGAACTCACTTTTGCTTTTTTTTGCCAAGAAAATTCTTAGGATATAGAATGCAAGTAATTGAAGGACATCAATAAATGATAGATTTTGGTATGGCATAAGGTCATACTGTATTACAGTAGTCAATGCTTCATGGTTGCATAGGTACATTTTGTAATTAGTTCTCAACTGTCTGAAAGCAAAATTGAATTTAATTCTGTCAAACCAGTTGACCTCACATGTTGTCTTAATTTTACTTATCCTGAATATCATATTATTAGTAGTAGGCTAAATAAATGTATCAGAATAAAACCAGTGCTTGGATTGTTTTGAGAGGCAAAGGTGAAATTATTCTCATTTCACTAACTGTGGTTCTTTGTTTTAAACGTTGCAACATTTCTCCTTCACCAGTGGCTAAACAGCTGTCGATGCTAACATGGAGCCATGGCGCATTACCTAAGCTAACAGCTAGCTGCTTTAAAGGAGCTTGAGGCAAGATCAAGGAATAAAACTCATTAGCGATACAACGGCCGTAGCGGCCGTCAGGGTTACTGCAGCCATCAGCCAAGCTGGTGCGGGAGCGCGCATCAACTCTCCACAGCAGTGCAGCTGATGCTGTGACAGTGACACTGTGGCTGAATTGGAAACGGCCTAACGTTACTATACCAGTGTTTTCCATTAATCAGCCGCCACAGTTTCGTTTGGGTCCGCCGCAGCAGTCTCTCACAGAAAAAAATAACAGCTTCACTGTCTCTCATCTCTGCCAGTCAGCCCCTCTACCTGCTGTCTCTCTCATGACACACACACACACACACACACACACACACACACACACACACACACACACACACACACACACACACACACACACACACACACACACACAGCCTAAATATGGTGATTTTTGTACGTACAGAGCCCCAAGGCTGCGCTGCTCACAGACACCTGAAGCTTCTTCGGAATGAAATGTGCTATATAAATAAAGTTTGCTTGCTTGCTTCACTTTTCATTCAAATGAACTAATGCGACTGCCACAGTGCCACTGTTAGATTTCATCAATGAGACCAGCATCTCCTAAAAACAATTCAACCAGCCGGCAGAAAACCTCTAAAAACCTCTTTTTACAGTCTATGCTAAAAACCTGTGGGGAAGTTACTCGGCTCGTTTTCTTTCCTGGGAGGAGGACAAAGTTTGCCCGGCCGATGAGCTCAGCTCCCCGGCTGCAGCCTCTGTGACGAGCCGCTACTGCTGCTGCGTGTGTGGCTCTGCACTCCTCCGAAAAATGTCGGAGCAAACCTATTTACAGACGTTATTTGGATAAACTGACAACAGATTGGGACTCTAAACTGTCACTTTCTCGCATGAAAAAATATTAAATTGTAAGAAAGTTATTTCTCTACTCGCTGCTCACGTAACTGTTCAGGCTGCAAGACATCCGCCGACCGCTGGTCGCAAGCGGTGGTAAGCCGAAGCTGTCGAGGACGCGCATGCAGCGTCATTTGACGTCACATCCGCGGACAGCGCGGGAAATTCGGACCCAGAATTGCAGCGCATTATGCAGCACACAGCCTGTTCAAGGCAACGGAGAGATACGTGGGTGGGCTCATTCTTTTTGGTTTTGAACGCTTCATCGCCCATTAGCAGTAAAAAACTTAAAACGCATGTGCATTTCTTGCCTCATGAACCTTTAAGTCGTAATCTTGCGCTGCAGCTCAAGATCCTCAAGTGTACGTCCACATTCCTGATGTTGCTAATAAGTGTTGGTTTGATGAATGCGCTTCATTGTTGACTCTGCGCTGAAACCAGCGGTTGTCCATTAACTACAAATCAATAGTGACGGGAGCCGCATGTGTGTGCAGCCCCTGTCTGTTTTCTCTTGGTCTGATAGCACTAATGCTGCGATCAGAAGCTGTGAGGTGTTGTTGATTAAGCATTAAAGAGAGAGACAGACTTTAACCTTCCTGTCACCGGGGTCAGAGGTCACATGTTAAGGCAGGACTCTGGCACGTTTCTCCGCCTCAGTCTGGACTCAGTCCTCTGATGTCAGATGAACTGTAAGATATCGTGTTTAAACAGGTGTTGAATGAAGGAATTCTGCAGAGACAAAATCTAAGTTTGATCCCCTCACGTGGTTGTTGGAACTGATAGACTGAACATACGATAGGAAATCATCACACTCCCTTGACATAGCTATATTATTTATCATCCAGCCTGAAAAACCCATTAAAAATCTACTTTTTTCCAGCTTTATTTAAAAATGTACCCCTTACAACAGCAAACTAATGAAAAAAGTCACTTAATTAAGAGTCACCTTTTGCTTTAACGACAGCCATCAGTCTGTTTGGTTATGTCTCTATAGCTTTGCACACCTAGATTAGGGAATATTCACCCATTCTTCTCTGCAGAATTGTTGGAGTTCAGTCAAATGGCTCAGTCATCCAGTTTTTAAGGATGACCTTACCCAGGCAAGGTGTTGGTGGTGCCATATTCTTTTTCTTTGCCTTTATTTAACCAGGTCGGTCTTTCCACTTCTTAATGATGCTGTGAATGGTCCTCACAGGGATAGCTAACGCCTGGAAAGTTTTCTGTAGCCTTCACCTAACTTGTGCATTTCCACAACTTTATCCTGGAGGTGTTGTTGGGTCAAAAAAGATTACTGTAACGTTCTCCTCTCCGGTCTTCCCGCCTCTACAACTCATAGCCTTCAACTGGTACAGAACTCAGCCGCTAGAATACTGACCAAAACCCATAGATACAGTCATATAACTCCAGTCCTGAAATCTCTCCACTGGTTACCGGTCCAGGCCAGAGCTGATTTCAAGGTCCTTCTCCTTACATATAAGGCATTAAATGGCCTGGCTCCATCATACCTGTCTGAATTACTCATACCCTATATTCCACCCCGCCCTCTCCGCTCTGTAAATTCTCATCTTCTGGTTGTTCCCACAGTCAATAAAAAATCGCTTGGTTATAGGGCCTTCTCCTACCGTGCACCCTGCTTATGGAATAGTCTCCCACTACATGTCAAACAATCCACTTCCACCGTAACTTTTAAAACACTTCTTAAGAAGCACCTTCTTACACAATGTTTTGGCAAAATTTGAGTGTCCTATTTATCTCCCTGTACGTTCTTTGCTTGTCCTCCACAGTAGGCTATGTTCGCCTATTTTGCCTGTATTTTTTCTGATCATTTATTGTAAACTGTTGTGTAAAGTGACTTGCTATTTGATTAATTATTGTAATTAATTTTGTAAAGTGTACCGAGACCATGTTGCACCATGGTGATTTTACACTTTAAATAAACTAAACTAAACTAAACTAAAAAAGGAAAATTAGTTGGACAAATCACAGGGGTAGACCATAGTCGAACCATCATCATCAACTTTCATTTGAATGGGAGGTAGGGCATTGATTGAGAGATAAGAACTCAGTCTGGTCCAGGACAGACTCGGGGTTATGTCCATTTTTTTCCATGAACTCTTCTGCGCCAAAGCTCAATCTTTTCTGATCATCTTATGGAGATATTCTGATACTTTTATGAGAATTTTGTATAACTTTGATGAACAATTTTGATAACTTTTGAGTATTTTTGATACCATTATCTTGTACTATTACATGAAAGCACTTTTCCAACCATGTTGAATTCTTTGCAGTACCATGTACTACTGGTAGTGGAATCCTCAAGAAATGTCTGGTTTTAAAGTCATCAAAACCAGAACATCTGATGTCAGGTATAGGTCAGTCAGCCTGGTGTATGATTGATTGGTTGCGATAATGGCATATTCTAAGGTGCTGATGACTTTTACTGTTTATTTCTTAATAATTATCCATGGTGTTTTAAAATGTTATTTTCACTGTGATGAGGAGGGTTATATCTTGTAAATACAGTTCAAAAAAGGTAATTGAATTCATTTTAATTCTAGGGTGGAATGCGACGAAAGAGATTTTGGTTGCAGGTTTTGATGACTTTCTATTGGTGCTGTAGATACACACCTTCTACCCTCTCTGGCTTCCTCTCACTCCCCAGTCTTCATTTCACATTCTTTGTCAGGACCTTTTGGTGCCTTTTGCAGAAAGATTGATTTTAACCACTTAAACATAGCTTTATACACCTGCCCTTCAATATAAGACCCTCATCAATAATGTGCATGGCTGTTGGAGAGATTTGCAGCCACTCTAGTATTCAATTGAAATGTTGTTATCCGTTATTATATATAATGCATAATTTTGGTTTCATTTCTTTTGCTTTTGCTTTGTAGTTGGGTCAATAAATGTAGTTACTTAATTTAAAATCATTCTGATATTGATATCAAAACCGGAGCCGACTGACTTTGAGAGTTGAGCTTTATGGGAACCTTCTAGAAATGTGCTTTATTCCAGTAGTAATACAAAACATATATTATTGATCTTTTTCCATGTAACTATACAACTCACCTGCTTCACTGTGATCATCACCAGTGTCAGCTTCAGCTTTAGTCATTGTTGTGGTGAAAGGCAGTATTCATGTCCTTGTCTGGGCTGTAGCTGCCTGAAAGCTCCACTCCCTGGCCCTGCAGAGACTGACCTTTTATGCGAATATAGCACCTATTACTGAAGTCTACATTGTCCTCAGAGAATGATTGGTGATTGCAGAGATCTTAAAAGATGTGCATGATTAAGACTCTTGGGGAAGTGCCACTTGAACAAGCTCAGAAAGCAGGTTTCTATTTGAACTCAAGGGGAAGAATTATTGAACACGTCTTCAAGTGCCATTGTTGCAAAAGTAATATAGTGACGGGGCTGAAGACGCACATATCTGTTTGTGCACTGGGGCTGAGAGGCCCATCATTAAGACTGGACACAAAGGTCCAAGACAATACTGTGTGGAAACATAGCCAGAGATGGACCACAGCTAAAAAGACTGCACCTGCTTGAAGAACAGAAACAGAAACCACCTTCTTCTGTGGGAAACTGTCATGTGCAATGTGGTGATTTTTTTTTTCCTGATTCCCCTAAATGGTAATGTGTGGTATTAAAAAACCTGGACTCACTACCTATCAGACCTGTTCACTGTATCTTAAAGGGATATTTCAACATTTTGGCACATTCGCCCATTGCCATAGTCCTAGGAGTATGTTCGTTACCTTTAATTGTCGCTGCAAGCTGTTTTTCGATCAGCAGGGCAGAGATACGAACTGCTCAGAGCTATGCTACAGAGACATATGGTATTTCCGGCTTTTCCTCATCAAACTTATCAAATACACAATCCAACAATTCCAAAACGCTCTGGTGGACAAGTTGTGACCTGCACATTCACCACGCTATGAGATAATAATGGAACGTTACGAGACAGAGTTCTTTTCGAGGCAAATGCGTAACCAAAACTACATTTCAGACATGGGTGCTCGGCGGAGTGATTTCAAAAGCTCAAGTAGTTCTGAGTATTTGCTTCATGTGTCGTAATGTTACATAATTATACTGATTATTTCATAGCGTGGTGGTGAATGTGCAGGTCACAACTTGTGATGTGTCTGATGAAGTGTTTTGGAGTTGTTTGTGTAGGCTATTTAGGTTAATGAGGGAAACATGAAAATACCATGCAGCTCACGTGTCTGCCCCGCCGATCTAAAAACTGCTTGCACTGACAATTAAAGGTAATGAACCTACTTAAAACTACAGGGATTATGGCAATAGGTGAATTTGCCAAAAATGTTGAACTATCCCTTTAAACCTTGGCTGCGATATCGTCTTCATCCCCATGGTTATAATAATAAACTGTCATGGCTTTAGGAAAAGACGGTGCTTGGGTTAAAACGAGTAATTCCTCACCAGGGGAATCAAACAATATAAGATGTATCTTCTCCCTGCTCCCTTCCAACCAACGGAAGAAATGTTGTGATGATATTGTCAAATTGTGAAATTGCCTTGGTTGGAATAAATAAAAAGAAAGAAAGAAAGAAAGAAAGAAAGAAAGAAAGAAAGAAAGAAAGAAAGAAAGAAACTGTGTCATATTCATCTTTTGTGACATCAGAAGTCCTGACGGCTAGTTTTAAAGCTCAGTGTGTGAATCCAGGCTGTGGTCATTTCTCTGTTGACTGAGACTTTCGCAGTATCAATAGACTGCATAGGCTGCAGCTGATCTGCAATCAAAAACAGGCATCTACGTTCTACCTTTAATACTATTGAAAGTTACCCTTATAATGTTGCAACTCATTCAGTCAAAAAGACAAATGTTGCCTCGGAATGTTACACACAGACTGTGCAAAAATCACCATTAGAAAAATGACAAACACCACACCTCCACTCTACAGGCCACTGTGACAGAGCTGCATCTCCTGTCACTCCTCACTCTGTTGGTTAAAAACACGTTCTGGTCCTCACAACGTAGCATGTACAAGAACACACATGATCCTGCAGTGGCTGGCAGACACACACACACACACACACACACACACACACACACACACACACACACACACACACACACACACACACACACACACACACACACCAACAGCACTATAACTGAGATGTGCAGGGGGGGTGGGGGTTGTGATGTAGCAGGCAACTGAAGTGACCTATAGAGGTCAACAGCAAGGGGCCTCCGCTAACAGAGGCTGCAGCCTGCATCTGCCTCTACACCATTAATTCCACCTTGCTATCCATCCATCCATCCATCCATCCATCCATCCATCCATCCATCCATCCATCCATCCATCCATCCATCCATCCATCTATCCATCCACCCTTCCACCAATCCATCCATCCATCCATCCATCCATCCATCCATCCATCCATCCATCCATCCATCCATCCATCCATCCATCCATCCATCCATCCATCCATCCATCCATCACTCTGTAACAAGTGCAGAGGTTATGTCACTTAGAATAGCACTATTGATGTCTTTCATTCTGCTCACTGTTAGCCTCTGCTGATGGGTAAATTGCCTATTAGCATTGTGTTGATGAATGCTATGAGTTCCTCCTCCATTCACCTGGCTGTGAGGCCAAAGGGCTCTCTCCTGCCTTCATATTCTGTCTTTATATAACTGTTGTTATTGTCTCCTCCAATGGTTAGCCTTGTTTGAATTTTCTTAAAGGTGCCTCTGAAGAGGCACTCCAACACACTGGTTGCACAAATGGGGTAAAGGAACATCCATGCGAGGGCCTGTCGGTCCCCTGACTTTAACTCTCAGCACCATTGACTACGTTTATATGCAGTCAATAACCCTTTCATAACCGGAATATTAGCAATAACTCAGTTGCGCACGGCCATGTAAACACCAAAAACCCTTTTGAAAAACCCGAATATGCTCATATTTATAACAACCTGAAAATGACCCCTGGCCACAGACTGTAGGCTAGGCTGTAGACTCTTTCCTTTGGTCAGTCGGAGTTCTCAACGGGCCGGGCCGAACAACATGACCAGACATGCTAATCCCTATTGTTGTAAAGTGAGCTTTCAGATATCACTACCCCCCAGAGCCAGTAGGGGGTGGTGGTAGGGTGTGTCCCGGTGTTGTTGTACCTGACTGCCTGTGTGAAGCTGCCCTCCGCCATGACTAGTTGTGTGTGCCTGTGCTGATAATAAAAGCGGTTCAAGAGAAGAAACCAGCTTCCTTATTGTTGATATAGTGACGATATCACACCTATAGTCTTAGGGTTAGGTTCATCATTACCTTTAATTGTCAGTGCAAGCTGTTTTTAGGGGCAGAGACGTGAGCTCTGCAAGGTGCACGCCGCACGGTGGTATTTCTGTGCTTTCCCTCATCAAAATCATAATTGTGTATTTAGTTTCATGAGGGAAACGTAGAAATATCATGAGCCTCTGTTGCATTAGCTGAGCAGCTCGTGTCTCTGCCCCGCCGATCTAAAAACAGCTTGCACCGACAATTACAGGTGATGAACCTATTCCAAAAACTATAGGGATTATGGCAATAGGCGAAATTCCCAAAATGTTAAAATATCCCTTTAAAGAGATATTTAGCTAACTTAGTGGTGGAAGGTTACATGACAGATCATATAAAGTTGCAGTTAGCAGCTCAGTAGCTTAGCACAAAAAACACTTTTGTCAGTTTTATAAGGGGTTTGCCTGCTGCACTAAAACTGTTAACGTAATAATTAACGTGTTGCTGAGTGATGGTGGTTGATGTGCACAGCCAGGCAATCTGATCTAAATTTGTCAGAGGGACATGTTTCCCAGAACTTTGTTTTAAAGGGATAGTTCAACATTTTGGCAAATTTGCCTATTGCCATAATCTCTATAGTCATAGGGGTAAGGTTCATTACGTTTAATTATTGGTGCATGTTGTTTTGAGACCTGTGGGACAGAGACCCGAGCTGCTCAGTGAACACAATGGAGGCGAATGGTACAGGTCCCCTGACCCTCATCAAACTCATCAAATACACAATCCAATAACTCCAAAACGCTCTCGTGGACAAGTTGTGACCTGCACATCAACCATGCTATGAAACAGTCATGAATAATATGTAACATTATAAAGCAAATACTCAGAACTATCGGTGCTTTTGAGATCACTCCGCCCATCAGTCGTGTCTGGAATGTAGTTCCGGCTACGCATTTGCCTCGAAATCAACTCTATCTCGAGATGTTACATTATTATTGCCTTTTGTATGTATAACTTTGTTTGTATTGCATATTTTGCTGTGCTATATTACTTGTGCAGCTGCATACTAACATTTTTGTTAGTTTTTTTTTCTTCTAAATTTTGGCCTTAAAAGTCACCCTTATGTCCCAACACCATCAGCTTACAGGGTAAGCTATAGATATTGCAACAATTAAAATGATAGAAAGTATTACTGACAGACATAAATTGGCTAAACTGCTGGTCCAGCTTGTCTAGCATAACATACACCAGTCTTAGTAGCTGTAAGTTATTTGCTTTAATTTTTCACTTTACTGCATTCATTCTAATCATCAGTTGTCAATTTCCATCACAAACTAATTCATGTGCTTTTTTTTCCACCCTAATCAATAAAATGTGAATGGAGGCTGAGGTTCTCCTGCAGCCGAGGACGTGGTCCATAGAGCTGGGGGTCAGGTCAGGACACTTGTGTGATGAAGTGGCCTCTTTTAGTCTCTCAACAGTGCCTTTGTGTGTTTGCAAATGGGGGATGTGAAGACAAACGACGACTCTACTCCGACCGCGGAGCTGGAAACAGAGGCTGTAAATAATGTGAAGATAAAATGAACCGACTTGGGGAAATGCAACGTAATCCTTGAACCTTATTTTACTTATATTATTTGCATAAATTACCCATGATCATGAACACCATTACTTGAAGGTCTTTTTACAAAACATTTTTGGTGAACAGAAATACAAACAAATCATTGCAATGGATGTAAAATCCCCCACCTCCCATCCTGCCACCCAGTAACCTCCCAGACCTATTCCAATGAAAGTTATATTAGTAATTCCTGACGACTACTACATACAAGCATGGCAAATATTAGGGCATTATAGACTCTGCCTCAATTTCTCTTTTTTTTTTGCAAAATGAAAAATACTTTTGAACTTTTTACTCAATGATGAATGAATATGAATATGAATGATATATACTTTTTGACTATTGGGTCCATTAAAGGTTATATTGTAAATAAATGTGGTGATAACTTTTCAAACCCTTCTGTCAGTTTTCTATTATTCCCTTTACCTCTGATAGAAAATGACATGAAAAGATGTCAAACTACAATTTAAAAAAAAGATGATTTTGCAGCTATAAAAACAGATTTGATAAAATATTGACTAACCCTTCAACCAGGATCTTCCCCTCACATTAGCTTTCTGTTGATCTGATCCCAATGCAGGGACACTGTAGACATCAGTCTAACAAAGCATTAGCATCGACATAATCAGATTTTTTTTCTGCATAATTACCCATTATTACTGGATGTAGTATACATACATGTGCATATGTTTACATTGTGCAGAGAGACAACAGAAGCAGTTTTCTATTATTCTCCTTAACTCTGACAGAAGGCGTCGTCTGGAGCAGTAATTAATCAGATGAGGGTTTTGAGTCTAATTTAGATCATGACAGAGAAACAAGGGTCTGTTAAATACATTTGGACTTTACAACCAGCTGCTCTGCACTTGTTGGAGTGATTCTGACACTTTTACTCTTACTTCTTAGAAAGTAAAAAGAGAAAAAAAAGCTAAATAAATAAATAAAAACAGCAGAATCAGCAGCTCAGGGCTCTGGCAGAATGCCAGTATACTTTTAACTCATTATCAGTATTTGCTGTTGGCTGCCGGGAACCTTACAACACCACATCATAAAGACTCAAAGCTACTGCGAGCTTCACCCATTCACCATGTGTTTCGGCCTTCCCTCTCTCTCAACGTGCGAGCGTGTCAATCATTAACCGGCTCCCTGTTGCCCCAGAAAAGGCTGATAACATCCAATAAAGCCATTTAGTGTCTGTCCACCACTCACCTGTTGGTTGGTTTACAGTGACACGCAGCCTCAAATCTATTGGCATCTATTGTAAGTGATGGATGGTTGAACAAATACGGAGTGTATATGAGGTGGGGGTGAACCTTCACTGATCTGAGGTAGCTATTCTGAAATCCTGCCATGTGCTCATGAGCTGTTTGTTTCCCATTATTTAAGGGCAGGGCTCCAACACAGTATGTATACAGTACTGTATGGTATGTGTGACCACAACAGCAGTGTCAATACAATAAACATGAATGTAACAGACTGACTGACTAAGTAATCCAATTACTTTTACTGAAGACAGCCGTTGCTATTGACCTTCAAGCATGAGCTGTGGCTTTCCCTCTCTATTGTCCAGTGGTCAAGAAACCTGCTGAGTCATCAGGCTTTTGTAGGTCATAGGGTTCAATCTGCACTGACACCCAGGTCACATGACTCTGCAGTAGACGAAGGTATTTATTGGTCTCGCTGCGATCAATATTGATGTAATTAAACCTGTCGCCTGCCTTGCAACAGAGACACCGTTGTTGTGTTTACAGACACAGACAGGAACGGTAAAATGAGACACTACACTGTATGGCCAGTGAGGGCGCTGTAAGAGTGTGAGAGTGAAGTGAGACTGTGTGTAGAGAAACGAAGAAGAGAGTTCAGGAAGGATGTTTACGAGATGCACATGTACCCTGCTACTAAGAGTTTAGTAAAGTTACTCAACTGCACGACTGGCTTCTCTTTGCTACTCACCTACACCACAAATTGGCGACGAGGATGAGCGCTTCAGTACCGAGTCCACCGCCCTTCCTTCCTCATGTGGGTGAGCCGCCGATACCGTTTGCGACGTGGCGGAAGATTTTCGACAACTACTTGCTCGTCATTCATGCAAGAGGAGACGCCTGGCCGGAGGCAAGGCGACGTGCAGTGTTACTCCATTGCCTGGGTCCGGAAGGACAACGGCTTTTCTACACTTTGCCAGACCAAGGTACGACATATGCCGAGGCCATGTCCACCCTCGAGAGACACTTTGTACCGAAAATTAATGTCGTGGCCTGCAGACACACATTCAGACAACGCACTCAACGAGCGGATGAGACGGCATCACAGTATGTGGCAGCTTTGAGAGCGTTAGCTTCACCGTGTGGTTTTGGACAGATGGAAAACGAGATGATACGTGATCAGCTGATTTCAAATACTTACCTCGCTGCTGTGAGAGACAAGTTACTCCTCGAAGACGACCCCACTCTGGAGAGAGCTCACACAATCGCATGTCAGGTGGAGGCAGCGGTTAAAAATGCTACACTGCTTTCTTCAGCTAAAACGGTCCCGACTGCGCCAGTGCAAGCTGTCGGTGCATCCAAAGAGCATTTCCGAGGAGGGCAAAGAGGAGCTCGCCATGCCAGAGCCCCAGCTCCAGACCGTGATAAAATGAGGAACACAAACCAACGTAAGTGCTACAGATGTGGCTCCAGCAAGCACTTGGCTAATGATAAAAACTGTCCAGCTTCTTCAGTGAACTGCAATAAATGTGGCAAAAAGGGGCATTTCGCCAAAATATGTAAATCTGCTGTAAGTGAAGTAAGAGAAGTTGTAGTCCCTGAGCTAGCTGTACTGTGGGTGGATAATGTTAAACTTACTGCAGCAACATATGATAAAATCACCTGCAATGTCAACGTTGAAGCGCCAGAGGGAAATTCTCATGTCCTGGAGTTGATTGTGGATACGGGAGCATCTGTATCTATCCTACCAGAGACAATGTACAGACAATGTTTTGCAGATTGCTCACTGACTGAACCTCAAGTGAAACTGGTCACTTATGCTAAACGTGAGGTACCTGTTATTGGTTGCCTGCCAGCAACAGCAGCCATAGCAGAGCAAGGCAGCAGAGTCCCAGCCTCATTCCACATTGTTAAAGCTGGATCACCTCTGCTGGGCCTGGACTTGATTAAAGCGCTCAATGTCAACATTATTGGAGGCAAGGTGAACTACAGCAAGGATAATGATTCAAACTTACCTGCTAATGACATTCAAAAATCCACAGTGCAGATTGTTGAGTTAGCTCCACCGCATCAGCTTGGATGTGTCAAAGGATTCATTCATAAAGTGCAAGTGAACAACACAGTGCAGCCAGTACGTCAAAAGTTGAGACGCCTACCACTGAGCATACGTCAAGAGGTGTCAGCAGAGCTCAACCGCCTACTTCAAGCTGGCATCATAGAACATGTGGATGCGTCTGAGTGGGTGAGTCCTCTGGTCGTGGTACGGAAACGTGGAGGAGGACTGCGGCTGTGTGTTGACCTGCGTGAGCCCAACAAGAGTGTCATCATGGACTGTTATCCTCTCCCTCATATGGAGGACATATTTACAGAACTGGCTGGTGCTACACACTACAGCCAAATCGACCTGAGTTCTGCTTACCACCAACTGCCTTTGCACTCTGACAGCCGAAATCTGACGGCATTCATAACACATGATGGTGTCTTCAGATTTACACGAGTCCCCTTCGGCCTGGCCTCAGCACCGTCTGCATTTCAGAAAATGATGCAGACCATCCTGAAGGATTTGCCAGGAGTACAAAACTACTTGGATGACATCATAATTTATGGTGATTCAAAAGAAATGCATGATGGACATCTACAAGCTGTTCTTCAGAGGCTGACAGATACTGGTCTTCAGATCAACTTCAACAAAAGCTCGTTTGGTCAGACCTGCATTCCATTCCTCGGACATGTCATTTCAAAGGAGGGTCTGCGCCCGAGCCCAGATCATCTGACTGCCATCGCTGAAGCTCCTGCTCCAAAAGACATGGTTGCACTACGCTCTTTCCTTGGCTTGACTTCCTGGTTCAGCAAGTTTCTTCCGAACTATGCAACGCTGGTTGAGCCACTACGACAGCTGCTCAGAACAAATGCTCAAGCTGAACTTCAGTGGGACAAAGCAGCAGATGAAAGCTTCGCTAAACTGAAAACCATGCTTCTTGAGAGTCCAGCACTTGCCATCTATAACCCAAAGCTTCCGACCTTCATCACGACAGATGCCTCAGACTACGGGTTAGGAGCTGTCCTGACGCAGCTGCATTCAGACAATGCTGAACACATTGTTGCCTTTGCTTCCCGTACACTTTCAGCTGCCGAGAGGAAGTACTCCACAACAGAAAAAGAGGCCCTAGCCTGTGTATGGGCTGTGGAACGTTGGCGTACATATGTGTGGGGGCACAGATTTACACTCAGAACCGACCATCAAGCTCTTACCACCCTTCTCAACACCAAAGGCATGAACAGAGCTGGCATGAGGATCGCCAGATGGTCGGCAAGACTGATGTGTTTTCAGTATGATGTGCAGTACCGCCCAGGTACACAGAATGTTATGGCGGACTGTCTTTCACGTGTTCCCCTCGCCAACTCCAACATTGCTGCGGAAGCTGAGCAAGAGTTATTCGCGGAGATTGCTGAGATTTCTCCTCTCCTGTCAGCATTGCCACTCGCAGATTTCAAAGCTGAATGTGAGGACTGCCCTGAACTTACCAACCTGAGACGGGTCATTCAGTCAGGATGGCCTAAGACGAAAAAGTCTCTTCCAAGTGATGTACAGCCGTACTTCCTGATGCGACATGAACTTGCTGTTGAGGCGCCACTGATCTTCCGTGGAACTCGCCTGGTCGTGCCTAAGTCTCTTCAACAGAGGATAGTACAGCTGGCACACGAAGGGCACCAGGGCGTGGTCCGCACGAAACAACGCCTCAGAGACCTTTACTGGTGGCCACACATGGACGACCTGGTTCACACAGTTCTGTCATCCTGCACGATCTGTCAGTCATGTGACAAAACAGCCAAAACTCCTCCTGCCCCAATGCAGCCTGTTGAATTTCCAGGGGGCCCTTTTCAGCATCTGGCTGTGGACATTGTCGGCCCGTTTGAACGTGGAACATATGACTGCAGATTTGCCATTACTCTCATTGACTATTTCAGTAAATGGCCGGAAGTTGCCTTTACTTCATCTGCAACTACAGACACAATCATAACATTCCTGTCTTCCATCTTCGCACGTGAAGGAAATCCCTGTGCCATTACAACTGATAATGGACCACAGTTTACGTCCTCTGCCTTCGCTGAGTTTCTGAAAGAGAGGGGCATCAAACACATCAGAACAAGTGTTTACCATCCTCAAGCTAACGGATGTGTCGAGCGCTTTAACAGAGTGCTCAAGGACTGTATTCAAGCAGCTCAAGCAGCCCAACGCCCATGGAAACCAGCAGTCACTGAAATGCTACAGAGCTACAGAGCAACAGCTCATGCGACAACTGGTCAATCCCCTTTCCAGCTTCTGAGAGGACGACCGATGTGGACAAAACTAAATGTTCTGCCAAACCCTAAAGACAGAGAAAAATATGGTCAAGTTGCAGCCAGAGTTGCCCTACAGCAGGAAAAGAGCAAACGCTACACGGACATGAAACGAGGTGCAAAACCTCCCAAGGTCACAGTCGGTGATAACGTCCGGGTGCGCAAGCCTTTTCATGTTGGAAAAGGAGAGAGACGGTACACTGATCCCATGTCTGTGGAACAACAGACAGGACTGAGCACCTTCATCCTGAGCGACGGGAAAAGGTGGAATGCAGCACGCCTTTCTCTCTGCCCAAAGAGCACAGAGGAGGAACAGAGAGCTGGTACAGTACAGACCACCAGTCCAGCTGAGACTATAACAAGACAAACTGCTCAGAGAGAGAGACAGAAACCAGCCTGGACCAAAGACTATGTGATGAAATAGCTCTAAGCTTAAAGTAAAACAAATGTGAATGTTTAAGTGACAGTAATGTGAATTTCAGTTGCTACATTTTGAATTGATATAAGTCACATTTTCAGTTATGCTTATGAAGTAAGGTTAAGTGAAATACCTGAAGAATTTATTTTGGTTTACTTTACATGTATACAGTATTTGTTTATCATTGATAATACCTGACATACAGTACAGTCACCTTTCTAAGTGTGGTATACAGAAATATATGATTTCAGTTTACATTAACACTGTTACGGTTGTAATATTACATTAACAGTCTGAATAGAACAAGCTGAGAAATGTTGAACATTAAGTTACATAGTAATGTTACCTTACAGAATAAGAGAAATGTTTACTACTACTGCTTAAAGTTGTTTACATGGAGAAGTAGTATTTCTATGAGTAACAGGGGAGTTGTTGTGTTTACAGACACAGACAGGAACGGTAAAATGAGACACTACACTGTATGGCCAGTGAGGGCGCTGTAAGAGTGTGAGAGTGAAGTGAGACTGTGTGTAGAGAAACGAAGAAGAGAGTTCAGGAAGGATGTTTACGAGATGCACATGTACCCTGCTACTAAGAGTTTAGTAAAGTTACTCAACTGCACGACTGGCTTCTCTTTGCTACTCACCTACACCACAACCGTCAAAGAGATGTGGACATTCATCTGCATCAGTACAAAAAGCAATAGAAACACAAGAGATGTGGTTGGTGAAAACCTGCTGTCACAGGCCAGATTGAACTATGAAACTTAAAGGGATAGTTCTGTAGTTTTGTAGCAGAAGCTTCTCGAAGCTCCTCTTAGGAGCTTCCGCTACAAACAAGCTTGAAATATAGACTTATTTAATTTTCTATTACATACGAGCAGCATGGAGGTATTTGGATGTTTTTTGGTTTGTCTTTTTGTTACGAAGAAAAGTGGTATCCATTTGCAACCGTTATATGGACATGCACTGCTACGCCGAGAACCCCTGTAACTCAGAGAAGGCACGGATAACTCTGAAACTTCTCCCAGCCCTTAGTCGACATGAGGGTGAGTAGATAATGAGTGAAATTTCAATTTTGGGTGAACTATCCCTTTAAGGTCTTTGCACACCAAGGGCCCTAGTTTCCTAGACCGGGCAAAGTCTAAGTGCAGCGCAGCTTCGCCACGCCAACGAGGCGTGTCCAGGTCCATTTCGCAAGTTTGCTGGACAGCGCAGTCCGACTTACGCCAGCGCAAGTCCGCCCCTCGTCCCTCCTACCGGCGCAAACGGCAAAGGGGGAGGAGACAGAGCGGGAGGGAGACAGGAGGAGGAGAAGTGGGATTAACACAGCCGATTCGGATCTTCACCAATCAAATGAGCTCCTCTCCTCACCTTTAACTGCGCCGCGGGCGATGCGCGCTGCAAGTTTGTCATTCTATACTTTGACATGGACGGAGGAGACAGCGACGCCAGAGGCCGAACCTCTCCCAGGAGGAAACAGCTGTTTTGGTCCGGAGGTCTGAGCTCAGAGTGGCCGAATAATGAGTTTACTAATATCCTTAAAGGTAGCCTGACTCTCGCCAGACCCTTGTAGTTCCGCAAAGCTACGCTGAGCTCCACACAAGGGTCTGGGACTGCTCCATAGGCGATTCATTTCAGAAGGCGGGGCCTTGTAAAAAAAATCTTGTATGTGATTGGATAAACCACTTGTCCGTTATCTTGAATGACGTGCTACTTCAGCCACTCACATCGTAATCAACCCGTGACGCCTTCAAAACCGTTCTCTGTTTATCTTTCAAAGAATTAATATTCGATAGATTCGACAAAACAGTTGAAATAGCAGAATCAATGCCAACGCACGACTCCTCACTGCGAGCCGCCATTGTTGTTTGACTCAAACAGTCGCTTCAGCGCTACGTCACACCTCAGAAAGTCCCGCCCGGCGATCCTGATTGGTTCATTATTTTTTGCTCCGGGGAAGAAGTTTGCATTGGCCTCGAGTCCAGACCCTTGTGTGAAGCTGAGCGTAGCGCCTCTGGTGGAGCTTTGCGGAACTACAAGGGTCTGGCGAGAGCCAGGCTACCTTAAAGGAGCATTATCGCAAATACAGCAGTAATAGCATAAAATAAGCTGAAATATGCAAAAGATGGGTCGGGGGGGGCCATAACTAAATTTACAAAAGAAATCGCCAACAGTATAGTGTCCGTAGGGCAAATGCAGAATTTGTCTTTGTTATGATCCAAGCCGGCCCGGCGCTTGCTGCGTTCGATTGCACTCGGAACTCGCAAATCCGACCTCCGAACCGGAAAAATGCAACAGTAAATTGTAATGTAGCAGTGTTAGGCTGCTTACAGTCACTGAATCGCTCGGTAGAACACTTTGTCTCCACGTCCCTGTGTCTTTCTTCAGCTGTCCTCTCAGCGTTATTAAGGAGGAGGAAGTTGCAGTTGCTGTTGTTGTCGTTGTTGTGGTTGTGCGCGATGTAGAGCTGCCACTCTCACTAGCGAGTTTTCTTTTTCCCGCGATTGCACATTCATTCAACCTGGTGAGGGAGGAGGAGGGGGGAGGGGGGAGGAGGGAGGAGGGGGGGGGATAAACGAGGCTGCTCTCTCTCTCTGACAGCTGCCCCCTTGTTTATATCTGATATGCTCCGCCTGGCTCCATCTAGTGGCCGAATTAAGAATTTGGATTTGCGATAATGCTCCTTTAATCAGGTTTGATCTGATACACTTAGAACCGGTGCTCAGTGTAAGAAACAACAACTAATAAACTAATAAAGAAACTCACATTTATTCATTTCAATTTATTATTCCCTGTGTAAGACAGATGAGAGGTGTACACTAATCACAACATAAACAAACACCCTGCGGGATGAAATCAGCGTAAAGGACGCTCTCTCTCTCTCTCTCTCTCTCTGTCCTCCTCTCTTTTTTCTCTGTGATGAGAGATGCTGAGTATAGGCTATATACTGGCTATCTGATACCGAGGCTGTTGTGGTGGGCTAAGAGAGATGATGATTTGTGTTTTGTTTTTCATTACGGCTGCGTGACGACGCAGTTGCCCTCTAATAAATTAATAAGTAAATAAATAAATAAAGGGGATCATCACAAGGGCACAGTGCTAGTCTCAACACGGCAGCGACATGCAGTCATCCACCCTCAGTCCTGCTTGGGACATCCACAGCTGCTTTTCAGTGCCAGTTCGTCCCTGCTGTGTTAATTCAGGTGGAGTTTCCATTGCGTGCCGACAGCCTTTGATCTCTGCTTTGATCTGACATCAGATGTGACGGGACAATCTATATAGATATAAATTCACGTGTTGATTCCATTAGTGGCATTAAATAGTGGTTATTGTGGATATTTATTGCATTGAAATGTGCCTGGAACTGTGGAAATCTGCCTGTGAGGTCCTGGTGACGTGTGTGCACTGCAGGTCAGTCAGCCAAACTTCCACTGCACCTGCTGCGCTCCGCCCTGCGCTGAGAGTAGACCTGGTTTGAGGTGGCGAGCTTTCAGCGCAACCTCGGCGGGACATTTTCGCACGAAACTTCCACTGCACCAAGCTGAATCTGTGACACCTCCCCCTGCTGCGCGGCCACGCCTATCTCAGCGTAGCGCGATCTACAAATCTGCCAATCTGACTTTGCGCTAGGCTGCGCTGGTCGAAACTTGCATTAGACCGGCTGCTCTACCTTGAGCCACCTGCGCTGCGCCAGCAAACTAGGGCCCCAAGTCTGTTTATGTACGTTTTTCTAATTCGTCACCAGACAAAAATCATTACGCACAGACACATTACGGTGCAGACACACCAAATCCGGCGACGGATGTCAAGTGGGCGGATCAGTTGACGGACCAGTTACCGTATGTTGTATTTGCATAAAGTAGACTCGACTTGTACTTTATGCAAATGAGGTTCGTCCAACGCAATGTGGCCAGCTCCCGAAACTCTGTTCAAACTATCGAACAAGGCAGTGTTTTTTATTTTAATTTTAAATACTTTATTGTAAAGCTTCTTGCCTTCACAAACATAATCAGTCATTTCATTCTCTTTGTGACTTTGTACTTTGCATTTTCTTTTCCAGGTATATATTCGCAAAGTAAATAACAAACGCTAAAGAAAACAGACAAACATATGAGGCAAACTGAAGTATTTCCCAAATGAGGATCTCAAAGAAAGGAAATTAACCAAATATATAATAAAATAAAATAAACAAATTGGAAAATAAATACCTAATTTAAATAACTAAATATCTAAATGAGGCAGTGTTGATAGAATATGAATCCAAATTCTGCACTGCCCATTTTCAGCCTCAAATGTTTTCAGAAACATATTTTAGTGTATTGTTTAGCTGTAAAATTAGATCATGTGACCCAGTCACCATGTTGAAACCAGCAGAGCAAAAATAAAGCTCCGCCCACTCGCCAATATGTTCAGTGCACCATTACACACCGAGTCTGATGCGTTTTATTACTATGCGTTTTTATTTTCTGTTCCAAACTTCGGAAAGGGAGACAAACGTTGTCAAACATTAAAGAGGATTTTGTGGTCCTCTCACATACTGAAAATTAACAAGAGAAAATGAAAATATTGTGTCCATCCAATCCTGAGAGGACGTCAGGAGCGAGGGGACCTGCTTGTAAATGAGCCGCAGAATTATCATGATCACTTCCGTAGTTATGTCAGTGGTGATGGATTATTAGCTCCACTTGAGTCACACATTAAAGATGACAAATTTCCATGATCCTGCAGTGGCTGGCAGACACACACACACACACACACACACACACACACACACACACACACACACACACACACACACACACACACACACACACACACACACACACACACACACAGGCAGCTCAGCCCGGATCAGCATCAAAACACTGATTTGAGAATCAGAAAAGCTTTTTACAGGTGCGAAAAATGCAGAAAATTGAACCTGTTGACCCCAAGTTGAGACCTGCACATTCACCACGCTAGCCTGACAGAGGTCTGAGACATGAAGGAGGAGCTTGTGCACATGGAAGTTGGTAGAAATTTTGACGTTGTGCGTCTTCAGCTTCTTTGTCTCTGGTCACTCTGAACCCAGAGGCCCTTCTCTCCGTCCTGACAGGGTCCTGACCAGGTTCTGACCCCCCCAGCCGCTGAGTTCAGAGTTCCAGAGCGCGTCTGCATCCAGCTCCTCTGAGTTAGTCACAGCATGTAGAGAAGAAAGCCTGTGGCAGGTGGCTCTTTTCTGAGGTTAACACATTAGAGCTGCTAATGTGAAGTTAATCCAGTGATGACCACTGGGAACAAACCATCAGAGGCAGTGACAAGGTTTCAGCGAGTCTGCTAACAAGCTTTAGATGACCCTGGAACCCACCCACTCTCTGGTGCTACCTGTGTGATGCCACCCACACCTCAAACTACGCTTCAGCATATTTCACATAAAACTCACCTGAAAACTTGTTGCACATACAATAGGAATTGTGGGGGGGGGGGAAATTTCACTCATTATCTACTCACCCTCATGTCAACTAAGGGCTGGGAGAAGTTTCAGAGTTATCTGTGGCTTCTCTGAGTTACAGGGGGTCTCGCCGTAGCAGTGCATGTCCATATGACGGTTGCAAATGGATACCAACTGTCTTCGTAACAAAAAGACACACCAAAAAACATCCAAATACCTCCATGCTGCTCGTATGTAATGTCCGTCTTGTATTGAAGGCCCGAAATGCGAAATTGTCCCGAAAAAAATTTAATAAGTCTATATTTCAAGCTTGTTTTGTTCGTCAAATTTGGACGAACTGGGAAGAGGACAGAACCTGGTTCGTCCAAATTTGACGAACCGGAAGAGGAGCTTCCGCTACAAACAATATAACTCTGAAACTTCTCCCAGCCCTTAGTCGACATGAGGGTGAGTAGATTATGAGTTTATTTTTGGTGAACTATCCCTTTAAGGCCGACAAACTCTAAATTGACATTAATGTAATTTTATGAACGAAAACAAAGGTCAACGGGCGGCTGTTGTGTAACTTTGTTTTCGTTCCATGCAAGTTGTGCTGATCTGCCGCTATGGTTCTTCTGACATAATGTTTTTTGGAAAGTGGCGGTATTTAAGAATCTTTACGATTAAAGAGATAGTTCAACATTTTGGCAAATCGGCCCATTGCCATAATGCCTATAGTCTTAGGAGTAGGTTTGTTACCTTTAATCGTCGGTGCAAGTTGTTTTTAGAACGGCTACACATTACTATTGTCAGTAGTAAAGTCCATGTCAATGACGGTGGTTTGTCTGTTTCAAGTGGTAAAAATATGTCTGTACCTGATATAAAAACAGACAGTAGTGTGTCTTTAACAGAGGGGGGGGGGGGGGGGGGGGGTCCCACATGGTCCCACATGGTCCCACATGATTCCAGTCTCACACTAACAACACTCATCAAGGTCTCTCTTCTTGATTCAGATGATATTTGTCCTGGACGTGTGGACAAACATCAGAGGCTTAATGGCTGTCCCTGGTGTGAACAGCTCATCAATCACTGACAGATACGGTGTATATGAGTCTTGTTAGCCTTTCTACTGGAACCCTTCAGGTAGCCGGCCAAGTTACATAAGCACACTGAATGGCAGTCAAACATTTGAGCTAGATAAAGAAGCCCTTGAAAGCTGTGAATCCACCTGTATGCTGTTTGTCTTCTCTCAGAGATCTCCCACACGCCGCCCCACACACCGCTCACGCACACACACGCACACACACACACACACACACACACACACACACACACACACACACACACACACACACACACACACACACACACACACACACACACACACACACACACACACACACACACACACACACAAGTGTTGTCAAACACTGCAGGGTGTTTGTCACCTCGTATCCATCCATGAATATATTGTAGACAAGCAGCCAGCGGCTCCCTGAGGCTCTGAGGTGACTGTAGGCTTGGGCCATTATAACAAATCCATTATCATTATAAATAACGCAACAGTCACTGACTGACAGCGGTCCAAATACAGACTGACAGGCTTCTGTTGTCAGTGTTGCAATTAGCAACAAAAACTGGTTAAACAATATTGAATGATTCATGGAGGAGTTTCAGGAAATACCCTGAATATTAAGTGAAAAAATGTACTGTTCAGATGTCAGTCATGCTAATGCTCCAGTGTGACACCATTAGGTTACAATAGGGAACTTTTTTACTATACTCTATTTTTTTTATTTTTTAGATATTTAATTTTGGGTTTTCATTATATGTAAGACATAATCGTTGCAATTATAATAAGTAAAGACATGAAATATTTCAGTTTGTGTGTAATACATCTATATAACATTTGAGTTTAACAATTTGAATGGAACTACTAAAATAAATAATATTGTCATTTATTGATCTTCATATGGATCGTTGTATGATTGTCTTCCTGCAGCTGTAAATCTGACCACAGACCCCAAGTTCCTTCATTAAGTTTTATTTTTTTCATAATCAAAGGCTAATTTATGAAACTGATTGATAACAATATGACTGGAGAGTGTCTTGTTGTTACTGTTCCAGATGAGTGTATGTCCTTAGATTCATAAGACCTGTGTAGTGCAGATAAAAAACAACCAATGGCCTATTTAAGCATGAAATTCTGTTATTTTGCGAATAATAAATGTTAATATTTATTTATTTTAGCACACACTGTCTCTCAGAATGTTTTAAATTGTTTGTGTTTGTGCTGTTACACTGTGTTACACAGTGTTAATATTCTATTATTCTTTTAATTTACTGCAACATACTGCTGCTACTTCATGCACGTTACACACACACACACACACACACCACAGTATGTCTGTGGGTGGACAGGCCCAGCTGCCAATGTTGGCCCTCTACAAAGCACTGACCTGAGTGACAGCAAGCAGCAGTATGAGGCACATTATCCACCTCAACACAGACCCCCTGAATTATACTCTTTGTATCTAATGTAGAGAGAGAGAGAGAGAGAGAGAGAGAGAGAGAGAGAGAGAGAGAGAGAGGCAGAGCTTGTTATTATTCATTGGATGGAGAGTAGAAGGCAGAAGGTTGTTCTGTGGAGTTCATATTTGCTGCACAGCTGGAGCACTCTGCCTTTTGTGTTGCATATTAAAAGAAAATTTGAAAAGACTGTGTGTGTGTGTGTGTGTGTGTGTGTGTGTGTGTGTGTGTGTGTGTGTGTGTGTGTGTGTGTGTGTGTGTGTGTGTGTGTGTGTGTGTGTGCGTGCGTGCGTGCGTGTGTGTGTGTGTGTGAGTGCGTGTGTGTGTGTTCTGTTGTTTGTTAAAGGCCCCATGCTGTGCACTTTTCTCTGGGTTTATTTACCTGCTGATATCCCTAACAAAATGTATCATTGGTTTTGAGTACCTGTGATCTGTTTAATATGGTTTCTACTGCCCCTTTCTGTTGCCTCTTTCTGGAGTTCTAACAGGCACAGGTCATTTGGCCAATCAGAAGAGAGAATGAGAACCTCTCCTCTGATTGGCTGACTGTTTTAGAGTGGCATGTGGTCGGGCCAATCACAGGCAAGTAACTGAAACCTAAGCTGCATTCATACAAATTGAAAAAAAACAACTGGTCACGGTGGGCGGAGTTACCTTGTGTGTGACATCACAGAAAGGAGGAAGTGCTATCTGCTCGTCTTAAAGAGAATGTTCCTACAAATGGGCGTTGTGTGTTTCTCCGTTTATGACCAATTTGATGCATGGGGCAGTATATACGTGGCCCAGAGACCTCCCCAAGCATGAAAAAATAACCAAAATCACATTTTTCATGCCATGGGGCCTTTAAGGTGTACAGAAAAGAAAATTGAATTTAAGCCCACTCTGGGTCATAAAATTAGTGTAATAACTCATCTATCAGACGATGTAGGCCAAACTTTGTGCAAAATTCTATTTTTAAGTAAATCCGGGATGAAAGTGTGTATTTTTTTTCGCATTGGATAATGCAGGCGCAGGGATTATACGTCAGCCTGTACACGATTCACCAGCCACTGATATTGGATCCGTAATCCGTCATTCAAAGTCTGAGACACACACACACACACGGAGCTCGGGCTCGCCCCCAAGCTTTGAATATCCCGCCCGCTCGATAACGACCAATCAAATTCGTTTTCCTTACTCGGGTAAACTCGTGTTGCAGCTCGTGACAACTCGGCGCGACAAACAGGACAAACGGCCATTTCTGTACACCTTTAACATAGATAAGGAATAAGGACACCCATGCATGTTTCCATTCGACTGTTTATCTTGACATGATGTTGGATATGTGAGACAGAATTTTAAATTCTGAATTTAACTGGTGAAGAGATACATGTCAAACTCATTAGTTGGTCCACAGCCTTTGTGTCGTTAAATTCGCTAACGCTTGAGCATGAGATGAGCCACAGACATGAACTCTCGCGAGATCTCATTGTTCCATTGGAGCAGAGGAGTCAACGGCTCAATGACTGCTGCTAACCAACAGGCAGAGCTTTAAATGCAACACAAAAATGGACCACTGGTATAAAAACAAAACAAAAAAAAAGCAACAATTGAAAAAACCCAACCACCACTGTGAATGAATTTTTTATATTGGTCTGGCCACAACAGCCAGGTGTTCATGTGAAAACTGAACCTGCGTTTATTATGATCAACCTGGCAGGGGCGTGTCCAGACATTTTTGATTGGGGTGGCCCAAGTGGGGCACTGACTTACAGTAAGGTGGGTTGGCATGAAGCATGAAGCATGAGCGACTGCGTGCACACATTACGTACTCATGTATGCACACGCAAACACCACACAGGTTTTGGCTATACCCAGTTTTGTCTCTAAAACCCATATATACTATACTAACACTGCAAGAAAAACTAGACCTATTAGTCAAAATACAGGAGTGGCAACATACAATTGTGATAGAAAGCCTTAATATTCTGTTCTTGAGAAAAAAAAAACTATTTCCAGTATAAAACAATGTATAAAATGCCTCTGACTGGGCATAGAGTGCCGAAGCGGATGCAGGAAGTAACGTTGCCATGGGTCCTCAATTCGGAAAAAGTCTCCATGTAAGTGAACGGGAGTCAAAATTTTATTTTGTGATCCGATTGAATTGTGTCATGAGAAAAAAATATGTCCTAAACCTACTTAAAACATCATGTTTCATGCCAAAAAATCAGCAGTTTATCGTAAAACCGCAACGGAAGAATGTATTTTGTGTGGCGACGCTCTTCGGACTACAGATCTGGTGTCCCACAAAAAATACGTCATCAACTGACACGGGAAAGGGCGGCATGTGGTGACGTCACCTACGCGACTTGTAGTCTTTCTGGTTACGGATTCTTCGGAATTTTATTTTACAATAGTTTTACAACAAACTGCTGATTTCTCGACATGAAACGTGATGTTTTAAACAGGTAGAGGTCATGTTTTTTTCTCATAACACAATTTATTTGGATCACAAAATAAAACTTTGACTTGTTCACTTACATGGAGACTTTTTCCGAATTGAGGTCCCATGGCAACGTTACTTCCTGCTTCCGCTTCGGCACTCTATAGCCCATCATATTTTGGGGTGGCCAATCAGATTCCAGGAGTGGCCACTACGCCACTGCAACCTGGTAATGTATAGGAGGCACAGTTAAACCCATGCATATCAAGTCTCTCAGTACAGAACTCTCTCACATTAAAGCTGGAGCAGGTCATCTTTGAGAAGTTGGTATCCAACAGAGAAGTCCGAAGCCACTCCCCCAAAACCCACCAACACAACACACACTGCTGGACTCCCACTCCAGTCAGTGAGAGACAGCAGAGTGGAGCTGGACTGGCTCATTCACAATGAAGAAATCACCAACGCTCACTATAATGAATGTAAACAACCAACATGGCTTTTGCTGGTACTCAGCTCAGTCACACAAACGTACATATGATTAACAGGCTGAACATTATACAACACACACTGGGGGTTTCTCCACACTTGTTTTTCCCCCAGCCTGTGTTTGTTTGTGTCAACCACACCTCTCATGGTTTTAATGGACTCCTGGTTGCTATTTGAGGAAATATGGCATTTTCCCCCAATTCAGCGGGGCCCCGGGCCCCTGTCCTGAGCTGAGATCCAGGATAATGATGCTTGAAACGCTGCTGTTTGACACAGTCTTTGTTTCAAGTGGAACCACTTAGAAAATGTTAATGAGTACGTGTGTGTGTGTGTGTGTGTGTGTGTGTGTGTGTGTGTGTGTGTGTGTGTGTGTGTGTGTGTGTGTGTGTGTGTGTGTGTGTGTATGCGTGCGTGTGTTGGTGTATGTGTCACATTATCTGTCAGGAACACAGAGCACATCAGGCCTGCACGGACCACACACGCACACTCACGCGCAACACATACACATAACCATAGCACCGCTCATAATTTTCTGACAGTGTGACAAGCATGAAAGATGGTTTGTGTGTGAGCGCGCGCGTGTGTGTGTGTGTGTGCGTGTGTGCTCCCCCTCCTTCCTTCCCACTCTCTCTGTGTCTCTCAGTTTGGTCTCATTCACTGTGAAAGACATCAGTCCTGTTTTGTGAGCACAGATCATATTTGAGTAAAGGAAATCTCCACTTGTGTTATAAAGTGAAAGGAGCTTTTTTCGCCCCTACTGGAAGGAGTCCAGAACCTTTTCAATACAGCGGAGGCAACAAAAGCTTCCATAACACCCGCTTTTCAGCCAGGTTGGCAAAACGACACAGTGAAATGCAAAGAAAAGGAAGTAAAAAGGAGGGGAGGAAAAAATCAATTCAGCCGGTGTCAGGAGTCACGCTTCATGAGGCTGAGTGTGTGAATGCTAACTGCACGCAGTCCGAGGCATGACAGAGCGTCATAAACAGCCTCAACAAAGGAAATAACACAACAATCACTCTGGGATTAGACTTTAGCATCTGGGCTTCACTGTCTGTGTGTGTGTGTGTGTTGTCCAGTTTGCCGTGCTTGGTTGGCCAGTTGTAGTTATTGTCCATGTGGTGGTGTCTTGCTGGCTGACTGGCCCTGGCTAATTGCTGGTGTGCTAAATCTGTATGGGCACTGAGCCATTCACCTTGGCATCACCAGATGACCACTGTTGTTTGTGCTCCTGTCAGTGTGTACTGTAGCGCCTGATGGACGAAGACCAAACCACTGGGAGAAAAATGGCACCACTTTCTTTCAGTTGAGTTGAGCCTAACCTGTTGATACTGTTATGATAAGCGATGCTTAATAAATCATTTACCAACACTTTATCAAAATCCCTTGGGATGGTGTTGATTTTCCTCCACCATCCATTTCATGTCTTTGTTTAACTGTTAAGCTAATATGGCACCAACTGATTTGAGAACCCTTTATTAAAGGTACATAGGGGAGAGTGGGGTAAGATGAGCCAGTGGGTAAGTTGACCCACCCCTTGTTTCTAGGAAACTATAGGAAAAAATGAGCATGTGACCAAATATTTGGGAGGCAGGCATCATTTCATGGAGTCTGTGAAGATTAGAACCACGTGAGTAAAGTGGTTTAACATTTATGACCAAAAAAATCATTTTTCACTCTCGAGAGTGAATTTCGTCGATCATAAGTTTCATGAGAATTGTGTTTAGACCAAAAGAGATGATTGCAAATTTGTTTTATACATGGGTTGTGGTATCTATGAGCTACAACGTGAGGTAGTAAACTTAGTATCAAACTGCACCATTTTAGCTGTGAGAGCAATAAACCCAAGCTAAGGTAGCTGTGGGGTAAGTTGATCCCATTTGGCCAGGGGTAAATTGAGCCACCTATCCTATACACTTAATGAATATATTTTGGCTGTATATGTCCAAATGATTAAATCAAGATTCTGTATGTTTGTGATTACAGTAAGTATGTTCCTATAAACAGGAAAAGTTGTTTATAGTGTGCCAAACTTTACTTTCAAAGAAAAATATCTGGAATTCTTCCCAAGATGCGATGTAATTACAAAACCCTGTAACCTGGACAGGTGAAATATTAAGTAAAGGGGGAGGTAGGAGATGGATGGAAGGAAAGAAGGGGGGGTTGATCAATTTACCCCACTCCTATGGTCAAGACCACTTTTTTTGAACATGCTATATTTTAAAAACAGTTATATTTACACTCATTCTTTTAATTTGTAGGGATGCAAAACATCCTGAAATATATGCAGATGTGTTAGTTAGCAACAAAACTATAATTGTCTTGATGTAGTGATCCTGAATACAAAAAGTGGCTCAACTTACCCCACTCTCCCCTACAGTAGCGGTCGATGTGTATGTGTACAGTAGTACTACAGCAGCTTTAGGTTCTATATTAATACTGTGAAGGTATCAAAGCCTCATCCCACAGAGAAATGACCACAGCCTGTATTCAGAAACTGAGCCTTAAAACCAGCTGTCGGGACGTCCTGTCAATTTGTGATGTCACAACAAAGCAGTCACTGCACAGTCACCTCGGTGTTCACTCAAAATCTGGTATATTTTTATTGGACCATCCAGAAAACACAGAGCCAATCAGAAGAGCTCGAGCTCCAAGCCCCCTGTGGTCTGATTCTGAGCTCCAGAGAGGAGTGGTTCACAGTTTCTGTTACAAGTTGAAAAGTGTTGCTAAATGAAAATGCCCAAATGTCATAATTTGATGAGGACCAAGGTAATTATAGTTTTGAAATTTTCATTAGTTTTTATGTTTATCTATTCAGTTTGCTTTTATTTATTTCAGTTTAGTTTTAGTTAGTTCAACAAGTGATAAAGCCGTTTCAGTTTAGTTTTACAGGCTGAGTCTCATTCTGGGCTGTGGTGTTTTCTTCCTGCAACTTTAACCATTCCTAGCAAATCATAAAATGCACACTTAGCATCTTCTTCTTGTGCTATGCAGCAGCCAATATCCACTATACTGCCCACCTCTGGAAGAAGCCCGTTTTCTAAAGACACAGGGATTGAGGGAGAAAACTGAAAACAAAGCTGATTTTTGATCTGCAATTCAGTTTGAGTTATTTTCACATTGCTCACTGTAGTTTTTATTTAGTTTTCTTTCTTTTTTTTAACTGTCTTTTTTTGTCTCAGTGAGGACTGAACTTTAGTGTATCAGGACTCAATATTCAAAGGAGAAGAAGAAAATGTGGTAAAATCATCCAAAAGCATTAACCATGGTTATTACTATTGTGTGAGTGGAGCACTGCAGTGAAACAATAATGTGCATGCAAGTTACTGTCTTTTAAAGCAAGACACAAACACAATGTGGAACAATGTTAACATAAATGAGGCAGGGTGACATAATCCATAATAAACAGGTACTCTGTCTCTAAACAAAGATTTGAATAAAGATTCAAACATTTGAAAGATACATGTCCTGCTTTGACTGTAGCAGCCAAGAGAGGCCCAGAGTTCCAGGTCTCCTCCCTCCCTGCTGAGCTTCACAGCTAAATTCCTAACATCTCCTTTGAACTGGGAGTAAAGTGGAGGATTTGAGGCTCTGTTGTGTGTAGTAACAAACTGTGGAAGTATATGTAGAAGGAGTGGGCTAATCCCCTGTACGTCTTCCCTGTGTGTGCCTCAGGCCTTTCAGCTGGTTCACTGCAGAGCTCTCTGAACTCTATTGAGATGAATAGGGACCACAGTGTCTGGAACTGGCCGCCACTAGCCTGCCAATCAATTTGTTTAACTCCCCAGGCGAGGGCAGTGATTGGTGGACCCTGCACACACACTCCCTTCCTGCCAACAAAGCAGCCCATATGCCCTCCCAGCAGGGGCCGGCCCTGATATGGGGGCCCATGCATTTAGAGAGCCAGTTATAGGAATTTGGAGCTAATAGGATGAAAGGAGTACCATCAGTGAGCTGAAGCACTGAGCAAATCAAGTGGAATGCACATTCAGGGTGTCACTCATCACCCGGCCTGCACCTCCACCCCACACTCCTCACAGGACACACAGCAAACAAGTTAACATCAGAGCACCTGGAATAAACAGGTTCACTGCTGCTCACACATCACAGTCCAACTCTGCCCTACAATGGCAAAGTGCAGTATCTGTAAAAATGCCAAACAGAGAAAAACAGCTTTTTGTGTTTTTCGTTGTCAGGTTTAAGCATCAAGTTATGAATAACTACCAAGTCTATAATTGATTAGATAAAGGTGGACTGAATTAAAATGTATTTTGTAGTTTGTCTTTCTGACCAATTTTGACAGATGCCTTGGTTTTACTCCAATGGAATGATAGAGTAAATTCTAGAATGTAGGGAGTACTCTTTGCAGATACTGCACTTTGCCTTGGTTTCACAGTGCTTTTTTGGATGGACAGCAAAATAAAAAGCCCAATAACTCTGGAAATCTTAGCAGCACCAATATCAAATTCTGCCAGATTTAAGAGAATATGCCACACTTTTGATTGGTCAAAAAAAAAAAAAAATGAAAAAATGCAGATACTGCACTTTGTGCCTTGGTTTCACAGTGCTTTTTTTGGATGGACAGCAAAATAAAAACCCCAATAACTCCGGAAATTTTAGCAGTACCAATATCAAATTCTACCAGATTGAAGAAAATTTGCCACACTTTTGATTGGCCAAAAAAAAAGAAGATTGATTGATTCAATGGATTTAAATAGTGTGGGTTTATTTTAAGATGTCTTACTGGTTAGTTGAATGGTGACCAGTGATGGGAATAACAGTGTATAAACAACGGCGTTACAAACTGTGCTACTTTTTTCATCAATGAGTTATCAAAGATGTACACCCGTTAATGTGTACGTGTCCATCAACTAGTCAAAAAAAAATCAAAAGTAGTTTATCTGGAACTAACCAACTCACTCAGTATTCCTCCTCACTGAGTGAGTTGGTTGGTTCCAGATAAATGGGAGGTTAGGGGGCGAGTCCAAGTTATTTGACATATCTGATCATACTGTAAGTAACGCAACTGGTAATTATTACTTTTATAATGTAGTAATTCAGTTATTACTGTAACTCGATTACTTTTTGGGGAAAGTAACTAATAACTCTAACTAATTACTTTTTTTAAAGTAAAGTGCCCAACACTAGTGGTGATAACTATCACACAGTAGAAGAACCACAGAGCTGAAATTCTATGCAGACATTATAATCAAATAATATAGATATTATCTAATATAGGATAATGATGTGCTGTATGCATATCACATGCAGAAGCATTTAGGGGTCAAAAACACATGGATATTTATGAGTCAGCGAAAAAGAAGTAACCAGCTGCATTGTGGGATGTGTAGGTTCACCCATACAAGGATTAAGGCTATGTCTAGTACATAACTTTGTTTTCATTTCAAAATGCTTGCAGGTGCCGGTGTAAACAGGAAGCAGATTTCCAACTCTGCAGGTGATTCGCTTCTGAAAATACTATGAACACAGAACAGCAAAGACAGCTGTAGCATTAAAATTATCAATTGAACTGAGCCTCAAGGTCAGTAGAACACTATTCACCACTAGAGGTCTGAACCAATCAGGGAGCAGCTGTTGGTGTCAAGTCATCTTTAACAAAGCTCTCCGTTTCTGTCCATCCAGACCACAACACAACCACAGATTTCAAAGTAAAGCAAAAACAGCAGAATGTCTGGAAGTCTATTTTGGAGCCTGGGACACTCCAGAGCAGTGTGGACCCTAACCTCAAAAATATATTAAAAAAAGAGACAAAGACAAAAACATAGCGGTGTGGATGTACCCTAAAAGGCTGATTTACTATACTAGTCTAATTAAATGTGATTTATATGCTCAGTCCAGTTACCTCAATGCCAAGTTATAATCCAGCAGCTGCGACTGCAAATTCTCGAAAGTTGTCGATTGTGGTGGAAAATAGAATTATACAACTTCACACTTTATAAAACATGTTCATGTTGTTGTCTAGTCTGCTTGCCAACAATGAGTACCCGGAAATGTTGAGTACCCCAAAGTTTTATGTTAGAAATAGATAGTATGGGTCCCCAGTATTCAGAAACTGCCGGATGCTAACTTATATATATTGGGCAATTAGCATAATTGACATAATTAGCATAAATTAGCATAATTGCCTATATGGGCAATATTTCAACAAAATTGACTTGGCTGATCTGGGCAATATTAGAGTGGTTTTAGTGGTTATTGATGATGCTGAATCCATTTCTGACATTTTCAAAATTCAAAATGGCTGTCTCAACCGGAAGTGACCAGATTTTAACTGCCAGTGGGCCGATTTTGATGGATTTTAAGCTAAATCTTAAGTTTTAGAGGATGCTGGTTGAACTCATGTATTTGAAGTAATGTATAGTATGGGTCCCCATAATTGACATAATTAGCATACATTAGCATAATTTCTATCGGCAATATTTCAACAACTGCTTGGCTGATCTGGGCAATATTAGTGTGGTTTTAGGGGTTATTGATGATGCTGAATCCATTTCTGACATTTTCGAAATTCAAAATGGCTGTCTAAACCGGAAGTGACCAGATTTTGAAATACATCAAAATCGGCCTACTGGCGGTTAAAATCTGGTCACTTCCGGTTTAGACAGCCATTTTGAATTTTGAAAATGTCAGAAATGGATTCAGCATCATCAATAACCCCTAAAACCACTCTTATATTGCCCAGATCAGCCAAGTCAATTTTGTTGAAATATTGCCCGTATAGGCAATTATGCTAATTTATGGTAATTATGTCAATTATGCTGATTGCCCAATATATATAAGTTAGCATCCGGCAGTTTCTGAATACTGGGGACCCATACAATCTATTTCTAACATAAAACTTTGGGGTACTCAACATTTCCAGGTTCACAATGGGGCCCTATGGGCTGGCAAGTAGACTACAACCAGGGCTACGCCAGCACATTGCAGGGGGCACATGGAAACATTTATCAATTTATTTCCAACATATTCCCAGTCATTTTCAGCCCATTACTAAACTACTAGACCACGACCTGTGGCACAACTCTGTGAAGACACATGCCAAGGCCACGCCAAACACCATAACAGCCAAATAACCATGTAACCATATAAAGCATCAAGCAAACATGGATAATTGGATTCACTTGTACCATACTGTATGTCCGCAGCCTCAGTGTTTCTGTGGTTGATTATTATTTATTTTATTTTGAAAGCAGACAGATTCTTATTCATTTGTTATGTTTAATTTCAGTTCAAAAGAACAAAAAATGAAGGAGAATTATTACTGAAAATTCAACACACCGTAAAATGTCTCTGAACAAATTAAAGAAGGAAATTCAAATGATTTTCATTTCATAATGTGTGTGTTCAGTATGACACCTTCTGGAGAATCATCAACACGTGAAGTAAAGGCTGCACCTCAGAGAGACTGAGATGAGTCACAGTTCACCTGTTAGCATGAGGACCACAAAACCATCCTTACTGCTCAGAGAACACATTTAGCCAGTATTGCATTATAGAATGATTAACTGGACTGAACTGTTGTCCAAGGCTCATGTGCATAATGATTTTTATTTGATGATGAATCTAAAAAAAAAAGAGTTGATGTGCAAAGGCCTTAACCCTAAAACAAGCAGGTTCACATCCCAAATCCAGTTTAACAAAGCAGGAGTCGGTATGACAAACTGTGACATAGTACTACAGTAATACTAATTCAGAAACAACATTTGTCAGATTAATGAACAGAATTCCCCCATCGTGTAGTAAACATGATCTGTTGGATCATATTTGCTGTTCAAACCAGTAGGTATTATATTTTCTATCACAGTCAGTTTAACAGCATTAGACCAAAACACACAGTGGAGAAGGGGTCTCCAACCTGTGGGCAGGGGCCTACCTCTGGACTGGGAGGGTATTACAAGTGGGATGACAAATCATTTGCTTTAACACAACATTTTGTGTGACAAGATATATTCATAGAAGACAAAATAAATATATAATAATAATTTTTAAATGTTAAAATGGCCAGAGAAAAACACATTTTCCTTTTTTCTTCTTTTTAGTTTGGGTTGTTATTTACCTTGATGTTCTCTTTTATACATCTGAAAATGAATTTTTAAAAAAGTATTAAGTAAAGGTTTTTTTAAAAAAAAGATCTTTAGAATTTTTTTTTCATATATTAATGTTATTTTATGATGTTTTGCGTCTGGACCACATCATATAACCCATGCTCAGAGTAAAAACTGTAGCATCAAAATTAACAGCTGGTTTTCAATTAACATGTTCATTACAACAATTTTAAAAGAGTCAGAGATGGTTAATGAAAGTGACAGAAAGAAAAACTGATCTTCCTCTGTTACAGTTCACTCATGAATGTTTGTCAGACATGAGCAAAATGTGTCATGACACTGTTCAATATCGGGATGATTATGTGACTTGCGATAAATAAGCAAATATTTAAGCATGTTAACAATACAGTTCCTGAGTCTACTGATTCAAACAGTGAATAAACTAATAGAATAAAATATTTTGATCATACTTTTTTTGAACTAATTGCACATGAATGATCAATCAATTAACAAACAGAACGTTCATTTACCCCTCTTCTTCCTCCTTACTCATTGCATTTCAGGCAGCCTTCTGTGATGTGTTTAAAGCGCATGTTCATATTGTGACGATGTTGGAAATGCGATTAATTGGTTAGCCTTACTTGTCATCATGATTTATCATTTATTTATCACGGAAAATAAAAATGCAAGAGAAGGCACTGTCTCAGCTGGAAAAGGTGATGTAACCAACACTGTCTTTAAAACTCTGATGGGAATACGAATGAATGAAACGTAATGTGTTTCTGTGTGGATTTAATTCAGGTCATCATCCTGGTTAATAACAACTCAAAACTCAACAAGTTTGTTTCCAAGATCCAGAATTCACATAAAGTTTATGAATAACTCCATCTGTATTATAACCATGACGACAAAGCTCCTTTAATCTAAACCAGGATCTCTCCTTTAACCTCACAGACCTTTACGCAGCCACACCATCAGAATAATGTATCATCACTGAGCCCATAATTCTCTATAGTAAATTGTTTTTTCATTATTGAAGAATATTTGGTGTGACAACACTACACTGCAGACTGTATCTCGGTACAGCAGCTGCTGGACCGCCTAGAATAATTAGAACTCCAGCCAGTTTATTATTAACTTCTCACAATATTTAATGTGAGTATAAGTGATTAATCTGTGCATTTTATCCATTTAGCTTGGATTAGTGATCATGACACTGTGGGGATTACTGGACATGTTTCCATGCTTTGGGAAACTTTGTGCTAATATCTTTTGGATTAGTAAAATCAAGCCAATTACAACCTAACCTCCCCAACATATTGAAACCAATGGATTTGAGAGGATTTACGCAGCAGATTTATCTCCAATAACCATCGCTTTTACATCTGTGGGCCATTTGATGCCTTCAGTTCTCCCTCTTAATCACAAAGCTGATTGTTTTCACCCAACAAAACTATTTGAACATAGTTGTTAATCTCCTTCCCCCTGGTGGAGTCTGTTTTGGTCAGACATAATCTGCCAGAGTCTGATTGAGCTGCATTAATCCCTGGATGAGGAAATGTCCGGCCCCCACCCCTGGCCCCTCCAGAACTCTATTGGATATCTCTGTTGGTGGCTGGAGATGTGACCCCACCCCCGTCTCCTCTGGCGTAGCTTCTCTACTGTATGAGTCTGCCCTGGGGGCTAAACAATATGCTCCTATTTTTTTTAATTAATCAAAACCTAAATCTGTGTCTGTGAGAGCAGCTCTGCTCCGTCTGACTGATGATGTTTAACTAATGATCCTCTTCCCTCTCTCCTTCCTCTTTGTCTTCCCTCCTTCTTCTTCATCCGACCATTCACTCTACTCTTTCTTCCTCTCTCCCTTCTCTTTCTTGTCTTTGGCTGCCTATACCCTCCTTGCTTCCTGCCTCCTTTCCTTCTTCCCTCCTTTTTCTCCTTACCCCCTAACTCCCCCTCCTACCCCAGTTTATTTATCTTCCTTCCTAATGCCCCCTCCCTCCCTCCTTCCCTCCCTCCCTCCCCTTCTTCCTCCTCTCTGTCCTTTCTTCCTTCTGCAGCCCAGTGTCCCCCTCACGAACTGATTCAGGGTCAGCGTTTTTTGTCCCGTGACCCCTCGCGTCACAGAGCGGGGCTTTTTGCATAACTGAGCTCAGATCAGCGTCTGGAGCTTCAGTGAGACTCGGTGCAGCCGTTGGAGATGCAGTGACGTGGAAGTGACTGACAGCTGGGCCGGTCCAGGAATGAATGGAGGATCAATGGCACATATCAACAGACAGCTCCAAGCTGTGGGGGGGGGGGGGGGGGGGGGGGGGGGGGGGGGGGGGGCAGGAGTGTGTGTGTGTGTGTCCTTGTTTCCAGCCCATACACTTGAGCAAAAAATTTGCTTATGTAATTAAAACTGTAATTGTATGTTAACATGTTAAAGTTAAAGTTTTACTTTTGTGGGTTGCATTGTTAGGGTCAATGATGTGGTGCAACCCTGTGTCAAGTGGTGTAACTGTATTTTTTCATAAAAATCTGACTTTATACAGGAAAATAAATCTGGACTCAAGTGTAGAATAAATGTAATTCACTTTTGCAACGCAACACTATGTTTCTTGATAAAATATTTCATAATTTGTCACATAATTTAGAAAAAAAGCTGTGTTTTTAGGATATGTCCTGTCCAGTATTACCAAAATGCATTATTCAATTTAAATATAGAAACACAGCTAAAAATCTATTTCAATTACATTTTTTCAGAAGACAGTATAGGCTATATTTTTTAGAAGTACACTTAGGATAAAATATATATAATATATTCAAATGACATGAAACCAACATGAATACAAAATGTACATTTTAACAAATCCGATGCATGCTTTTATACCAATGTTTAAAGATATGTCTGAATTGCTCTTCTTGCCAACCCTTATTTGTCAATGACCCGTTAACCAACATTGAACACATAATCAGAATGTCTTTTTTTTTATAGAAAATAAATAATAATAATAAAAAGGATAAAAAAAAAAATAATAATAATATAAAAAAAGTTTTTTAATTCAAATCATGTGTAAATTGTTTAATCAATACATTGTTAACAAAATCTGTATTTAATTCATTAAAATAACATGTGTGTGCTCCAGTTTGGTATCCACGCTGTTCCAGTAAGAACACCCACAACTTGTCACTTGCCACTAACTGTGACTTCACATATTGTGATAGAAAGGAAACTGATCCCAATCACTTGCTGAGGATTATTCATGTTTGCTGAGTCAGTCCGCTGCACTGTGAGCGCCCTCTTCTGGTGCCATAGGAGCATTACCCTGCCTGTAGCCTGTCATTAGTATGGCTTCATCAGAAAACTCTATAGGCTACATGATATTATTATAGCTCTTATTTACTTATTATTTATTCTCATATTTTTGGTCAGATATTTTTATTTCAATGGCTGCAAGAGCACAGCTGGAAAATAAAACTGATTCTTCAAATGTATCATAGGGTACATACATTTTGTCATGTACGACCCAACTGTACAAGCAGCAGTTGTGTGTGTGTGCATGTGTGTGCACGCGTGCATGCATCTGTCTGCTTTTCATTTGTGTGTGTGTGTGTGCATGCATGTGTGTGTTTTCTCCTCGGGGAATATGTTGTGTTTTCTCTTGTTGTTGTTGTTGGAGGGCCAAGTTGTGAGAGTACAAACACATTCAGACCACACTGACTGAGAACAATAGACCATCTGTGATCAAGAACAATGGTCATGCCACCATAGTTTAGACAGAGAGAGAGAGAGAGAGAGAGAGAGAGAGAGAGAGAGAGAGAGAGAGAGAGAGAGAGAGAGTGAGGCATGGGCTCCTCCTGCATCACATCGTTTATTTGCTCTCAGATCAAATCTTATGACAGGTTCTAAATGAAATTAAACTTAAACTTATGGAGCAGAGTGGGACAGTTTCAGATCAAGAGAAGGAAAAGGATGAAAGAAGCAACTGAGCAAACTAAATGTCACTAGCACCAGCTGTCAACAGTCATGTCCCATGGACCTGGACCAGACCAAGACTAATAAAGGACAGAAAGCAACAACAGAGATTAAAAGAGGACAGAAACAAGATAAGGATATGAACGGATCTGAACATTTTGTATTGAAAGAACTGGAATCACTTCTGATGGTTGTCTGCCTCCATCACTAGTTTACGCTTTTACCTCTGTTTATCCAGTCATATAGAATATTTGTGTGAAGTCATTTATATAATGGCTAAAAATACTTTGTGAGGTCACACAAACCTTGACCTTTGACCTCTGAACACCAACATCAATTGATCCTTGAACCCAGGAGGATATTTATGTTGAATGTAAAGAATAAGTATCACCCGCTCAGGCTGAAGAAAGTGATTGATTGATTGATTGATTGATTGATTGATTGATTGATTGATTGATTGATTGATTGATTGATTGATTGATTGATTGATTGATTGATTGATTGATTGATTGATTGATTGAACTTTTTTGTCATTGCACAAAAAAGTTTCCATTCTTTTTTTCTTCTTTTTTTAAGATGATTGAGGCTGTATGGTGTTAACAAGCAGATCATGCTGATTGTCTAGTCATTCCTGATATGGAATCACTGCTTGGTTTAATCTTACAAGAGAAAGTCCATAGAAAGTCTTTACTAAGCGCAGTAGTGAAACAAGCTACAAAAATCTCTTCTGACTCAGCTCATCCCCTGTTCTCGGAATACTAACTTCTCCCATCAGGGAGAAGATTTCCAATACCAATACACAAATGTAAATCAAATCATTCATTCAACCTCCATTAAGCTGCTGAACAATGACAAACACTAGTGCAATACAACAATGTGCAATCAAAACTTTTCAAAAACTTTTTCAAACCCAGCTTTTTGTACATCTTGTGTGATGTTGCTAAGTGATATGTGATGTTTTTATTGTGTGTGATAATGTCTTTCTAACACTGTGTGAAGCAATGGACTCTGTGCCCATGACAAATTCCCCCTCCAGGGACACATAAATTAACTTCCTCTATCAAAAATCAAGAGGAAACAGGAATCCCTGCATGTAGATTAAGACAGTAAAATCCTGATCATTATAGTAAAAGAAGAATAGTTCAGCTCTGGTTACATCTGCTACTGAGACACATTGATGCAGAGGCCTGTCAGTGGTTTAGTGTCTCCCTCTAGTGGCCATGAGAGAGTACAACTACACACTGTGATTAACAAACCAATGCACCAGAATTTCAGTGAAATTTCATAATGACTTTGACTTAGTGAGATAAAAATAGCTACACTAAATCCCTATCCAGATGACAAATGTTTATGGTGAAGTATATTTTATGGATTGAACTCATGTGTCATATTTTCATTGGTCAGATTGTCAAACCGATGTTATTTTATTCTTATTTTTGAAGAGGATTTAAAGCAAAAGTAAGTGATATATTTGTGTTAATATAAGTCTCAAATAGTTATATCTTCCGACAGCAATCACTTACATAGAGTGTTTGGACCGAAACACGGGTCTGTCAGTCACTCTGCTCTGCTCTGAGCCGAGGAGAAAACATTTATCGTATCCTACAGTTTTTATCCAATGAGGAGAGAGAACGGCATGCAGGGCTGTATGTGCAGCCAAGGGACGCTGTGAATGTGGTGACGTAGTGACGTAGTGTTATGGTGCGTTCAAGGAAACTCGTAACTCCTGTTTTTCCGACCTGTGAAGTCGTACCAGTTCGATCTGGTACGACTTCACGGGTCAGAAGTTACGAGTGGCCGTTATAGTGACTTTCACAGGTAAAACAGGTCGGAAAAACACGAGTGGGTTGCCTGGAACGCTACAAAGTAGTAAGTTGTGACTTGAAGCTGTAATTTACGATTTCAAAAGCGTGCCTCGAACGCAGCATTAGCGAAAACGACCGGAGCACTTACTTCTGCTTTAATCAATATGGCTCAGGTAGGCTATGTTTTATTTTTTATGTCTACTGTTTTACCTTTATTCTATCCAGATTACACTTTTTTTGCGATGCATGTGCTCTATAAACATTTGCTTGCAGTTTTTTCCATACGTTGCACGTTTTGTAACTAAATGATACAGAAGTTATCAATAAACAAATTAACATGACTGACTCCTACCATATTTTGTTAGTTTGTTACGAAGCAAGCCAACATCATTGTTACATTATACATTGTTAAGCAAAATGCAATGTGCTGCTGGAGGACTATTGTTCTTTTTCCTGTGTTTGGATCTCTGTCTCACAGGAGACCACTGAGATTGGGACCACATGGCAATAAACAAAATGAAAAAGTAATAAAAACAGACAGGGCCTTATGTCACATAGAGATTCAGGAGATTAAACATTTTGCAGTATGAAATAGGCTATATCCATTTCATCCTGATGTGCCTGAACACTGCAATACCCAACATAAATTCAAACACAGGAAAAGACACAAAACTGCACAAAGGTCAACCTAAAATCATAACAATGAGACCAACACAGTTAACAACCAGCACCTTGTGCCCATTAAGCAGCAATGGCAGGTGAATTGTTGGAAAAATTGCAACATCTTCCAATTTTGCCCCAAGTGAGCTATCGCGAGAACTCCTCTGCCAGACACACGGGATTGACAAGGGTAGACCGTAAACAAACCCAGGAGTAGATCATAGACTGTAAAAAGAATGGACGTAGCGTCTGTGATGTCACCCATTGGTTTTGGGGAGTCGTTTTTGTGACTCAAATATGGCGGCCTGAACAGCGCCATGTTGGATTGGCCGGCCGAGAGCCCGCCCACTGGCCTTGAAGCAGCCTGTCCACGGAGCTGCTCGGACCTGTCACTCAACGTTTCCGCGCCCTAATTGGCCAGAGTTTTAACCTAATAACAGTGAAACGGTAGAGTTAAAAAAAAATTCACCCCCCTCAGAGTGTGTGCGGGGGTAGAAACTATTGATTGAGACAAAAAAACGTTCTGACACCAGGCTTTTAACATGTTTATTGAGGATGTAAAATCGGCAATTTTAACATGGGGGTCTATGGGGAATGCTCCCTTCTGACACCAGCCCCCAGAGGAAGCCGGGGGGTTGCAGTTTTTTGAACGCGGAAGTGAGCTTCACTTCTCAGACCGACAACTGCCCCCTTGGAGTAGATTCATTCAGCTGTGAGGAGGCAAAAACGTTGTTGCCACGTTTCTGTTAAACACGGAAAATCCAACTTACGGTCTGTCGTGATGTCCTGGAGGAGAGGAGCCGTGCTCGTCAGGGAGCGGGTGTTGTATGGTCCGAAGAGGACGTACGTTGTCGTGGACAATAACATGGTTGACCTGACGTTAGCCGACCTAGCTAAGTTGGCTAACACACTGTGGTCAACTTTCCGTCCGCAGGTGTTTGAGGGGTGATGAGTTGAAGACCACAGGGACTGTATTGGTTTTGGACTTAAAGCTCCTCTGGGATCCATGGTGGACATATTTCCTATAGGCATGACAAGCTGAGGTGAATGAAGAGATACAACGGCGGTGGTGGGTCGGACAGGTGGAGGCACACCTGATAATCCACACTGATGTTGAGGCTCCGAGCAGCAGGCACGGTAGCAGCAGTCAGCAGGTGAGGAGCAAGGCCCTGAATACAACAGGTAGACTGAAGTTAGCCAACACACAGGTCAGTGCTGATTGCAACATCTGCAAAAGTTCATACTTGAAGCGCCTATCGGGACATGGGCGGGCTGTCTGTAGCTGTACTGCTAATTTGGTTCCAGTTGTACTCGGCAGTGGGAATTTCCGACCTCCGAGTCGGAAATTCAATCTGGAACTCCCATTCCGTTTCCGAATTTGTCAAGATAAATTGAAAAAAAAAATACAATAATCTGGAAATTATTTATTATACCACTAAACAAATAAATACATAAAACAATGAAATAATTTATTACCAAAAAAACGTTAAATATGTTTTCTTCACTAAGGAAACAACAGTCTCTGTAATCATCTGTCGATAGAACTACATATTATAAACTAAAGTTACAGAAGATAACTGGGGGGGTGGGTGGGGGGTGTGTGTGTAGAATCAGCATAGCATATAGCCTGATAACACATTGTTTGAAAGGATAATGGCACTGAAGATGAGAAGGCAACATAGATTGCGGTGTTGAATCAGCTTTTGAAATAAACAAACTCCAAAGTATTGCTTCGCCAGCAGTAGCATACATGAGGGATTCAACTCCACACACTTTTTGTCCATAGATTTAGTGTGGTGTAGTGTAATTGTGTTGTACTCTGGTTAAATGGCTTAGTTAGTGAAGGTCTCCTGAGGAGGGTCGGTGCAGCTCTGACACAGTGCAGGAGAAGTGATTATGTAATGACTTTTTGCAGGTTGACAGTAGTTACCACAGTGATGCTGCAGAGTGCAGAGGAGCTGCAGACTGGAGAGTCACACCGGAAACGATTAGTGAATTCCTTCAAATTAAAATTAACCTATGGTAATATAGGGACATGTTAAGATAAGAAATAGTCTGGGTTCTTTGTTAAACAGGTATGAGATGCCACACACCTGGAACATCATGTTTATTCCCACCTGCGTTGAACAGTATAAAACAAATGGCTATATCCTGTGCTTTTACGCTGAAAGGGTAGACAGGAACTTGTGTTTATGTTGGTAGGTGAGCGGCGTTGACATCCCCTCTCCCCTGGTTACCGTCTCTAGTTAGAGGAGAGGAGGCTGAGCGTCGGAGGCAGGAAACTGGAGCCCGGTCAGTCCATCCGTCTGTAGCTGCACCGACCGCTGCTGCACCAGACCTGTCGGGAACGGAGGCGGCACCGGAGGATGAGAGCGCGCGCCCTGCAGTAATGATGCGATTCATCCTGGACTGTCTGAGGACATCGAGGGCGAGAGGCTCCAAGAATGAAGGGTAACAACCAGCTGGAGGTTTTTAGACGGGACTCTGTTACGGTCTGTGCTTCCATAATGCGTTTCAAACTTTGACTGGGAGAAAGAAAAAAACCCGGTAAATTGACTCGCGGTTGTTTAACAAGGAGCCGCCATTCAGGTTCAGACTCAAGTGACAGTAGTGAAACAGTTGAAGGCCTGGTCCGGGTGGTTTTAATCACTGTTATTATTTGGTGGGAGGGTGGGGTGGCAGACGTGCTTAATCATCTGCCTGCAGTGGTGATGGAGGGTAGGCTACATCCTTACTGTTACTGGCCTGTCCTAGCACTGTTTTCAGACTAATACTGTTCTGTAGATAGACTTTTAAATATGAATATTCTGAATGATAATGGTCTCAGAACTCTCTCTGGAGAGAGAGAGAGAGCACTTTTTATTTCAAAAATACTCAGTGAACATTCAGGACTGAATCAGAAACAATATAATGAGGTTAACCTAACAGTTCCTATCAAGTTTTTCAACATTTTTAATGTTTACCAAAGAAAAAATTATTCTCAAAAAACAAACTTTATTTATAACCTTTGAATGACACAATTGTGTGTTACCATGCCTCAAGCAGCTTCATGTCTCTGCAATAGTAAGTAAATAATATATAATATAGAGCAGGGTCTGGCAAGTAGGTTTGGCTTCAGACCAACTTTTTTCTAATCTAAAAGATGGAAGGCTGGAACACAATCAAAGGCTAATTCTTTAAAGTAGCTCTATTGCATTGTTAGCATTGGTAGCTGTTCCTAGCACTGTTTTCAGACTTGTACTTTTCTGTAGATACAGTAGACTTCTAAATTAATGTTCTGAACGATAATGGTCTCAGACCTGGGCCACATCTGGTCCACATCCGAGGCCAGGGCACTTTTTATTTCAAAAATACTCATTTAACATTCAGGATTGAATCAGAAACAAGTAATCAGGTGCCCCTGCAGTAGTAAGTTAAAGCAGAAGTAAGTGGTCCGGTCGTTTTCGCTAATGCTGCGTTCCAGGCAGGCTTTTGAAATCGTAAATTACAGCTTCAAGTCACAACTTACGACTTTGTAGCGTTCCAGGCAACCCACTCGTGTTTTTCCGACCTGTTTTACCGGTGAAAGTCACTATAACGGCCACTCGTAACTTCCGACCGGTGAACTCGTACCAGATCGAACTGGTACCACTTCACGGTCGGAAAAATACGAGTTTCCTTGAACGCACCATAACAGTCCTCGTCGCTACGTCACCACATTCACGGCGTTCCTTGGCTGCACACACAGCCCTGCATGCCGTTCTCTCTCCTCATTGGATAAAAACTGTAGGATACGATAAATGTTTTCTCTTCGGCTCAGAGCAGAGCAGAGGGACTGACAGACCCGTGTTTCAGTCCAAACACTCTATGTAAGTGATTGCTGTCGGAAGATATAACTATTTAAGACTTATATTAACACAAATATATCACTTACTTCTGCTTTAAGTTTGGCTTCGGACCAACTTTTTTCAGATGGAAGGCTAATTCTTTAAAATAGCTGTGTAGAATTGTGTTAGCATTGGTAGCTGTTTGTTCAGAAATGGTGTGAGTTCATCACCAATGTCAGCTCTTGTTTTGCTTCTGTTTCTATTACTCTTTTTTTTCCCCTCTGTAGTTAGCATGCTAACTCCCTTTCCAATACCGAGTCACTGTTCAGTCCAGTCTGACCTGAAGAAGAACATATCCCCTTTAACTACAGGTGCATCATATCTGTAATTAGAGAAACTAATGGAATTCTAATGGAAATCAGTTAATTTCTCAATATAGCAACTTCAGACCGATGGAACAATGGACACACTATGTGCCATGTTAATACACCTAATATTCAGCTGTAGCCACTTTATGGTTTATTGATGTCAATGTCAGTGAGTTAATGCTAGATGATGAAACCATTTTGATTACAATTGAACAACTGTCGAAGTGATTTTGACGCAGTTGATGCAGAAGTAAAAACTGGAGCATCAGTGTATGTAGCTGGGTTACCATGGTACAGTGGTTTTACAGTCATGGGCAGCAGCTCAAATCATAGCGACATCATAGCTTCACAGTCGAGAGGTCACGCTGAAGAGAGAAAATGACCGGTCACATGTCCAGCGTGTCCTTAAAAGATCAGCTGTCATCCTGCATTATAACATGAAATGGTTTATTGCTGAATCCATTAGTCATTGACTAGAAACATTGATACCCATCCATTAAGCTAATTAATAATGTAATAGCTCAAAGTCTTTGGCTGCAGCCTCTTAGGTGTGTTTACTGTTTACTCTGTCATGTGACCACACATGGTTTTGGTCATGTTAACATGCAAGCTGCTATCATACTGACAAACAATTATTTGATTAATTGAATAAACATGTCAGTTAGAGCACCTATATCTATTATCATACACCTTACTACCCCATTTTGTCACATTATTTTTGATATCCCAAAACCCACAGCATCTCTAACAGTCAGATTGCAGAGAGCACATAACACAAACGACAGCTGTTTTTCTAATGACAAAGAGAGGGTGAGACTATACATAGCAGCACTCACATTCACTGGTACATGCAGTGAAATCCTGCAGCACTGAGCCACAGAGCTGCTGACCAAATACAGTAAAGAAAGGGCCTTTTAAAACAGGTCCTGATCCCGAAATCAAATATCCTCAGGTTTCTTTAGTGTGCGCGTCATGTGCCGAGAAAATTATCACCACGTCTGCAGCTTCCCTGAGCTCTGCTGAGCCTGGAGCCGCCTTCAGCTGACTGGTTTTTATACCTTCTGAGACTCAGCCACAGATTAGCTGGTAAGAACAGCGGAACAATTAGTGGCTCAAGTTATAGCCAGATATTTCCCTGAGGAGCTGGTGGAGAGCTAAAAGAGAGAGAAACTCTTCTGGATTCTAAATAAATACTAGAGAATGCATTTCCTGAAGGAAATACAAACTGAACACCATTACTGAAGCAATGCTGAATAGGCTGAAGAAATTGTTGAAACAATGCTGAATTAACCGAAGAAACTGCTGAAGCAATGTTAAAAACAAGCTGAAGCTGAAACATACAACTTGTAAGCTGAGAGATGAATGCCTTTTTAAAGGGGTAAAAACAGTAGGAATGTTAAAAAAATGTCAAAGAAAATGTAGACATCCTGCATGCTTTGTGTAATAGTTGAAGTGTAAGAGTTGAAATCTGTAGCTAACCTGAAAGTAAATAACACCGATGAAACAGTACTTAACTGAAGCAATGGCGGAGAATAGATTTAAAAGTAGAACATGTAAGAAGAAGGCTGTTTTTATGAAATGGATGGAACTTGGAAATTACTTGAGTTACTTCAGTTGAAGACAACATGCTTGTGGTTTTATTCAGTGCAGGCTTTCTGCAGACGCTGACGTTAGGGCTGGGCAGTGTGGCCTGAAACCTTTATCCAGACAGACAGCAAAGGGATATATTGCAGTTTATTCTGCTGCTGGATTGGTCTTTGGCTTTCAGCTCTTTACCCATTTCCAGACAAAGCATTAAAAAAAAGCTTCTAGATGAATTGCTGGTGCAGGCTGATGATGATGAATCTTCTCCTTTATTGCAAACTAGGCGCACTGAACAAAAAGTATTTGTCGGCTTGTCTGGCTGCCTAAAAGTAGTCCTTATTATTATTTTTATTATTATTATTATTATTATTATTATTATTATTATTATTATTATTATTATTATTATTATTATTAGACTTATTATTAGACTTATTTATTATTATATATTTTATTTTAGTATTTATGTTGTTGATATTGCCACACACTAAAAAATGTTGGGTTATTTCTGTAACCCAATTTCTGGGTTATTGGTGTTGGGTTAAATTGTTGGGTTATTTTTCCAGGGTGTAACCCATTTTCTGGGTTATAGGGCTATGAATTTAACCCAATTCCTGGGTTGTTCAAGTAATTGGGTTACTTTTCAGTGAGTAACCCATTTTTTGGGTTAAGGGTTGGGTTATTCTGTGACGTAACCGGCCGGTTCATTTGAAAAATGCTGTCTCCACCCACCACCACAGCTACCTGTGGAGATCCGTTATTTACTCTTTTTTTATGTGACGCCGGAGCGCTATCACAACCGGAAAGCTGCTCTGTTGGAGACAAACCCTCACGCTCCATCATATTGCCCCCAGCCAAAGAGACATGGGTTAATTTTATTTGCCCCAGCTTCAGTCGGCAAAGTCTGACTGCTTCAGCTACAAGGGTCCATGCACCGCTGGACTGGACTTTCTCAGGCTGGATCGATACCAACTGTCCGTGGCAAAGCTACAGATAAACTGTAAGTATTTTAAAATGAGTATATTTGTGTTACTTTGGCCTTTAGCGCATGAGCTAGGCTAACGCTAACAGTGGATGTGTGAGGATGAGCTACATGCTGCTGCCGCATGTTAATGCAAAAAAAGAGAAAAGAGTTAACAACGCTAGTAGTTTATCATAGCAGCAGTCATGGATAAGTTTGGAGTCAATTAACGTTAGATGTGGAGATATCCTTCTTCTAAAATAGCCTGTGTTTGATGCTAAATGCGAACAGGGTTCACAACTGATGTTCAATCACAGAATAAGCCACTGACCCCACGGGGGCTCACCTGCCGTGGAGAGTGGGTCAGTGGCTCACAGCCGGTGGTGAAGTACCGTTCATGGCTGGTCCTCTGCTGCCAGCATTATGTGTTGTTGTTGCACTCAGGTTAGCATGTTGTGCTAAAAGAAAACCTGTTTTATGTTCAGCTTTTGTTTGGCAAACAGGCAGTTTTTTGTGTGTATGTCTGGATGTTACTACCTCTGTATTACCAACTAGCATGAGAGACCAGACCAGAGAGTAAACTGTGTGTACTGTAGCCTAATGTTATACTGTTTTGTGTTTTCTAATCAGAGTAAAGTATGTGGAAGCTAGCACATGGAGAGAGACAGTCTGAAGAGGACCCTTGCTCTCTTGGAGGAGCGGCCTCCAGAAGTTCCCAACGGAGGGCAACATCACACATTACTGTAAAAGGTATTTGTTACTCTGTTTATGGAGAAGAGGGAAAATACACCAGGCTAAAAATGTCCTTGGTCCGATATCCATGAAGTAGAGCATGAGTTACCGCAATTTTGTTTTCAACCACTGTCTATTTGAACATACAATTTTGTACCATCCCTTGTACACCTTTTTAACACTACAAAATAATTTCACCTTCTCCACAGCATGGTGCAGCTGGAGAATGCAAGGCAGCCAACTTTGCAGGAATGTGGCATGGCCAGCAAACTGATTTGTCTTCAGCATTATCAACACTAAGCAGTGAGTACATTTGTAAATTGAATCATTAAATAGATAAAATTGAGTTATGACTGATAAAAATCTTCCTCGTTGTTCTTTGTCTGCTTATACAGAGGATCATGCCAGTCCACAGTAAACACCTGATTGAGACCCTGGGAATCTTCCAGCAGAAACAATGACACCACCTGCTCAAGTTACAGTTTCCTGAACATCGCACCATGCTACTGTCCCACCTGTCTTCAGTCAAGTCTGGACCAATGACTCTGACACCAGTCTTGTCAGGGTTAATCACAGGTAAGCAGTGGTTTAGTTGCCAAATGCCAAAAAAATCATTTTTAATAAGTTTATACAGCAGTGTTGAACCAAATGTGGTGACTGTCTGATTGTTTGAGGAGATGCATCTGTATTTAGGTTAGCTTAGCTAGCTCATTGGAGCAACAGATTGCTGAGTTTATCTCTGTGTGGGCATCATGCTAAGGTACTGCATCAATCTAACTTTTGCTATGTTTCTGTTTTCTGAATGCAGAGAGGATCATGCCAGTCCAAACACCTGATGAACAACAGGAGTCTCATGCAGAGTTGGTGACTGCAAATCCTTGAAGTTCCAGTTTCCCAGAACACCGTGTTAAGCACCCTACAGCCAAGACTGCGCTATTGACTCATTACTCTTGATCAACCAAGGGCAAGTGGCTAATTTTATTATGATGTTAATTTTCTTTCACCATGGATTATCCTTCATATATGGACACATGCTGTTTTTTCAAGATCTCAACACTGTGTACTGGACAAGGTATTGGAGCAGTCCTGTTTTTCACATAATGTGTAAATGCAAAAAGAGTTTATTTCAGTTTATCAATGATGTTCTACTCTGGTTCACAATGGTCTTAGTTTGTGATATCATTTAAGGAGTTGCTGCCTGTTAAATCTATACTGACAAACTGTAATTCCTCATGTGTTGTACCATATTTGTTATGGTGAAATTCTGGCAACCACGGCTGTTGGTAAGTTACTGTAAAGTTGAACTTTGCAATAAAATTCTGTGCTGTGCTATATCATACTGTTTTACCTGTTTTTTCACTGAGAAACACTGTAATTATGTTAAAAGTGTATATTATTATTATTATTATTATTTTTTTTTTTACAAGCGTTTACTTTTAATAGGTTTATATTAAAACATAAGATAATCAATCGAGGAAGTTTCCTTTCTCTTTTAAAGAGGTACTAATGATAAGTAATTGTACTTGAAGGACCACTTAACCACTTTTCAATCTACGTCTGCAGGGAGCGCTCCAAACTTGTTAACCAGTGACACCACTGCCATTTATTTCTGTGACAGTGGTGTCACTTGGTAGAAAAGTTTGGAGCACTCTCTGTAGTTTTTAACAACCCAACATTTGGGTTAAAAAAAATAACCCAACATTAACCCAAATGTTGGGTTGAATAAGGACCAACCCAACATTTGGGTTATTTTAACCCAACAGGTTGAGTTATTTTTTTTGACCCAACTTTTGGGTTGAATTATTTAACCCAAGAGTTGGGTTATGTTAACTACAACATTGGGTTATTTTTAACCCAACTATTGGGTTGAGCAAGCACTTATTACACGACCCAATAGTTGGGTTAAAAATAACCCAATGTTGTAGTTAACATAACCCAACTCTTGGGTTAAATAATTCAACCCAAAAGTTGGGTTAAAAAAAATAACTCAACCTGTTGGGTTAAAATAACCCAAATGTTGGGTTGGTCCTTATTCAACCCAACATTTGGGTTAAAATTGGGTTATTTTTAACCCAACTGTTTTTAGTGTGCACATATTAGTAGTGATGATTTGTAGCTGCAGGAAAATCATCAAATATATGATAATTGAATAACTTATGTTAATAATCTAATCAAATATTTAGAATGTGTTAATAACTGATGACATGATTATTGAATGATCTGTGATGTTTGCCCACTGCTGCTGTGCCCTGCTGTGGGATTTTTGTTTTTTTATGAATGGCTCAATCATTGCCTGCAGTGTGTGTCTGTGTGTGGAACATACTGCAGTGGCCTATGATGGAGATGGAAGGGGGAGGAGGAGCTAGACGAGGACTAGAGGAGCAGGATGATGGTTGGAGGGGGAACAGGGAGGAAGAGGAGAGAAATGGAGGGAGGAGACTAGAGGAGGAGGGAGGATGATCTCCTCCTCTACTGCTCCCCACTCTGACTGACTCATCCCCCGCTCTCCTTCCATTCTCACATTGGTGCATTCTTGCCTGTATGTATCGATTACACACACACGGCACATACACACCCACACACACGCTCGGAGAGGCAGCTCCGCCTCCTCTGCAGTGTAGCGACAGCTAGCGAGGGGGAAAGCAATGGAGGAGCGAGCGGTGCAGCAGGAAAAACTAGAGGGATCGTGGGAGGGAGTGCAGGATGGAGGGAAGGCAGACTGGAAGAACGAGTGCTCCCTCTCCTCCCTGCTTAAACATTCCTGTCTCCTCTGCTGGTCGTCTCCCAGGGACACCGACGTCGTGGAAACGGACGAGAGGGTCCTGGCCAAGACAGCCGAGATCAGAGTAAGAAGACCGCAGCACCTAGCGCTGGTGTGTGTGCGCGTGTGTGTCTGTGTGAGCTTGTTGGGTTTTCACATACGTGTGCGTCTGACTGTGATTTGTGTCGGTCTTCCATTTCTGTGTTCATCTAAAACAACGCATATGTGTGCCATTATAAATAATACATCTGTGTTTGTGTGTGTATAGTGTTTTCCAGCTTGGGACTCCTCCATCACTAGGGTTTCCCATGATGCTCTCATGTGATGTCATGATGCTGTGCGATAGCTGTAGATACATGTATGCCCAGCTTGACTTAGCAGCTGGATAACACTGAAGGTCTCAGCTGCACCGTGCGCTCTGCTCTTATTTGATTCATTTCATTCCAGTATGATGAGATGATCATGGTTCATTTATCTCTGATCATTCCTCTCTCAACTGAAATGGTTAGCTTCTGCATTTTTACCTACATTTGAGGCAAAAAAAATACAGTTTCCACAATGGTCATCATTCTGCTCACTGTCAGTGGTGCATCTGCTTGGTTCACTGTCACTCCCTCCATTTACAGTACAGGCTTAGTCACACACAGCATATCTGAGCTTACCAAGGCTTGTTCTTATTCTCAGTTAGACCTTCATCCAGCATGGGACTGATGCTGTATTATGCTGTAGGACAGTATTTCTGAATATTTCAAAAACTGCAAGATTTATGCAGCTTGCACAGGATTTTTACAGCCGTGTTGATAAGAATACTGGTCAAATCTCTCTCGCATACATACACATACTGTATACAGTATATACTCTATACTGTATATATCTGGTATTTATAGTATAGTATGATTTTCATCTCTGTAGCACCACAACACTTATGGCACTAACAGTGCACAATGTTGTGACACATTTTGCTTTTATCAAAAACCATGTACAGTCTCAGTCTCTGAGAAGTGTAGTTTAGGACATTACGTGCTAAGGTTATTAATAAATAGAATTATTCCATCATAATGGACAGGGCTGCAGCTAATAATTAATTATCAGTTCAGTCAATAGTTAGAAGCTGTAATAGAAATGATTAATTCCTTATCAGAAATGTTTTAGTAGTAATTTACTGTTGATCAACCAATTGGCTTTAATCTCCAACAGGCAGTTGCAATGTTTGATGAGTGTCAAGGCTGCTTTCTGGACATCAAGCCTTAATATGCTACAGCACTCTTATCACTGGAGAAATGTTTATGTAAGTCAGGTGATTGTCAAGACTTTCATAATTCAATCATTATTTGTAGCTCTGAGTGTTTTATTTAAGATTTATACCTCTGCATTTTATTTTGAAAAGTCAGCATGACTTCCGGTGTTGCTGATCACGGCAGTTGTGTCCGGGATTCTGGCAGAGGCACATGGCCCATTGGTGAGCTGTAGCTAAGAAATAGCCTGCTAACAATGAGTAGCAATAAGGATATAATGTGTTGATGCTTGTTTCGTTGGTAAGCAGTCTTGAAAGAATGAGAGTGTTATTTAGCGCTCGCGATTAGCGCCGCTAGTTGGCGTTAGCATTTCCGCTAGCTCCCGATTAGCTTGTTATGCTAGCACCGTTAGCATTTTGGGTTGGTGGTTTGCTGGCTGGTACTGACACAGATTTAATCATTTTGTCCGCTGTGTTTATTACAATTCATTGTGTTAATTCATATTAAAAGGGTCAATGTTCTGTTTAAAGTAAAAAAGAATGTAAAAAAGTAAAAATAGCTATTTAAAGGTTATAATTTTATGGAAAATGGTTTATATAACTTGGTATCTGGTTATTCTTTTCAGGTTTATGACCTGTGTGTCACCTGTGAAATCACAAGAGTACCTGTGTTGTGACCTGTGTGGTCACCTGTGATCATTTGTTACAAAAAAATAAAGAAGATCAAGGGAAAGCACGAGTTATTTCTTCATGTGCCTGTGTCAAGCCCTTTCGGAGGGCTGAGAATTTAAAAAGTCCGAACAGTCATAAACCAAGGCACCAGCTCTACAGAAAACATAGACTGGAAAACCTTGAAACACGGACAAAGCCTGAAGACTGTTTAACCACTCTGTGAGCTAACAGCCCTTAATAACACTGTCTGCTCATCTGCGTGCTAGCCAAGGAAATTAGCTAAAGCCAGAAGAAGGGAGAAAGTCTATAAGTCCAGCAGGGGCAAAAGACTATTAAAACCCAGGTGGCAGTAAAAGCTTCAACTTTCGGTTAACGCAAGAAAAGGTGGCAACATGGCAGCATCAAAGGAGGAGCTGGAGAAGCTCAAGCAGAGGCGTTCAGCAGTTCAGACCGCTTTCACCAAAAGAGCCAACCATCTCACCTCCAGAGCGAACGCACTAGGAGAAAGTGAAATGATAGGTGAGTGGAGAAGCTTTAAATCAGAGCACTTAAGAGTCAGAGATGCAGGGTTCGAGTTTGTAACAGCCCTAAGAGAAGCAGGCGAAGATCACGCCGAAGAGATGGCGGCGCAAATTGATGCTAAAACAGCAGAGTGCGACCGTAAGTTTGATGAAACTGAACAGATCGTCCTAAAGAGCTTCTGGACCAGGTTTGCTGAGCAGGCAATTACCGCCCTCGCCACTGAGGCTGAATCAGCCATGGACCAGGCTGAGGCAACCAATTACCATCAGATGACCAGGAAACAACGCGAGCTGATGAATAGAAACCTGGAACGGGAGATCTTCGAACTCGAAAGAGAGGTAAATGATTGGATGAGTTTGATTCCTAGACCCAAGGTAACGGAGTCAAGAGATTGCATAAGGAAGCTAAAGAAACGTCGCGAGAAACTATGGGATGAGTGGGCGTGGCAAGGCGATAACCAAGGCTGGGTCTTGTCTGGAGCCGACGAAGAAGAACCAGTTGAAACGGTAGAACAAAACCAAGACGGACAACGAAGCAAGCCCAGTGAGGAGGCAGCGCCTCTTGGTGTTCAACCTAACCCAAACCTGTTCGACCCTGGGAAAACTCAACTTCCTGTGGGAGGTATCCAGCCTAGCTCGCCCAATCAACCCTCAAATCTCAGCTACGGTGTATTTCCAGATGCTGCAAGCACGCCACGTGGAACTTTCAACGCACTGCAAGGTGGTTCTGGCATGAACTCCGGGACTTACAATGTCAAGCCCCTGATTAATCTGGAGCGAGCACGGCTGCCTGTATTCTCCGGTGACATGCGAGATTACTACCGTTGGAAAGCTGAATGGGAAGACTTGCAACGGCTAGGAAATCCACACGGATTGGAGAACGTGAGGAAATTCCACCTTATAGGAAGCCTAGACGACAAAGTCAAGAGGGACCTTGTATTGTCCAGCTGTGGATCTGCCGCTGACGTGTTCAGGGTTCTGGACAATAAGTATGGAAACAAGCCAAAAATAGTGCTACTCATCTCGAAAGAAGTTCAAGAACTTCCCCCCATAAAGGGAAACCAACCCAGAAAGACAATTGAACTGATTCAGGCCGTGGAGAGAGCACTTCACGATCTCCAAGTCCTGGGAGAGGAAGATGCTGTAAAGAATCGAATAGTAGCACAGTCGATTGAGAGTAAGTTGCCTGACTCACTAAAAGAAAAGTGGCTAACTCACAAGAATGATCCTGCAAGCGGCTTTTCATCACGCAATCACTTTGACTGTTTGCTGCAGTACCTGAAAAGGCAAGAAGACATTCTTGAGGAGTTAGATCAACTGCAAATACAGCCCAGCCCAGTGAACAAACCTGAGAGGTTTAGGGAAAAGAAAGCATTCACTAGGGCTACATCGGGTAACACTCAAAACTCTCCATCAACTTCATGCATCGTGTGTGGAGACGATGTGCATGCAGGCAAGCTGTTTGCCTGCAAAGTCTTTAAAAGGCTTAACTTGTCGAGTAAAAAGACTCATCTTAAGAAAGCAGGAGCATGCTTCAAGTGCTTGCGCCACCATGGTGAAGACGGCGGTTGCAACCTGAAGTTTCTCTGCTCAAAAGATGACTGTCGAAGAGGAGCGTCCTCAGATCACAACTACTTGCTCTGTCCGAAGCCACCAATCAAACAGAGGGAAAAGACGAACAGAATGCAGAGTGATCCAAAAGAAGAGAGAAGAGGACTTGGACTGACTGACAAACAGGAGGAGCTTCTTGCTAAACTCTCTCCAGAGCTGAAGGCGGAGTTCAAGGAAGCTTTCTCAAACAAGGCTTCAACAACACTATGCGCCAGCAGCAGCAATAAGCTGAAAGAGTACCCAGTCATAATGATGCTACTGGAAGTGACTACAAATTCAGGCCAGCTGATCGGCACCTTGATTGACCTGGCATCGGACACAAATTACATTTCCACTGAAGCCGCAGAGCGTCTCAAGTTGAATGGCGAAAGCATCAAGATGATTGTCCAAGGAGTTGGAGGAATGGAAAAGACAGTTTCTACTAAAAGGTACACCTTGAGGCTAAGAATAAAGACCCCCAAGGGTACAGTAACAGAACACAAACTCCTCTGCTACGGCTTGGATAACATTGCAATGGTGAACCAAGCAGTCACACCAGAGCAACTACAAAAGTTCTTCCCTGATGTTGCAACCAACGACTTGATCCGCCCCAAGAAGATTGACCTTCTAGTAAGCCACAGGGAAGGTCGCCTGGTCCCACAGCCAACCAAAGTAGAGGGAGACCTCGTCCTCTGGGATGGACCCCTAGGTAAGACTGTCGGTGGAACTCACCCTGAGCTTTTTGAAGAAGTTGACCTTGCGGTGCATAGGTCTGACACGCACTTCGCAAGATCAATGAGAACAGCATCAAAAGCATACAGAGAGATCCTTGTGGACCCTGCAGGATCTGGTGAAGTCCAAGAGACGATCGTCCGAAGTACTGCAACTTCCAACAAAGAAGTATTCGAGTGGTTCAAGTGGGATAGTGTTGGCGCGGCTTGTGATCCTCAATGTGGTGGCTGCAAATGTGGTAGGTGTCCCCCTGGAGGCAAGGAAATGACCCTAGGAGAGGAAAGGGACCTAGAAAAAATCAAAGAGTGCCTCACCTACGTGCAAGCGGACAAGCATTGCGAAACCCCTCACTGGGATGCAGCTTACCCATGGAAAGGAGATCCTACGACACTTCCTGATAACCGACGTGCAGTTGAGGCAACCTTTCTGAACACAGAGAAACGTCTCGAAAAGGAGCCAGAATGGAAGGCTGCGTACAGAGAGCAAATCCATGACATGGTCTCTAGGGGAGCTGCCGCTAAACTCACTAAAGACGAAATCGACAGTTGGAAGGGACCTAAGTGGTACATCAGTCATCTGGTTGCTCCTAATCCTCATTCAACCACCACACCTGTAAGGATTGTGTGGAACAGTAGCCAAGAGTTCATGGGAGTAAGTTTGAACGACCTCCTGCACAAGGGCCCAGATGTCCTCAATCAAATCAGAGGAGTCCTTCTGAGGTTTAGGAGTGGATTGTATGCTGCCTTAGGAGATGTGAAAAAAATGTACAACTCCGTTTGGCTAAAAGATAAAGAAGTGCATCTTCATCGTTTTCTGTGGAGAGACCGCCTGGAAGACGATATTGAGGTCTTTGCCGTAGTCAGGGTCAACATCGGTGACAAGCCTGCAGGCTGCATAGCCCAGGTTGCTATGAGAGAAACGGCAAACCTACCGCAGTTCGCTGCCATGGTTGAAGAACGTCGAGTTCTAGTAGAAGACAGCTACGTCGACGACATCTTAACTTCCCACGATGAAACAAAGACACTGGAAAAGATCACTAAAGGAGTGGAAGAGATCTTAAAAGCTGGAGGCTTCTCCCTTAAACCATGGATCTTCTCTGGCCAAAGTGGGAGGTCAGTAGACACAGCGAAGTCAAGTAAGAGCGAAACAGTCGTGCCTGCGCCCAAAACTCTGGTGTTGCCTAACCAAATGCAAGACGAAGAGAGCAAAGCATTAGGAGTCGGCTACGAACCAGAGACCGACAAACTTCGTATAATGATGTCCATCAACTTCTCAAAGAAGCGAGGCAAAATGAGAACGGGACTTGACTTGCGAGAAGATGAAGTCAGAAGTAACACGCCAAATCCCTTAACGCGTCGAGTGTTGTTAAGTCAAATTGCAGCATTCTACGACCCCATTGGTCTTGCCACACCAGCTAAGCAGAAAGGGGTTATGCTTGTAAGAGAATCCTATCAAGAGGCGGGGAAAGACAACTCAACCAAAGACACTTGGGATGACCCTCTCTCACCAAAACTTCGGGAGGCATCCATAAGACTCTTCGAGGAGTATGTAAGACTTGGTCACGTCAAATTCGAGAGAAGCCTTACACCACCAGGAGCCATTGGCCGCCCAGTGGGAGTCACGTTTTCAGATGGAAGTGAGGCGTCCTACGGAGCTGTGCTCTACCTTCGGTGGGAAACGCAGAACGGAGTCGTCGTGAGATTGGTTGAGTCAAAAGCCAAACTTACTCCTCTCAACCAAAAGGGAGACGTGATTAAGGCAGAGTTATGCGGCGCTGTTTTCGCAACTCGTCTTAAAAGGTACTTTGAGAAGCATTGTCGCATTGATGTCACACACTGGATCCACTTCGTAGATAGCCAAACAATCCTGGGAGCAATCCAGAAGGATAGTTATGGCTATCAGACGTTCTTTGCGAATCGCATCGGCGAAATCCAGAAGGCTGGACCAGTAGAAGATTGGAGATGGGTTGAAGGAAACCTCAACATCTCAGACATTATCACAAGGGGAGCATCGCCTGAGGAGCTTGGTGAAGAGTCGGAGTGGCAAAGAGGACCTGAATTCCTAAAGTGGCCAGAGGCTGAGTGGCCAGTGAAGACAGCCAGTGAGATAGTGGCTACCGTTGCTGATGACGTCAAAAGGCTCAAGAGGAAAGCTTTCTCAGCTGTGATCACTAGAGCTCAGTCGAAGAAAATGCCAAACTCCAGCCAAGCTGACGTCAGTTCAGACATGGGAGTCTCATCCGATGACCATAGTCATCTCCCGCTGCAACCCTCACTAAAAGATCAGGATCCAACTTCGGCAGAAGAGAGACCAAAGAGGAAACTTAGTGGTGTAGCTCTTGTGCGCCTTGTTGAACCAAAGCGGTTCGGTACGCTGTCAAAGTTGTGTGGGACCGTTGCCTGGACTCGACGAGCTGTGGAGTTCTGGTTAAAAATCTCAGATCCAGCAAAGTGGGAGGCAAAGTATTCAAGGCTGTCTGCAGAAGAAAGAGCAATTGCTTTCCAAGATCTGGCTCTTGCGGCCCAAGACGGCGTGGAATTTCACGACACGACTCTAAACCGCCTGGTTGTATTTAAGGACGACAATACAGGACTATTACTGTGTGGTGGTAGAGTCCAGTCTTGGAACGAAGACGGAACAGCTGTACCATTAATCCCCTTCCAGTCGTGGCTTGGAACCTTGCTGGCAAGAGACGCTCATGAGTCAAATCATGAAGGCGTTGCCGCCACACTGCTGCGTACAAGGAAAAAGGCCTGGGTGGTGCAAGGTCGGAGGATAGTCAAGAAGGTGATTAATGAGTGTCTCACTTGCAGGAAGCAGAGAGCTAGATTGTGCCAGCAGGTGATGAGCGACCTCCCTCGGGAACGTACCAGCAGAGCAAACCCATTTGAGTACACCACACTAGACCTCTTCGGCCCCTTTGAGGTGAGAGATGCTGTCAAGAAGAGGGTCAAGAAAAAGGTCTGGGGAGTTGTGTACTGTTGCATGGCTTCTAGAGCCGTCCACGCCGACCTCGTCGATGACCAATCTTCTGAAAGTTTTCTTCAGGCCTACTCTCGATTCACTGCGCTCAGGGGGCATCCGAAGAGGTTGTGGTCGGACAGAGGCTCAAACTTCGTAGGCGCTAAACCTGCACTACGAGAGCTACACAAACATCTCGCCTGCTTGCAGAAGGATTCTGTTGAGGACATGGCCGCCAAAAATGGCACAGAATGGCAATGGGACTTCCACCCTGCGGACGCGCCCCACAGAAATGGAGCAGCCGAGGCAGCGGTTAAACTCATCAAAAGAGCTCTTCACAGCCTTTGCGGGTCAACTAGCTGTTACACCTGGGGAGAGTTCCAAACTCTTCTTTACTCAGCAGCTAACTTGACCAATGATCGACCCATTGACGCCAAGGCGCAAGAGCAGGAAGACGCAGTGGAGTACTTGACTCCTAACTCTCTTATCCTGGGACGCACAGGACTAGGAGGAGACATGCACGGAATCGACGTGGAAACGCATCCTTGGCGGAGGCTAAGGGCAGTTCAAACTGGAGTGGACAAGTTCTGGTCTAAGTGGAGCGAGTTGGCAGGCCCAAACTTGTTTATCCGTCACAAGTGGCACAGAGCTGAGAGAAGTGTCAAAGTTGGTGACGTGGTCTGGTTAGCAGATCAAAATGCCTTGAGAGGACAGTTTCGACTCGGCCGAGTCATCGCTACGTATCCTGATAAGAAAGGGATCGTCCGGGACGTGGACTTGAAAATCTGCATGGGACTGTCTGTATCCAGGGTACGGAGAGAAACCTCTGACTTACCTACAACCATTGTTCTTCGCAGGGATGTGCGGAGGCTGGTGGTTTTGATTCCAGTTGAGGACTACCAGAAGTAGACAAGTCCTCGCCAAGGGTACCTAAGGGACTCTGTTTAGTTAGTAGGTAACCCTGGGAGGCAACTGAGTGATTAGTGGGCAAACCTACACTCAGTAGGAGGCAAGGTGGTGGTGCCTACCTCCTTAGTTAGCTTTGTGTTCGTGTTGGATCTATGAGGAACACCTAATCTTGAAGGACACTTATTTTGAAAGGCTATAAAGGCCTGGACTTTATGTTTGAGATACCTACTGAGAGACTCAAATGACTGTTAATTGTGGCCTCTTTGGATCTCTGATCAATCGGCCAAGTGGGAGGTGTCAAGACTTTCATAATTCAATCATTATTTGTAGCTCTGAGTGTTTTATTTAAGATTTATACCTCTGCATTTTATTTTGAAAAGTCAGCATGACTTCCGGTGTTGCTGATCACGGCAGTTGTGTCCGGGATTCTGGCAGAGGCACATGGCCCATTGGTGAGCTGTAGCTAAGAAATAGCCTGCTAACAATGAGTAGCAATAAGGATATAATGTGTTGATGCTTGTTTCGTTGGTAAGCAGTCTTGAAAGAATGAGAGTGTTATTTAGCGCTCGCGATTAGCGCCGCTAGTTGGCGTTAGCATTTCCGCTAGCTAGCATTAGCATTTCCGCTAGCTCCCGATTAGCTTGTTATGCTAGCACCGTTAGCATTTTGGGTTGGTGGTTTGCTGGCTGGTACTGACACAGATTTAATCATTTTGTCCGCTGTGTTTATTACAATTCATTGTGTTAATTCATATTAAAAGGGTCAATGTTCTGTTTAAAGTAAAAAAGAATGTAAAAAAGTAAAAATAGCTATTTAAAGGTTATAATTTTATGGAAAATGGTTTATATAACTTGGTATCTGGTTATTCTTTTCAGGTTTATGACCTGTGTGTCACCTGTGAAATCACAAGAGTACCTGTGTTGTGACCTGTGTGGTCACCTGTGATCATTTGTTACAAAAAAATAAAGAAGATCAAGGGAAAGCACGAGTTATTTCTTCATGTGCCTGTGTCAAGCCCTTTCGGAGGGCTGAGAATTTAAAAAGTCCGAACAGTGATCTGTGATCTTTGATGATCTGAGTGCCAAGGAGAGATCAGCCAGCTCTTTGTGCCCAGATGGTGCAACATTAATTATTCCTTCATAGCTTCAAAGGCGCTGAGGCTCCAAGCTGTAGGGACCTTCACCTGAGGGAGGAGGGCCACTCCTTCTGACTGGATTGGTGCAGAGGCCACAGGCTCAGCTCAGTCCAGTGTAAATGGAGGAGGAGAATGGATGCCACCATTCAAGGCCACTTCCATCTGTGGATGGGATCTAGATGAAAGGCTCTTGGTGGAACCCATTGTCCACCGCAAGGACTTCAAGACCTTGAAAGAGAACCTCACAGAGGACCAGGTGGTATGTGGTCTCTGAAGGCCACGTATAGGAAGAGGGAATGATGGAATGATGGAAGGGGCAGATCAGGTTGGAGGTTGAGTGAAGCCAAGCTGTTGGCACAGAAGGAGCCGAGGGGGGTCTGTGTGGTGGTGGGCTTTGATGAATGTCCTCTCTGTAGGTCAGGCAACAAACCCAACCCCCTCCCAACTGTTTGGCAGAGCAGAGGTACGGAGGAAGCAAATGTTTGCTCAGTCACTGCTGCCTCCGTTTCTCAAGTGTCAGAACCAACTGCCAACTTGTTCCCAGATCACCCGCATCATCATTCTGATCTGTGGCTGAAAGGTGAGGACGAGGTTCAGGACAACAGCACGATGAAGAGCCAAGAACTGCCTGTCCAGAACTTTGACGCCCTTAGGGGCAGGAAAGACTCTGATGGAGAAGAAGGGGAGGAGCTATACCACATTGGGGGACAAGTTAAAGAAGAGGTCGTAAGGACCATAGATATATATACGGTACCAGTGATACGGTTTATAGATTAATAACGTAGCATTTTAACCCCAACTTTTGTCTCAAATTAGTTATTTCACCAGTAAGCAGCTGTGTAATACACAGGTCCAGGGCCATTGTATAGGGGAGAAAGGTGATGATAATTCTAGGGGCCCAGCAACCAGTAGGGCCCACAAAAAACCCAGTAGTCTAATCTTTGTATGACTGAATTATTCTGCCTAGACCCTGACTAATACTCATAGTAATGCTGCATTAGCATCAAAACAAAGAAGGCTAAATAAAAAATGATAATATGTATGTAGTCTAAGAAAAGGTGGAAAAGTCAGGGGCCCACTTTAGTATTCTTTCAGGGGGCCCAGAATTCCTAGCAACGGCCCTGCATGGGATGATGTAGTGAGCTGGTTATATTATGGATAGAACCTGGACTTGAAGCTGCAGGGGTTCTGTCAGCCTGTCGGGGTTTATGTCACTATATAACAACCTGCTCACAGTCACAATATATCATCCCTTACTAGAAAAGTGACTCTACAAAATCTTTTTATGTTCCCCTCATTAACACATCTATATGCAGCATATTTTCCGTTCCTTTTGTTGGGAGCTCGTCTGCTGATAACATTAAGTACAGTTTGTATTTGGGTAGTGAAACCAGTATTTAAAAAAATATCCAAGCATCCTGTATCGTAAAAAAATGACTATGTAGGATCACTTCCTGGACTCAAAAAATCTTTTCTTTGAGGTGCTTTTTGGATGGGGCAGAAAAAATATCCAAGGCACTCTCTGTGAACTGTTAAAAAGCCTTTATTGCTATGGCTTGGTCATGTTAACCTTTAAAAGACTACTACACGTTTCAAACAGTTACCTAACACTAACACTAATCCTAACCCGATTAAAGGATAATTACCATTTTTTACAATCTGGACCTTATTTAATACAATAAACATAAAATACAATCATTTACTCACCCAGATAACTTTGGTGTCATTACAAGTCGTTCCGAGGAAATTAGCTCCAGGCGAGAGCCACGTATATCCATATAATGTGAGTACATGGGGCAGCGCAATGCAGCCTCTAAATAACACATTATCCGCTGTGAAACTCGTTCATTAACCTCTGACCTGGATGATGTCATCTCCGACCGCTGCCCGGCTCATTCTGATTATAATCATTATGCTTCAGCATTCGGGTCCATTTTTAGCGCAACTAGCCGGAGCTTTAGTGAGTCCATGTTTAGCGGTATGTTATTAGTGATAGTAACAAGCCGCGCCGTGCGGTGGTCGGAGATGACATCATCCAGGTCAGAGGTTAGTAGGTCAACCTACAGACCCCGGATGTTGATAACAGCTAACCCTGGACTCAGAGGGGAATAGCACTAGCGTATCATAACAAAATATTGGTGAAATGAACAAGTTTCGCGGCGGATAATGTGTTATTTAGAGGCTGCATTCCGCTGCCCTGTGTACTCACATTATATGTACGCGGCTCTCGGCTGGATCTAATTTCGTCGGAACGACTTGTAATGACACCAAAGTTATCTGGGTGAGTAAATGATCGTATTTTATGCTAGAAATAAGGTCCAGATTGTAAAAAACGGTAATTATCCTTCAAACAGCCGTTTGACTCCCTGGCGAAGGCGTGTAGCCAAAACGCTCATCGTCTTTTAAAGCTTCACATGACCAAGGCATAGCAATAAAGGCTTTTTAACTGTTATCCAAGAAAGTGCCTTGGGTATTTCTTACTTTTCTACTGTCCTGTATCATAGCTACACATGTGATGTTTAACAAATCAAACCGTTTGGAAATCGGTCCAGAATTCAGCGGATAATTCTGCTCCAGATTGAGTAGTTCCTCTTTTCCTCCCTAGATGTACATGCACTGCTGCCTGTACCAAGATGGAGGCACTTTAGGCATGTCCCTCCACATTCAATGCGGTGTATGTATATGTCTATGGTCAGGACCCTTTCCTTTAATTGATGCATAAACCAAGCTAGACTCAGTCATATAGTGATGTGTATACAGTAGGTCCAACATTTCTCATCTGTGTGTGTGCTAGTACCTCCACATGCATGTTTCATCACTCCACACATGTTCATTCTGAAAGCCTAAAGTGTGTGTGTGTGTGTGTGTGTGTGTGTGTGTGTGTGTGTGTGTGCGGTTCCAGGAGTTGGAGAATTCCGTGACGGTGGAGAACATAGAGCTTCAGGAGCAGCAGTCGGACCGTAAGGAGCTGGAGGAGACTCTGGATAAACTAGAGAAGCACAAAGAGACGCTGGTTCAACAAATCAAGTCAACCAGGCAGCTCTGCTATGAAGAGAGTCAGCAGGTACAGACGGACCGCTCTCTCTGTGACCTGCATGGATGTTTCTTAAATATTGTCTGTGTGAATACCTGAGGAGCACATTGCAACTGATGTGCATTTTAAAACACCCTGTGATGCAGTTTATAGGTGTGTTTCCACTACAGGAACTTTCCCCAGTAACCAGGAACTAAATTTAGTTTCGGAGTGAAAGATTTCCCCAAAAACAGCCCTAGTCTGAGGGTAGTACTTTTTTAAAACATCTTTTTTATTTTTTTATTCACAATAGTAACATGACATATATATTTCCCATTCATTTACATGTTTTCCCTTTTTACAGCTGCACATTATCTTAACCCCAAGAATCGTGTAAGGCAAGGCAAGGCAAGGCAAGGCAATTTTATTTGTATAGCCCGTTTTTACAAACAGTTTGTCTCAAAGGGCTTTACATGGCATCGTAACAACATCCTCTGTCCTTAGACCCTCACATCGACTGAGGAAAAACTCCATGGAAACCCTTTTAACAGGGAAAAACAGGAGAAACCTCAGGGTGAGCAACAGAGGAGGGATCCCTCACCCAGGACGGACAGACGTGCAATAGATGTTGTGTAAGAAAGCAGTACAATAAAATAATAATAAATAGAACATATAGGATCAATTATATACACAAATTTAGAGTGAGAAAAACAGAAGAAGAAAAAGAAATGAAAATGAATAAAATATAATAATAACGATAATATACTGAACATCTCTGATTGGATGAGTACTTGCAGTACAGTTTATTTAAATAAAAATGCAATCATATATGATTAATACGTATTTTCAGATTATCACGAATAAGACCTGCTAATCCCTAATCGTACAAATAGAAATAAAAAATGTAATCCTATAGGATACCATATTCTCAACACTGTGGGAGAAAGAAGTTATTATCTTCATTACATTGTAGTGTATTACTGAAGACTTAATGTAGCAGAGTGCTTTCCCTCACACATACAGTACAGCATTGTTTTGCATTATATTTTCAATATCTACAGTAGCATCAGGCATGGTACAACAAACAATATCAGTAAGTTAAAGTGCATGCTGCTATGACTCAGATATGCTTTTCTCCCACAGGTTAAAACACATCTATATATGTGTATCTGCAACATACTGTATCCTAATATAACTCTCTCTGGTGAGAAGAGGGATGAAAATGTTACAGTTATTAGCTGCCAAGCCACTGTAAAGACTTCTTGATCCTTGTTTTTCAAGATGCATAAACACAATAATATGTAGAAGAAACCTTTGTTCTTTTATATACAGTATGTGTAATTTTCAAACTAGTACATTTACTTTAGTGATGATTTGCATAATCTCCTCGGGACTTCAGGCCTCGGTGGAAATGCAGATAACAGTGGGCCACAGGAACCTTTCAGTTCCTTAAAGTTCCTTGAGCTGTGAGCACCTTTTACTGCACTGCAGTAGCTGACTGGGATTTTTTTTTTGTCCTATTCAGTTTTTTTTTCTTTCTTTTTGTCTTCTTTTTTTATATATCCATCCTGAAACAATATCAGTGATGGAGTGAATCGTACCGTTTCTTTTCTTTCTTTCTTTTTTAATCCAGGTCCCGACCCTCCCCGTATTTCCCAAAGAAAAAAAAAGAGGGGAGAGAAAAGAAAAGAAAAAGAAAACAGACAAACAAAAAACAAAAAACACAGAATACAAACAGAACAGGAGAAAAAAAAAATCAATGAAAAAAAAAAAAAAAAAAGTGAGCTAAGCTGACAGGGATTTCTGATTGGACGCTACCGCAGATATTGAACATAATGTCTGTATCCATTCATCAGGTTGGCAGCAGCAGCAGCACTCGTATATCATATGGAGCAGACAAGACCTGGGGTTTGTTGTGTTTACTAGTTTGCTTTGAAACTGACGAACCCGCTCGTTGGACTCTTCCAGATCCTGTCTCTGCAGGCGGAGGAGGCGCACAAGGAGAGCCAGGTGGAGGAGTACGAGAGGGAACTGGCCCGAGCCAGGTGGAGGCTGAGGAGGCTCAGAGAGGAGGTGAAGCAGGCCAAGAGGAAGGCGGACGAGGCCGGAGAGAGGAACACGCCTCTGCAAGACTCCATCAGACAGTCCTATGAAGAGATCCTGCAGGTATGACAGGATGTTTGTGTTTGTGTGTGTGTGCAGAATAGATAGTATACAGTGTTGTGTGCTTCACCCAAAACCATCTGCCGTCCCCTGCAGGAGGAGCACACTCTGTGCTCGCTGTCAGGAGGTGCAGTCACTCCAGAGAGCCAGCTGGAGGAATCCACGTCTCCCGCAGACACCACCGAGGACGATCCACTCCCCATGAGGCCGTGGGGGAGGAGCCAATCACTGCCCGCCTACGCTGACCTGATCATGGTAAAATCACAGTAACGATGCTCAGTGCTACCTACAGCAGCTCTGTAAGCCTGTGGTCATTTAGTTTCAGCTCCATTTTTATTACTGATCACTCTCAAGTGTCAGGGCCAGAGTCATAATAGAAGTATTGATTAAATCTGAAGTTATTAATTAGAGAAAAATGGTTTCACAGGGATAATATAATTGATCTAAAAACAATATCCAGCAGCACTGGTTTATTCCCACCAGTAAAAAGCAGAGTAGTGCAGTAGTGCAGCAGTTTGATCATGTGCAGACACTCAGTAGTGAAGCTAAAAATAAAATTGCAAAGCAAACAATATGACAGGTTATTGATGTTCCAGCGTATTCACCAAAAAAGGAATTTAAATGAAACACACACACAAAAAAAAAAATTAAAACACATATTTAATGTCACATCTCTCTCTCTCTCTCTCTCTCTCTCTCTCTCTCTCTCTCTCTCTCTCTCTCTCTCTCTCTCTCTCTCTCTCTCTCTCTCTCTCTCTCTGTGATTGTACCAGAGGGGCAGCGGCTCATCTTTTTGTAATAATCTAGCAGACACCAGAGAAGAAATCAACGACAGTGGGACCAGTTCTCCAAAGGTATCTTCATCACCTCTCCTCATCATCATGTCACATACACATATACATATTTAAACATTTTGGCAAATTGGCCCATTGCCATAATCCCTATAGTCATAGCAGTAGGTTTGTTACCTTTAATTGTCGGTGCAAGCTGTTTTTAGAACGGCGGAGCAAAGCCGTGAGCTGCTCAGAGCTACACTACGGAGGCTAATGGAATTTCTTGGTTTCCCTCATCAAACTCATCAAATACACAATCCAACAACTCCACAACGCTCTGGTGGACAAGTTGTGACCTGCACATTCACAACGCTATGAGATAATAACGGAACATTACGTTGTTTTAGAGGTAATTTCATGCGAAACCGCTGATGCGTGTTGCCTTCAGGGACAGTTTTTCAGCAAGCAGTCTCTGTATTTACCTCTAAAACAACTCTGTCTCATAAGGCAAGGCAAGGCAAGGCAAGGCAATTTTATTTGTATAGCCCGTTTTTACAAACAGTTTGTCTCAAAGGGCTTTACATGGCATCGTAACAACATCCTGTCCTTAGACCCTCACATCGACTGCGGAAAAACTCCATGGAAACCCTTTTAACAGGGAAAAATCGGAGAAACCTCAGGGTGAGCAACAGAGGAGGGATCCCTCACCCAGGACGGACAGACGTGCAATAGATGTTGTTACAGACAACGTTCTGTTATTATCTCATAGCGTGGTGAATGTGCAGGTCACAACTTGTCCACCAGAGCGTTTTGGAGTTGTTGGATTGTGTATTTGATGAGTTTGATGAGGGAAACCAAGAAATCCCATGAGCCTCCGTAGCGTAGCTCTGAGCAGCTCACGGCTCTGCTTGATCATTCTAAAAATAGCTTGCAAATAAAGGTAACCAACCAACTGCTATGACTATAGGGATTATGGCAGTGAGCCAATTTGCCAAAATGTTGAACTATCCCTTTAACATACATACACACATATACATATTTAACTTTTATTGAACAAGGTAACATAAGTGCAGGTAAGTAACTTCTTATTTACAATGGTGAGGTAAGGGGCTAAAAAGGAATACAAAGTTAAAGTTGAATAGCCAACCATCAACAGATTATGCATACAAGTAGAAATATAATACAACAGTAAAATCAAACAAAAGAAGGTAAGATGAAGGGTGTGAAGGTTTATCTAGCTGCTGGAACTGTTTGACTGTTAATTGAACCCACTGATCACACTGTCTTGTTGCAACAATCAGTGTTGATGGGATGTGAACACAGTAATATGACTGTAACGTGCCGTGTGCTGTTGTGTTGTGGTGTGGAACAGATGGACAGGTCTGACATTGAGGATGACCCTGAGGAGGAGGGGGAGATCAACAATGAAGGGGGGGCAGAGAGAGAGGAGGAGGAGGAGGGTAAAATGAACCAAAGCCCACTTGAGCAGCTGGATTTCTATCAGGCCGACCCGTTTGCCCACTGTCAGAGTGACCGTAAGTATCACACACACACACACACAGCCTCACACACGTGCACACCTTTGCAGTAACATCATCATGGACACAGTGTCTGGAACACAGACGTCCAACTGTATCAGATTTGTGTAAAGCATCTATGATATTATCATGATAATAATAATGAACTATTCAATTCTCAGAAGCTTTTCTTTGGGGTTTTGATGTGTATCCAGTTTAAGAAATCACCCACTGAAACCAGGAAACAGGCTTTTATCAGAGCCCTAACCATCTGTGCATGTACAATACATACAGATCAATGCATGTGACAAAATAGTTGGGTAAGATAACAGAAGATACACAAAAAACCAATAGCTGAACGTAATTTAAATGAGCAGTGCAACAAATAGAAGAAAAAAAAACTGCAGTATCTCTAGGGTCTTGTTTCCCACACAGGTTGAAAAAGGAACTGCTGAGCACAATTATCATAGTATAGCACATTATCTCCTATGTCAGCTAATGTAGAAGGTAATTAGACGATAGTTCAAAAGATGGAGGAAAATCTACTCCTCCATCTCCATTTAAGTAGTTCAATAGAAGAGATGTACAGGTGCATCTCAATAAATGAGAATAGCTTAGAAAAGTCAAGTCAGAAGTCAATTCAAATAGTGAACACAGATTCATTACACACATTATGTCTTCATTTCTTTTAATTGTAAGGATTATGTCTTACATATAATGAAAACCCCAAATTCTGTAAATGAAAAAATGAGAATAGAGTGAAAAAGTTCACTATTGTAACATAATGGTGTCTCACTCTAATCAGCTTATGAACTCCAAACATTTCCTGAGCCTTTAAATGGTCTGGTTCAGTAGGTCCATCATGGAGAAGACTGGGGTTACTCCATATACTGCAGTATACGGGTATTTCTAAAGTAACTGAGAAGATTTTTGGGTCCATATATAACCAGAAAGGGACAAAGCGACAAGAGTGTGTGCTATCTGCGACATACAAACTTTAACAAACTTTATACATCCAATTATACATCTATTTTTCCCTGATTGAACCTGGTTGTGTGTTTTATGTTGTGTGTTATGTTCAAAAAAAACATGTGCTGCCTGAGCCATCTATCTCCTGTTACTCCACATGTATTTCATTTAATTGGTTCTATGTAGTGAATGCACATTCCCTTTCTCCATCTGTAGATGACCTTTTCAATGAAGATCTGTTCCCTAAAACTGACACATCTGGTGAGTAAAACAGTATGTCACTTGAACTTTAGGAGGACAACGTGTTATTAATGGAGATCGGCATATGATCAGTCAAGGTTTAAAGGGGAATTGCCGTTTTTTACAATCTGGACCTTATTTCTAGCATAAAATGTGATCATTTACTCATCCAGATAACTATAACTCGACTGAACTGACACTGATGATAGACTGATTGAGACAGTCCATAAGTCCATAAATTCTAGCATGCATTACAGGAGGAAAGAGAAGAAGAAACAGTGTGGAGTCCCTATAGAAAAGTCCAAAGAGAGTTATAACTAGAATGACACTCAGTAGAGTTCATGTTGCCACCAAACAATTATACACATCAAAGAAACATTTAATGAGTTCTTCCCTGGCCCGTCCCCCATCCCCCAACAGGTCTGGTGTAAATCAGTTCAGGACTTTTTGTTGAAGACATAGGAAGAGGTGAAAACACATAAGATGTGAAGATTAAAGGGGACCTATTATTCTTTTCCGGCCTTTCAGACTTATAAATATGTTTTAATCTGAGCCTTTCAGAATATGCGATCAAAACTTTCAATAGTGCTCCACTGGGGTCCAATATCATATTAAAAACCCCTGAATGAGTAGAATAGGTCCTCTTTAATACCTGAGATTTGATGGTTGTGTGGTGGAAATTTGCTGACATTACATTAGTATTCTTCTTGTAATAAGTAGTAACGTACTCTTTGAAGTAGTTGTAGTCAAACCTTGTAGTAATCCTGTTAACTCCATCAGTGGAGACATTAAATTTCCGCGACAGTTGAAACCTGAGACCTGTCACTCCCATGAGTGAGTTTAATGTGAATGTTGTTTTACTTGGGTGGTGAGTGCAGGACTATTGCCTCTACAACCTGAATGTTTTTTTCTGCTGCCAATCCACCTAAGTAGATTTGTTGTTAGAAAGAGTAAATGTGCCTGACACAGTTTTTCTATTTTCAATAAGATGGACTTTATTAAAGGGATAATTCAACATAAGTCTAATTCTCCTATCACCATAATCCCTATGGTCATAGCTGTAGGTTAATTACCTTTAATTATTGGTGCATGTTGTTTTGAGATCCGCGAGCTGCTCACGAAACGGTACTTTCGCCTTTCCCTTATCAAACTCATCAAATACTAGGGCTGACCCAAAAAATTTGAAGCTTTGTTCGTTGCCATGGTAATCGATCATTAAGTCCAGGATCGATTTTTTATTTTTTTTTCCTTTTTGACACCGGTTCTCATTGGCAATTGACCCTTCGCGTAAGCCCCGCCCCCTTGGTTACTGTTGCTACGCCGGGCAAGCTTTCACTCCCAGCCATGCTCCTGGCAAATTTGGTATCGATTTCAAAGGAAATATCAGCAAATTTCTGGATAAACTGTTCTGAGATAATAGAGAGAAGAAGTCACAAAGATCATTCAGAGTTTTCAGTGACGTGACTCGTGCAGGAGGATAAAACATCTGTTCAACGACACGACTGGACAATGTACAGAGCAGCAGTAAGGGCTGGTCATTTTACCGTCTATCAACCCACCAAGACTTAGGTCATCTCACTGGTTGTCAAACTGCAAGTTTTTGGGCGATTGTGAACCACATACAGCTTTCGCTGCTGTTTTTTTTCTCCCACCGCTGTATCAGTCAGTGAAAGCAGTCCCTGCCTGGAGGATCCCTGGCCTAAAAGCCCAGGTAAAAGCCCTAAAAGTACAGCTGTCATTTCAGAGGTGAACATATGGTTATCCCCATATTTACACTTGCTCAAGTCGAAAAAAGTGCCGCCGCCGCCGTAGTAGCAGCGGCGGCGGCGGCAGCAGCAGCAGCAGCAGCAGCAACAGCAACATCCTTCTCTACAAACAAATGTTTTTCGTCCTAGTCTCAAAATGTGTCCACAAAAGCAAACGTAATGACTCAAAACTTAAACTGACTTAATGCCGAAAGCTTGCCAGGCCTATAGTTACAGTTGCTAACGTAGGATTGGACAATCGCCGTTTGTGGGAGGGGTTGGCGAAGGGTCAATTGTAACATTAAAATGAGTAGGCTACTTGGCATCCTAGAAACCTGTCTGATTTTGGAGATATGCAGTGTTTGTTTGCTATTACTTTCATTATTTCCACTACGATCGTTCACTGAGCAGCTCGCGTCTCTGCCCTGTGTATCTCAAAACAACATGATAATTAAAGGTAATGAACCTACTGCTATGACTATAGGAATTATGGTGATCGGAGAATTTGACTAAATGTTGAACTGTCCCTTTAAGTTTTTGTTAATGATCTGTTTGACAGATGGATTTGCTTCAGATCCCTTCAAAGGCAGCGACCCTTTCGCAGCAGATATTTTGTTCCCAGAGGGCGATGCCAATGGGGGGGCGGGTAATGGCGGTGACGAGGCGGACACCAGTCTGTCCTGCGCTGAAAACAAAGCCTCAACAGGAACCCAGTGCTTCGAATCCGAATTCCCTGACGAAGACAGCGACATAGAGATCAGCTACAGCCGCGAGGACCTGGACGCCATCGTCGTGGTGGACGAGTCCTGTGGATTTAAACCCATTCAGAGCTCCTCTGAGGAGCTGGGGCCAGAGCCCATCCAGGGCTGGAGGTCCCAGGGTCAGTATTCTGTAGAGTCAGACCCCAATGGGTACGAGCTGGACCTCGGTGCTTTTTCCCCTCCCTCTGACATCGAGGAACAAAGTCTGGGATCTTTAGCTGGAGAGGTCGCCACCGAGTCACCAGCAGCACTGGAACAAGGTAACTGATACTCAGACCTTGTGGGTCCTATTCACCATCATGTAGGAGGCGAAGCTAATGACCAGTGTAGACGTTTTGGTTTCAACGGTTTGAGCTGTGATGTCATCCAACATTATCAACAGTCAGTGTTCTGATTACTAGAATGTGGTGACGTAGTAACAAGCATACAGTGCTGCAGAGATGCTACAAATCATAGAAAGGAACAGACTTTATATTTTATACTTTATTCTTTATACTAAATAAAATTGAAAATAAGAGCACAAACAGACAAACTGAACAAATTAGAACATGAGGAATATATGAAACACTAATAAACACCCACAAAAAGCTTCAGTATACTTACTCTTCCCAATTCTACATTCTTCATTCAAGTCTTAAGCTCCTGTCTTATATTAGTGAGAAGAATATTTTTCTTATGATTGGTTTCTGTCTTTGAATCCTGACCTGTTTGTCTTTGTACTGAGTCACTTTGAAATTCATAGACTTTTCATCTCTGACCAAAGTGTTTCACATTTGGTACAGGTTTCCCCTGACTTTAAAAGTCTTGTTTTTGAGGTTTGTATTTCCAGCTTTGACCACTCGTTGTTGTCTTCTCATAGGTATTAGTTCTGGTTCAGCTCAAATGGTTCCAGAGGAAGTCCCGTTTGAACCGGACTGGACTGGCAACACGGAGCAAAATGTGTCTGGTGATGCTAATTCCAGTCAGGGAGCAGAGTGGGATAGCAACATAGAAAAGGAACCTCAAAACCCTGCTACTCCCCAGAACTCAGTGGACTCCCAGAACCTCTACAACCCGCCGGACTCCGATCAGAACAGAGACATGAGCTTTGAGCTGAGCTATGAAACAAGCTGTCAGTCTTCCTTTGACCCATACGGGTTTAAACTCAGTCCAGAGCATTCAAGTCAAACCTTGTTGGATCCCGATGAAGCTGAACTGAGCCCAGAACCTAATGACAATGATCTGGCTTTTGACCCTGAGCCCTCCTCTTCTCAACCAGACCAACTGAACTTTGATCCCTACGAGCTGGACGTCACTTCCCCCCAGATGGCCCGGGACTCTGATCCTTATGGCTTTAAGCTCAGCCCTGAGGAGGAGAACCAGGAGGTAGTGGACCTCTGTGACCACAGTAACCCGGAAGCAATGGACCTTTGCACCTTTGACAACATCGAGCAAGTAGAAGCCTCTAACTATAGCAACCAGGATGTCCTGGAACCTCACAACCATGAAAACCAAGAAGTGCTTGAACATTGTAGCCACAATAACCAGGATCTGCTGGATTTGTGCAACAATGGAAACCAAGAAGTGCTGGAACCTCCGAGCCTTGACAACAGGGGGTCAGTCAGCCATGACAACCAGGAACTCCTGGATCTCTGTAGTCATGATAATCAAGAGGTAGTGGAACCCTTTCACAATACAAGCAATGAGGAACTACTTGAACCTTGTGACTACGTGAACCAAGAAGTCCTGGAATCGTGTAGCCAAGGCAATCAAGATCTGCTGGATTTCTTCCATCCTGAAAATCAGGAGGTGCTGGATTTAGATAGCCATGGCAACCAAGAACTGCTGGATTTTGATAGCAAAGAAAATCAGGAATTGCTGGTGTCTGGTAGCGAAAGCAACCAGGATCTCCTGCAGCTCAGTAGCAACGAAAATCAGGAATTTGGGGACTTAGGCAGCCATGACAACCAGGAGGTGCTGGACTTGCTGAGTAAGGAAGTTCTCCCCGAAGCGAATAACAACCAGTGTGTTGTGGAACCAGAGGTCAGTGTCAGTCCCACCAATAACAGCTCAGACAGCGACGCGACATCAGAAGAGCAGCTGGGACTAGAACTCAGCAACACCAGTATCTGCACTACGGGTGCTGCTGAAACCCTCAACATGGCCATCAGCAACATGTCCGCCAACCAGGACCTGGCTGCGTCCAACACTCCCGCCAGACAAAAC